>NC_046625.1:22592596-23792596 GCF_900324465.2 Anabas testudineus
ATACAGCTAGACTGAAGTGGCAAGAAATATCATATTGATTTTCATCAGTTGAGGTCTGTAGAGGACTTATGTGTATTTAACTGTTTTAAACTGTGGGCCCTGGCCTGTTAGTGGCTTCTAAAGGCTTTTTATCGCACAGAACAGAACCTGGAGCACATTTCCATGACCATATCCTGTGGTTGCGAAGGTTTTTTTTTTTCTCAAACTCCACATTAAAGTGTGTTTCCCTGAACAAAACTTATGAATAACAAAGCATGCATGATCTTTGTCAAGTGTAACCACAACACGGGGCGAGAAAAGCAACTCAATCCCTGTAGCAATATGCTAATCGTCTCCCACTGCTGTAACCTTCATCCCCCATCATGTCCCTCCTTTGTCTGTCCCTCTCGCTCGCTTTCCGTCTCTCTCTCTCTCCAAGTCTTCTTGAACATGGAAGCACACAACTGTTCCCACCTAAAAAATTAAAAAATCCTCCATATTCAACGCCCCCGCCCTCACTTCCTTCCTAAAACATAATAGATTTTAAAGCCAGAGGGGAGACTGGCTGCTTGCACAAAGGTAAGCAGTTTGTTTGAAGGCGGTGTACATGCAGTCTCTGTGGTTTGAGAGAGAGACTACATACTACACCAGTCCCTGTGGCGGCAAACCTAGTTCAAACATCAGCCAACGCATCTAAAGAACATTAAATAAATGCTAATGTTTCAATCCACACAGACAGCTAACAATGACAACAGAAATAGAGGAAGAGAAATAATAAGACCCAGTTCAGTCACAGACTGATTTTAGAGCTGAGATGAATCTCAGCCCTACAAATTATCCCGCTCCAGGACAACCACATGGATTTATGGCATGTGTGAGATTTAAGTTGGCTGCTTTGCATTATGAGCAGTTTCACAGTTCAATTTCCTGCATGGCTGCTGTCAAATAGAGGTTATAAACCAGACTTAGCTTGTTTTAACAGTATAGGTACAGAACATATGTTATAGCTAAAATGGTAGTGGACACCGTTCAGGATTAACAATACTGTTTAACTTATCATGGCCCATTGGCTGTTAAATCACAGGTTCTGGCCAAGCAGAAAGTTAACACATCATACACGATTCATGAAAGAACCTTTATTCAGACATGGTGTTATTGATTTTGGTCTTTTCATGAAGGGTTCAAAAAATCAGGAAATTTAGGACAGATAGCTTCGGAGCTTCAGCTTGTGACCCTTTATACATCATATATATCATAGTGCTTCAAACAATTAAAGTTTAGTTTCAAAAGTGCAAAAATGTTTTTTTCCCAGTAGCACTGTGGCATTAAAACGATATTGTGAGCCAACATGAAAATATCATTCCAGCAGTGAAGTACAGTGAAGAAAGTATCATGATGTGCTTTGCTTTTGTTGGATAACTTAGCAGCTTGTCATTATGAAGGTTTATCAAGTTATCTGAAGGATTTCTACCAGTAAGAGACAAAAAGAAAAGTTTGTTGTGGTGAAAAAGTAATCTTAATGTTAAGTCAAAATGTTGAGATTGATGATTTAGACCCTGTTTTATGTTTTACAATACATTCTGTCACCCACTAACTGTTATTACCCAATTTGTAGTGCCCCTATCCAGAGTTTCCTGTTGGTTCTTCTGCCACCTAGTAGCCGTTCATATTTAAAAACCAACAAGCCAGTCTAATTTTGAGAACTTTCATTTTTTTAAAAGTAGTTTGACACCATAAATGGAAGGTAAAAGCCAGTATGCCAAAATGGACATTAGTGCATTTATGTGTAATTACAGATACCAGCTTGTAAAAAAAAAAACTCATTCCTTAATTTTAGCTTGTAAAAAAAATGGTGTTGCTTTAGTTGTCAAATTTATACATTAATACACAAGCGCTAATAATGATTACTGATGGTGAACTTTTCTTTTCCATTCGGCTGTTCCCTTTCAGGGGTCGCCACAGCAAATCATCTGCCTCCATTTAACCCTATCCTCTGCATCCTCTTCTCTCACACCAACTAACTTCATGTTTTCTCTCACTAATGAATTCACTAAATTCAGGCCATCAAGGAGATGTGGCTCTTGTTGTTAGCAATTAGATATGAATAGCTCAATGCTCAGTGGTGCAGTATTTGCAGATTGGAAGTGCAGCTTCAGTATTCACAGATGACATGACTAACCTTGCTTTAAAAGCTATGTATTGCTACCTACTGGATCTCTGTGTGTGTGTGTGTGTGTGTGTGTTACTACTATCCAAACATGTGAATGATGATTTTCCTGTTTGTCCACCACTGGTTGTATTAGGTAAAAGACAAAAACATCAGTCTTATCATAAATTACCAAGAACGTAAAAGCATTCCTGGAACAGCCCAACATAAACACAAACTTGCTGAAGACCACATGTGAACACATTTAGCTTGAGGGCAGTTCTTTTAATGTGAAGCTGATGTAAGGATAAATAGAAAAAATGCCACAGTTGGGCTCTAGAAAAAGCCAGTACGTAGACCGTGAGGTAAGGTATTTTTTGTCAGGTTACATATTTATTGCTGAATGCACCACTATGAGTCCACATCGGTATACTAGGCTTTTCCCCTGCTAAGGTACTGTGGTAGCCTAAGGGTTTAAGTTGACCATTCCCTCATCGCTTCCTTCACATAAGAGAACTTTATTAATTTGCTTCTGCCTGCTGCTTACTACTTTATCTCACTGTAAAAAACACATTATGCCCCTTTTGGAGCTTTAAAACAGGTTCCTGAAGTCCCCAAAATATGTCTGTATATTTCCATGCCTAGAAAATTGTGTCTATGTCAGTGAGAAGTTTGTAATTATGTGCCAATAGACCCATGCTACTCACCATACAATCCCCTACTGCCATAATAAATATTTTCCTGCTGTGTAATTAACCCAAAATGTATCCTGTTCTGAAGCAGCTATGAGTAAACATACAAACTTCATGTATGCAAATACACACACTACACCACAGTTTGTTCAGAACCTGAGTGGATGCAAGGGAGATGAGAGACTTTGTGTTCATCCATGAATCCAACAAGCAAGCGCTATCCAAAACAAATTTGTTGGCCAATAGTTAAAAATGTATATTTTCTTGATGCAACCCTCCCAAATTATCACCAGGTTTGGGGCCGGGACCCAGAGTGCATTGGCTTGTGCTGGTGTTTTATGCGCATCTTGGAGACTTTAGTGTCTCGTCCAGTGACACTTTGATGCATGACCAGGAGGAGTTGAGTTCCCAGAGGGCCAAAAGTTGCTTTCATAATTTTCTTACAAATTTTGATTTTGATCCTTTTCTAACATTGTTGTTCATCTTTTATACTGATGATTCAGCTAGGATATGCCTATCCAAGTGTTGACGAGGTCACGTAAAAACCAGATGTATCCAGAGAGATACCAGGTCCTTCTTGCTGTGAGGCGACAGTGCTAACCACTGCACCGCCTTGCCATCGCACATAAAAGTCCCTTTGCAGAATATGAATGTTACTTACCCTTGTTGCTGAAATAACTCCACCCACTTAGCCACTCTATACCCTGCTGCCAGAGGTCTTCAGCTAACAGTTCTGTCCAACCATGCAACAATAAATAATTCTGACTGATGGTTGATGTTGTGAACATTAACTCTGATTTCACAGGTCAGAGTAGGACATGAGGCCAGTGACCAGTGGAGCAAGGCATGTCATGACTGACATGGCTCAAAATAGACAGTTTAGAATAGAGCTGTTTAAATTTATGTTGTAAAACCTGATATTGTCTTTTCTGTCACAATGTTCTACAACGGCCTACATTGTGCACAATACCGCTTGCACAGCAACAGTTTGACTGCGAATGTACATCTTACTAAGAGACTATTCTCTGTAAAATACTTGAGTCTTAGAACTTTGTATACTGTATACTGTATATACCTTGTATATTAAGATGGGTGATAGAGGTAGTATGAAACAGATGAGCAGTGTGTAGCAGAGGTGATGATACTGGTAGGAAAGCTGGGCAGGAACAGCAAGAAAGGAGGGACCAAATCTGAAACATAAGGAGAGATACAGAGAAATAATTAAAGAATACTGCGAATGTGAGACTGGCAGAATGAATCATGACAGGTCTTGTCTTCCCCAACTCCGCCCTCATCTAAGATGATATCTTTCAGCTTATGACTGACTGAGCACACCTGTTCCAGGAAATAACAGTGGATAAGACAGGGGTCCTTAGGACCAGGGTTGGTAATCCCTGGTTAAACAATCAGCCACCTCGGCACAGGAGCAATTGAGTTGTGATACATTTTTATGTTTTTAATTTAGGTGAACAAGTAAAACAACTACAGTCTACTTTTTACTGATTTTAAATACTGAATCATTAAACAATTTAACTTTAGAACACTTGTTGCGATACAAACATATCAATAAAATGGATACTAAGGAGCTGTCTTAAGAGTTGCAGAGTTATAGTAACTCTCGCCACAATCTTTCTGCAGTAAAAAGACGCCTCTGCCCTTCACATGTTCATTATTCTACATATTGACATTTCTGTTTTTATGGATATGGGAGACATGAACATACTGAATTCTTTCTATGTAGGAACACAGACGATGTAAAGTAAATTGCTGGGAGGAGTTTTATTATTGTCTGGAGGATTCTTTGTAAACAGTCACTTCAAGTGTTTGCACAGTGAAATTAAAATGGGGGGTTAAGAAGGACACCTCTGACTTCCTCCTCCTCGCAGTTTGAACCATCCCCCCCCCCCTTCAATAAGCCTTGTGTACATCTCTTTGCCCACAATCCTCTAAATGTCTGCAGTGTTACAGCTGCTTGGATACAGCCAGCTGGACAGGCCAAGGTTTGAGCAAAGATTCTGACCCGGTAAGGGTTAAAAGGAAACTCTTGACGATTACACAGCATGATGATGTGCATGAGAGTCTCACTTGCTGTGAAAGTGTACGTGAGTGTGTGTTTTTGTACATTGCATGTGCATGTATGCATTTATTTGTGTGCTTAAGTGTGTGTGTGGGATGAGCGGTGCGTGGGATCCTTCATATGTACAGTGCCATGTCTATATGTACGCTGTGCGTGTTTGTGTGTATAGCTGTAGGAGGCTGTATTGCTGTAAATCCTGACAACTGCCTGCTCAAGCAGCTCCAGAAGCACATGACTGACACCAGTTGTCAGTGAGCTGCTACTGCAGCGAGGAGAACACTACTCTTTCCTGTTTACAGGAGTGTAAAGGTTCATTGTAGACTATATGCTGGTCTGACTGCAGTAATTATACAGGGAGTCAGTCATCTTTATCTAATGAAGCATTTCTAAACAACAAGGGAGAAAAATTAAAAACTACTAGATTGAACTTTTTCCATTCCATACGAGAGGTCTGTTTACATAGAAGAGGATGGAAAAGGTGGGGTTTATTGTTAAAGCATGTTCTGGGATCAGAGTGGAGCATGATTAAGCAATTTACAGCTAATGTGATCAGTCCAACTGTTGTCTAATACAATTTTGAACCTTCCCTATGTCTTTCCTGTGATGGAGTCTCAGCACTCCGTGTTCATTCTTTAACCTCCACACTGCACCCTATTATATTCAGTAAATTAATTGTTGGTTTTCTTTGGCGTGTTTCATTTCTTTAATTATTACTGCATGACATTTAAAGTCTGATCACATTATAACAATGCAATTTTGACTATTTGGTTACAGCTACCAGTGGAAATGATATTATAAAGCAGACAAAGTAGTCTGAAGCACCACAGTTCCTTTGTGTTGACAAATGTGTGAGCTCTACATTTTAAGTAGGCAATAACTGCAGCCTGTCTTATTATGATAAATTTGACATGTGCTGCAGTTTGACTTTGACTTATGTTTACAGTAGAGCAGTGCAGAGCAGCTGCTGGGAGGTTGGAAAAACAACCCTGTCTCCAAAAAATGGCATTTCTATACAACTATAGAATATATATAAGTAACATACTGTACAGGAGCTACAGCTGGACAAAGTATGAAACTTTTACAAATATGTTTCAATAGAAATATGCTTAATATGGGGGGTGCTGGTTAAACTTTCTGTGTGCCAGCAGTAGAGACACATAAACTCCTAAATGTTGTTGAGTGAGATGCCCTCTTTTAACAAATTAAACAATAGCAAAGTTACAAATACTGTCATGGTTTCAGCAGCATCCTGTTTTCTTTCCTTCTCTGCCTGTCTCTCACCAGTTGTCCCCAACTCATTTCAGGTACAGCTCCTCCCTCTGCCTGCTCTCTCCCTGTGTTTCCCTGCAGACTCATCTCACCTCATCAGCACTTATCTCCCACACCTGTGCCTCTTGGTCTCCACCCCACCATCTCTTAAGCCGGTCCAACTCACTGCCCCCCTGTCAGTCTGTCGTCCCTTCTGAGGAACTCGCCTTCCCTTCTGCTGGAGCTACAGAGTTTCCTTTTACCTTTTTCTAGTTATGCTTTAGTTACTTCCTGCCTATCAATGTGGCTGCCTTGTGTTTCTATTTATGATGTTTGTTTGGACTCCGCTGTATGAGCCTCTGTCTGATTAAAGACTACTCGTTACCCTAGCATGCCTCCTTTGGACTTTTGGGTCCACACCGTTTATCTGACCTCAGAAACGTGTTATCTCATTATATATTTACTCTTATTGCCATAGACTTGGCCTCAAACAATACTGCTCTCCAGCTCTCAGTTCAGATTCTGGAGGCAGACACCCTCTCTACATTTAAGACCAGACTTAAAACTTTCCTTTTTATATATAAGCTCAAGTGACTCTGGATCATCTCTTAGCTATGCTGCTATAGATGGTCTACTGGGGGAATAGGCAGTCAAAGAACTTGGGGAATGATTGTGGTCTGGCTTAATAGTGTTTAATCAATCCAAAAACAGATTTAGGTTTCGGTTTTGTACACCCAGCTAGCTTGGACGTTCGCCCCACCAGAAGTCTTCAGTAAGCTGGTCAGTCCGAGGGCCTTAAAGTAACAGAAGCTAAAATGAACAGTTTCATTTCTTGCCTGTCACTCATACACCTCGCAAATAATTCTAGTTTTTAAAATGTATCAGTCCAAACTGACTGAGAAATGCATGCTGTATGCATTTTACCCCTTTAGCCTCCTGATTGTTTTTTTAACACTTTATGCTTAGTGTATTTCTTTTCTTCCTGAATGTATTTAGTGAAGCATGACCTCTGCAGACAGCTGTTTAAATCTGTGTAAAAGGGGAAGACAGTTTGTCAGCCTGCTGTCCCTTTGCCTGCTGGGAGACACCCAGACCACTGTTCTGACTACAGACACGCTGAATGCAGGTCCAAGTTGGTGTGGATTGAACAAAATGTCACTTCAGGAGCACTTAAGCACTGTTCACATCTGACTTTAAACAGTTTTTGGAACTGTGTATTGTACAAAACTATTTCCATAGTGCTCCAGACTCAATAGAAACCAGAAAGTAGAAATAATATGGCTTCTTTAAACATTTTCTACATTTGGAACAACTATTTAAGTCAAATCCTGTGAAGTCCCCCTCTATTATATTCTGTGGGCAGCACTAATAATGGTTATCGCAAAGCAAAATATGTGTTTAAAGTGCCATCGTTTCCATAAAGTACACTGTGAATGGTATACAGCTCTACGCTGGTTCTACCCATGATGGCGAAGTGAAAAGTGTATTTGAGTGCACTTCTGTACTTCTACTTCTTTGAATGCACCTGACGGTGTCAGCATAATCTGTTCTCTGCTATCCCTCATGATGACACTGCTTGGCTGTCTGTATGTGTGACGTAGCTGTCTGTCTTCTTAAACCTCTGACTGACTGATCTCAGCTTCCTGAGGCACACAGAGCTTTGATCACATGTATTAGAGTTGAAGATTCAACCCTTGACAGCCTGTTTGTTTCTCTAAGCTGTGGATGAAACTCAAAGGAATGTATTAAAGAACATGAACACAGGCACAGAGGAAAGAAGATGAGGTAGCGGAGGTAAACCTTGACGCTCCCACAGAGAGGGGACATGACTGGATTTTGCTGCTGTACTGTATGTGATCTTTTAAAATGCATATGCTAATCAGTCATGTGATGAAATGAACTTGGGATTCTTAGAAAGATGAATGAATTACCAAATGCCTGCTCTTACTGCATTAAAACAATGCAATATAAAAGCTGGTAAACTTAATGAGATTGAACATGAAACAAATTACACTTACTCAAAGCCAGAGACTCAATGTGCATGTGTTTAGGCAAAGGAAAAACCTAGTATTTAATCTTATAGAATAATAGCATTTAAATTGAAATAACTATGTGATTTTGTCTTTTGAACAGTAGAACATAAAAACATGAAAAACTGTACTGTATAAGTCATTGGGCTGAAAAATCAGCTTTTTGAGAGATGTTATTAAGGCTTTTCTTAAATAGGAGGATTATGATTAGAGCTGAAATGATTGCCATGGGGGAGGGACCCTACCAATTATGTACCAACAGCACCCATCACTCATGAATGTGGATATTCACTGGTGAGTGCAACAATGCAGGGAAGCAGGCTATATTAAATATATAAAATAGGAATAAACAATCAGAGGCATTGCACAAATGGTGGACAGTATAACAATTTGCAAAAGAAACCACTGGTGTCCACTGAGCACCATACACGCAATGGGTCGCCCAAAGAAACAACAATAACTGATAACAGAAGTGTTATACGAGCTGTGAACAGTTAGGATACAGCTTTCCCAGGGCAGGGGTTCAGGTTTCGCAATCCACCATTCAAAGCAGAAATTCAGAAGCCAAACCACAAGTTGCAAGCCCTTCATCTGCAGCGAGAATCAGCAAGCCAGGTTGTAATGTGCAGAAACGTATAGAGATGAGCCACACAGGAAGGGGCAATAAGTCTTATTCCTTCAAGCTCGGGTCCTCTACCAGAGGCCTGGGAGCTTGAGGGTCCTGCGCAGTATCTTATCTGTTCCCAGGACTGCACTGGACAGAGATCTCAGGTGTTGTTCCTGGGATCTGTGTTCCTAGGACATCTTTTCTATCTCTATTAGAGTGCTACTAACTAGTTGTTTCGGTGTTGTGGGCCAAATCTGCTTCCTCGTCTTGGAAGATCAAATCAAGTACCTCTTGCACAACATGTCTTTTTTCCATAACCTCAGTCACTGAAATGGGATCTCACGTACCTTTATGACCTTATGACCCCAACTCCTCTTTTTATCTCTCTTGCACCTATGAATTGATACTTTCTTTAGCTACATTGCAGATACTCGCTTTTGCAGGTGCAGATCTCACTTTGTGTCAAGGCACCTTCTGACCTGTGTATGACTTCTGTTCCTTATGTTTATTATGTTTGGTGCTGTTTTACCCTTTTATGCTCTAAAAAAATTTATATATTTATTTAATTATATTTTATAATATTTTATTTTTGTGAATTATTGGTGACTCATCATTTCAGGCTAGAAGAGTGACATTTAGACGGTCAAATGTCAAATGTTGGTGATGGGTTACAACGGTTTTGTATTCTGTGTTGTTTAATATTGTATAAATATATATAAACACCAGAAAAAAAGAGCTGAACTTTTCTAAACTTTGTGTCTTATTTACTTTTTTATTTTAAATTGAATGTCCTTGGTGCACAGCCAACACAAATGAATTGGCCCTGCAATTTCTCTATTGTTGGAAGAGACAGTCACAAATTAAAACAATATCAAGAAGCATAAATTTAATTGTATTTTAATAATACATTACATGTTTACATTTCTGGGATTTTATTAGTTGAATTCAGCAGGTGTGGACTCATCCAGGCTTGTATCATGTCAAGTGAAAGGCTTTTCTCACATGTAAATCTAGTCTTGTCTGACAGTCCTGTGGAGCTAGATTGGTCCTAGGAAGGTCTAGGTACAGGATGTGTTGAGATTGCATACCTGGCTGGTTTGACACAGATTAGAAGACTGGTGTTCATCAGGAGTGAAATCATTTTCAGTGCCTCAAACATAGTTTGCCAACATCTTGTGCTGCTCTAGCAAAGTTATGAGCCATGGATTCTGGATCAGATCAAAATTGTAAGCAGAACAGATATGCAAGCCATTAAGGTTTAATTTTCATCATGACCCTTACTTAACTAGACATATAAATGTATCATTGTTTGTCAGTTTGTCATGTTGAGTTTATGCCATCATTATTTGAATGGTAAAAAACAACATTCAACAGCATCTCTTCAACAGCATGTCAATGCTGTGACTCATGTTCCACTTTAAATTCCAATCTCTGAGTAGACACTCACACTGTTCTACCTGGCAATAATGACATAAAAATAGCAAAATACTTCCTTTATGGAAAATACAGGACTAAGTATGACTTCAGTCCACCCCCGAGTGACTAATCATTCAAACAAATATCCATGTAGACTCAGAAGTTTAGTTTGTTTGTTAACAGCAAAAATTAGTTTATACGTATTTGTACCGCTGAGTCTTGTGCAATAATTATCTGCAAATAGTTTCCCTCTGTCAGATCGGTGTATCCCTTGATGGGCTGCATAAGGCTGGATGGCCCCAGCAGGTTCAAACTCAGAACCTTTGTAGACACCTTTGAGACAAATGGTGGAACGTTACCAAACTGAAATAGGTTTCACAATTTTGGTACATACTTCAACACCAAACAGGTCCTTTGCACAATTGGATGTTTGCTATTTACACCTACTTATGGTAACTCTATGCAACAAACTGAAGATCTTTGTCCGTCAGCCCTTATCTTATCACTAGCTCAGTGTACAACAGTTGCCTCTGGCTGTGGTTCAAAGTGTCCTCAACTTCAATTCAGACAGAGTGAGCTCAGTGTATTTCAGTGTTTTGATGGCTCTCCAGGGTCAGGACACTTGTCTGCTCCTTTGTCTCTTCATCTTCAACCAGCAGTGGGTGGCATGACTCACACTAAAACACATTCACTGTCATCAATGCTAGCTTTTTCTGTCCCTCTCAAATAAAAGAGAGGAAAAAACTATTCACCCAGACTCACAACTGTGGCGTGCAAGGCTTTCAGCATCCCCTATTCACATTCAAATAGATGATTTGTTTGAAGAATATTTCGACAACAGTATCACACTACAATTATATTCAGAGAAGCTCATTATCCGTGTGGTTTAATACACCGTGGGACACAGAGTGCACAACCTCCCACATGAGCTTGTTTTGTATAACAGATCTCTGCTCAACACTTACTGTATTGTGTATTTCATTTTCTAAAGGTTATTAGACAGGTTATCTTGCCCTTGGTAACTTGTGGAGCTATTTCCTGGAATGTATGTGGTTAATGTTGTGACATCCTCATTTGCTAGGTGTATGACTCTTTCCTGCATAACATACATTTCTGATAGGAGGGTGAATACAATGAAATAGAAGTGCAGTCTCAACAATCCAGCTGAATAGCTGAATATTCTAATCCCTGAGGACTCTCTTTCCACACCAGAGTACGGCTTCTCAGATAGCACTTATTTCAGCAAATCATCTCTAGGTCAGTATGCTACTATAGAGCCAGCAGCACCTGAAGGTGATGGAAAACCTGCATGTGACAAAAAAACTGTATAATCTGATCTGATACAAGGTGCAGCCACTTTCCACGAATTCCCTAAAATTATGTGAATGGACAGTTTATTCTTTAAAAAAAATATTTTTCTAATTAAATGTGTCCCCGGAAACTTAATTGTTCACAATTAACATCAATGATAAGTTGCAAATAGATTGATACTTAACATCAATTAAATGTGCACAGCCAATGTATTTTTGGGATCTTCAACATCCAGTTTTCTCTTCCATGAAAATATCAGATGTTGCAGTTCAACTTCCAGATATGTAATGCTAACATTATTGCTAAGACATCTCAGAACGAGGTTCTGGGCTGGGTTAATAAACACAATATTTACAGTCTCACAAAAATTTAAACCGAACCATGATCTTTCTCTAACCTAAACAATGCTTCTTTTGCCTAAACCAAACCTCATGCAAGACTTCAGGCTCAAACGTAGGTCTGCTTCTTGTCAGCCCTGCACTGTACACACCCGTCATCCAGCCCAACTACCTCCTTACAAACTCACTGTCCTTTACTACATTTAAAAAATATGTTTCAATAAAACATGACATTACAAAATGTAATCGTGGTTTCATACATAATTATAGATTTCAATGAAATCACTGGGTCACATTAAAGCCAACATGTCAAACCTGTGCCTGTGATTTCAGGATTACAATGAGACTTACAGACCATATTCATCTTCCCAAGAGGATAAAGCTTTTTTGATTTTGTCTGGCACTAGTAAAGCTCTGACAAAGCAAAATCATCAGTATGTTATTTATCAGTGAAGCATATTGCTGTATGTAAAAGGAGCAATTTCATGAACATTGCTCAGTTGTTCAGTCTGAACACCCCCTGTGTTAATCATACTACATCATCATACTACAGTATTCAGCTCATGGTTTGTCAGAGGCCTCTGGAGACAATAGAGAGAGAAAGGTGAATATGCAGCATAATGCACAAAAGATACAAAGCAATACGCCACTTCCCTGATGAGATTTTTACTTGGCTTGTTTGGCAATGCAAAGTGTTTTTATTGACTCATCAAAGACGTATCCTAGGCTCTGTGAAGGCTATTAGGCTGGTCAACAATGGCAGCCTGTACTGAAAGCTGAGGGCTGAATAAGAATGAGAGCAGGGCTGTCTGAATGCCAGCTGAACGGCTGAGGCGCTGCAACCTCATTTGGTGTATGAACCCTTGAATGGCCCGTGCCTGTCAGTATTCACCACTTGTGTGAAGCAGCGTCTACTAGCCCATCACCACCACCAGCTCCTCAACCCCAAAGGTGCAGAGCCAGTTCTAACAGAAATGATGACTTTGGCCTTTGAACAAACACACAACCCTCTGGACACTTAAAGCAATACACTAACCTGAGGAAAAGAGTTAGAGAGAAGCAGAGATGTGATGAGGAGGAACGGAAAGAAATGAAAGAATCAGTAAAGAAGGACAGAATGTAGGGGGAGAAAGGAAGCTATACATCATCATAGGACGTGTAAAATACAACATAAAAAGCCTGTTCAAAACAGAATAAACATCCAAAAAGAACAACCATCTTCACATTGTCTACACATGAATGTCTCTGACCTCTTTACATTAATAATACCTAGCCAAACAATTATAGATATTATACTATTTATAATATTTTATTTACTATTCTTTACAGATTTTTATTTACCTTGGCTGTTGTTTTTGTTTTGTTTTCTCTGACAGGTACCATTAGCAGCAAATCATTTTTGTCATGTATCTTGACAAATTATAATGAGATGCATTATTTTGGGTCATCCATGTTTCTGGCAAAAAATAAATAAATCAATAATTTTGTTACTGTTGCCACTCTCAATTTGACCACCAAAGTCAGTCCAACCAGGGGACCAGCAGAAACTCTTTTTCTGAAACATAAGCAAACACAAGTCCAAACTCCAGGCAAATGAGCGTATTGGTTACAAAATAATTTTTGCAAATTATGGTGACATTGGTGGATAAGGGGTGCAGCCAGTCAGGAAAAAGCTGAAGCCAAGGCAGGCCTTATTGATGATTTAAAAGCAGCAATGCAGAGAGAGAGGCTAGGATCTCGGAGAGACAGAGAACATTAATGTATACGAACAACCTTCAGTTAAAAAATATACAAAATTATAAATAGGTAAAATACCCCAAACATGCTGTTGATGGTAGAATGAATACATGCGACAGCTACCACACCAGCATACACCTTATAGAAACATAAAAAAGGGTGAAGCATGCTGGACAACACTGTCACTTTAGGATTCAAGCTAAATACTCCAAACACAAAAGAGGAAGACAATCCTAAAGAGCACGGGGATGAATATGTGTGTGCTGTATGAGAGCCATGCGCTCTGCTCTGCTGTGAGCGTGGAGCAGAGGTTAGCTCCGTAATTGAGTCAGCGCTGTTGAAGGACACATAAAAGTCAGCATCCAGGTTCCCCGCTGCATTTCACCTCCCACTTGCTTTCCTGATGGGACTTAAGAAGTCATTTCAGTGCGCAATTCATGTTTGATGACTTTATTGATTTTCTTTTCCCCTCTCCTCCCTGCCTCTCTATCCATCCCTCTATTTTCATCTCCCTTGCCTCCTTTTTTCCTCTCCCTTCTGCCATTCCCCATTGACCTGAGTACACATACAGTACAGTTGTGCACTCCCTCTTGCCTTCTGCCATTTGTCCAACCCTTCCACTCCGCTTGTTGCTACTGGCTACCATATTTCAATGCTGAAAATAAAAGCGTTGAGAATTGGAGACCTTTTCTTTTCATTACTATTTATCACAAAATTGCCATTTCTGTTTGAACAGCGAAAAATGTGCCTCCGCAGTGTCGAGGGCAAGGTCATAAAGTGCTGCTGTACCTCCATTTAGTTTAAGTCATTAGATCAGTTCATCAGCTGCGTCTTGTTTTGTTTTTCGATTTTGAGAATTGTGCGCTTCATCTTGTAATATGACTCAAAATGAACTGCCAGCTGGAGATTTGTGCTCTGTAGCATATTGCTGAACATCCTGGACCAACCGTCTTGTATCCCATTGAATAAGTTAATCTAAACGTGTGTGAAATGTGTTGAGTTTGTGCCCAAGTGTAGCGTGAACCTATAAAATTTCCATAAGCATCCCGTTGTACTGTGTTTAGCTGCTTACCATCAGCATTTTACTACTGTTGTTCCAGACTTTTTCAGACACTTTCTCTCGACCCCCCAAAATGTTCCATGCAGTCGTACATACATACACCTCGAGACCAAAAACAGACTATGTTTTGAAACCACATACAAACAAAGCACAATGCCAAAATGAAAATATAAACCCAAATCCATACACAATATAAAATTACAACATATTATAGCCTGGGTTTAATTGTGTAGTGCTACAGATCATTTATAACACTTATGGAGATTTGTTCAAAACCTTCCTTATTAGCTGTCAGCATGTGTTTTTTGACTGCCAATGGCAAAAATACAGAAATAAGACCTAATTGTATTTCCGTTTACAATGTTGGCCACAGGTTGTCACCACTGAAATTGTCCTTTAAGAACATGATGACCAAAAACAAATATAATAGAAATGTAATAGGATAGCAAGTAAAAGTGGGCCTAATACACAGATCCGAGGTAAACAAAGGTTACGTCTCGTCAAAACCTCTGAAAGGCCTGAGAATGTGGGAGAGACGTCTGCTGCATTCATGCTTTGTCTTTCAAAAAGGAGCTTTGCCTTCCCACAGATGCAGTTCTTCTTTGCAGATTTGGGAGCATTAAATGAGCTGGCATGAGATGAAGGAACAGGAAATAACAGCAAGGAAAGTCTTTTGCTCTTTCTTACAACCACATCAGTATGTAGATACCCAAACAAGAATACAGACAAAAACACATCCTGTCTCTGACTTTGAGTTATTCTGCACGTCGGTGCACCTCCTCTCTTGGCCAAGAAAGCACACCGTTTTTTTCAGTTGCAACTAGAGAAACGTAAACTAGGGCATTTGTGTGATTTGATGGGAAAGTCGGGTTGGGGAATCTGAGGAGAAAGAGAACCACATAAATGTGAATAGGATGAATGTGACTGAGGCCAGTCTTAAAAGAGAGGTGGGTCCACTGGAAACAAGCATTTGAATAAAGAGGGGAGGCTTGCACAGAGCATGGCACAATGGCATGAGAGCAACAGAGTTCAAGAGGCAGGAAGGTCTGATCAACTGGGAGGGACAAAGGAGATTAAAAAAATACCAACAATTAGGTCTGAACACACAGCAGATGCAATTAAATCAAACATAAAACATGAAATAACATAAAATGTTTAGTTTCTATAAGTATTCAGATAATATATTGTCAAAAACAGCTCATCTGCAAAGCACATATCCAGTTTAAACTGAGCTACATTTTCAAATTCACAATATAAAGACCAGCAGAGGGAACTCAGAGGAGCTAAACCCAGCAGAGCAAGCACATTTTCTACTGCTCTCACTAGAAGCAAGTGGGGCTTTTTACAGCTGTCTTTATCAGGGATTTTACGCTTCCAAAATGACCAGCTCAGCAAAGGACAGAGATGGAGACAGGGACAAAAGAACAGTGGAGGAAAAACACAACACTGGAG
The DNA here is from genome assembly GCF_900324465.2 of Anabas testudineus. Lineage (NCBI taxonomy): Eukaryota > Metazoa > Chordata > Actinopteri > Anabantiformes > Anabantidae > Anabas > Anabas testudineus. The sequence goes on from NC_046625.1 coordinate 22,608,690, forward strand.
TGGCTGACTGAAGAATGTACTGTACAGTGTATTTGACTGGTTTAAACACACACATAAATGCAGATGAGTTCAGCTGCTGTATTTCTGTGTGTTTGGACCACATGAGTTTTTCCTGCTGATGTCCCACATCTTCAGATCTACATTGTAGAATTTATTCTGTTCCTTAACTGTGATCATCATGTCTTTGCTGAATCGTTACCTCTGTTCAGGGGTTTTAGTAGATGTAGGTAGGATTTCATCAAAACACATGCTACATTTGTCCCTCCATAGTCAAAGTGTTACTACAAGTAATGCATCATATGCCACTGGTCATAGTGGGTGAGAGAGTGCAGCACTGAGCTCAGACAGTTACACTGAGAAGTGAGCTACCAAATATTTAAAGGGCAAAATCTGAATGCCAAACATGTTGTCACAGATGACACTGGAGATGACATTTTTTGGCATATGGGATATGGCATAAAAGAAAACAACACACACACACGCACACACACACTGATTGGCCTGATAGAGGTACAGTAGAGCAAAGGTCAAACTGTTCATACAAAACATCTTTGCAGTTTTTTTGTGGTCATTATTCAGCTTCAGTGATAATTATTAAAAGGCTGTGGTTTGAAGTTCTGAAGCCCTTTGTGTCAAAGATCTTGACACTTGCACGGTGTCTCTCTCTGAAACAGTCCACCCAGAGCAAATCATAGATATTATTTCTGTATTTTCACTTACTCACGTACTGACCATTCTGGGGTCTTTCTGTGTGCATTTCATTGTTTTTATCTGGATGTGGGCTCAGACCAGTCCCAAATGAATTTGAGCAGATTTGTGGTGAGAATTCAATCCAGCCCAATGACTGGACAAGTCTATTCTCATATGACTTGTAGTGATGCATTTTGGTGTCTTTGGATTTTTCTACATGTGAAAAGGCATTGAACTAAGGTAAAAGAATAATAATACATTTATTTATAGAACACTTTTCTAAACAAACGTTACAAAGTGCTTCACAAAAGAAACAAAAAACACAGGTAGCTCAACAAATTCATGTTGTGATGAGCCAGTGTCAGTGTGGCACGCTGCAGATCTGCAGCTACAGGACACAGTTTCAACAGAATGGGCAGAATTGATGAAGCAGAGCCCAACAATTGAGTCCAGATTGACATCCCAGGTTGAGTTTAGGCAATAAAAGTGCTTTAGTTAAGGTTAGACACAGATTGTGATTTGGGTTTTAATTTTAATCCTAAAGTTGTGTGTGAATCTTCTGTATTAACCAAGCCCACAGTTTTTCCATTATCTTAACCCAGAGCTGACTATCTTAACCCAACTATAAAAAGGCTGGAGTCACAAAACCAAATGTTAAACAGCAAGATCTAGATCAAAGATATGTTGTCCATGTATTTACAGTTAATACGTTAAATATCAATATATTTGTGAGGGGTTAGAGATTGAGAATATATTATCATTGTGTTAAAGAAAACACAATCTGAATCTGGCCATACTGGTATATTTCATGAGAATAATTTCTTTACCTGCTGTAAATTATTGAAGACGAAGAAAGTTTGAAACATCATCATGGAAAGCAATCTAGTTATTAAACACTGACTGAAACATGACTAAAACGAAAACTCAGTTGACTCAATGACTAAATCTTGACTAAAACACTAAAACATTGAAAATGAATGGTTTCAGTGTCTAGTCCTCTGAAACAATCCGGGGGGGAAAGGAATCAAACCACCAGTCATGGAGTTTGTGGATGATCTACCAACCAAGCAACAGATTGCACATCAGCTCAATACCATCAGTGAGACCAGGTGGAATCAAACAAATGCCCCCAAATCATCTTAATTCCCGCTGACTGAAAAAGAAAAAGAAGAAAACGACATAAAAACAGATACAATATTAACTCTTGTTGGTTTTTTGAACAGTGCTAGCTTCCCCACAGCTGATCAGCAGCTCTTGGCTGATATCGCTAATGCCCAATACTGAGAGTTTCCTGTGCTTGATTAATTAGACCACATGGAAGGAGGATAGACAGACACAGAGGAATGTGTTGCCAGGTGCTACACAGTGAGAACCTGCTCTAATGGAAACATCGTTGAAGGAAACCAAAGAAACAGACTGAAGCGAGTAGACAGAGGAATGTGTGGAACAAAAAAAAAGAAATGAGTCTAGGGAGAGAATCCCAAAAGCCTGCGATCTCCTGCCTCATTGGCAGCTTAATGGTGTGTGTCATAAATGGTGTCACACCCCTCACCCCCACCCCCGACTCCACATCGAAAACCTTGATAACTAAAGCACCCCTCCTCCACCGTACCCATCCTCGTCTGTCTCGGCACAATTCCTCCTTCACTCTTGCCTCAGTCTTTATCCTGAACCTGGCAGATAATATTTTCAGTCCCACAGCAGAAAGACCTTATCTCTTTCTGCTCAGCACCTGCAAGATTTACACTTTTTGTTTAGGGGGAATGTGAAAATCTATACCTAGATAGTTGATTGAGTCACCAATAAGATAGAAATAATGATCTGTGCATAGGCACTCTGACAATAATGTGAGTTTGGAGTTCAGTTATTGGTGGAAAGGTCAAGAAGAATAAAAGGTTTTTTTTGTTGGCACAATGCCATTACATCGGTAGAGCAGCTGTGAAAAGAGGAGATTTTGGAAAGTAATTGAGATGCATCCATTATTACATGTCTGTATCGACCCAATCAGATATATTTGATTATTAGATGTTTTATGCATTCATTTTAAAATGTGGTTGACCTAATTATTTGATATTTTCATATTGTTATACCTCCTAAATTAAAACTACTTTAACATACCCGCAGGCTAAAAATGAAATCAACTCTACAGGTTTTACAAGAGAGATGGGAAGTAAGATGCAAAATGTGTCATGCTTCTGAAAGATACACAGGCAGGACGGCTAACCTTATAACTGATATGAAGCGGTGACACGGTGTGACCCTTCAGGCTTCCAGTGCCCACACACCCCTGCCTCAGGTTGGGCTTTATCTCCAGCTGCTATTTGAAAGTGGTGAGGAAAGTTGCTTTACATGTATTTATTTGTAAGCAGGTATAAAAGAAATTCCCTCTCAAAAACCAGTTTAGCATAATTGTGCAGCTAATATGGCTACAGTCAACAGGCCAACCCAGTAAACAACCAAGACTATGACTGTAAAGACTTATGACTTCAAACACTGGTCACAGACAGAATCAGTCCAAATTTGGACTTTAGTCCTGAAATTAATTCAACATCCACTAACTGGTTGGAACTTAACATGCATGCACATATACTGGACCTCTCTGTCAAAAACAAGACCACAATTTATTCAGATCCTGAGGATTGAGGAAGAAGAGAAACTTTGTTCATAAATCCAAAATGTGAGCTCTGTCTGTGCTTTGTGCTTTGAAAGCAGTTTTGCTTTTTTCAAAGTGAGTCTGCCATAGCAAGGAAAAGCTGTTGGACTGCACGTGTTCTGCAGAGGGTGACGTAGATGATGTTTGGACCGAGTTTGAGCAGGGGTTGAGTCCCTGAGACTTTATTTATATTTATACGCTATTTTGAGCATGAACTTTAAATGGACCATTCAAGGTCTGGTTTCTACAAAACCAGAAAATGTAAAAAAAAGAAAAAAGCACAGAGTGCAGAGCTTCTAACATACTTGTGTGGTGTGTGTCTACATTCACCCTAGAGTTATATAAAGGTACCAAAATGACCAGAAAGTGGATTTTGCATGATATAGGCACTTTAAGTATTAGATTTCAGTTAATATTTGCAGAGAACTAAAATTAGGGTCAAAAAACTTGATCATTGAGGACTGATGCACAAGCCAAAGACACAGCTTTCAGGTGTCCAGGATTCTGAATGTTCCATTTATTCCCTCCATACAAAATGTTACATGAGCAGAGGAAGTGCAACATTTTAAACAGTAAATTACTTGCTTGTATTGACAAATTGTAGGGATGGCAGAGGAGGTGCCATGTGTGCAACATTACACCCCACAGGGACAGGAAGTTTGCCTGTAAATTCAAACCAATGCAACCATGCAGAAAATAATACCAAAGAGCTTAGTTTAATGGATGCAGGAAGAGTGAGCTTACCACTTTTCTGCTGTGGGGATAGTGAATTAGAAGAGGCACCCCCTACACCTTTTTACTTTGTGTAATTATGATACAATTATCACACTTACAATTAAGGTGTTTTTTAATTTATTGTTTCTTTGGCACATTTGGTTTATGAGTTAAATTGTTGTTAGCTGTGTTAGCCTAGCAGCTACACTAACCTCTGGCAGTTAGTGTTGGAACCCTGTACGTGCACGTTTGAGTTTCAATGACCTTGCATACAACAGTGAAAGTGTCACATCAGAGAATTGGAGTTGACTAGATGCAAGACAGAAGTGTGTTAACAATGTACTGTGTCTGTGCATTTTTGCTGTAAAGAGAAGAACAAAAAAATTACACTCAGTCATTATACTGCAAAAAGTTTATAATTATGATAATTACACTGCAATTTTTCTAAACATGATGTACAAAAGTGTCACAAAGTAGATAGGAATGGTATTTCCAATTGTACATATATGGTAGGGAAAAGGTTTGTTGTTTCAACTTTGAAATTGCACCAACAAACGGCCAGTCATATCCTGCAGGGAACTGTGAAAACTAGGCCATCTGGTACCAAGCCCAAAAAATCACCAGCTACTTCTCCTGGCCCTTTCCAACCTTACAAAGGAGGATTGCAAGATTTGCGACATGTGTGTGTCCCCATACTTCCTCCAGTCTAGTGTTATGTCTGATTCCTCCAGTATGTTGCTCGAATAAATGTACAGTAAATTTAATCATTACAACTTTAACATGCTAATGTCTGACAAACTTCAGTCTGAACCATGTTGTAGGGCAGATTATTCCCCCAGTATAAAACATCAAATAGGTATCACAATAAAATGTTATACTCCATCTCCCTTTAGAACCTAATACTCCAGCGGCCATAGTCAAGTGTATTCCTGGGGCCAGAGCGGGCGACGTCGAGTCCTATTTAAAACTCCTGTGTAAGGGTAAACGTAAATATAGTAAGATAATAATTCACACAGGAGTTAATTAAAAATTAATGTTGAATCGGTGTGTAACTTTGCCAAAACGATGTCGGACTCCGTAGTTTTCTCTGGACCCCTTCCCAATCTGACCAGTGACGACATGTTTAGCCGCATGACGTCATTCAACCGCTGGCTGTCTAAGTGGTGTCCCGCTAACAACGTGGGCTACATAGACAATTGGAAAACGTTTTGGAGAAAACCTGGGCTGATTAGAAGAGACGGCATCCATCCCACTTTAGATGGTGCGTCTCAACTCTCTAGGAATATGGCAGAGTTTATTAGACGACCTAAACCCTGACATGTCAGAGTGGAGCCCAGGACGCAGAGGCGCAGTCTTACACACCTCTCTGCAGCTTCCTTACAGCCGTCACCCCCCCAAAACTACCATAACCCCATAGAGACAGTGTCTGCTCCCCGAGTACCTAAATTATCTATATCTAAAACTAACACAAGAGGAGTACATCATAGTACAGAAACAGCACTGGTAAAGGTCACTAATGATCTTCTACTAGCATCAGACAATGGACTACTCTCTATACTCGTCATGTTAGATCTTAGTGCTGCATTCGACACTATAGATCAAAACATTTTATTACACAGACTGGAACATGTCATTGGAATCAAAGGAACAGCAGTACAGTAGTTTAAATCGTATCTATCGGATAGATTTCAGTTTGTACACGTTAATGATGAGTCTTCCATGCACAGAAAAGTTAGATATGGAGTTCCACAGGGATCTGTGCTTGGACCGATTCTTTTCACTTTATATATGTCCCCTTTAGGCAATATTATTAGGAAACACTCTATAAATTTCCATTGTTATGCAGATGATATCCAGCTATATTTATCTATGAAACCAGGAGAAACTAATCAATTAGTCAAACTTCAGGAATGCTTAAAAGACATAAAGACCTGGATGTCCTCCAATTTCCTTCTCCTAAATCCGGACAAGACAGAGGTTATACTGTTTGGGCCTAAAAATCTCAGAGACACTATGTCTAAACACATTCTCACCATTGATGACTTAGTTCTGGCCTCAAGTAATACTGTAAGAAACCTTGGAGTTATCTTTGATCAGGATATCTCCTTCACTTCATACATCAAAGAAATCTCTAGAACTGCCTTTTTTCACCTGAGAAACATTGCTAAAATTAGGAGCATCCTGTCCCAAAGTGATGCTGAAAAACTAGTCCATGCATTTGTTACTTCTAGACTGGACTATTGTAATTCCTTATTAATAGTTTGTCCCAATAACTCATTAAAAAGCCTCCAGTTAATCCAAAATGCTGCAGCCAGAGTTCTGACTGGAATTAGCAAGAGAGATCATATTTCTCCAACGTTAGCTTCTCTCCATTGGCTCCCTGTTAAATCCAGAATTGAATTTAAAATTCTTCTCCTAACTTATAAATCCCTTAATAATCAGGCTCCATCTTATCTTAAAGACCTCATAGTTCCTTATCTTCCAAGCAGAACTCTCCGTTCTCAGACTGCAGGTTTACTTGTGGTTCCTAGAGTTTCCAAATGTAGAATGGGAGGCAGAGCCTTTAGCTACCAAGCCCCTCTCCTGTGGAACCAGCTCCCAGTTCAGGTTCGGGAGGCAGACACCCTCTCTACATTTAAGACTAGACTTAAAACTTTCTTTTTTTATAAATCTTATAGTTAGAGATGGATCAGGTGACTCTGAACCATCTCTTAGTTATGCTGATATAGGTTAGTCTGCTGGGGGACCTCTACTGATAAACTGAGCTCCTCACCTCTCTCCTTTCTCCTGTATCAATGCAAATGCCACCATTGCATGTCATTAACTTTGTGTCTTCTCTCTCCTGTAGTTCTGTTTCCTCCTCTCTGTCTCCCTCTCTCTGTACTTTTCTGCAGGTATCCTCGGCCTGGAGCTGTACATCTCCAGAATCCAGTTCATCTGCCCAATGTTCTTGCTGCTTGTTGTTGTCTTTATTGCCTGCTGTTCTTTTCTCTCTTCTCTTTCCACTCACCCCCAACCGGTCGAGGCAGATGGCCGCCCACTATGAGTCTGCTTCTGCTGGAGGTTTCTTCCTCTAAAGGGAGTTTTTCCTCTCCACTGTTGCCTAAAGCTTGCTCAAATGGGATTGTTGGGTTTTCTCTATAATTTTTTGTATAAATATTTTCTGTAAGGTCTTAAACCTTACACTGTAAAGTGCCTTGAGATAACTTCTGTTGTAAATTGGCGCTATACAAATAAAATTGAATTGAATTGAATTGAATGCTGCCTTGGACTCCAGGGTAAAACCATCTCACCTCTGACACAACTTGAAATGGCTGTTAAAGTAGGGGAGGGGTAATCAATTGCCCCCATACCTGAGTTTGGTGACATTTGGCTTTATGTATTGCACAAATTTTTGAAACTTGCTGGAATTTGCATTGATTGGTCATATTTGCAGAAAACTTGTATTACGTAGCTACAATTAAAATAGACAACAGGCTTGGTAGGAATCAAGCAGCCTTAAATAAATGTATACAATACATGTAGACAATGTGCAGTGCAGACAACATGGTTTGTGAAAAACATATGAATGAGATAAACAATGTAGCTGCATTAATATGTAGTGCACATTTAGCTGACCACAAAGACAATAATGGAGGTTTAACACTGTGGTGTAAGCAGCTTGGGATTGACAGTTTAGCGTCTGAGCCACAATATGATAGGTGCCAGAAACATATTTCTATTTAATAGATATCTAAAATATTTATTGAGAGTAACTACTGTATATTATGAATTTGACTGCATTAAACACAGTCTAGATGAAGAGAAGCCATGAAGTCAGTAGTCAGGGGTGAAGAACAGAGGTTTAATGCACTGATGCTTGACCAAGCAGTCTTCTCTAAACTTTTTGGCAGAGCAGCCAAGAAGTGTCTTTTTTTTTTTTCTCGTCCTGGATTTATATTTCATTTCAGCTTTCCCTTGTGGGGTAAAAAATAAAAAACAGAAGTGTTGAGATCTGCAACCTCTTTCATCATTGCCTGTCGACCATTAAAAGTAAATACCATTGTAAAGAAAACTACTGTAGAAACAAATGTGATTTCTACTGTATTACTTGGTTTTTCAGCTGGAGGTAACTAAAGTTTCTCAATTTTCCTTTACATCACCAGCACCCTGGAAAATCTGTTTGAAAAAGCTTTTTATTAAATTAAATAAATAAAATAGGTGCAGATGCCATCAACAGCAAGCTCAGTGTCATGTAACACAGTATGCAATTAGTCATTTTAAATGTCAATGTAATCTAGTAAATTCCATGACTGTCAGTAATTAACTGCTTACATATGTTTTATCTAATGTTAGGAGTAAAGTTAAAGAAGTTCAATATGGACATACAGAAAAAGACAAAAAGGTGAATTTAAAATTATATGACTATTATGAATAAACTTGGTTCAGTATATGAAATAACAAACACATAAAAACGTGATTTGCTGCAGTATACAGTAAGGGTGTAACTAAGGTTATATCATTGTATCTGTTCAAGTCATTCATAACCCTGACTGGTCTTTTTATATGCCACAGTTGATAGGGCAGTCATCCATGCATCCCATGATTGGTTGTTCCTCCTGGTTACAAGGCCTCCTGGAGTCTTAAATGCAATTGCCTGTCCATGAGAGTTTCTCCAAGAAGATTAACAAAGTATCAGTTATGATTTTTATTATTGACATTGTTGTTTATTTATTGTAACACTGTCGATATGCAGCTCTTAACATGAAAAAGTTAATTCCAGGATTTATATCAGCAGTCAACTATCATCATGATTCAGTTTTAATTGTTTGGGGTTAGGCCCATTCAAGCTAACCCATCAACCAGCACACCACTACACTGCTGGTTAGTTGTATTGCTTAATATAATGTAGCTTTTCATTGTTCATATGGGGTTTAGCACGAAGACCTATATAAAGTTAATGATGTCTGCAATTACACGTGTTGTGATCTCCTGCTAATGTATCCAGCTAATTAATGGTCTTTACTTTTCTACCTTACCTTATATAATAACGTTTCTTCTCATTCCCCCATTCACACAGCAATGACTGCAGAGCTGACATGCAAGGCACTGGCTTGACCTTCCCGAAGCATCCTGGAGTTCAGTGTTTGGCCAAGGTAACCTTGAACTATGGACAGCTGGTGAACACAGTGCCAACTACACAGCCAGTGGAAGATTTATGACTTCCTCAGTGACGTTGATCTTTCTAAATATGAGACCATTCTTTTTGCATGACAAAGTGGTTTATTCGTCCCATAAAGCACCACAAATCCACAGCGCACAGGTTACCTATATACAAAGTTAATTCAATTAACACAGTTACACCCAGTGCTCAATATGAGAGTACCTATTAATCTAATCTACACTAACCTTACACACCCAGCTTTATGACCCAGCTACTGAAAACAGCTGGGTCACTTCATCAGCTGTTTCCAACACAACACTGCTTTAAAAGATAATGATCATTAATGATTAATCAATCTAGATATGAAACACTTCAACACATGAAGATTCGCCCATGGATTTTCCACCAGCATGACTTTTGTTCTAGTTGATAAGACTGCCGCTCCATCATTCTGGCTACACAACTTGCAACACCATTACAATGTCATGCAACAAAAAGAAACTGATCAATACTTGAATTAAATGTATAGGTTCGGGATGACCCTCGTGGTAAAACGGGGATTCAGGAAGTCACAATTGGTAGTGAGGGGAGAGAACAATTTTATCAGCTACTCTGAAAGAATTACTGTATTTTATGGGCAATCAAGAAAACCATTCATAACCTGTAGATGCTTCCCTTGTGGTATAAGCATGACAGTGAATATATGAAAGACAAACCTACAGTCAAAACAGTCATACCAGGTTAAATTGATAGCATTGATTTCAGTTTGAATGATTAATATGTGTTTGCAATGATAATGGATGCTGTAGGATGCAGAGACAGACTATGACTATGGATCCTTTTCACTGAGGTGTGTGCGGCTGAGATAAAGGTTGTCTTTGTCTGGAGCATAATGACAGGCTCTAAAAGCAGTAATTTCTCCCTGTTAGAGGCTGCAGTTATCTGACCTCTCAGTGGTCAGTGGACCTCGCAGCCTGTTTGGAGCCATTACACACTTTTAGTTTATATCGGAAGATCAACACCTGAGTCTTATGTGTTCTGAAAGTCATTTTGATATTGGTTTAGGTGGATCAGATCCTTCTCTCACCACTGAAGTGGACCGGCTATCACTTTATTTATTTATTTACTTTTTTTTTTTTTTTTTTTTGTACAAGAATGTAAGAAAGAATGTATTTTACTGGACACTTTTTTTGCAATAATAATATATAATAATAATTTTAATAATTAATTAATTAATTACATGGTCTCAGGACTACTTTAGAAAACCATTGTTACTGAACACAGTCTGCCACTTCATCCAGAAATGCACCTTGAAACTCTCCTGTCCGAAAGATAGTTGAAACACGTCTTATGGTCAGAGTCCATGCTTCAGTATTAGGTTCTACCTGCCAAAGCCAAAAACTGCTGTCAGAGAAAGGTGCAAAAGCCAGCATCTGTGATGATGTAAGGTTGCATCAGTGCCCTTGGCATAGGTGACTTGCATCTGTGTGAGGTATTAAATCATTGCACCAGTTAAAGTCATACATAACCCTAAGTTGTTGTTTTTTTTATAGGCCACAGTTGTTAGGGCAGTCATCCATGCATCCCAGGATTGGTTGTTCCTCCTGGACAAGACACTTTGTTTATTTCAGAAGATCAACAACTGAGTCTTATGTGTTCTGAAAGTCATTTTGATATTGGTTTAGGTAGTTTCCCTCACCACTGAAGGACTGGCTATTACTTTAATTATTTATTTATTTTATTTTTTGTACACTCAAGAATGTACAAAAAAAAAATCTGTTTCATGTCTGTTATGTATTTTTCTGGACACCTCTTTCACAGTCATGCTACAATTATAATTACTAATAATTAATAATGGATTTCAGAAAGACTCATTATTACACTTGCAAAAATACAACAATTAGTAGCTTCTAATTACAAAGTGTAATTAAAAGGAAAGATGATGCAACATAGTGATTTCTCTGTACATTGAGTGTGTTGCAGCAGAAAGTAAGCAGCTCCTGCTAACTGCTGTGCCCCCTCATCCCATCTGATGTAACTGAGCTAAATTTCCTTTAACAACACAGTTAGCTTGGTCTTGAGGAGCAGTAACATTTAACATTTAACTAACCCAGCATAGCCTAAACGGTACATTCACTGCATTACTGCTAACTTCCTTGCTCTGATCACAAGCTCTAACCTGGTCCACTCACTTATATATCGAATCAGGTCTTGTTTTTTTTCATTATTCTTGCCATTCAGTGTTTTACACCTGTTTCAACCTAGTTTTATTTTACCAGTTCCATGCACCACCACAGATGTGCCATAACACTGTGTACGTGGATGAATGCTGTCCTGTATGATGACAAAACTCCAGGTATAAAGAGCTGGTATAAAACACAGAATTGAAAAGGGAAAAGTAGACGAATTATGATCTCTTTGGCTTTTTATACACATCGACCACTCACTCCATATGCACACACACTACTTGCAGTACACAGACTGCTGTTGAATTATTCCTGGGCTACACTAATCTAAACATCCTGATGCCTGTTGATCATCCACCTATAGTGTTGCAGTGATCATAGCGGTGAAGATTTTATATATTAATACAATCTTAATATAATCTCTAATCTCAGTGCTTTATGAGTCATGGGAATGCTAAGAGATAGAGAAGCATCAATCCAGCTCTTTTTCTGCTGTTTAACTCTAACGTACTGCAGGTGAGTGAATCACCAGTAGCATATTCTACTGTGACCTCCAAATTCATGTTCCTGTAAAACTAGAAACAATGTCATTCTGATGGTGTGAATGTGTTAGCATCTTCCATTAGCATGTAATAAAGTGCTATGTAATAATACCTACTGTAGACCTGATTTACTAAGTTACTTTTCAGTCTGAAAGTATCTGCTGTATTTTATATGTAAATCTATCCACCTCTCACCACTCAGCTACCACAGTCTACACTTTGATCTTACATGTTTATAGATCTCCCCACTGTGTTTTACACAAGCCTATAAAAGTGTTCAGCCCTCCCAGAACCTTTTAATTTTGTGCAGTTTCTCTTTCACTTCAGTGGATTCAAAAAGATATATATGTTGGACACTTTGGTCCAAAGTAATGTTTCTCTAAATCCAATTAGATTTGCATTATCAAGGATCTCTAGGGGTAAATTCTTTTCACCACATTATTCTTTCTCCCAGATCATATCAATAATTATGCTGATATATTTGTTTTTGAACCGGGATCTCCAGGAATATGGAGGGTTGGCAATGTTTTGTTGCTTTACCAAGAGCAGGCTAACAGCATTTTTAAGGAAAAATGATAATGACTATATGAAATTGTAGAAAATAACACTAAGACAAATGTAAATGATAATGAGGCAAATGTAAATTACTTTAATTTACAGTATAACATAATTTCCTGTCGCCATCTTTGTTTTTCTGAAAAAGATAACGTCAGAATTCATAAGTGTACAAGAATTATACTTTACTCAGGACCAAACCAGATTATTTTTGACTGTGAAGCCCTACAAGAGCCTAGAAGCCATTTTCCACCAAGTCAGTTTAGGGGCTGGTTCAGAGAAATTTTTATTTGATGAAAAACTTGGACTCAGTCAGAAAAAATAGTGATACCAACAAGTATCGCTTGTGTGAGAGAATTAGTTTCAGATAATTAGTTAAACTGCAGTGTAATTGTTGGTAAAGCTAAAGGCTTTAAAGGCTAAAGCTAACAAATAGTAATGGTAACAACTGACATTCAGTGTTCATCATCAAAATTTCTTATCAATCATAATCACTGTTCATACTGATCATGGCGAGCAGCACACAAGTCTTGGACCAGTTTTGTTTGGATGCCAGTGTAGCCTCTCTGTGTTCATTTGTGCTCATCCATACATCCAACAAGCATGCTCCGTCTGTGATTTGTGCTCTGCTGCTACTGTCATGCTATGTTCAGAGTGAATCTGACTGCGAGTTTGAGGCCAAGGTTAATATAGACTGTGTTTGGCCTGAGACAGAGACTCGAAAAGATGTGATTTCTAGTATGAATTTTGAATGGAACATTAAAGGACTGGTTTACACGAGATAGTTCAAATGGAAAGGAGGGAGTGCACTTCTAACATACTTTTTGTGTGTCTACATGCACTAGAGAGTCATATGAGTACAAAACCTGACCAGAAAGTGGAGTCTGGAGAATATGGGCTCTTTCTACAACTTATCGTCACCATCTGCTTTTTGGGATCTCCAGAGAGTTATCATAGTGACTCAAATCTATGTAATACATGAGAGGCACAAGCTTAGGATATTCATACCTATCACCTTGTATGTCCTCTAGTCTGTTTTTCCTTTATGTGTGTACATTCAGATGAAATAAAACAGGATAAATGCTTCTTTTTTCATAACAATGTCAAGCACTTCTACTCCACTTGGAAGTGGTGCTTACACGTGGGAGTAAGCACCACAGTAAACACCAAGGAAAGCCAACACTCCTAGGTGAGGTGTGATTCAGAGAATAGTGTTTTAGAAGTCAAGGCAAATCTTTCAGAAAAAGCTGCTCAAACTCAGCACCACAGGGACTGTACATTTCCCACACGGCACTCCACTTCACCTTCTTTCTGTTAGGTTATTTCAGTCAAATATACTGTAGACATAAAAAAATGTACTTTACACCAGGGGTGGGCAACCCTGGTCCTCAAGGGATCTGGTCCATGAGGGACTCCTCCCTCCCATATTCACAGCATACATTAGTACATTAGACAAAGTGTCTTTTTGGTAAAACAGAACAGGTACTGTAAAGAAGTTAGATGTTTGATTATGGATTTCATGCGGTTCTCTTACAGCTCCACATTAACTAGAGACCAGCAGTATCTTAATCTCAAATCAAATGTGCTGACATGCCCAGCTGACCTTTGAATGTCAGTATCTGACATTTTACAGGCCCACTAACAAACTACAGTGTCTTCCCTGCAACAAATCATTAACAATCTTTACTTTTCTTAATTGGCTTATACTGTCCCGTTTCAGTTTAAAATGTTCCGGTTGCTTTAAAAGATTCCATTAATTTAAATACTGTCCTATCACATTTCATATGTTCACAACTTATCGATAGTATAAATTAGAGTCATTTTGACTTCTGGGGTAAAGCCAGGTCAATAGAACAAATTGCATATGAAAATTCACTCCAAACTGAAAATTCAACACTGTGACCCTTCCAAACTCTAAAAATAAGGCTTGTTCAATTAAATGAGAATCTAATTGGCCCTAACAGTTTGTTAATGTGTAATTTCCCATGAGTTAAGTGTTATTTCAGTGCTTTAGAAATTAAGTGAGTACTACTTATTGTAATGAGTGTAATAAAAAGATGGATGTTGGCTGAAATAGATACAGATTCTGTTCTGGTAGCTTCCTGTACAACAGAGAAACTCCAACTAAAATTAACACATGGGAACGATCTGTATCAGAAACCTGGGCCTTCTGGATGCAGATGGCACTGGCACATTTAGATATCTGCAGATGACATTAGTCCTCATGATCCCAAATTAGATTGATATTGTTTAGGGGGTAGTGCATAATAAAGAGTCAATAAGTCGGACAGGTAGCTTCCAAGCCTAATAGGGATATATATATAGACCCAATAGAGCACTCACGGCCTGTCAATTTGCAGCAGATGGATTGGCTCTGCTGGGCTGTGAACAGAGTTCTCCCATAGGCCAGCCTGACACCTGTTTGGCTGAGGCCCAGTGATGCAGCACTGTGACGACCAATGAGGCAGGCTGACACGGACTCAATAGATTGTGGCCCCCTGATGAGGACTTTTAATGTTAGTTGAGCTAATTTGAGGAGATGTTTTCTGATTTTGCCTTGCCTGGGTGTGACTGAACCATAAAGATAAGAGATGACATGCCATTAATCAAATACTGAGCAGTTCCATTTTAACAGAAATCCCAAACTGTGACTAGATTGAAGTAGCAAAGGTAACACGTAAAAAAATATATAGCCATGCCTTGACAAAGACACAATAGTCTAAAAATCATTCTCTCTGTAAAAAGGGCTCTGCCATAAATACCCCTTTGAAGGAGGCTGTACTGTGTCAGGCTCATATTGCACTTTAGTTTGACACTGAATGAACAGCTTGACCTATTTCTGTAACCCAGTGCTTCAACTGGACGGGAATGGAGAGGTTAACAATGTTGCTGCTACTGTCAAATTAGGCCAGGCTGACAAGGCCGAGGGAGCTGAAGGGAAAAGGAGAGAATGATGCATATTAAGTCAATTATCTCAGAGCTGAGAGCAACAATGCCTGTGATCCAGTCAACCACCGCCCCCTTTATTTGGACTCCCATAACTAATCTGAAATACATTTATACCATAGTTAGATCATTGTCTTGTCTGTTCTCATTGCTATGAGCTGATAATGTGGGAATAGTTGGGGCTGATTTATGGCAGTACTGGGCAGAGTGCTGTGACAGTCCGCCAGAGGTTGTGCCCTGTAAATCAGAGTGCTGTAATGAGTGGCCTACTTGCAGTATGTAGGGGTTAGACCCTGGACCTGGCTCATAGGTACTGAAACTGCATCTCAGGGCACACACACAATGTGTGGTCAGAAAAAAAATGAATTGAACAGGATTTAATGTGACCGCGATGCATTGCTTGCACCACTGTCTCTCGTTTCTCCTCCTTTTACTACATGATCTTCATTGTTTCTTCAATTCGCCTTTACTCAAAGAGATGAACAGAATGTTCAGCATCTATCTATGTTCAGTTTTTTTTTTTTTTTACCTTGGTTTCAATTCATCCGGGTGGTGTGGTTTGTAACTATTAAAAAGACACAGGAGCAATTTAGAAAAATTGCAGCCAACTCCTGTAGTCCTCTGAAAACAGGTGCTAGGTATTAATGCAGATGGTCATTTATATTCTGATAGCAATGTTTCATAAAGCTGATGTGTGCTGTTAGGCAGCATGTGGGATACCTAATTATGCTTCTTACATATGGACAATCAAGAACACACTCACCTTGAGCTGTAGTTTTAGATTACATAGTTCACCAAGTATTTTTCAATGGACACAGTCAAAAACCTGGGAGAAGCAGCTGTGTAGAACTGAATACTACATGTTCTACATCAACATGTCACATTAGATAGTTTTGCATTTTGCATGTATGCAATTGTCAAATTCTCTAATAGCCTGCTGATCACTGTCAGATGAGCTGTAAACCACCAGGTTTGATGGAATATAAATTTCTCTACAAAAGATACATAGCTCGTACTAAGTTGTAAGACAAGATGTGACAAAAGCCTCCATGAACACATCTGTATGGGTGAGAAGGTGTCCCTCTCTTTAAGACACCTTTGTCTATTTGCACTGCAATTTTAAATGCTGCGTTATGTCTGACCCTTTAATATTCAAAAGGTCCCCTAATTGAGGGACTTTGAGAAGCATTTCACAAAAACAGTGTGAAACAATGCATTAATCACTAGGTGAGTTCCTAAACTTTTCATTTATTCTGTGTTTCATCGTTATTTACTCTTCACCAGTAACTCATAGCTTGACATTTAGACATCCTAACAAATCTCTCCCTTTTCTATGACATCAAAAAGTATTCAAATAGACCTTGTGCTTGCAGAAATATACTCATTTAATTCTATACTCTTTTTAAGCCCTTCAGGCTCAGGAGGTTAAACATGTTAAAACAAAGCTGAATGTAACAATAACCAAAAACATATTGAACACAATGTACAGGTATGACAACTCTGCTTGAGTTTTAATCATGTCATAAATGCTGTTTCTCCTCTAGTAAAACAAATTTCAGTATCTGGTCTCACGATATTAACTACACCTAAATTGTGACCTGGGCCCCAGGTGTGGTCATGTTTACACTGGACACTCTGGATCGCTCTGGTGATTTGTCTTTGTCTCTGTCATTTGCTCTGGTGATTTCAATATGATAGATGATATCTTTTTTCCAAATCTCACACTAGCCATGACTGACATTTTTGACTAATAATATTTTCCTTATCAACATGGAGAGTACATTTTAAGCAATTTAATGTGTTTACACTGGAAAATTTACTGTATAACTACAACTGCTGTGTACCAATCATTTACAATGCTAGAGATTTTTCAGATAACATTAAAACACTTTCTTTGTTGTCTGAGTTGGCAGTGTTATTATCAGTATCATCATTATTATTATTATTATTATTATTATTATTATTATTATTATTATTATTATTATTATTGTTATTATTATTATTATTATTATTATTATTATTATTATTATTATTATTATTATTATTACTAATAATAATAATTGTACAAGAAATGCATAACATCATAATCATAAATACATTATCTAAAATTGTGAGAAACACATTTATTTATTTATTTAAGTCTAAACTAATTCTATGGATGGAGTTGATTTGTCGTGCTAACATAAAACCTGTTGGATCAGTAAACTAGTTTGAACAGATCCTACACATAAAAGTACAAACTCGATAACACTAGAGACACTAGTCTTGGTCACACTGCTATACAGTAAGTATAGTTATACCAGCTTAGCACACAGGTCTGTCTTTTTAGCTTTTGCTTTATAAAAGTTGTATGTGCATTGATGTCTCACTAACTGTACATTTAAATTTTTGTGTCTTTGTGTCAGGCTGTGTGGAGCCTCTGTTGGTACTGGATATCAGTAGGATCAGAGTACAAAGCTTCATTTGCTATGGCAAAAAGTCCACAGTCCATTATCTGTTGCTGCTGCTATGTCCATTTTATCTGCAGATAAATGACTCTGTCTGTTCCCAAACTGTCTCCTACACACAGAGAAAACAAAATGCTGTGAAGCAACTAGAGATACTGTTTTGTGTTTGTATTTTACAGAACTTGATCCTGACACACAGCCCAACTTCAGTATTATTGATGACACCAATCCTGCTGGGGCTAAGCAGCTGATGGACACAAGGCTTTTGCCTTGATGAGTTGGGAACAGATGGGCTTGTTTTTTTGAGAGTGGCCTTAAGTAGAGTGGCCTTAAGTATTATAATTTAATATTAACCTTGTTTTTTCACCTTTTATTTTGTTACTTTAACTTCATGTCAATCATCCTAGCAATTGCGAAGGGCATATGTTGAACACAGTGCTCTCCTTACAAATTCTTTGTGGAGAATCTGAAATTCTGCTGCCTCCTTAACAAAGGTATCACTTTTCTCTCCCAAACACCCAACTCTCTACAGTATTTGATTCTTCCCCCTACTCATTCTCTGTTGCTTGTTTTTTTATTGTTTTAGAAGCATTTTTAGTGCCAATGAACACCAGGTCCTCGTTTAAGAGCAGGGTGTTAATGTTTTTAATAGCTCCTGCTTTGTGAAAATGTATCTCCTGCTTTGTATATTTTGTTATTGAAGAGTGTTACAGTTCACACGTTTGCAATTGAGTCCAAGTGGAAGTTTGTGCCAAATTTAAAGAAATGGAAAAACTGAAAACTTAATACCTTTTTAACTCTTACAACACAAAACCCTATTGTTGGAATTTAGTAGGATATAGAAATGATACATTAGACAAAGTAAATCACAGTCTACTGGCTGTAGAAGTAGCAGTAGTAAAGAGAAGAGCCCAACGGAAGTAAAACCAGACCAGAAACTGCAACTAATCAGAGCCTGATAAAATAAAACTCACTCAAAGCATCAATCAATAAAAACAACTGACCTGTTGACCTCTTTAAATTACGAACAGGGAGTTTAACGTGCAAAAAAACACAACATGCAAACCAAATAATGAATTATCACATTATCAGACACATCTGCTGGGTCATACTGTATGTTCGGTTAAATCACTCTACCATAAAGATGAACTGATGAACTGTTCCTGAGATGGCTGTCCTTCCAACGGGTTTTCCCATCAGTGGGCTTCCAAAGCTCTGTTAATGTCTTTATTAGGTTCTAACCTGCTTGTCCTTGTGTTGGCCAAACAGACTAAAGATGGTGCCCAACTTCTAGTTCTCAATTATTGATGAGCTCCTTAGAATAAAACTGAGGAGACTGATTGAGCACAGAAGCACCCAATGAGTCTTTGAACATGACTAACAACTCACATATTGTAAGATTTATGCTAATATGTAACTGTAATTACAGCCAGGCTTTGTGCCGCCTAGTTCCCACTATTACCCCATGTCATGCACACAGCTTTGCTTTGTATTTGAGTTGTAGAAAAAGCAATTATATAGAAGTATGGCTTCACATGATGATTTCAAGGTGTTCATGAGGTGACATGGAGCCAAATGTCATTATTCTTGTAATCACGAATTGATATGACAGGACTGGGTGACCAAGGTGCAGCTTTCTTGTTTAATTACCGACAACACAAAACCTCCATCTTATATTGTTGTCCTCTACAACCCCACTGCTCTTCACCCACTGGCCATCTGTCTGTAAACTGAGTAATGCATTTGTAATATGCAGCCAAATGGAGCTGTCATTCTCACCCTCTTCACACAAACATGCAAGTGCACACGAGCCAGTAAAAACATTAGCATTACCGGTGTATCTGTGTGTGTGTGTGTGTGTGTGTGTGTGTGTGTGTGTGGGCGTTTATGTCAGGCGAGTAGGAAGCGTGTTGACAGAGGTGCAGAGGTTGAAGCTGAGGGGTTTTTTTTGTTCGTTTGTGAATGGCGGCAGGTGCCGAGCTAAAAAAAAAAAAAAAAAACCCTCTAATGAGCAGAGCTGCCCAGTGCTGCCAGGGTTGGGGTGTTTCGTGAGGTGAGGGGGGAGGAGGTGGTGCAGCAGCAAAGGTCACCTTCTGAGTCTTGTTGGGCCTGCCACAGAAAAGTAAAAAGGTAGAGGACAATGCAAATGCTGAAATAATGGTCTAAAAATGTCAGTTGCTGATTTCAAGCCAATATTTGGCATTACTTCTAGTTTTATTAGCTGAGCTTAGCTGAAACTATTGTGAAACCTTTGTGAGCATTAAATGACAAAGTCGGTTTGTATCTAACTGTAATTCTTAGCATATTTTCACAGCTGTTTGTGTGTGTTGCCTCACCTGAGTTTAGTAGCTCAGGTGGAGGTTTTAATTACACATACAGAAGATGTGAGGCGTTGGTGTAATGTGATTGTAGCCTGTAGTGATACTATCCTGTCCAGCAGTTGGGCTCCCTGACTTTTTCATCACTGTGCTCTGACAGGCTACAGCTCTCCAGTCAATTTCTAGTGCTTAAATAGTTACTGTACTCTCTTGATGCTACCCTGCGTGTGGTGTCCTTCAGTACACTGTACATAATGACAGAATGAATGAGTCACTGCTGACAATAGAAAAAAATAATCGCTGTTGGCCTCACACTGGTTGTTACACAAGCTTGAGTGTGACTGTGCTGGTAACTGACACAAACAGGTACAGATCTATGCTGTCAGATATTATCGCAGTCAGCACATCATCAGCGAGATTGTACCACCATGGTCTGTATGAGTCAATCGCAAATGAATTATGTTCGGCTCTTGTCAAGAATGTCAATAACAACTCCCCGCCCCCCAGCAATTTTACAAAAACAGTAGTCGACATTGGTTAAAAACCTGGGAACAGCTTTTACCATCTCAGAACCTCACAATGTGGAAGTGCTGAGATAAAAGTTTATGATCACAGGATCATTATGATGATTAGGCTATTTTTATTAAAAAGCCTTGGGTGTGTGAATAAAAAACAAAAATCAGCAAGTAGCTAAACAGGTGAGTAGTGTGATCCTAATACCAGGTTGGGAAAATAGAGGCAGCAGGATGAACAGCGATCTGGAAGAAGTTAGAGAGCTGAAGATGAGTGGAAGTGGAGTCTAGCAGGTTAGTGGAGAATATAAGAAAACATAAGCCCAAAATGGCCGCCCTGGTCTTCAGGGTAGAGATGCGAGGACAGAGGAACCTAGAAATGTGCTTTTCAATCATCCCCTATACTGCAGCCTCTGTTTCTGATTACAGTGGATCAGCTGTGGATCAGCTGTCAGTGGGACTTTGGAGCTGCTGTGTGCTTCTGAATAGAAACATCTGCTCGTTTATGAAAACTTGCTTCTGTATTTCACCATCTTCAGTGTTTCTTGATAATTCAGACTTTAATGCAACATGTCATGAGCTCATGATTTTTAATGGTAAACACGTTTATTTATTATTTGTATTTGCATTTATTATTGGTATTCTTTTTAATCCAGATTATGAATATATTGATTTGGAGAAATGTATAACTAACTCAAACTATTTAAAAAAGTGTAAATGATGTCAATATAACTCTCAGGAGAAATGACTTCATGAATTTCTTCACAAATAAAATTATAACTATCAGAAAAAAAATTGATCAGATCCTGCCTGTATCTGGCATGGATGGACTCATATGTACAATAACAACTCTAGATTCATTTGTCAGACCTCATTCGTATTTAGACTTCTTCTTCCCTGTAGATCATGCTGAGTTAATTTCAATAATTAATATCTAAACCATTAGTATGTCTCTTAGACCTCATCCCAACTAGACTGCTCCTCTCTGTCTCCCTCTCTCTGTACTTTTCTGCAGGTATCTTCGGCCTTGCAGCTGTATATTTCCAGTTACTGGTCCCACCAACCTGCAGTGTTTTTCCTGCTTGATGTTGTTTTTATGTTGCCTGATGTTCTTCTCTCTCTTCTTCTTACCACTAACCCCAACCAGTTGAGGCACATAGCCAACCCACCGTGAGCCTGGTTCTGCTGGAGGTTTCTTCCATTAAAGGGAGTTTTGCCTCCCCACTGCTGCCTAGTGCTGCTCTAGTGGGGTTGTTCAGTTTTATATATACTTCTGTATACAGTTATAGTTTGTAAGGTCTTAACTTTTAAACACTGTCAAGAGCCTTGTAATTACATCTGTTGTGATTTGGCGCTTTATGAAAAACTTGAGTCAGGTTAAGTGAGGTTAGGGTGCAGCTGAGGGTTTTGGTTCTTATTACCCTCTGTAGAGCTTTCCTATCCAGGAGGATAGGTTTCATGGAGTGGTATAAAGAAGTCATCAGCCCTTGTTCCACCAGATTTTTCCGCAGGACCCTGAGGAAATGGAGTCTCTGTTGAGCCTTTTGCTTTCCCAGGTGGGATCTTGGCTAATGTGTAAAAGGAATTTGAAGGAGGGAACCCGCTCCACACAGTCCCACTTGATATAAACTGGGGCAGGTTCTCCTCTATGCCTCCAGACGTCTAGGACCATCACTTTTATCTTGCTGGTGTTTAAATGTAGATTGTTTGCAGAGCACCATGTCGAGAAATCCCGGACCTCTTGGTCTCGGTATGCTGATTCATAAACTTTTGACCGGCCGAGCATTGTTGTGTCATCTGCAAACTTAACTCAGGTTTTTATTGAGAATTTCCAGCAGGATGGTATTAAAGGCTGAACTGAAGTCCATGAAAAGCATAATTTCTAGGTTTCTCAAGGTGGGTACTGTGTAGGGGAGTGGCAATGGCATCCCCTGTTGATCTATTTGTTCTGTAGGAAAAAAACGGTGTTGATCAAAGTTTTATGAAGTTCAAGACCTGAGGTGTTTAAGGACCAGTCTCTCCCCCTGTACTCTGTCTGGTCCTGCAACTTTGTTGGGATCCACAGCCTTCAAAACAGCTGTTTCTGCAGGGTGAATGGTTAGAGGTTGGTAGGCCGTTGAGTCAGAGCCAACAGTTCAGGTCTTGTAACCTCATTGCAGGCAAAGGAGAAGTTCAGCTCCTCCACCAGCAAGCCATCAGCACTGCCTGACTTCATCACAATGCCCTTATAGTTGGTCAGGTGCTGTAGCCCCTGTCAGTTCTGCCTTGTCTTACTGTTGGCCAGATGGTTTTCCACTTTTCTATTGTTATAGTTTTTGGCCACCTTATTGCCTCTCCCCTGGTTTGCCCTTGCCTCACTTTATTGGTCCCTGTTGCCTGTAATGAAGACAGAGTTTCAGGCTCTCAGGAGTGACTGTACCACTGCTGATATCCAGGGTTTACGATTGCTGTAAACGCTGAGGTGCTTATCCATGGTGACCTTGTTTGTGCAGGTCTTGATGTACAAGAGTACAGTGTCAGTGTATTCTTGCAGCTCCAGATATTCAACTATGTTCCACTCAGTGGTTTTGAACCAGTCCTGCAACTGGTAAAGTGCTGCCCAACAGCTTTTATGACTGGCCTGATCCTTCTTCTGAGAGGGATATATGCTGGAATCATCAGCAGAAAGAGATGATCAGCCCTATCCAGTTGTTCTGCATGCCTGTTTTAAGTTTGAATACACATGATCTTAAGTGTTCTCTCCTCTGGTGTCCTTAGACAAGCTTGATTAAAATCTTTAGCGACAACAAAAGCACCTTCGGGATGAGTCTGCTGCTGATGGCATCGTAGGGCTTGAAGACTGCTATGCTAACATTAGGAACCGGTGGAATAAAAGCAGCAGTAACAACACCCACTGTAATCTCTCTTGTTAGATAGAATGGTCTGCATATAACAGTCATTAATTTCACATCTCCTGTGCAGTGATTGGTATTTCCAATCTACACTGCAAATCTGTCAAATAGTTAAAATAATATTAACAAATTAATTTCTTTCTATCCCAGGATAAGTTTTTGGATCACAGCAAAGCCTATAATAGGGTTTGCAAAGCTTATCCAGCTGGCAAGGAAGGGTACTTACATGCTAAACTTTGGCTTATCCTCATACTTTAGCAGGTATGTTGAACACCATTTCAGTTTATGTCATGATCCTGGCTCCATCCGGTGCCGTGCTTTTATTTTGGTTTTGTTTCTGTTTCCCACCATGTTTTCTCATTACCCTAGTTGTTTTCACTGGTGTCTAGTTACCCCTTTATAAGCATTTCCAGTTCAGAAAAAACTGCAGTTTTTTTTAATGCTACATTGGTTGACACCAAACATTGTGGGGATCCATAACTGGCCATGCATTTTGGGCTCTTATACCCAGTAAGTGCATTGGCCCGCTCACCCTGTCAATGAGTAGCCACTGCCCCGAGACAGACTGTGAGCAATATTTTTATCTGATCACTTCTTACACAGTTTGTTTACCAATATTTCAACTCCCAGAGTTACTAGCTTTCCCTGTCTATGTCCTTCTCATCCTATAAATTATCTAGTAACACTAAACTCCTTCCTTTTATCTTGCATTGTAATTGGGTCCCCCAACAACCAATAATGCTAACTTCAGCCTTGAGTCTTCAAGGACGGCATATACACTTAGACACGTAGGCATATGAATTGGTGAGTAGACAAGTAAAAAAGTTTAATGAGTGAGAAGTAGGAGGTTATTGAGGAAAAACCTGGTTTCTCAGGGAATCGGGGAACAAGTCTACATGCGCTGAAGAAACCTTGGTACTGGAAATCTAAGTTTACATGTTGCAAAATAGTAATCTGATTTCTCCTCTCTCCTTCCAGATTTTAACTGTATGCACACAGAAAAGACACTTCCCAAGACCAATTTTTTCTTTCTTTCTTTTTTTGGATACAGGTGTCTGAGAAGCAACGGACAGACACAGTGCACAGTGGGTTTTGCGTGGACTCGATTTAAAAATAAGGCCACATCACTCCATGTAATGACCACTCCTTCTCAGCTGATAGTAGCAGAGTGGTGTGGAGTGTCTGCAGCCTTTGTCCTGTACATACCCTCTTGGAAAAAACTGATTATAGAAATCTAAGTGCTCTGGGATAAATCTACCACAGGCAATCAGGATTCTCTAGTCCCCTACCCCGATTACAGTAACCAGGTTTACAGTTTACATGACACTTCAAATCATTTTTCTCTAGAAAACCAACTGTAACCTGGTTACTTGAGTGCATGTAAATGCTCTGACTGATGCACTGCATCTCTCTCTACACACATAAACCATAAGGTGAATAAACCTCACTGTAGTATAAGTACTTTTCTTTTTTTTTCATTTAATGGGTGATCACAAACCAATAACAAAGCTGCATACCACCACCTACTGTATCAGAGTGTGTAAAACCATGACAGCCATGCACAGACCTGGAACATTGTGAGCATAGGCCAGCGGGGAAGTGGCGAAACGGGTACAATTGTTTATGAACTTTTCATGACAGTCTTTTAGATATTGTAAACAGGTGGAGCTTTTGATTTGTAGCACCACAAAAAAGGTCAGAGTATCATCAGACAACTGGCTCCACCTGCAACTGCACCACCTGAATGTCAATATTTCTGCTGTTACTGGATTAAAAAAAAATGTCCTCCTGAGAAAAAGGAGTCAGGCTCTGTTGCAGTTGACTTTCACTTAATAAATAAAGGTCACTGATTTTCAAAACACCTGTTCCACATTCCAGTCACAACGTGGGCCTGTAAAATAAAAGACACAAAAGATTAACAGATTTTTCAATCATCCACCATCAATTTTCTTTTCTTACATCACATCTTTTAAATGTTTTCTTTTATTCCAGATATTTACTTTGAATCCAATGTTCCAATTCCATCCTTTATATACATTGGGGGATGTGCCTCAAGGGCAATAATAACGTGCTGACTGAGAGGGCAGCCAGCCCATCTGCAACCGAGCACGCTCAGACATCTGGTCTGGTGACTTCTTCGAGAGTTCCAAATTAAAGCACAAAATCATCTAACCTGATTGACAAGTAGCGAAGCAGAGTAGAATATCAACATAGACAAGTGTATGTGCATTCATCAACATCAACACAAACACACACACGCACACATACCCCAAAGAAAATACACATGCAAATGAGGAAACCAAAGTAACCAGAAGTAATGTACGCGCGCACACACAAACACACATGCTAATTAATAGAAAACAAACAGTTACTCAGGCAGTCTGTAGGGACTGGATTATGCCGTGTCTCTACTTGCTGAACAAATTGTTCTCTAAATTCAATCAAACAGCCCAAGCTCTTCTGTGAGTCTACGGGAGGCTGCAATCAGTGTGGCGGAGGCTGAAGGAGAAAAAGGTACAAAAAAATAAAGAAACACACACACAACAAAAAAACAAAAATGAACAAAAAAGTCAGCGCCCTCAAACTATGTAGGGAAATGTTTGGTAGTGTGTGATAGCCATCTTCAGGAACAATGTCTTCATTAAGCGAAGCTGATATCTGCCTACAGAGAGCTTCAGGCTTCAAGTTTTCCACAAGGAGCAGCGAGCAGTTCGGGAGCAGCTTTCTAGAAGCTGAAGCCATCAGTTGCAAGAATCTAAAACACTCCAACTGCCAATTCAACTTCTTTACCTGCTTTATCATAATCTCATTAGCTTTTGGCTTCAGACATAGCTGTGAATCACAGGCAACTAGATCGCTTGTGACTTCCCGTTCCCCCTTCTTTCACCGCACTCTGTTGTGATTGGCATAAAAAGCCTTCACAGGTTACACGGTGGGTCAAACTATGCCCAGTTAAAACAGCACCAGACTTTAGCAACAACCTGGGTGAAAACCCTGCTGCATATAGGGGCAGGTTGTGAAAACAGCTGTGTGTGAAGTGAACAGATAAAAATATTGCTCACAGTCTGTGGCAACTCATTGAAGGGTGAGCGGGCCAATGCACTTACTGGGTATAAGAGCCCAAAATGCATGGCCAGTTATGGATCCCCACAACGTTTGGTGTCAACCAATTTAGCATTAAAAAAAAAAACTGAGAACAGGCAAATTGGCCAGAATGAAACCTGTAGGTGATGTTTCACCACCTACCAGCGTATAAACACATGTTCACCTCAAGCTTTGGGTCTCTGACTATGTTTTTAGGCTCATTGGCATTTAAAAGAATTACACATAATGTGTATAGCCAAGTTTACTTTTATGCACATCTAGTGCATTTTGAATTTCCTTTTCCACCACTAGAATGTTTTCCTATCATTAATTGTGCAATTGTGGGCACAAGGAAAATGAAAGAAAATTAATTATGTCTGCACAATTAAGCAGGAGATCCCACAACATTTTTCTGTCCCTTATGATATTCAATCATTGACAAAAATTGTTTCTGCCACTTATATTGATTTAATTCTCTCATCTGCTGTGCTAATTAACAAGTCATGACAGCTCAAGTCAGACATTTCCAGAGTAAGTAAGGCGCCTTAAGTATAATTACCACTGTGCACTATGATACATTGGTTTATTAAGCCAGCAGCAATCCACAGTAAAACAATGGAAACAAATCATATTGCATGCCAAAATTATAAATTGAGTAGTGGATTTCTAATTATCACAGTGCCATACTGCAAGGATAACCATAGTGATGTCTGTAAACAAAATTTCACTCTATTCAGTTGCCTATGGCTCAGGCAACAGGGGCATTGTATGGCATGTTAAACCATCCGAGGATGGTAAGGGGCTGTTTGCATGCATATGGTTGAATTATCAACTATCTGACAGTGTTGCCTTTACTTAAGTACAGAGAACTGATGCAACAGGCCTCAAACCCTTGCCTTGTTTTATGTGATCCAGCCCTTTACTCAGTGGTCAGGATATGAGAGCGTGCACAAACACCATTTCTGATTATATGAGTTGCTGTATGTACAAACGTAAAAGCCCAGACACTCTTGGATGCTCCAGAAGTTAGACCAATTCTTTCTATTGGGAAAGTCTCATAAATCTTTCAAGGCTTTCCCTCTGGCCCATTTTCACACTTCTCTGGGTCAAATCAGACCTGAGGCGCACAGATGATCTCAGTACAGGGACTACTACCTGTGCAGATATATCTAGACATGTAATATTTGTTAAAGTTTGTCAGCTCTGTCTCCCACTTTGACTAGAGAGCTTCACAGTAAGGTCTGGCTCCCCCGCTTTTTTGTCTAGCGAAAAAGGCAGTGTCTGATGAGGATGACCTAAATTAGACTTTAAGTGATGCAAATGGGTATTTAATATGTGTAAATGTATCTGCCTCTGAGCTTGACTAACTCCATGTTCACTTATTTTAACAGTTAAAATTAAGCCTACATGATAATGCAAAAAAAAAAAGGTTAATCCAATTGAAAGTCAGCAGATTCTATATTGATTTTCATATGGGAGCACTGGTGTGTACAGCCTTAGTGACTGGGCTAAGAAAGAAATACAGTCAAATATACAGTACGCTATCTCAAGCCTAAGAGACACTGCTGATGTGTTAGCTAAAACCAAAATTTAGTTTGATATCAACATATCTTACGAAGATATATTATTAAAACTTTGATGTTGCCTTTTTTTAAAATGAACAATCCCATGTCCATATATCAAAGAGTGTCTGGACGCACAACCTAGTTGTCCAAAACCCTAGTCACTGAGGTTGCACAATGGAACCAAATATTATATGCCAGTTTAATACCACATATTACATCTGTAATATCTAATACCCCCTATCACAAAAGTGTTCAGTATCAAAACAAACTGAATCAAGTCACAAATGGCAAAAACTTCAAACAGATGCTAACAAGATCTTAAACTTCAAGCACCAAGAAGGAAAGAATGGATCTGTGATGTTTAGCCAAAGGCAGACAGAAAGTGAGGTCCAGAAATGAAGAAGAATAGGAGAGTCGGAGGAAAACCGGTCACAGGGTCCAGGAAGAGAAACAATAATCCACAGTCCAAACAGGGTTATCCACAAGGCAGTCAGAGAGAGAGATAGGCAACAAATCTAGGATCCACAATCCGAAACAGGGTTATCCACAAGAGAACTGGTCAAATCAGGTCAGACTTATGGGATAGGTCAGACAGAGAATCGGTGGTCCAAAGATCAGTCCAGGTTAGGGCTGGAAAGTCGCTTTGGGAAGAACGCAGATGATCTGGCGGTGCATCTACCTTGCTGGTGGTTCAAGGCCAATAAGACAACAAGAAGTCGAAAGGGTAGAAAAATAAGACCCATCGAGCCTAACAACAGTTCAGTTGTTTAGCGGACCACAGGTATTCCAGGTTCTTGTGGTCAGTTACCTTAACTTTACCATGCAGGGATGAACACCTCCCTCCAGCCAGTGGTACCATTCCTTTAGGGCCAACTTGATTGCCAATAATTCTGTCCCCGATGTTGTAATTCCTATCTGCAGGGGATAGGCCGACGAGAAATAATAAAGTCAAGACAAGTCTAGAGGGATGAATTCAATGATTTTCTAGAGCAGTTACCTGGAAGCTAGAAAATGAGTACTATTGATAATGAACGACATAAACGTGGAAAAGGGTCTCAATAAACCAAAACAGCAAAGTTTGTGATACACATGTACACCTTCTTTATCAGTGAAACATTTCCAGCATGTTCAGTCGTCCTTTATGCTGCATGGCACTCATTAATAAGGCAGAATACTAATGAAGGTTAACGAGCTAGATGACCCCAACAAGGTCCCACACATGCTGATGTGACAGAATGTTTCTACAGATTAAGAAGTCGCACAACTATTGAAGCCTTCTCACACTAAGTATTCTCTTTGAAAATGTTGTTTGATTTTAACTGTACCTGTGGTCAGATTTCAATCCAGAGTGACAGTGAAACTTTCTCTCTGGTAAATACATGTCTTGCTCTGCTCTGTGACTGACGCAGTACATAAAGAATTAAACCAGCAAACACACACTCATTAGTAGCTCTGGTAATGGAACACAAAGCTACATCTCTGGTACCCAGGACGCAATGAGTTTGATGATGGAAAAAATACATGTGGAACATTAATGTGAATCTTGATAGTCACTGAGAGAGAGCCACCCACAGAACCTCAGAGGAGAAAGACAACACACACTGACAGGTTTGACGTTATTGGCAGTGTGGTGCAGACACACACTGCTGCTTAAACTTGTCATGCATCTTGAACAGCACAATAACACAATAATGTGACCACAGAGTATCATCCATAGGAAAAAAAGTTCTCATTAACCTCTGGCTGCTGTGGAGGGAACAGGGAGCAGTGGAGTGACTCAGCCTTAATATTAAACAGACTTTACCCTTCTGGTTGTTATTATGAAATACAGAATCCACAGATGCAGCAGCTCTCCTGGGCGAGGGTGTTTTTAATAAAGCCTTGCATTTACTCCTGTGCGCAATATCAACAGATTCCACAGCAGAATAGCAGAGATACATCGGGGCTGCTAAGAGTAGTGTGAAATAAATGTGGAGAGGAAACTCTACATGTGTACATGTTAGGCTGTGATTAACGGAGACGTTTGTGTTGTATAGCAACTGTTGCATGATTTTACAGCTTTAGGGGTTTATTCACAGCAGAGCCGTGTCTCCACAGAGCTATTCTCCTGACAATAGGGATCTGGATTAGAGTATTTCTTACCTTAAATATGGGGTTTCACCTTTCATCCGTAGTAAGTGTTGTTTGTTTCATTTTTAACCTTGATGGTTTCCTTTACCCCTCCTCCGAACCATCATTCAAAGATCATTTATCTGCCACTTCCAATACTATCCTGACATCTCCTCTCCAGGCAGTTTCGCAGCTGCTCATGCTTTGACTCATGTGACCCTAGCAACACACGTGATCGCTGAGTGGAACAGCAGTCCACAGTTGGTCCCCTGAAGGTTTTGATGACTTAATGACTCCACAGAATTTAAGTGCTAGGGATTCCCAACCGGTCAGTTAGAACTGATGGAGGCTGTTGGATGAGAGCTTGTCCGGTTGATGCTGAGCAGCACTGAGATTATTGGAAATCTTTTTATAGCCTTATTTTAGACAGTGGTAAAGGAAATACATTTTTGTATGCAAACTCAACTCAACCCTGGAGACAGGGTATAATGTTAGCAACCCACCTACACCCACCCCAGCAAGAGTCAACTATCTGAAATAGCCCAATGGAATTTGAACATATTTAAAGCATTTTATCAGTGTTTATGATGCAAGTATCCAGACTTGTTTGTTCTGTTCAGTAGAAATTGACTACTAATCTCAGTCATATGCTACAGGCTTAATTTAAGTAAACCCATTTGAATTAATTGTTAAACAAACGCTAGATTTGTATCTGAAAACCAGTACAAAATGAACTAATTGCGATGAGCACTGTACACCGAGCCAAAAAATCTATTGATTCCAACCTTTCAATTTTCACTCCACATAGAATTAGTTGAATATTATTATATATGAATGCTTCTAGCTTGGCTTCTCTCTGTTTCTACAATGTGGAGCTTATTTTGTTGATACTAAAAACTCCACAATATCCACTGCACCACTGAGGATGTCATTTCAAGCTGTCAGTTCCCTTGCAACTATTACACCAGCTTCCCCCTGTAGAATATCTATTCAAACATTATCATATTCACTTGACAGTGCTGTGTGCCATATATTGTAGAGATGAAACCCACAAAGTGGCCTCCTACACTCGATGATTGAAAATGCTATCTCAACCATTCAATCTTGCTTCTCAATGCTGTTATGTTTGATGAATAGCTGGCTTGACATACAGTTCCTCAGATCTCATTTGGATTGTGGCCTGTAGCTAGAGGGCTTGGCGCCATTACACTCTGGCAGATACACATGAACGCATCACACAGATACATGCACAGACAAACATATAATCGAATGCCTTCAGACAAGCACACTGACACATATTAAATACCCATTTGCATCACTTAAAGTCTAATTTAGGTCATCCTCATCAGACACTCTGGCTATTTTCTATACCCCCTTCTTCCTCTTTGTCTCTTTGGAGAGACAAAAAAGCAGGAAAGTCAGGCCGTACAGTGACGCTTTCCAGTCAAAGTGGGAAACAGAGCTACCAACGCTCTCGTGAAGACAATAGCAAATTGTGGACCAAGTTAACAGCTGGTTTTCTAAAAACTGGCACACGAGCATAAAATGAGTCCCACTTCCATACGGACACTAATTTGTGTGACATCGCTCATAAAACTCAGCGGTGGCCCTGTGGATGAGATGGAATATGCTGAATACCGATATCGTTCTCCGTGCTAAGTTCTCTCATCTCTGCCGCCCACGTAGCCGCGCTGATTATACAGCAACATAACAGATGTTGGTTTTACTTACCTCTCCCACACACAGCTATACCCAGCCACATGGACTTGCTCACCACGACAAAGCCTATTCTGATAGATCACTGCCTGTCGACAGACTTTGTGCCAACTAAGTGAGTGTGTGTGTTTGAGACAGCATCATAGAAAATGTGCGTGTAGGAGGACAGATAGTGATTTATGAAACTGAAGGAAATATGATTTTGTTATATGTGTGTGTGTGTGTGTGTGTGTGTGTGTGTGTGTGTGTGTGTGTGTGTGTGTGTGTGTGTGTGTGGGAAGCTAACTTTTAATTACCCAGGTAAGTTCACAACTTCGACTTCAGCAACAGTTTACAGACAAATACACAAGGGCACTGACACTGGATGCTGACCAGAAAAACAATATTGATCCAGGGAGACGGTTTTGTGGGTCCTGCACATTGCTGAATATTTTTCTGAGACCTCCTGTAATTGGACAAATAAAATGACAAATATGTGTCCATAAGCTGTTCAGATCACTCAAACAAGATGGATAAAGTCAGTAATATCTAAATAAATGTAAATGTAATGCTTGTTTAACAACTTTTAGGTCAAGTGTAAAGAGAAACATCCAGTTTCTAGGATGTTGTATGTAATATGAAGGTATTATGGAGCCACCGTTTAAATGTGACGAATGCCCAGAACTTCCAAAATACAATATGTAGAGAGTAAACGTCACTAAACCAGATAAATTACAGTTACAGTAACCCGTGCACCTATAAAATACTAATGAGTTGCTAATGAGTTGATTACTCTACGTTATCCTGTAGATAAGCTAATTAACCGTAAAACCAACCAACCCTTAGTTGTTTAAAGGTATGACCAGTATCAGTCTTTTACAACATTGGTTTTAAACTAAACTTTTTTCACATAAGTATAGAAAGATATGTAAACACACACAGACACACACACACTCACCAAGCAGCTTCAGGGTGAAATGGGTGACTGGTATCCACAGACTAAAATTAGAGTAAAACACAGTAATTATCACAGGATGTCAGTAATCAAACCTGTTTGCAGTTTCTTTTCTTCTTTTTATTAGTCAGTAGGAAGATTTCAGTCTCCCACTATACTTCAGACAACATATTGAACAAGGTGATGTTTTTTATTCAGGATAAATATGAATGCAGATTTT
Organism: Anabas testudineus; assembly: GCF_900324465.2. Taxonomy (NCBI): domain Eukaryota; kingdom Metazoa; phylum Chordata; class Actinopteri; order Anabantiformes; family Anabantidae; genus Anabas; species Anabas testudineus. The sequence continues at coordinate 22,641,915 of NC_046625.1, forward strand.
GTTTTGATGTGAGGGTCTGTGCCATTGTTTCTTTTCAAGTAGATTTCTTTAACAAATCAATGGAAATATGAGGAGTTGTAAAGTGTTAACCCAGGTGGAAACACCAAATAAATGTGTAGGCAAACGAGAAATGCGTGTTGACAGTATAAAGAGACTGAAGAGTTGGTAAAGGCACTGCTCAAACTCACACTCGTCAGTATTGCTTGAGTCGTGTGGCTGAACCTGGCTCCACAGGCCGTGCTTCATCTGTTTCACTGGCAAACGTTGTGCCTGTGTTGAGCTCAATCTTCTCTCTCTCTCCGTCTCTAACTCTCTGTCTCTCTTACACACACAGGGGGGTAAAATCATCTGTAAGACGCTGCCATGGGACATGAAGTTGGAATTGTCTTTCACTGTCTCTCTGTCAGAAATCAGTAGTGACAATCTTACTATAATCAGCACCAATAATCCACCTTAGCGTGTCACCCTGCCACCCCATGAAAGGTTTTCTCCATCCACCAATGGCCACTAAAGCTCCACAAGGACCCACTGAGGCTCTAATAGAGCCATGTTTTCGGCTGTGTTTCCTTGATTAACAGGTGTGTGCGCTGTCACTGTTATGATGACAAGTACTTGACTACCAAAATCCAAGCCATAAAATGTCCCGTCTTAACGGCAGCGTGTCAGCAAATCTACTCACGTTAACAGTCAAGCAGACATGATAATAATAATCTGATGAGAAATGATGAATGCTTCAAGCTGCAGAGCAGAGATACCGTACCCCTGCCCTTTTCCCATCTTTCAGCAGAAATCCCAAACTGCACATTTGCAGTAGGAATGTCTCCTTCAGTGTGCACCCTCTCAGAATGATGCACAGACAGTGAATAGATTCAAACAACACCTCCCAGCAGCCACAGGCTTGTAGTGTAGAGGGAGGTCAAGCATCCAGCCAGTGCCGCTCACCTGCAGAGCTTGTTCCATTAACCCATAGCAGAGTGCAGGCAGTTAAAGACACAATAGACCCTGCAGCCAGGCACATGGAAAACTCGATAACACCGGGGAGAGACACAAAGCCACGCATCGATCCAGAAGGAAGCTCACTACTAAGCTTTACTCCCACCTGGACTTGTCACAGTGACAGTGTCGGCAGCTGGAGCGTCTCCTGTGGTCCCTCCCTGTGTCCAAGTCAGTGCAGAGGACGGTAATGACGGTAGATCCCGTTAAATGTTTTGATCTTGTTTTCATCATGCTGGATCTTTAAGATTGAAGAAAAAATGTTTACATTAAATCAGATGAAGAATGCTCATCACCCCATATTGTCCAGCTACAACAAACAAATCTATGTGTAGTACTCTGTATCCTTGGTTGTATAGTGTCAAACACATGCTAGAAGCTGCAGTACATGTGCTGTAAACACACCGTCTCCTGGTTTTATTCACATTCATATTGCGTGAATTCCTAATTCATAAACAGAAAAACGTCAACCGAGCCTTAGTTGCCATAAGCAGATATAGCCTATTATTGCAGATATTGACAGGAAATGAAATGAATTATGTTGGCGGTGAAGATTCTGCAGATACATTCATTAAAAAAGGTTCTCTCTAGACATATTTGCTGTGGTAAATTAGCAGCATATAGTATGAGCATATTTTCAAGCAGGCAGGGTTGATAAATATAAACCTGGGAGTTTATGTTCAATATTGACATACTAGTATTTTTACATATTTTCATTTCAATTTAATGCTCCTCTGCTAGTTCAGAAACCAATCTCAGAGGACTGCTGCATCAAACATTTCCCCAATGAATAAAGCAATTTATAATAATACAAAAAAGATACACTGAGGCGACCTGACTGCAATATGTGTGTCCTGTATCATGTAAGAATGCGTCTAATTGTTTTAAGGTCTTTGTCATACAACAGCAAGTGTGCATATACAGTATCAGCCCAATGACAGAACTAATACGTTAGGTCATACCAAAATCCTCTGAGGCAAGGGCACAGACTCAGAATGTGACGGACGAGATGAGAAATAGCAAGTGACACCGAGATCCATTCTCCGAGCATACAGCAATTGAATGTGAGCAAGAATACATTGTGAGTTGTCACTGAACACAGTAGGCACCCTGCGCTCTGTGTTTGCCGAGCAGCGCTCACCATATGCAGCTTCTTTAAGTCTAACAATACTAAATCTTTCCAGGGAATAAACCGCCTTGTCATCCCTTCAGTGAGGAGTGAACAATGTTGCAGCACAGAAAAGCAACCGCGGGGAGTTTATCGGAGTTACTGAAAGTAAACTGAGAACACCCTCCAAATCGCAGGGACGCCGCAGCTTTTAGAGCGGGAAGCGGTGTGGCGTGGGGTGGCGTGGGTGGGTGGGGGGGGGGGATTGTTTAAACTTGCTGTGTATTTCAAACAGGCAGACACAATGCTGCCTTTTCTTGACATTCCATTAAAGAGGCTGCTTGCAGCTTCCATGCAGAGGAAGGGAGACAGAGAAGGGACTGGGCTGGGCTGCCAGAGAAGACGAGGGAGGAGGTGGAGGGGATGATGATGATGATGATGGCTTGAGTCATACTGCCATCTAGTGTCAGCTCACGCAGCAGAAGGTGCTGTCCGTGGTTCTGAGGAGCACACGGCTCTGTTTATTGGCTCTTTGTGGCCTATTATTAGCTTCTGTGTTTGTTCAAGGCAGGAAGCAGCTAGATCGGCTGCAGGTCACCGTTGTTTAGATTTTGTCAAAACATGGGAACATACAGTGCATTGGATAAGTCTAAGTGCGGCAGCCAAGATTGGTTCACAACCTCTGCCATGTGCACACGGAATACCAAGCACCCTCACACAGACAGCTCAACCCCTGCAGGTCAAGCCTAATAGATTGTAGAACTAATTCATCCCTGGTTCAATTTAACTGCTAAAGCAACTAACTTGCAAGAGTGTGAGGGAGTCTGAATCTCCTGCCTGTGGTGGGTTGAAGTAGGTCACATCATGTGTGGGATACTATCAGCATGTGCTGGTGTTTATTGTCTTATGCACAGTAATATATGGTATGTTAACATAAAACTACAATAAAGTGGTGTACAGTTAAAACAGATTCCATTATGTTGACAGACAACATGCAGTCAGGCTGATAGTGTCTACTGATACAGTCCTTTTAATTAATATTAAGTAACAGTCACTCAAGTGTCTGAGCTCAGGCTGTGATGACATTTCACTGAAGTCTTTCCTTATGTATTTGCTCTGATAAAGACAAGGTCTGCAATGGTGATGTGAGCGGAGTGAACTGATGTGATCCCCAAAAATACCTAGAGGTGATAAAAGTACTGTAGTGCACTAAACCTCAATACAAATGTAAAGGAAAACGTACCACTTAGTACTAGTACCACCTCAGTAGCAGGACATTAAGAAACAGATTTCTGAGGACACCAGCTTTACTATGTTGTATTTTAAACAGCACTGAATTTGATGCTTTTCTTAACGTGAATGTTTGAGTGTTTGAGAAATCAAACATGTTGAGTTCTTGTTCAGTTTAATTCACTATAATTCATGGAGAGAACCTGGTCGAAAACCTGATTTCTGACATTTTACTTTGGAAACTCAAAGTAAAAATTAAATCTTCATTTATTTTTGTTCTATTATTGGTAGATTGATATTTAGGAAGATTATTTATGCAGTTATCTTTGCACAGAAGGTTCTGGAGTTATTTATAATCATAAGCATGTTCAGGATATTTATAGTAAAATAATGAATTCTAATGTACAGTTGAATTTTCATTACGACTCGCTCTGAGTTTTGCTCTGAGCTGTACTCAGACCAACATTTTAGCTTTACCAGTTAGACTTTGCTGCCAAAGTTGGGAAAGCAAGATAAGCAGAGAATATCTAGAAATAGATCTAAATAGATAGAATAATAGAATAAATTGTGTTGATCAACCTCTAAAATGTTCTATGTTACTGGTTCATTCAGTGTGTCAGTGAGGAAAGAGCAGTGGAAACAGTGCATCTGTTAGGGACTATTTTCAGCAGTGGATTAATCCACATTTGGTGGAAAATAAACTCTGTGTGTGTGTGTGTGTGTGTGTGTACAAATGCCACAGCAGGTTTAATAATGTATATTTGTTTGTCTGCACACTGGCGAACCATAAGAAACGTGCATGTTCTCTATGTTGATCTATCTTCTACCACACGTGCACGCTCTTTTGAATGTGGAAGTGTGTCTGAGTGCCTTAACACACACCGAGAAGTTGGAATCACTCGGTAACGGCACTTTGCAAAAAGATTTGATAGAACAACCATAAACCAGGAGACAAAGGGATTAGAATCTGTTCCAGGATCTTAATCGTTGTTACATTACACCCAGCACAAACGATAATCAGTGTCATTCTATGGGGTCATATTGTTGTATGATAATATCGACACACCACACTACATAAACCACTGCTTTGGCACTTTAACATATTTACCAGTTTATTGTAACAAAACATTTGCTGGAGTTCTGTGCTCAGGGGATGAATTCCCTAAGTCTTGATTCCACTGTCGGGTTTTAATGTCCTGTGACGATCTCAATGCGTCTCCACCCTGACTGTATCTGTTTGCCGTTAAAACTCTCCCATTTCATCATTTTGTATATTGGTGCAATATATCAGAGCCTTCAGGAGAAATTCACCACCGGTCTGCAGCACATAGCCTTTATCATCCCTTTGTGCCTGTCCAGTGTCTCATCGCTCTGAAATAGATCACAGCAGTTCACCTCCCAAAACGCACGCACAAACACACACACACTGACCCACAGCAGAGGCACTACCCCGCACCACACAAACGCACACATACACACACACACACCCATCACCATCAGTCTTTTTGACTGGAGGCCCTGTGTTTTTCTGAGGTCATGGAAGATCAATGTTGACTCCATGGCGCAATCATCTGAGGAATAAGATTAGCATAACTTAGCGCCGATTGAGTTGTCTCACTGGCTGCAGCAGGGAGGGGGTGATTAAGGATTGATTGTCCCAGCAGGAGCAGTTGTGAAATTCAGGAGACAAGGATGGAAGAGAGCAGAAAGACAAAAAGAAGGGAAACACGTGGACCTGCTTTCGAAATGTGGCAGATAAACCCCTTTTTATTCCAAACAAACTGTTTCTCTTGCTCATAATCACTCACCTCATTCGTCAATCACTATTATTACTGTTTATTTTGGGAGTTTGGACCATTATTTATGACAACGCTTCACTTGTCGAGGTAATGACCGAACATCTGACGTGGTAAAAAAACAGAAGTACGACAGTTTGGGTGATCATTTTAGCTCTGTTTCTGCTTTGGTTCTCTCTTTCTAATAACTTTCCTTAGCACGGGGCTGTCGTATTTCACTGCCTATTTGCTTGTGTTTCTTGCTGAAGGATTCTTTTTCAGCCCTTCCAATGAGAGCTTAACTTAAAAATTAAAGACTATTTGCAGGTGTGTGAATTCTGTCTTTTGTTTGCATGGAACAAAGAAGGAAGAAATGTGTGTAGTGTTACAAAGTCAGCAGAGTGAGGGGGTGGATCAACAAAATGTCCCACGGTGACATGCGAGATCACTGTGTACTTCTCCTTTACTAACCGTGAGCAAACCTTGACCACAGCAGGTGCAGATTTATATAACTTGTGCCTCTCATGTATTAATATACATTTGAGTTGCAGTACTAACTTTCTGGATACAATTAGGACAGTACATGGTGACATTTCAATGGTGTTGCTGGACATAAGGGTTCAGATTCATTCTTGAATCTGTTGCATGTATGAAATGTGCTACATCCCTGCTCAGCACGCTGCCATAAAGTTTTTTTCTACCATACTGGACATAATGAACATTCTCTACATGTTTTCATGGGATAAGCGTCATACTGTGCATATGCAAATAATATCAAACCCTGATTCAAGCCACTGAACACTTTAACACAGAACACCGTTATTTGCATTATTCTGCATTGAGCTCTGTCAGCACTAAACATCAATAAGACTCTGCTGTCCTCAGTCTCTGTATGTGCTTTACTGCCTGTCATTTGTTGCTACTGTACCTTGCTATTGCCAGTTTGTTCTCAGCGGAGTGTTCGTGATTACATGACAGCTTTAGTTACACGTTACTTTGCTGGTTCAGATTAATCCAGTATATGGAGTTCTCCAGTTTACAGAACACTGTAGTATTTACAGTATTCAATTCAATTCAATTTTATTTGTAGAGCGCTTTTTACAATTGACATTGTCACAAAGCAGCTTTACACAACCAAAGAACAGTACATGAACAGTGGATGTGTATGAATCATGAAATGAGATTGTCCCTGATGAGCAAGCCGAGGGCGACGGTGGCAAGGAAAAACTCCCTGAGAAGGCAACAGGAAGAAACCTTGAGAGGAACCAGACTCAACAGGGAACCCATCCTCATATGGGTGATTACATGCTGTGTAGGCAGCAGTCCAGTATAACAGTTAAAGTCTTTAAGTTAATGTGGAGTCCAGTTAGTTATTGAAGGCAGACTCGTTCCATTCCTGGACGATCAAGCATTGAGTTGAGACCTCCTAGAAACGGCTTCCGACGTCCGCCGAGGCCAAGACCGACTTCATAGTAGTGTGTGACCAACTCCAGTCTCCACACGCATCACATTGGGCAAACGGTGGATCCAGGCAACAAGATCTCCAGCCAGAAGTTGGGCATCAGGACGAGTCAGACAGGTCCAGAGGGCAGAGGGTGCAATGACGTGTAGCTCGACAGAGAGACAGGAAGAGGGAAATAGAGAGGTAGAGAAAGAGAGAGGTGGCAGTTAGTTGTATTCACAGTCAAATAATGTTTGAGGTGAATGTATATTTAGTGTAGTGCAGCAGGGACTCCGGCAGGACTAATTATGACAGCCTAACTAAAAGGGTGGGCCAGAAGGAAACACAGACATGAGGGCTCACTGGGATGTAGAGCAACCGAACACTTCACCATCAACAAACCTGAGTGATCAGTGAGAGTTGGGAAGACAGCATCTAAACATACCAGTTCACCATAATGCTCTACGTCCATGAGTCCTTCCCAAATCTAGTCCCGAACGCTATTCGGAAGGCTATTCCATAACTTTGGGGCTTTCTAAGAAAAAGCTCTGCCCCCAGCTGTAGTTTTCATGATACGAGGTACTGACAGGCAGCCAGCATCCTTTGATCGAAGTAGGCGGGGTGGATCATAAGACACTAGCAGTTCACTTACAGTAGATACTGCGGCGCAAGACCATTTAATTCTTTAAATGTCAAAAGCAGATAAAAGCAGATAAAATGTAATGCAACAAATCTTAATCTCTTAGTAGAATAGTACTAGAGATTAATCCAGTTCTCCAACCTAAATGTCCGTTACGGTCATTTGTCACTTCACTCTAATGCTTTAGGAGCATCTCTTGAAATAGCGCCCCCATAGCACCTGGTGTTGCTTGAAATAGCAATCTAATGGCATCTGGCATACCAGACATTTCCTGTCTCCTCCTTACCAGACAGTCTGTGGAACAATCACAGACTGTAGGGTTTAGGCAGCTGGATACGATTTGGAACAAAAAAAGATGTAGTTAGATGTGGTGAAAAGATCAGACATTAAAATAAAATAAGTACTTTAATACCACAGGACAATTGTGGTTTCATTAACAAAACACATGGCTGATGTTGTTTAACAACTGGATTTGGATATTAGTCTCATGTCTCCTGGATTGTGTGACTAAACCATCCGCCACCCAACAAGAGCTTTGTTGCTTAAAATTCATCATCACCCAATATTATGTAAAATATGGGCAATTTAAAAATTCTTTTTCAGTTCTGATGCCCTTAAAGTCTTGTATCCCATGTTAGCTTGAACACATTCCTTTACATTTTTAAGAGACATAATTCAATGCAGAACCTAAGTGAAAATTAGTCCTATCAAGACTTGGTACTTGTCTCTTCTTTTTTTATTGATTGGTTGCTTGTTCATTAATATTCATATATAAATATCCAACGTCTGACTTTAACTGTCACAAGGGATGACAAAATGCTCATCCATCCATGTGCCAGTTCCTAATAGAGAATACAAAGAGCACATCACTATGTCTGTTTGAGTGGCTGTAAATATCATTCTAAAGTCTTCTGTGCTACCTGTGAGTGGCTTTCCTCTGGGGTAAAGGTTACACAACGTTCATCTATCGCGGACACTACCTGTGTAGTTTCTCGCTGTTACGTTTGCCTCAGATCATCAGAGTGTGACTGACAGATGCCAGGAGTGATTAGATCCAGCAGATTAAGGTGGACGCCTGGTGCCTGAAATACACCTCTGCCGCTCTCAGATGTCAGCCGTGAAATGAGACAGACGCTCCAAATGAGGGAAAAGCTTGGGCTAATATCCCATTACAAATGCTGTTTACTGGGGGTGTCTGGGTTTAGTCCGGCTGCTCGCGACTTTGCCTGGCCAGACTGTGCACTGGAAGAAAAGAGCGCTGCCAGAAACATTTCCCTTGGAACTCACAGTAAGGAAGAATTTGAGGCAGAATGCAGCCCGTCTCACCCAGCCAATTCCCTGTCAAACACGTCTAAAATCTTCCCCCTAATGCAGACTGAGAGTCAGTCACAGAATGGCGCCTCCTGTTGCCGGGGAGTGGCACAGTGCCACAGAGAGTCATCTTGCAGCCAAAAAACAGCAGATAGCATTAATTAGGGAGTCCTTTGTCCTTGTGTTTTTGGATGGTTTCCTTTATGGATGAAAGTGGAAACTCTCCAGCTGAGTTCATCATTAAGAGAGTATCACACTTTTGGATGTCAACATGATGGCAAACAGTCTCTAAACGCACAATGATTACGCCGCCAAATAACTGATTTTTACTTGACACTCTGCACCTTCATGCAGCCTCTGAACACTGAGGCATGTTCACAGATTCACAATATAATAGTGCATGATTGTGAAGTAATTACAGCAGAGCTTCAAAACAGGATAATTTCATCATTATGACGTCTTGTGTCCCTGCTGGAAGTTGACAATCAGAAGAGCGAAATCAACATTTTTAATATTAGCAGTATGTTTACTGCACAAGTTGACGAACAATGTTCCAATCAACACTGGAAATTAACTCTTTATATGCAGTTTACCTGCTGGAATTTTCTCAGACATTTCTCAGACATTTTCATACATATGCAGCCAGCTTTCTCACACTGACATGCTTTACATTCAAAATTCAAGTACAAGGTTTCATTTCTCACATGCTTACATGCACTGTGAAATGCGTGTGGCATATTCTTAAGATACAGGGTGCCTTTGGTTTTTCTTTTAGTGATTTATCCTCTTAAATGTAAGCTTTTCAGGATTCATCTTCCAAGAAAAATACATATCAAGGGTAATAACTGTGGAATTTGATCATTCATTCATGGGACTATATGACCAATTAAACAATGTTTGAGTCATTCCGGTGTGTGCCACACAACCACAATCCCAACGTACGAATACCAACAATTTCAGCATATCTAATTATCACTGCAACTAACAGTGCAAACCATTGACAGCAAATGGAGTGGTAATCTTTCTGTGATGTTACATTAAACGATCAACTGAAGCTGTTTTGCACAAGTCATTCTGCAAATCCTACATAGGATGACTTGTAAAGTGACAATAGTAACTTAGCTTGGTGATTTAAATGTTGTGCTGGACAGCTGGAAAAAAAAGGATGTTAAAAGGTGTTAAAAAACATTGTGTTAGCAGCATTGCGTCTTGCTGCGAAGCTTCTGAACATCCGTGCTGGCACCACAACATTAAAACCATCAGGTAATGTTAATGTTGTTGCTGATCAGTGAGTACATTTAACTAGGTTATGGGCCGAGTCAGGTCATAGGTCTGGATCTGGTATCAAGCTTTGCAAGTGTAGGGTGCAGGTTTGTGAAAGTGGACTTATGCAGGACTTTGAGCCAAACTACAGGTTTATTCCTGAATGGCCCCTTCCAAATCACCTCAACTAGTCTGCTACTACTACGACAACAGCACTGCAACAGTAGAGGCTTTTCAGTGTGGGTTTGTCATGAATCCTGTTTTTGCATGTTTTGCACCTGCCTAGTTTTCCATGTTGAGAAAATAAATTTTTATGACTGAACGTGAGAATGTTAGGACACTCCTAGTTAGGGTTAGCTCTAGCACTAAAACTGTTAGATTTCAAATTACATTTTTGTTGATCTTCTATTTAATTTGAATGTGGTGGAAACTAGGACAGCAACCTCAGATTTTAGCAGTGAAAATAAAAATTCTCTTTAAAAGCAGAACCTAAACTAAACCTAAACGCAACACTAGCACTGGAAGCAAAAGCTGTGTTGGAACCGAAGCATATTACTGGAAAAAAGCAGGTGGAATAAAAATAAAAATAAAAATCGGATGTGTCTTCTGCATATTTCAGTAGTTTTAAGTTTTAGTTCTCTGTCGCTGATGGCAGGGGTTGGAGGGAAGGGTGTAGAGCATGATTTGCATACTAAGGAGAGAGCCTGTCTCTGTTCTATCTGGCTGCTGGTCAGGATCACACAATTACAACCCTGAGGTCAGCTGGAACATTCAAACCTAATCCTAATACCTTACTGTTTGATAAAACATAGATCTCACATTTGTTACCAGCTGCAGGAGTTTCTGACCGTTCCTATTAACCAGGGATTAGCACACTATATGTTCTATTCAAAGCTCAGATGTATTTATTGTGTCTATTTTATGTTGTTGTGCAGCATTTCTTTAGTAATAAAACTTCTTCTGTGCCAATAAAACTTTTTTAGTGCGAAGTGTTTGCTTTGTCAGTTAGTAGTAGAAATAATCTTTACCATAGTGACAGGATTAGCAGTTGTTATGAGTAGTTTTATGATTAAAGGATAATCATCTTCTGCTCCAGTGGAATGCAGTAGTGTCTCATAACGATGTACACAATGTTAAGTTCAGCTGCAAACTCTGATTATTTGTCCTTTTTTGAAGATATAAAATGCAAATACAAAAATAAGATCCTTTTTTTCAGTGCAGAAATATCAGTATCAGGTTTCTGAGCTACATTGGTGGCCTCCTGGAGGCAGCATGTTGTGTTTGCAGTGTCAGAACCACTGTGTGTCTGCTGTTAGTTGTTCCCTCTGTTGTTATTCTCTGTGCAGTGGTGTGATAAGGGCTGCTTGAGAGCTGATCCACACCTAGCCTCAGTGCTCAGGTCTTTACTTTTGATGGTGAGTCAGCCCCACTGCAAGGACAAGACAAATGCACAACCCGGACCTCGGTGACCCCTCAGATCACTGCTTCTTGCCCACTTCCCATCTCTCTTCCTGTGTTTTTTTAGCTTGCTCTATAAATACATCTTTGGACTGGACAGCTTTTCGCCTTGACTCCTGTTTCAGTTATTGATGAAATAGTGTGACCTGTGCTGTGACGCCTTTTCCTTTTTATCATGATGCACACTTTGATATACAGTACAGATCTTTTTATAGGTGTTGCTTAGCAAGAGAGAAAACACTGTTAACACAATGTTAATTATATAACCTCATGCACTTTCTTCGAGTCCAAACACAAAAAGAAAGCAGGTAACAGTAAACAAGAGTAAGTCTACTGTAGGGAAACAATATAGCACACACTAAACGCTGGTGATTGCACAGATAGGAAGCAGGTTTTTAACTCTTCCTCCTCATGCTGGCCATGGAAAGCTCTTCTCCCGATTCCATGTATACTTTGTGTTGTTGCTAGAACAAATCACCACACAATAGAGCTCTTATTCTCAGCTTTACAAATGTGGTTAAACATACAATGAGAACATCTCTATTCTGAACCCTGGTTGTGATTAAAATGAAAAACATAAATCCATATATTGAAATATTTAGGAAACACCACATCTAATTTTTCAGTACAATATTATTCTTTAACCCAAGCCTTACACTTTCGCCAATCATTTGGGCTGTGCAGCAGTTAATGAGTGCATCAGAAGCTGAAATAGAGGGGTGGGGAAGGCTGACAGCGTTGCAGTGTCGTTTCGTCTTAGCCTTTAGATCAGCCAGCATGTAACACAGAGTGACAGGCAAAGCCGACTCCAAAAATCAAAGCCTCCTTTAGCTTTCACATTCTGTGAATGGAACCATTTGAGTGGCTTAGAAAAACTTCAAAGCCGAGGAGAAGGGGACTTTTTTAATTTCAGATAAGGCCCCGCAGCTGAATGTGAAGTCCACATCTTAATCGACGTGACCGAGCTGAATTGAGGACTGAGAAATTCATCTTCTGAGTCCTGTTTTTCCTCTCTCCATCCTGTTTCTTACATTGGGAGTGTGTGTTCTGGATGAGCGACTAGTTCTGGTGGAAGTGGTCTGCAGCGCTAAGGATTTTGGGAGTTGGAGTTTCCGGAGACAAAATGGCAGACGTCCATTCAGCATTTTCCCCAGCATGATAAAGAGCAAGTTATAAAAAAAATCACTACAGTTATAAGCCAGGTCCGGACAGTCACGTCCAGGTCCGAGTTCCAAGATAGCAGGATTATCCAAGAGAATATATACAGGGGAGAGAGCAGAGGTCCAAAAAACACAAGGATGATCAACTCATGGTCTTAGAGACAGACGCACAGTCCAGGACAAAAGGTAGGTCATTTACTAAGCAAGACAAAAAGACTGGAGAGTAGAATGAACCTAACAATCTGACAGGAAGGCAAGGAAATAGGTGGTGGTTATAAAGGAACAGGGGAATTCTATCAGTGTGATTACAGGAAGCTGGAAAAGGCAAGGACAGAGAAAAATAAAAGCATGAGGCAGGAAGTGAAGCTGAATCAAGACAGATGTTGCTAAACATTAGTGGAAAAGCGAGACAGAAAGCACAAGTGTGCATTGATTTAAACAGAGTTTTAGCTGGTGCAAAATACATTTAATTAGTTAAGCTGCCTTAGTATCATCAGATCAATTGATTTCAGTGTGATGCTGTCATTATCAAGCTGAGATAATCTCTCCTGAGTCGGCCTTCCTGGGTGAGCTGTGGCATTCAGTGTATTAGGCTATCGACTCCAGCTTGTTCTGCCGTCTTCAAGTGGGGCTCAGTGTACGTGTAAGACCTCGTTTTCTTTACTTGTTTAACAGATGGTCTGACTAAGGGACAAAGGTCACAGTCATACAAGCACACACTGTCATACTGTATGATGACATAGTGAACAATAAAAATAAAGTGAAGCACGCTACTTTATTAGAAGACGTGTACCTAAAAAGTGCTTGACACTTGAAAACAGTATGAAAAAGGATTTTAAAAATGTTTCTGTCTAAACTACCTTATTACACCCAAATCTTTGTTAGTTTTCTTCCGAGGAGGCTGTAGGAAAGGCTGTTAGTATGACAGGAGGGCAAAGAGTTCTGTGCAAACCTGTATTCAGCTGTTGTGTATGTGACTGACAGATGATGTGCTTTACAGAGAAGAAGTTCAATAAAGTTACGTTTGAAGCTGTCTGTTATAGAATGATTGGAATTGACATTAAAAATATATATATGAAAAACTCTCAGGGGCACCAGACTATGTTTCATCTAAGGCACCAACATGTCTCCCAACTGCACTGCTTGTATGTTCTAGTATGAACACAACACCAGAGCAGGCCTAAAATACCAGTACATCTTGGTAGGAACTGTAAGAGACGTGAGGCAAAAAGCAATCAGACCTTCACTGAAAAACAACAACAAATCCATTTTCTCTCTCAGACTAATTTCATTGGACTTCAGTGATTGTGAGTTAATTGTGAGAAAACAGCCCTTTGCACCGTAAGCAAACCCAAGTTAGTGCTGCCAACAGCGGCTGAATAGTCCTCTAGTGTTGTTAGCTTCAATTCAAGGATTTGCCAGGTGTGTACGGCTTAACAACAGATGCTGTGGAAATATTTGAATGACATAATATTCATCAAAGATCATCAAGTTCTTTCATTTTACTTCCTTCTGTCTCTAAAGTAAAACCCTGTTTACAGTTGAATCACAAGTAGACAGCTCTACCACCAAGACAAATTGTTATCTGCTCATTTAAACCACTTGCTGAGGTGGTTTGGGACACGTTTGACCTAAAGTTTCTAATTGCCAAAGAGTCCTGATGCCTCCCAATAAGGATGTTACAGGAAAATACATCAGAGAGAGACATGGTGGTTGCTTTGATGATGATGATGATGATGATGTGAAGTTACTAAATAGGAAAGAGAGGGTCTGAAAGTTCATTAAGAAAAAGACAAAACATGAAAAAGAAAAACAGCTTTTTGCATTTATTTGGTACAAATGTGTAAGTTATGCCTTCTCCAGTGCTTCAGTTTCAACAACGAATGTCAATCATCACCAACACGTATGTTAAGTCCTGACAACATTATCACTTACAGCAGTAACCAGTTAGATGTCCACATGATGTAGAGAAAAGCATCTGTTTGTCAGAGCCGCATGAGATGATGGACAGTTAAAAATTTGGCTCAAGCGCCCTCAGTGTCCATCACTTGTTTTTTTGCACACAAGAGCAGCACTGCAGCCTGTCACCTCCCGCTCTGAACCCCGGTTTCTGAATAAAACATATTTTTATCATGTCAACAACTTGCTGTTACTGAATCAGGACTCCAAACCAAAACAAAGCTTTAGACAGAGACCGAAGAAGACTCCAGCTTCGACAGAGCTTCTTTCCACTGAGTGCTGACAACTGCTGCTTCAGTCGCTGGCTGCAAAAGCTGCAGCTATATCTCAACATGATGTTTCATTTGGCTTCACAGCTGGAAACAAGGTTCCCCACAAACATAATGGCTTTGACTTAAGTTGTTCTAATTAATCTTAAGGCTAACAAATCACTTCATTGGTTTAGCCGACTTGCAAAATATTTGCCTCCACTGGCCTACTGTACATACAGAAGGCTAGAAGTGTAGAGTGTGTGCTGAATAATATACAAGAAAAAGTATGTGAACCTTATGAACAACCATAAAACCTCTTGACTTAGATGAAGATCAGATCACATTTTATGACAAATTAATGCAGAAAACCATGAAGTTCACATACTTTTTCTTGCTCACTTTATTCTAACATTAAAGCTTTAACTGTGAACTGTGAAATTAATTAAAGAAATACATGTTAGCATTTCAAAAAGAATCAGCATGTAGCTGGTATAAAACAGATTTCCCATGCAGCAGCAGCAGCAGACACATGCCTGCAGGCTCGGGGTACTGACAGCTTTTTTGTTCCAGTTGTCAGTGACTGATGTCACAGATGCTTCATCCATATGTTCAGCATATCTTGCAGTGTGATCATATTACCAGGCGCTGCCAGTTTTATACAGTATGTGCAACTAAGGTAAATCAAAACCGATGAGAGAGTGCTCAGTTTGTCAGAGCAGCACTTTTTACTTATTAGAAATAAAATCTGGTACAGCATCGATTTTGAAGTAGTATTAACCCAAAATGCTGTTTTCATGTGGGGGGAGTTGGCCAGGTTTGCTGCCGCCTCCTGCCTCGCCTGTGGCTGCTTAGCTTGTTTCATTATGTCAAAGTGTAGCAAAACAACCCTGTAGCAATCCTAATCCTGTAGTCTGTGGCAGTCTTTGGAAAACTCCAAAGAAAAAAAAATTCATCCCCGTGCTTTCAAAAACTGGCTTTCACACTTCAGAGATGGCTGACTTAGTAGCTGCGGGCGAGCGCAGGGAACCCACACAGCATCCACACTACAGACGAGCAGTAATGCGGGCTCCTCCAGACAGACCCGCAAAATATTTACTTAGGAGCGGCAGTGGGAGACACCAGGGGAAGTTCTTTAACCTTGATGTAATCGCCTGGAGTGACAGAGCTCCTTGCGTGTCTCTGAAGTGAATTGTGGATTAGTCTGCATTCTGATGTGTGGCAGAATCTGTTTTTCCAAAGGTGGTATATTTGTCAGAAACACATGAGCTGCTCTGAGATCCTGCCTCTCTGGGCGAGTTTTCAGCGGGACTGAAGCTCAGCTCGGCTGTCAACATGTGAGAGTTCGGAATAAGATAAACACATATGCACATGGTTTGTTTTGTGCAGAGCCTCCCACTGCCTTTCACAAGTTTAATTATAATTTGACGTATGCACGATATACACACACATGCACCCACACACACACATATATATATATATATATATATATATATATATATATACATATACATACACATACACCTCCCTCAGCACTCCCTCAGCTTATGGCGCCTCTTAATCCCCCTAACACTGTGGAGCTCAGCAGTCCTCCTTGTGCGTTCACTCAGCTCACTTTATTAATGTATTTCTTTTGGTGCATGTTCAGCATGCATACAGATCAGATTCATGCATGTCACACCTCAAAACATGTCACTCGTGTTCTTACAACATTTAGGTTTAGGGTTATTATTGTGTGCTTGGATATTTGGACAGTGCTGGGGCTGCTGCTACATGTTTTCTTTATGTGAAAACAGATCAAATGCTGGTTTTCAGATGGCACATTTCATACACAAATTGGCCTTCAGCACAATACATCTCCAGGCTGAGTGCATTTTTCTCAGCCTGACATCAGACAAATTTGTTGAAGGTTAAAAATCAAGCGCTTGTCACAATAAAATGTCTGCACGTATATAAGAAAACAATATATATATATATATATATATATTTCTCACCAACAACAACAGTTTATATTGTGTTTTGCCAAATAGATGACACTTTAATATGCTGTGTTTGCTCACAATAAGGATGAAATCAGGATGGTAACTTTGCCTGCTTGTTGACTTTCTAATGGAAAAGTTCCAAATTTAGGGGAAAATGTTAAACCAGGTGATTTTTACTCATTTCGCTCTAAGTGAAAACATCCATGAAATCCAAGGCGGGGTATTGTTCGTTTGACAGACGCGTCCTCGTCCTGCCTCTCACACCCAGGTTCTTCTCCATGTATCCCAAATTGAGAACCAGCACCCTGCTTTACAGTTTGAGTGTCTGGTCTGGTATTTTTAAAGTCTGTCAGTTATAAATATAAGTCCTTGTGCACTTAGATAAAACTCGCCTAAAGTTATAATGGGATTAGGTTGCAGTTTCATGATGTGCAACATCCCACTGGTCACAGAAGTTGATGCAACTACTGTTGCTCCATCACATTAAAAGCACTCCATTTTCATTTTTGGGGTATTCAGATGGTTGTAACACAAAATTCCTGTCTTCCTGTTTATTTAGCTGATAATTCAAACACTGACAAATGATAACTAACAGTGCTTTATGATAACTAGTTAACTGGTATCATCAGTAGAAGTAAAGGTGCGGACGTGTCCATCACGTGATGCTGCAGCTGCTAAAAGGAGGAGTGGAAGAACAGTGGTGCAGGTCATTTTACTCTTCTGTTTCTTTCAGTAATTATAATAGCAGACTGTTTTTGGCATAACTTTAAAAAGTTCTTCCTTCTCCTGTCATGTAACTGAGTGATAAGAGAAGCACACTATCCATCTTCCTGCACAGAGCAGCAGACAGCCAGGATCCCTCCCGCTGTTCTGCAGCCTCTCAGTCTCCTGAAGAAACACTGCTGCTGGCCACACAAAGGAGTCAATGTGCAGTCTTTTCCAAACATTTTAGTGCTCCTACCATGGGGCCATTACAGTAACACCCTAAGTCCAGTGCACGCGGCCATCTGTCTGGATGGGCCTGCTGCCCTCTCACAGGTCTCATTATGTTGGCAAGGCACTGAATATCAAACCAATGCCATGCCGCCTGCAGGAGCAACCACCGAGCTGTGGCATGCACACACAGAGACACATGGGTGTGCATGTAAGCATGCAAAGCACACACACGTATGTGTTTACTCACACACTGTTCAGCTGTAAGGTCAATCAGGAGAAAAGCCAAGACAGAAACATGTTCCCTTTGTGAAAGTACAGTAATACACTAAGAACACAACATAGAAGATTATTTTAACAAATGCAAATGGTGCTAATATAAATCACACATAGGTGACTGCTGAGCATTTTTGTATTTTGTATTTTTTCCCTATTCATTAGGATGAATCATCATATAAAGTTAGACTGAAATGAAGCAAAACACATGGCTGCTCACTTTAAGAACACCCAATAATATAGTGTATGGACTGATGCTGATGAAATATTTTATCTAGTGGCCAAACTGCATTACTGCAGCTTCTTGCCTGTGTTGACTTAATTTATTTCATGTGCCAGCACAGGGCGTGCTGGAGCCGTTATATTTCCTAAAATGTTGTCTTGCACCCTGGCAGCCTTGTAGCCGTACAGTACAGCATTCGTGCATGCACCCAGCAATAACATCAGTAGGCACTGTGCCTTTTGCTGCGAAGTTGCATGAAGGTGCGGTCATGACTGCGAGTGCTGCTATAAACGGCATCTGTATACACACACTTAGCGAATAGCAATGATCAAACAGCAGGGAAAGAAGACAAATCTTGACCTCTTTGACTTTCAGTACTGATATGAGAACGCCTGAGGTCAAACACCAAGACGGTGGCAAGATTAGATGAAGAGAGTGGCCCACTGCAAAGAATGCAGTGCTGTTTATGGAGACCATGCTGAATAATAAATGATAACTCTTGATATAATTTGTCTTTGCTGTTGTTTGTTGAGATACATGAACTAAAATGCCCCATATGGTGTACAGTGCAGTACAGTGCATCCAGAAAGTATTCACACTGCTTTACCTCTTCCACGTTTTCTTATGTTACAGCCTTATTCCAAAAGGAGTAGAGTGGAGTGCTGCAGAGATGGTTGTTCCTCTGGAGTACTGTTTGTAGACTTTTGAAGAAAATAATGAACTTAATCCAGTTTGTAATGAGGCTGTAACATAACAACATGTGGAAAAGGTAAAGCTCTGTGAATACTTGGATGCACTGTATTAGCCCAGGAGAACTGAACATTTAGCCAAGTGGACAACACAGTCACTATCTTCAGTGGAAAGTATCTAACTGCTGTTTACAAATTTAAAATATGGTTAAATTACACTTAAGTGAACTTAAACTCTGGCACTTTTAGTTTTAAGCTGCTATAATCACGTCGATAAACACCTAAATCTACTTCACATTTTAAAAGCTTTTAGAAAGTCGTACAGGCTGAAACATCATGCACAGAGTAAATCCAAACACTGGAATTAACTCAGGTTGGCTACTTGGAACTTGTGTGCTTAGAAAATGAGTGAAACCTGAATAGTCAATTTGGTTTTAACCTTAAAAACAAAGTATCAGTACAGGAATTGTTAGTTTCAGCCCATTCACAGCTTAATCAAGCTTCTTTCTTGATACTGATTGGTTATCACTCAGCCCAGAAAAGTCACTTGATGTGTTGCTTTTTTGAAAAATACTCACAAAATGGTCCTGAATACAGCAACAAAGTCACTACGTTGGCACCACAGCATGGAACAAATGAAGTGACTGCAGGAAGCCTACCGAGGACTACTTTTCTGTGATTGTTGTGTTCCTGAATGTATGACCTATTATATATTTACACCCTTTGATCTGAAACAAATCATTTTATTACTGCTACACATTAAAACACTGCATATTGGAGTGTTCTTTAGCCCACATTTCTCAAACAGTGCCAACATTTTGTCGCTGGCGTCACCGAACGCACCTTTTCAGCTCATTTACTGTAGATGTTCTGTGGCGATACTTGAATGGGACACAGCTGTGTTAATTAATGTGCATTCCTACTTCCTTTCCATCATTCACTCAGTGTGTTTGGGGTGTTTAGGTACCATACAGAGCGCAGATCAGTTGCATCTTGGAGAAGTACACAACACAGAAGCTGCTTAACCTTCCCACCACAAGACCCCCACAAAATGTTGTGTTCTGAGGTGTGACATTAGAGAAATGAACGTGAACAGAGCAGTGAGCATATGTAAAATGTATTTGATGTCTAAACTGGTAAACATCCTCACTGCTCATTACTTTTCTTCTAGTCATGAGTGCATCCATCCTTTGTCTTTGTGCACTGGTTCAACAGCACATGGTGTAAGTTCTCATCAGGAACTCTTGTGAGGCATTCAGGAACAGTGTAGTGTAGGTTGAATTTGCAGAAAAGTTGTGGCAATTGGAGAAAATTGAAGTTTTGTAGAAGTAGGTATATGTACAGGTATGAATGGTCCACTTCTGTCCGCTTGTGGTACATTCGCTCATGACACATTTTAAAATCAAGTCTCCTTTCACCAGTGTTGTGTTTCCCACAGCTGTCACAGGTGATGTTAGGGGAGTAAGTAGCTGCAGCACTCAGAGCCAGACATGAAGCTATTTCTTCATTATGCAGAAGCACAACAGAAATGAATCTCAGTTAGCATTATCTCTCAGAAAAGGAGAATTCTTGTCAGTGCACCTTCCTTCTAGTATAGCTGGAGGATACAGTGACAATGTGGATGCTGCGTTTCAACAGCCCCGCTGCACGCGTGGGCAAGGGATACCGCATCTTCACAGAGAACTGCAAGGTCAATTAATTGCTTCTTATTCAGGCCATCGATTCCACAAAGTGGTTTGGGTGAAAAGGCAATTTCAGAAACTGTCCTGACAGTTAACTTTGGCTCAACCTTCGAGGCAATTTAGAACTGTTTAACATGCGTCAATAGGAAATATTTATCTTCATATGAATTAATTGTGTGATGCATGAAATCAATATTTGAGACTTATCTCTTTCCCTCCCATGTATGTGTTTTCAGAGAGAGAGATAAGTGGAGGCTGAGGCTCTCTCACTCTGATACATCCCCTACAGCCTCTCCACATTTTATTCTTTTAATATCCCTTGCCTCTCTTGTTCAGTCTCCGCCATCTTTCAAGACGATCCCGGGACTGATTAGAGACTGTTAAGCTGTGGGAAGCTGTGCAGCAGATCTTGCTTCATCTCCCCAACATCCCTCTGTCTTTATGCATTCATTATTATTCTGGAACTGTTGCCTACAACAGAGGAGAGACAAGGAAGAAACCTGCGCCCTCGGGTTAGTCGTCTAATCACTCCAACAGAGATAGAAGGGCCGGGGAGACCAAAGGAAGCACTGATTTAGCTTAGTCTCAGTCAGTCTGGGAGGTTTGTATGTGTGTGTGTGTGTGTGTGTGTGTGTGTGTGTGTGTGTGTGTGTGTGTGTGTGTGTTGTGTTGTGCGGCCTAAGGCAACCAGAGGCCCTCCTCACTTCTCTTTTCACTTTTTGTCAGTGAGTCTTTCACAGTCTTTGCTTTTCTCTTTTAATTTTTCTTATAAAAACCATTATAAGATCTCCAGTGAGCCGGCACATTGAATTCTGTATTTATTGGAATTGTTCACTCGCTGAACAACTACAGTAAGAGCCGCTCTAAAAGATACAGGAAAATCAAGTTCTTCAATCAGGCAATAGTGTTAATGTTTTAACCGGTTTTTACAGCATCTAGTAATGCTAGTGCTTTGCTGTGACCATCCACCACAATGAATCTCAACGAGTTTATCGACTTCTTATTTCTTCTCCAGATTTTTCCGTCCTCTGTGCACTTTGGAAAATACACTGCCCGTCCAATGAGTAGCTTCTCATGTTGGAAGACACATCCTGTGGTCGCGGAAAAGATGTTCATCTGTTTCAAGCAAAGAAAACATCTAAGGAGATTGATGAAACTACTTAAACTGGGTTACGAACTGTCCAATGGGACGGGTTTGGATTAAATTTAATATTCAAATATAGTTTTGTTTTTATTCATAACAAAAGAAATAAAAGTTTGGATTTAGCAATCACTTCTTTGTAAGTCTAAAAGGGGTTCATTTGGTTAGACTAAAGTGGGCCCGAGTACAATGCTGTGTTTTCAGCTTTCCGCTCATTGCCTTTATGGGCTGTGACACTCCTTCGGAGGCTTCTTCATTTATTCATTCCTTTAAAACCAGCCCGCCTAACTTTCCATCTCTGTGCTTTCGCTTGCATCTCGCATTCCCCACGTTATCTTTTCCTACCTTAAACACTGATTGCGCCTCGGCTGTGACCAGCTCTGCTTTTCTAGACAGTAATTGGACAGTGAGCAGGTAGCGGGAGGAACAGCTGCACTGTAGTTTAGAGGCCACTCGCAACAATAAATGTGTTTTACTGTCAAGATCAAAGCGGGGTTCTCTCATGCATAAATATCAGCAATGTCCTTTTTTCCCCCCGCATAATGGTAAAATGTTTGGACATGATGTTCCTGTTCCTCTTTCAAACAACACAGTTGCCTTTGTGGAAGCACTGCACACAAAAGCAGCACATTTGCACACTGTTAGTTCAGCACTGTGGCTTTCTCATTGCCTATAGAAGTGGGGGCGGTAGGAAAGGACAGATGGGTGAGATATGACTGACCAACCAGGGGATGGAAAGAAGTACATTCACAGAAATGAGGATGAGATACTGTAAAAGGGGAGAAGGGAGAGCAATGTAACAGCAGCTGCTTGGGAGTGCCTTTTAATCAGCAGAGAAAATGCTGGTGAATTGGATAAAATGTTATCTAGAAGCTGGAAAAGTGGAGGTTGAATTTATGGTACATTATGTTCTCGCTATAAACAACTGCTCCATGAATTTTAGCTCACAGAAGTCATTCATCACAGACAGCTCAAAGCACCCCTTTGCTTTTCTTTTGCTTTTGCACAGGGCCTGGAACGGTGCCCAGACCGATCTGGGGGCTCCAAGCGCACAGAGCACTACAAAAAGTTAGAAAGGTAGAGAGAGAGAGGCACTTTTCCATTTCTTCCACAAGATATTCATGGAATTTATATTTCTCTCCTTTATCTGTGATAAACATTTTGTATTATTCAACCGAGTGGAGACGTGTCCAAATACTCGAATGCACACACTAGTGTAGAAGAAGCAGAGGGTGGAAATCTTGAGAGTCAACAATGGAGTCAAATAGGGACATTTCCACACAGGGTTGGCACCAGTACAGGGAAAATGTCATTTAACAAAACTTTTCCAAAAGCATTTGATGCCTATTTGCTTGGTGAGTCAGTCCCTTTCTAGAGCTGTAATCACCTTATTGGTGATGCTTATCTACTTTATATAGTGAAGCATCTCTAAGGGTCAGATCCCAGAAGCAAAGCAGCCTATTTGGTAAATATCAGTATTAATATAAAATAAATAAACTTTGGTCCATAGTTGGTCCAATAAACAATTTCTATACAAGTAAACTACATCTAGACATGATTATATACAGTACGAGATTCGTAGTAGAGCTGCTGTTACTTCTAGTGCCACTTGCTATGCTGCCCAACAACTACACTAGGACACAGTTGTTGTATTGTACTACAACCCTTGGGGTGTAATGCCATTTATGTCTTCTGTCTATGTACTGGGCCCTGTTTGTTATCTATTCTTTAACAGTTTATTGTTGCTTGGTTGTGGAGAAATTGAATTTATTTTCTTATTCTCCTATGTCAGGCTACTTTTTTTGGACTTCACCTCAGCTTTAAACACCATCATACAATAAACTTTAATAAGAAAATTGCATCAACTAGGACTAAAATACACACTCTGCAACTGAATTATGGCTTTTTATACAATAGAAATAAATATATCATGCTTACAGTGAAAAGTATTTGGACTCCACATTTTTTCAATGTTATTATGTTGCAGCCTTTTTGCCATCCATATAAA
Organism: Anabas testudineus; assembly: GCF_900324465.2. Lineage (NCBI taxonomy): Eukaryota > Metazoa > Chordata > Actinopteri > Anabantiformes > Anabantidae > Anabas > Anabas testudineus. The sequence goes on from NC_046625.1 coordinate 22,665,435, forward strand.
ACAGAATTTCAGGAATGTCAGTAAATTTACTCAAAGCAACATCTAAAATATCACATGTACTGAAGTCTTCACTCAGTACTTTGTTGAAGCACCTTTGGCAGCCTTCATTCTTTTGGGATATGATGTGACAAGCTTTGCACCTTAATTGGGGACAGACATAAGGTTCAGAATTAAGCCAACCAAAGTTAAAGTGATAAATGGGCCACGGAGCTGATAAGTTAGTGTTCAGAGAGAGTTCAACAACCCTGTCATGTTACAAAGGGCTGTTTCACTTAATGTTAATATAAAAGCTCATGTACTAAACCACATACAAATATTATTTAACACAGCTCTAAGTGGTGCAGGACGGTCAGCTTTAAGAAACCAAGCCAACGTTCCGAGCCGGTCTCAGTGAGTCGCTATCAGACTTGCGTATTGGTGAGTTGATGAACAGTCGTCCATCTCCATGCACACAGACAAACCTTATCTCCCCGCCGTTCTCCCGAGAAGCTTTATTAACATCTGCAAAGCTCACTCATCCTGAGCTCATTTTGCCGTTGTTCTTTGTTGTGTTTTTCTCCTCTTCTGTTTCCAGCCTGGTTTGATTTCCTCTCAGCTGGAGTCAAGGTCACCCCCCGTGTGTGAGCCATGTGATATAGAAAGCTCCATCAGTAAATAGCAGAGCAGCAAAAACAAGATATGGTGATAGGAGGTTTAGCACGGACCATTTTCAACATTACAGATGGGCCTTTATGGTGGTCCTGCACCGGGCCCCCACCATTCATAGGCTTTTATCTCAATTTAACCTTGAAGACTGCTGATAGAGAGCAGCGGCTGTGTTTTCACTTCTTTGACAGACAAAAATCTAATATCCCGTAGCCAATACCTACAGGAACATTCATTTTCACCATTTGTTCTCGCTGTCACCCCCAGCTCCCTGCTTTGCTTACTTTTTATGATAACGTTCGAGGACACACTCTGATCATCAGCCACAAATCATCAGAATTCTTGTTTTGGACAGAAACATCTGAGTCCCGTCACTGTGAGGCTAATGTTTAAAAAGTGCACAGAATATGCAGAAGGATCTGCTGGAGGACGGCATGTTGCTAAATCTTTATGGAATTCTTAGATCATTAAGCTCAGTAGATTTGATTGAGTGAAGCTGTCGGCTTTCATCTCCACTCTTGGACTCTTCCTGCTGAGGCTAAAAAAAAAACAGGTTCATGGATTTAAAATAAAAATTTCCCAGAAAAATTGAAAATGCAGTCAGATGAGTACATGTGGGTGTACTCGACACTCACACATACAGTGCATGCAGTGTGTGAAGTGGGAGAACGTTTTGAGATCCACCTGTCTGTATTCACTGTAACAAACCTAAACACTACATGCTTTTTTGTTCCTTTTCTAAAATGCACAATATTCACAACATTCACAACAGCAACCAACCAATAGATACTTATTTAAAGACCAGAAAACTGTACACGCTTCTAAAAACCCAATTCGAGGTACATATAACCGGAATACAATGATTTGTAAACCTATATTTTGCAACAAATTAGGTTCAGTAACTTATACTGACTATAACATGTACACCTGACACAAGCTTCCATCCACCATCAGAATGATGTTGAGTCACGTAAGACTTTGAACTTATATCATCTACAGTACACAATAACATCCAAAAATGAAAATTCCCTAGATATAGTGTAGATAACAATCACAAGGTCACAGTGACCTTGGCACAGGGGTGGACACACTGCACTCTGTTAGGCTTTGTAATCTGGCCCTTTGAGTATTTACAACATGTCTTTTAAGAAAGGACGTCTAACCTAAAGACTGCATTCATTGAGCCTTTTCCTTGCAATACCCTGCAATTGCACTACTGCCCTTAGCTAAGGTCAAGTCTATCGTTTCTACTCACATATTCATATATATATTTCAACTTGGCCATTGTACCAATCCCTGTTTTACCAATAAGAGGACCAAAGAAAAGAAAAGTTGACAGTGGTTGCTGATTTTTAATTAGGAGTGGACAGCTAAATACTTAGGCAATTTACAGGTTGAACAAAATATTCAACAATCTGCTGTTCAATCAAGTCAAGCACCAAAGCAAGTTATTTGCTGGCATTCAAATTAGCTACAGCCAGCAAGCCTTTCTCTGAAATGGAGTTTTTTTAAAGAATGCATAGTAGAGACAGTTTTCCTCCAGAGAGTGTCCAGAGAGAAAAAATAAATGAGAACAAATGAGTTTATCACTGAGGGCACATAGAAATAATTGACAACGACTTGGCCAGCGAGTTAAACAAAAAAGCTCACTTTGAGGAAACTGATGCCGATCACCACTCTACTTCACCACAATCATGTCGGTTGGTTAAGTCTGGGGAGGGTGGGGAAAGTATGGGAGCTAAGCTCATTTTGGGAGTTAATTGGAAAAGCCAACGCTTTTCCTGAACTGAGCGACACAGACTGGCTTTGTGATTTTGCCAAACTGACATCATTCTCAAAGCAAATTTCAAACAACACGTTTGCTCATTTCCCCTCAACGTGCAAAGAAATGTTGATCACAGCAGAATTCTGTAAGGAGAATTCTCTGATTTTGAATGAATTGAGAAGTAACTTCTGCTGGTGTCATGCCCCCTGTCACAGGACTCTGAAACAGTACAGCAGGAACTGCAGTTGGAAGTAAAGATTTTCAGCATGACTCAGTATTAAAGTCAAAGTTCAGCTTCCGGAAACTGGATTGTTTTATGCTTTGCTTGGCTCCACCTGTGTGTGTGAGCAGACGTTCAGGGTCTCAGTAACCTTAACCTCAGGTCAGCAAGCTACAATCAGTTCATTTTTTTTACAAACAATTTAACAGCAGTTTAACGGATTAAGCATACAACAAGCGACAAACTCTTGTGCATTCAATATACTGTTTAATATTTACATTCAGTTCAATAAAACTTGGCAGTTTGTTTACAACCTTTGATTCATGGGTATAACACTTTAATTGAATCAAAGTCAGAATAATCAAATAATATGAGAGCAAGCATTTAGTTCAAAAGTAGTAAACCAAACCAAATTTTTCCACTGCAATGTTAATAAATCGTGACAGTTTCCTCCATAGTAGCTTCATATCTGCACGTCCAAACCAAGTGCACCATGGTTTTCCTAGATTCCTTAAGAAAAGTACAGCTCAGGTCAATGCCATTCTTAAGTCTCTGCAAATAATAGTTTGTTGGATAAAACCTGTGAACTATTTTAAATTAGATCTCTTTGACTTCGTTAGTCAATAAAAACATATGCGGTAATTGCCAAACTTTGTCTTCCACAAATCCAGACCAATATGAGACAGGAGAGGTACATACAATTATTTTATTTTTGTTTTGCAACAAAAGCTTTCCCAGTAACTGTCTTCATTATGTCCAATAATAAATGGTTTTTGTTATTCTCCTTAAAAACCTTTAGAGAGGGAGCTCATCCCTGATGGGATAGTATCAAAAACAAATGAGAATTCCTTTGGAGAGACAAAGGGAACATAGTGCAGAATAAATTCAACGTACTGTAGTTAGAAAGCTGACTAACCGAAAACAAATATTATTATTAAAAGTAATACAGAATATATCTATTGTTATTGGAGTGAAGTGTTTGGCACTTCAGGAAATGCTTCATCCAATTAATCTTAAAAGTATAATTCAAAGTTGCAAAGGCCAAAAACCTTAAGCTACATTTAATGTATTCATTCAACAACCGTTTTCAGATAAGGAGTCAAGTTTTTCACACAAAATCAAACAAGAATTTGTTTCCTGATCATTTTTTGACCCTCTTGTCTTAGCCCTTGTCTTAGTGTGAGTTTTTGCATCATGTTTTTGAACTCTCGTCCCTGACCTTCCTGTGGACCCTGGACCCCTCATTCGATACTATTGCTGTGAGTTTTTGCCGCAGTGATTTTTGTTGTTGTTGTTGTTCTTTGTTTCCTGGTTTACACAGTGCTTTTTGTTACTCCCCCTTATTTCTAATTCATGGACCTTTGAGTTTAAATGTGTTGCTTTGTTACTTACGGCTTGCTGCCTGGTGTTTTTCTACTCAGCACACTGCCTTGACAACCACCATCTTGATTCTCCAAAGACTCAACTTCCAGAGTTCCTAGCTTCCTGGTCGATTCCCTGTATCATTCTACTATCTTTTATTTATAACGTGTGTAGCATTTTAATTGGGTCCTCAACCCTCACACACTGGATAAGTTCTTAGCAGATCACTTTTTTGAACATATTTCAAAAGATCAGTAATGTACTGTACATATCATAACATCAATATCTGGGTCAGCTTCTTTCCGTCTGTATTGTGTACAGAGTTATGTGTTGCTCATCAGGAACTTTGAATAATAACGCATTCATTTCTGGTGTGTATCAGTGGAACTGCATGCAAGCACAACCCACACTGAACACTGCAGCACAATAAAAACATGGCACGATGCATTCCCTCATGACCCTAGAGGGTGTGAGCCTAATAAAAGAGATAGAAGTGGTCTGTCATCAAACCCATGTGGAGGTGACTGCATCGGCTGTTATTTCATCTGCATCCATGAAATGAGAACTCCTATTTGACTGCATGGATGGTGAGGCAAAAAGAATTTCTCTCTGGAAATTCAAGTCCTGGCCTGTAGGTTGTGATTTTAATGCTTCCATCTTGTCATTATCAGAGCTCCATAGGCTGGTTAATCTGTCAAATGGTCAAATGTTGGTATGACAATAATTAAAGTCAGTCACACGAAACAGAAGAGGCTGCTTATACTGTAATTCACAATATTTCGAATCTGAAAAAGTTGAATTGTAATGTAAGTTCCTCCAGAACCAATACTGTGTGCTAAAGATTAAGTTCTATAATTATGTTTTGGAGAGACTGGAAGGATTATTATTATTATTATTATGTTCTGATGCAATGTAAATGTGCCTTGTGTGGTTAAGTTGAGGTTACTTAACTACACAAGGGTTAGGTAGCCTCAAGCACGCTTCATTTCACTAATGTTCACAATGAAAATTCACACATTCTCATATCTTATCTCATACCATACCTGAATTTCCCTTTGGGGATTATTAAAGTTTATCTTATTTGCAGTTGCAGTTTATAAATGAAGACGACAGGCAATACCAAATATTTAAAAAGTTTATTTTAAACTACTACACTGAGAATGTTTGTGTGTGTGTTTATGTCCTAAAATGCTTAAATTCTCCAATTACCTTGAAGCCAATAGAAAAATCACATAGGCTTTTTGTCAAGAGTTCTTTCTGGGTTGGCATCAACCCTATAACGCTCTATTATCCTGTTTTCTCATTTCTCTTTATTTGAATGTGAAGAGAGGTAAATGTTAAAACCATTTTAAACCACCTGGTGTGGACGCTTGTTGTTATGGCACAAAAAACTGCCTTTGAAGCCTGCACACACCTAAAAACTAGATAAGAGTTTCAAAGGTTGGACTGTTTATACTAAAAAACTGTTTCCACCATCGATCAGAGATTTCAAAGAAGCAGCATGCAGCTGACCACTGAGTAGACAACACGCCGTCCATGGTAAAGCTGTAGTTACTGTAGGCCTCTCTCTATTACACCATCTCTAAATATCAAATGAGTTTAAACACATCTTTACTACTTTAATACTGGCAGCAACTGCTTCTTAAAAGTGTGCTGTGTAAAGATACTCATTACATATTAATAATAGTCTTATAGCCTTATCGATTATAGATTACAGTCGTACGTACCCAAATAGTCTTTAACGCTGTTATGTTCTGATGCTGCTGTCTTCATTTAGCTCCACCCAGCAACTAATGACCTCTTTGTTGGTTCTCTATGGTACAACATTAAGTATATTAATACCCACATGACTGTATGACCTCGATAAGAAAATATTACATCGATCTTATTTGTGGAGACAACAAACCTTTCCACAGCTCTGCCTGAAATGTTCAACTCACCATCATTATTTAAAATGATATGCTACTGCAGAAAAGACTGTATAGCCATTGTACGAGTCAGTTATCCTCTCATTCCCTCTAATAAAAAGTTACTCAGTGCAGTCAATTGGCACTTTCAGAGCACTCTCACGTTATTATTTACTACAGATCAACTGTGTGTGTCTACTCTTGGTTCAGAAGACGTTTCCATTGACAGCAGGAGAACTAATGTCCTCCAGCCCTAATCTATGTAAAGCAGAGAAATAAGAGCAGAATGCCACTCCCCTCACTCAGCCCCTTTTATAGCTGTACCAGTCATTTTAATTCCTATAATAAAGTCCCACTTAAAGCAGCATGGAAATGACATTGCCATTACTGAGCTCCCACTGCTGCTATCAGGCCAAAGTGCTGGAAAAGCCCAGCTAATTAATCAGAGAGCATTACAAGGCTTGCACATTCAGACAGCTCTCTTTGAGAGGCAGGGCCGGGGTACATTGAATGAAATAGCTAGAAATGAAACAGAGTTCTGCCAGTACTGTCTGTTCTCTGCCCTATCTCTGTGCTTTTAGTAAGCAGGAAGTGTCTGGAAAGGTGTGAAAGGAAAAGTTAAATGTCTGCAGTGACAGATTGCTGTGTACTGCAACATGACAACAAAATATGTGTTATGATGTTTGTTCTTGAAATGGTAATCATGGGTCTGTGCCCGTGCTGGTCTAAGCAGCGATCACTGGGTTGTTTTTACTGCACGTTTAATCAAACATGCCAACGATAAATCAAACACAAATCTAACTTAACTAGTCACTCCCCTCCAAAATATTGGAACAACCAGGCCAATTCCTTTACTTCTGCTGTAGACTGAAAACATCCAAAGGTTAATATGAGACAAGAGATCAACATTTCAGAGTTTATTTCCAGGTGTAAGACATCATTCATTCTTTTGATGTCAAACCCAAATGTTTGCAGTCTACAGCAAAAGGAATTGGTCTCACTGTTCCAATACTTTGTACTAGGGGAGTGTGTATCTATGCAATGGCTTTTTTGTGCCATTTGAACTGGAGATAGATAGAACAGGTACGTACAAGCAACGGCTCTTGTTTTGCTGCCTTAAGCCTCCTCTGAAACTAAATTTGTCAAGAACAGCATTGTTGCTGTGTGTGATGTGTTAAAGATGACATCAGTAGTTTCATGCAGTGTCATAGTCAAGTCTAGCACGACAGATGCACGATGGTCATACTAGAAAAGTTCCCATCCTTAACACTTACAGAAGCACCATAAAGAGCATTTTGACAAACTGCATCGTTGTCTAGTGCAGGAGCTACAAAGCTGCTGAGTGGAATAGATCCAGGAGATCAGACACAAACACTGCCTGTCTCGTGCCAACAGCATCATCAGAGACTGCTCACACCCACATCCAGGAGTGTTCTCTGTGCTGGCCTTCAGTAGGAGGTACTGCAGTCTGAAGAGCAGAACAGCCAGGTCCAGACACAGTTTCATTCTACAGGCCATCAGAATCCTGAACTCATTATAGATTATTATGTGCAATATTCCTGTTACATTGAAAGACGATGTGCAATAACAATACGAAAGGTGCAATGTGGGACCTCATCTCCTACTACATATTTTTGTATATATTTTGTCATAGTTACCAAAGCACAAGCACAATGTTATTTTATTTTTTTCTTCTATTCTGTCTCTTCTGTACATACTGTAGCAAGTCACTGCCAATTTAGTTTGTCCCTTAAATGAAGGACAATAAAGCTTTGAATCTGAAATACAAGAAGCTTATCAGACATGGCCACCACACACTCAGACTCTGACAGGCTAGGTTAGATCTGACTCCATACACAGTCAGATTCACAATAACGCAGTCCAATATCCACAATCCAGGTTTGAAGTTAAATCTAGGATCTAAAATCCACTACCCAACAGATCCCCAATCCAGACAGGGCAGGTCTGACGTCAGGTTAACAGATCTGACATAAGGGCCTGAGGTCAAAAGGCTGGAGCGTGATGTTAGGGACGAAACACCACAATTTGGCAGAGAGGGGAGCACTGCAGTCCCTGCATAAGAAGGGTAGAGCACAGGTGAGACTGATCAGAGCGAGGGAGGCACAGACAGAGAGCAAGTTATGGTCACTGGAAGCTGAGCTGGAAACCAGAACACCATGTTTAAATCTGGAGGATAGATTTAATCATTAGTAAGAGGCATATATGAACAGTTTCTTGATAGAAAGCTCTAAAGCTTTTCATTTAAATTTAAATTTGTTTTGTCTTACAGGAACAAATGTTATGTCCCACGTGTTGACTCAGATTTACAGTTTAAGTGGAAATGCTGAGTTAGTGTTACAAGTTGAGTTTAGTTTTTGTTTTGTTTTTTGGTCCCTTTTAACAGTTGTCCCCATGTTTTGACACTTCATTCTCTCTTTTTGTCTTTCCCCGTGTGTGTCATCTCTTTTCGAAGTGCTGACCAGGTTATCGCAGCTGTTTCCCATCATCATTAGCATCGTGCCTCCACTTCACCAGTCTGTATTTAGGGACTTTGGTTAAACCATTTGCTACTGTGTCATCTGTCAGTACCGCTTGTCCCTGTTGTCCCTTTCCACCAGCTCACGAGTCTATTGTTTGAGTGTAGGTAAATTGTTTGTTTTCTACACAATAGGGGTTTCTTAGTTCTTTTATTTCTATATGTTATTGACACAATGACTCTGGTGTGCATTTGTTTAGTCTCCTTTGTGGCCCAGACCAAAACCATAATCATCCTCTCAGTAGGTACAAGTCCTGATTGTGGGATGGAGTTGTTATTAGTCACTGTTCTAGCCACCACCCTCCACTGCAGCGTCTCATTTGTTTCCCATCTCCGCGGCCAATCATTTGCCCATTAGTCTTCATTTCTCCTTTTATGGCCAGGGTCCGCTCAGTCCAATCAGCATCTGCTCTCATTTTCTTCACATTGGTTTTAGCTACAGCATTGACAGAGCTGGCAGCCCTCCAGCCAGATACTTCTCCATCACTTACTGAGCCAGAATAACAGACCCACACACTTGCACACTTCCAATACACACAAACATCTCCGATACTATACATTTGACAGGTTAAAGGTTCTTAAATAGACCAGAAACAAAACTGTTCAGGAATAAACTTAAACAGTCATAAATGTTTGGGGCCATACTAAAGGCAGACTTAAACTCAAGGGGTACAGTTTTTGAATTATGTCTGTCCAAAGCCCTGTTAAGTGGTATGAAATGAGATACAGTACAATAAAGTCTAGAGGGACAGACAAGGTCACAGATACAGCAGCAAATCCCACAAGTGCCCAAAAGTGTCTTGAACTCACAAGTGAGTGTGTTATTTCTTATGAATTACATTCATAAACAATGCTAATTCTCTAATTCTAAGATCTCAGGCACTGCTTAAATCACATGGGTAACAATTCATGCCTACGTCACAAATAAAGAGCCGTGTCATGTTGTACCGTATTTCATGTTTTAAAGTTTTCTTTTATATAAACATTTGCAACATGTTTAGCTTGTGCTTAACATAATCTGAATGTCTTGAACATTTGAGAACCTAAAAAATCTGTGACATTTTTTTAATTCTTGTTTTTATTAGGCATATTTGTCTGACTTAAAACCTCTGTCCAACAGAATGTTTTTGTTGCTGTAACTTAATTTCCCACATCTGACACAACACCCATGATGAAATGAGAAATGGATCTTAAATTGAAATTGTATTTTTCATTATGCCTTCATATACTCGGCAGATGGAAAGAGGTTACAGGAGCAAATGTCACTTATTGTTTCTACTGCCTTCCTTTTTTCCCTCTAACACTCTTCATTATAGCTTTATTTGTTTGAGAGATTGAATCGTTGTGTTTGAGAACTGTTTTCTCTGCCTATGGAATGGCTGCTCTGAGGGGACTCTGCCAGCCGCTCACAATAAATGAGATGTGGCACGGCAATCTGTGGTAAGAGGCTCAGGTCATAATAAGTGCCCTCATACATAAATTGCCTAGTTAATGCACAGCTAATCATCCAGACAGATGGAGGGCAGCACCCGCTGGTGATGTGCATGTGCAGTTAAATTGCATGAAATAGGACTGGCATCAGCTATCAACTATGTAAACTACTTCTCTACAAGGTACATGTATGCCGAAAGGAAAACTATGATTGTGCTTCAGATATATAGAATTTCCAGTGGTAATTAAGTTCACAACATGCAGGATTGTGCAAAGGTATCAGGCCACCATTAGATTTTGTCTTTAGCAATGCAATGCAATGATGGTCATATTTAGTTCTCCATAAAAAGTGGTTTCTTAACTGCTCTCCTTCCACAAAGACCATTCCCGATCAAGCTTCTTCAGACTACGAAAGGATCAACTTAGAATCCAATCGTAGCCAAATGCTGAGCCAGGTCCTTGCTGGACTAAGAAGCATGTCATGTCACCGCCTCCACACAGGACACATCCAGTATTTGTCACGTTAACCCAAAGAAGCATTTTTTCCCTAATTTTCCTTAGAATTTCATGGTTTTCTGCATTAATTTATCAGAAAATGTGATCTGATCTTTATCTAAGTCAAGAGTATTAACAAATATAATGTGCCAAAAATAAAAAGACTTTATTAGTAAATTAATGCACAAAACTGTGAAAAATTTAAAAGATTCATATACTTTTTCTTGCGACTGTATATATATATACAGTACAGACCAAAAGTTTGGACACACCTTCTCATTCAAAGAGTTTCCTTTATTTTCATGACTATGAAAATTGTAGATTCACACTGAAGGCATCAAAACTATGAATTAACACATGTGGAATTTTATACATAACAAAAAATGGTGAAACAACTAAAAAAATATGTCATATTCTAGGTTCTTCAAAGTAGCCACCTTTTGCTCTGATTACTGCTTTGCACACTCTTGGCATTCTCTTGATGAGCTTCAAGAGGTAGTCACCTGAAATGGTCTTCCAACATTCTTGAAGGAGTTCCCAGAGATGCTTAGCACTTGTTGGCCCTTTTGCCTTCACTCTGCGGTCCAGCTCACCCCAAACCATCTCAATTGGGTTCAGGTCCGGTGACTGTGGAGGCCAGGTCATCTGGCGCAGCACCCCATCACTCTCCTTCTTGGTCAAATAGCCCTTACACAGCCTGGAGGTGTGTTTGAGGTCATTGTCCTGTTAAAATTAAATGATGGTCCAACTAAATGCAAACCAGATGGAATAGCATGCCGCTGCAAGATGCTGTGGTAGCCATGCTGGTTCAGTATGCCTTCAATTTTGAATAAATCCCCAACAGTGTCACCAGCAAAGCACCCCCACACCATCACACCTCCTCCTCCATGCTTCACGGTGGGAACCAGACATGTAGAGTCCATCCGTTCACCTTTTCTGCGTCGCACAAAGACACGGTGGTTGGAACCAAAGATCTCAAATTTGGACTCATCAGACCAAAGCACAGATTTCCACTGGTCTAATGTCCATTCCTTGTGTTCTTTCGCCCAAACAAGTCTCTTCTGCTTGTTGCCCGTCCTTAGCAGTGGTTTCCTAGCAGATATTCTACCATGAAGGCCTGATTCACACAGTCTCTTCTTAACAGTTGTTCTAGAGATGTGTCTGCTGCTAGAACTCTGTGTGGCATTGACCTGGTCTCTAATCTGAGCTGCTGTTAACCTGCGATTTCTGAGGCTGGTGACTCGGATGAACTTATCCTCCGCAGCAGAGGTGACTCTTGGTCTTCCTTTCCTGGGGCGGTCTGCATGTGAGCCAGTTTCTTTGTAGCGCTTGATGGTTTTTGTGACTGCACTTGGGGACACTTTCAAAGTTTTCCCAGTTTTTCGGACTGACTGACCTTCATTTCTTAAAGTAATGATGGCCACTCGTTTTTCTTTACTTAGCTGCTTTTTTCTTGCCATAGTACAAATTCTAACAGTCTATTCAGTAGGACTATCAGCTGTGTATCCACCTGACTTCTGCACAACACAACTGATGGTCCCAACCCCATTTATAAGGCAAGAAATCCCACTTATTAAACCTGACAGGGCACACCTGTGAAGTGAAAACCATTTCAGGTGACTACCTCTTGAAGCTCATCACGAGAAATGGTGCCTTAAGACTTTTGCTCAGTACCATATTTGGTGATTATTTAATGACTTTATAATGCACAAAAACTATATTCTTTCTCATAAATACAAAATTTTGAGTGCTGAGCAATAACTATATGTTATAACTATGTACCACAATCACACTGCTGCCTTGACAGCACCAGCCTATTTTTCTACAGTGGCTGAGTACAACCCACAGACTGATGCATTTTCAAGTAACAAGGTGTAAACAAAGATTTTATCAGATGAGACCATGAAGGCAGGTGAACACAAAACACATTTTGGTGGAAATTTAATCAATAGCCACCATTCACAGAAATGTGGCATCTGTTTTACTTGACCTAATATATTACACTGGCCTCTGCTCCGTTCTGAATTTTGTGAGGGAATTGCATCCTCCTGGCAGACTGGGATGGAAATGTGGAGACTGTCCTCCAAAATACAAGTCACTACATTGTTTTTGCCACCAGGTTATTAGAACAAATTGTGATGCATTGTAGTTCAGGCATCTGAATCCTGTGTTGATTTGGAGTGTTAGTTGTGCATCATCAGAAATGCTGCATCTATGTGAGATGCAGTCCTGTAGATAACAGGTGGAGCTGTATCAAACAAAGTCAGCAACACAAAAATAACGTATTAAATTGCCATTTTCTCTGCTGTGATATTATCATTAATCTCTCAAATGAAACAAGTTCAACTTAGTCTGACTCACTTGCTGTTATCTGGCTCCACTGAGCCTAACATTGGGTGTCCTGGTAACCTACTGAATACCTTGACACTGGTTATGGAGTAGCTCTCTAAAACATGAGATTTTCTATCTTATTGATGGCCATGACACAACAAGCTGACATCAAAAAACTAGGGCCCTCTTGTCTGGGCCACAAAGTGGTACTAGGAAATAGAGTAACTCTATATACCAGCAGGTGGTGGTGGTTGGTGGTTAGGGTCACTAGGGTGGTTGTAAGACGACCGGCTTTGAATGGACAGGAGATGGCAGAGGGAAGAGACAGATCAGGAAGTGAGATAGGAAGAATAGAAGTAGGTAGCAGGAAAGATGAAGATTAGAATACGGTGAAGAGGGCTAACACAAAGAAAAAACTGAGCCAAGAAACTGAGTTTCACATTTAGACCAAACAGATAATGAGCAAGATTCCAGGGCAACAAAAGGGAGAAATGTGGAACATAAAGTAATTTTAATATTGACCCAAGAAGAATCTTTTGGTAAGTGGAACAAAATTCAACTAACCACGACAACGAAGTTGGTAGGAGGAATTAAATGCGCAAGTGCATTCTTGCAGAATTGATCATTAATGATATCCATAGAAGAAACATGGCTTGAGCCATAGTGGAATTTCATAATACATGGATACACAGCAGTAAGAAGTGATAGGGAAAGTGGACAGGGTGGTGGAGTGGCTACATTTATATATAATGGCATGAGGAAAAGAACATGAATCAATAAAAGTTAAGATCTGGTCAGGAAGTGATGAAGTGGAAATAATTATTACAACCCATGTCAACAGCCTCTCTTAAGGAAATCACTATATGCTGATGACGGGGCCTTGTGGATAAGAGAAAGGAACCTTGGATATATGTGAAAGAAAATGCAGACTGCAATTGCGATTGTAGAGCAGTGGGAAAACCAGTGGGGTTTTCAAGCTATCAATAGATGGAATGTAGAATGTAGATGCATAGTCTATATGTCAGCCACGGAGAGCAACCTAAGGAAATGTGACGTGGAGCAGACTCAGGTACTAAGACTATGTAGCTGAGCTTTTAAAACATCTCCAGTGGTTCCTATTCAAGTAGAAATGGAGGAGATGCCATTAAGGCCATTAAGCATGAGAAGAGTGCAGCTTATGTTCACATACTGGGTCAACTTACAGAGGGCATAAAAGACTCCCACTCAGCAAAAAAACAGTTTTCCAAAAATGGTGGGATCATAATGAAACACAATTCAACATTTTTGGATGTGTAGGGAATGTAAAAGAAGAAAATGATGAGTCTATGCCACATGTGATACATGTCAGCAGTCGCATATTCATCTATTTCCCCCGGTTATTCTTAACACCAGTCGTAGCTTTGAGCATGCAGCAACAACTAAAAAACCAACCTGAGTATATACCAGGATGAAAAATAGTGCAGAACTACCTTGAGCAGCATGGTGAGGACAAGCTCATTTAATTTACTGATGGATCAAATGATCCAAAAACAGAATACACAGATTGCTTATCCATTTACACAGTTGAACTAGTACAATGTAATAATTGCATGTAATAGCTGGGCAGCGCCTTACAGGCATTAAGTCAGGGAAGCCATGCAGACTGGATCTTCTATTGGAAATATACAATATTTTATATAAGTTGTACAAGAGAGGGTTGGCTGTTTGTTCGTTCGGTTCCTGTCCATGTAGGAGTAGATGGAAATCACTGACAATAAATCTGAAAGTAAAGCAATTATAAAAAAAAGCAAATATGCAAAGTATGGCAAGAGTATTAGGACATAATTGACACTGGAACATAACATTCAGAAACAAGCTGGTTTGAGAAGGAAAATGGGTAGGAACCAAAAAGAGGAAGCAGTCATTACCTGACTTAGGATAGTACAAACTGAATCACTCACTTTACAGTGTAGAGGTAGGTAGACATCTGACCGGACATTGTGTACATTGCAATCTACTAACTGCTAGACTGCAGAACACACAAGGATGAAAGAAACGGCTGTGGTTCAGTAGGTTCAGTTGGTTTGGGGCAGTTGTCTATGAATCCCAGGGTTGTTAGTTTGATTCCCGGTTCTCTCCAATTCCTGGCCACATGTCAAAGTGTTCCTGGACAAGACACTGATCCCCAAACCCTTGGCAACCCTAGGGACAGCCTGTCCACAAAGCAATTTCCCCACCGTGGGACTAATAAAGGTTTAAAATAAAATAGCTGCATTGTTGAAAAACAAATTAACCTGTACAATACTGTTATTTAAATATTTCATTATTATTAGCTTTTTTCTTTCCTGCCGATGTTCTGTTCCAGCCCTGTAGGTGGCGCTAATCTCCATAAGCTGGTCAAGCTGGTTGCCAACCTCCAATGAAAGAAAAAGAAGAAGGTGGTGGTAGTCTGTATTTGTCATTCAGAAAAAGAAAGGCCGGAGTGCTAGGACTGCAGATCCACAAACAATACATGAAGCAGCAGGGTTTTCTTACTGTTTTCACCACCTTGCTCATCACAGATGATTTACAGCTACTTCTCATCGAGAATATGACACTACAGCTCAAATGTTTGGGATCACTTGCGCATTTGTTTGTTTTCCAAAGAAAAACCTATTTTCATGCAATTCAGAAACTGTTGTATCGATTTCACAAACAATTAAAGTGAATTAGATGATTTTTAAAGAGTGATCTACATTTTTCCATAGAGGTCTATTATTAGCACTTGCCAGTCCTCTGCATCAATCTCCTGATTCAACTTAATCATTTAATAAGGCTAATTAATTATGGGTAAAACTATTTTGCAATTGTGTTGCACAGCTGAGAAAAGTTGAACTAATGGAGCATGGCATTCTTTAGGTTAGTTTAGTATCTGAACATTAGTAGTTAGTATCTATGACCAGAAAGAAAGAACTTTCATTAGAGACCTGTCAGACTATTGTCTGTCTACTGTCTGTAGAGAGGAAGGCTACCCAATGCGAGATGTGCCTGTATTTGCTGGTACTGTGTGTGATGATACTGTCTGCTCTGCTGTGTATAAGTTTGTAGGTGCAGTGTTTGTGTCTGAGTAGAGCTGTGAGCTGGGTGGAGTTAGTCTCTGATAATGTTCTCTGCTCTGTTACAACAGAGTTGTGTGCGTATTGTGTCCATTTAAAGAAGTTCAGTCCCATTGAGAAATATGTAGAACCTTTACCTGGCATGAATAGGCTTAATAGCTGAAACAATGGAAGGGAAGGATGTGAGTAGATCTAATATTCACACCTCTGACAACCCCTCCTAGGTGTGACCAACCTGGTGGATATATGAATCGTTTGTGGTATCCACAGGTCTTGAAGGCCGTCATCACGTCTGTCTTTCTTCTTATTTGTTTCCGCTGAGTTGGGAATTTATTTTTAGTTCTATTATTAAGTGCATATAACTCCTAAGGCCTCTTTACACTGCCTTTTCAAAAAGTCTTCACAGCACTAATGTATGCTGTATAAAACGTACCAAGCCAGCGTAAGGAGGCCTTGTGGACTCTTCTGTTTAAGCACTGATACAATGTGCAAGTAGCTGGATGAAAGCAGCAGAAGAAGGTGGTCAGTTATTTGGTAAGACAGACCCAGTCTTACTCCAAATCAAACATTATCTAGTGATTCCTTCCTTCCTTCCTCCAGTTCTTTATCCCCTACATGCTGCAGCAAAGAAACTGAATTTGTGACCATGATAGTTTAAGATCATGTTGTACTCGTTGCACGTTCTGACCATGTTTTGAGAGCAAATTATTTTTAAAATATGCAAAACTGACAAAAGCACATGACAGTTCATTCACTGGAAATGTTTTGAACATGATATCCAACATGTGTGTTATACGTCACAGTAAACAGCCACACTGCTAAAGCTGGGGTGCCGGGCACACTGTCTTTATGGAGGTGTTTTAAGGTGCATTCCCTCTCACCAATACGGTGGCGTTTCTGTGTAAAAAAGGCTCCAGTTTGTTGTAGTGATGATGTAAGTCAAATAACTGACCAGTGCCTATTGTTAAAGTCACTGGGTTTTTTGAATGAGTTTTATGTTAGATGTCATAAATAACGTTTGTCGCTAAATGAGACTACATGGTGGTTGGTTATTATCTGATGGGAAACTAGCAGCTGTTGCAGCCATACACACTTCAGGATCAGGTTGTGCTAAGAGAAAAGGCTTTGGAAGAAGAGGTAAGTATGTTTAATCAAATTACAGGTTGGAAAATCTTTGATGTTGACACTGAAGCCATGTGACTGTTGTAAATTATAACTATAGTTTTAATTTTTTTTTTTTTCCTCCTGGCATTCATCATAAGGCTTCAAAAAAGTAAAAATCCACTTGTGAACATCATCCTTACTAAACAAATTGTGCTAATGTGTAAATGTGTCTTCTGCAATGATGCAAATTCAGAAATTCCATCGGCTTTTGGTGGAGGAAACCACAGTGAGGCCAACTCCAGGGATGGCCTACAAAAAAGCATCATCCCTAGTGCACTGTGTATAATGAATATGATGTCAAAATATTTGCTAAGTGATTTATGCTGTTAACAGATAAAATGGAATCAATCATGCTTGGTTACCTTTTAGCTAGTTTCAGCATGTTTTTATTTGTTTCCAGGTGGCTGTAAGATTTCTGAGACCTGCACAAACATACAGCACTATGAAGTGACACACACCCTCAGTATTAACACTGCTGTGTCATCATGTGCAGTAAACACATGGGCTTTATTGTTGCTGCAGATTTAATGGGAGTCCATTCGGTGGGGGAGAAATGTGGTGCAAATCCAGTGTGCAGGGTAATTTCAGAAGTGGCTGTGGGTGCCGGCTGACACAGCAGTAAAGGGATGAGGTACAGACAGCCCTGGGGTGCCTGGCAGCTCCTCAATAGAAGTGTCAGACTGGCTTACAGGGGAGGTTTTACTGCCAGTCGGACTCAGTCAATGTCAACGCTTCGTTGAGGAAGCACAAAAAGCACAGATGTACTTACAGAACGTCTGCCAAGCAGCCACTACAATGAAATTCTCTTTTTGAGGGAGGCACCTCTTAGCACTTGTTCTACATACATGTAGTGAACATCAAAAAGGCAAACCTGAGCTGAATGATGGCCTTTTCCACACTTCCTACACACTGATGCCTGTGGGGATTGTGCTTTTGTTCTGTCGGTTGACTGCTTTTGTTTTGTTTTTATTTTGCTTTTCCTTTCTTTTTTTACTTGTTTATTGGCTTTTACTGAAGTCTTTTGCTGGATTTTTTCATCATCTGTGGCCTACATCTGGGACTTGGCTGTTTCAGCAGCTTCACATATCTTGTACAGTGCCTATAAATAGTATTCACCCCCTTGGATGTTTAATCCTTTTATTGACATTATAAATCAGTCATGGTCAATAAAAGTTGGAGACTTTGACAAAAAAAATCAGAAAAATGCCTCATTAATGTCAAAGTGAAAACAGGTTTCTATAAAGTAATGTCAATTAAATAAAAATATGAAAGGTGAAATCAGTGTTTGCATTATTATTCACCCCTTTAAAATGACCTAATCCAACAAAGGACCAGATATTTGGTGCTAGTAGTCCCACAATTAGTGAAATGGGGATCACCTGAGTGCAGTGAATGTGTCTCAAGTAATTGCAGTATAAAAAAAACACCATTACACCATGAAGACAAAAGAATACTTTCAGTAACTCAGAGAACAGGTAATTGAAAAGTATATATCGTGGAATAGATACAAAAATATCTCCAAGGCACTGAACATCCTCCCAGAGTTCAGTGTCATTTTCCTATCATCAAGAAATGATAGGAATATGGCACATGTCTAAATCAGACCGTCCACACAAACTGAGTGACCGTGCAAGAAGGAGACTAGTGAGGGGGGCCACTAACACACACAGATGACTACTCTGAGGGAGTTATAAGCTTCACAACTGAGATAGGAGAGACTACATACAACAACTTGTTGCCCGAGTTCTTTACCAGTCAAAGCTTTATGGGAGAGTGGCAAGAAGAAAGCCACTGTTGAAGAAAACTCATGTTAAATCATGACTTGAGTTCACCAATAGGCATGTGAAAGACTCCATGGTCCAGTGAAAGAGGGTTTTTTGGTGTGATGAGAACAAAATGATACTTTTTATCCATCAGACAAGACTCTGTGTTTTGGTCACACCAAACACTGCACATCACCACAAACACACCATCCACACTGTGAAACACGGTGGTGGCAGCATCATGCTGTGGGGATGCTTCATGGCAGCCGGCCCTGGAAGGCTTGTTAAGGTAGAGGGTAAGATGAAATTAACAAAATATAGGACAATCCTGGAGGACAATCTTATTCAGTCAGCAAGACAACTACGACTTGGGAGAAGATTTGTTTTTCAGCAAGACAATGACCCGAAGCATACAGAGAAAGCCACGCAGAAATGGTTTACTGACAACAAGGTGAATGTTCTGGAGTGACCGAGTCAAAGCCCAGACCTCAATCCAATAGAGAATTTGTGGATGGACTTGAAAAGAGCTTTTCACACCCGATCCCCACGCAGCCAGACAGAGCTTGAGCAGTTTTTCAAAGAAGAATGGTATAAAATTCCATTGTCCAGATGTTCAAGGCTAATTGAGACCTATAGACACAGACTCCATGCTGTGGTTGCAGCCAAAGGTGCATCTTCTAAATACTGACCTGAAGGGGGTGAATATTAATGCAAACAAATAGGTGCTGTGTGATAGCTCTGAGTATGACAGCAGAAATGAATCCAACTGATTTTAAAGTAGGAGTTTCACACACACAAGATAGCTTCCCCGACTGTCCCTTGACCATCCTTCATTGGGATCATGTAGAGGAATGTTTTGATTAGCTAAGCATTGTATTACAGCCATATTTCAAGTGATAACCCGCTAGCTGAGTGTAGTTGTTTGACAACACTACCATGAGCAGCTTTCACCTTCAATGTGTTGCAGGAAAGCAAAGCAAAGTTGTTGCATGGGAAGGTGTTTGTCTACAGCACTCATATTATATTTGCCCTCTATAGCAAAGCAGTTCTGTGTAGTGTTGTGTAGGTCTAATCTACAGCTACAGTATGAGCATGCTTGAAGATATTAATGCCAAAGATGATACAGACATAAAAGGTCAAGTTCGTGTTTTATCAGCTAAAAATGATTGTGTTTGTTGGAATTCTTGACTTTGGTAAAGATCACGTCTCATTTCATGACCAATTAATGCAGAAACCTGAAAAACTAAAAAGTTCACTTAATTTAAAGGTTGATGCTGTAAGACCTGCTCCTGTCATGTCTCTCAACTTGAACTTTATTTTTAAATAAACAAGTTACTATATTGTGTTTTTTAGGTTCATAACTTAAGAATAATACAATAAATACACCCACTATTGGGGAGTTCAAGGTCAGCCATCATGTTTTTAAAACAAGATTTGTGCAGCACATTAGTAGGACAGCAGCAAAAGAAGGAAAACTAGAGAGAGAACACAAAGAACTTCAAGTTGATGCATGTACTGTACGTTGCATCAGATGGGACTGGTTCCAAATACCCAGAGTTTGACTAAAAATAGAGAATACAAAAACCCATGTAAGCATTGCTTGACAGTAATAACATGCATTACATTGGTAGAACAGCAACAGTAGCACCTGCCATATGTGTCTAAACACAATGCATTCAGGCACAATACTGAGTTGTAAGTCATCTGTGTTTTGGAATTGCAGGATAGCAGTAGGTGCTTGTAGTTGACCGGTTAACATAGGACCTTATCTGTTTTAATGGGTTTTTTTCAGGCTAGTCTGCAGTCTCAACATGTATAGTTAATTTTTAATATGGCATTGGGAATGCAGACAGCGCTGAGTACAAGAAAAACTACTACATAGAGGGAGATTTAGATTATAAATATAGATATAAATACACTGAAAGACTCTTTGCCAGCCATAAATAGTACAGAAAACAATTGGCCAACATTGTTGAATTTAAAAAATCATTTTGTATCTCAAATCTTTTCATTCTCCTTACCAGATAAAAGTGAGACCACCACGGCCTGTCTTGTTGCTACTTAGTTCGTTACTGCCTCACCGGCTGTGGGATCTGGGCTAGTGCACAGAGCACTGCATCAGTTGTCATGAAACACACTGTGTGATGCTGTTCATTGAGAAATGGATCAGTGATGTCACTCACAACACAGTTAGCTGTGTTATGACCTGTTTTAGAAACGTTCCTTAACTTCCTCCACTCTGGCAATGATCACTTTCCTAGTAGAAATTCACCAAATCAAGGGACAATTCCACAGTGATCTTCAGTTCAGAGAAACAAATATATTTGAGTAGTCTTAACAAGTGAAAGCATAGCAGATGAGACTTTCCTTTCAAATGTACTTAGAGCATCAACAATGATATTCTACGAACTGCCAACTGTTGGCTGCAATGGAATTCACTTCAGTAATTTATCATTTCCAGCTTTAATAACCAAAATACTGGACTTATTTATTTGGATAAAGATAATTTTTAAGACTGCCCTTTTTCAGGGACTCAGTAGTCCTGATTAACTAAATTAACTAAACTAAATTTTCACAATTCTGCCATTGTCCATCCACCCACCAGAGGTCTCTAGACTTAAAATACTATGCATTTCCCTCTTAGGACTAATGTGCCATGGTGTTAGTTTAGAGAACTAAGTTTTTACCCTTATGCTGCATGGTCACAGTCCACTGTTAAAGCCAGGAGGTGGAGTAAAATCCTACTAACCCACACCTATTATCTCAATTTTATCTGATGATGGTGTGATCACATGCAAATCTGTGTTTCCTTTATAACCAGACACTGGCTCTTTGGGGCTCATCCATGATGCCAGGTCTGACATGTCCCTGGATTTTTTTATATCTAACATTAAATTGAACCAAAATGTGGTATTTATTTAATTTTGTTGTCATGAGGTCAAATGGTTATCGCAAGTGGAGACTTAAGTGTTGGTACAAGACGCCCATATAGTGGTTGTATATGGTCGAGAAAGACCATGATGTCACCCCTAGTTGTTCAGTAACAGTTTGACTACGCTGTACTTCATATGAAAGCAGGTGTTATTCACACGCAGGAGTGGAAGCTGAAGTTAAAATGTAACTCTTTATGCCCAGGCCAACAAAATCCTTCGATCCAAAGCCTTCATTTTGCACTCATCGTCCCATCACAGCGCAAGCACAGTGATACAGTGAAGTTGAGATACCTGCAGCAGTTTGATACTTCTTCTCTTGCAGTTGGGCTGTAAATGGTTATTTCAAGCTGAGCCTTAACTTGTCTAAATTTAAACCACACTTTCTGCCCCAGCTGTGCAAAACCCCACATCACTTCCTCTTTCATTGCAAATAGAAAATTTAAAAAAAAAGTCTAACCACTCTAACATGCAAGACAGAGAGAAGTCAAGCACAGGACCCAGCCAGTCACACTTTCATCTGCAGCACAAAGTCAGAATACAACAAGGACATTTTTAGACGAGTGTTTCAAGTTATCTCCTTATTACCAACTAAGAGGTACGCTATGAAAGGATATTGTACTTATGCTTTAACAACATTACCACATTTTAACAAAACCAACTTATTGCAATGGGTGTTTTTTTATAGGTAACCTCAACACAGCATAGAGCAAAGAGATGGAGGTGTTTCATCTAACGCTGGTGTTGTTGTTCATTCTGGCCTCGTCTGAACATCTGAAAAGCCTTGACTCAGAGCAGGAGCTGCAGGACAGTGGTTTCGGTCAACCACCTCCTCGCCACGGCCTCAAGCTGCTGTTATGGTACGTTCAGAACTGTGTGGACAACAACATGGTGGCTCTGTGCGATCCCACGAGAGGGGAGTACGGATTTCATGAATTTGTGAACCGTGGGCCCAGACATCTGCTCCCAGTCATAAAGGACAAAAAGCAATACAAGTACTTTACCATCGGAAACCTCCACGCTCCTCATGCTGAGGACCTGCCCTATGAAGTCAGGAAGTACTACGACCGCAGCAACCCTGACAGTAACATGGACAGAGTGTTGGTAAGATACAACAACAACAATAAACGCATTGAACAGATCTATGCGTCTGCACATTATAAGGCGAAAGAGACCTACATAATTGGCCCCGATCTTCTTGCATTTCTTCGACATCCAGCAGCTGTTGAGAGAAATGTGATCTACTTCTGATTGTAAACTTCTCTGTGGAAACTTTATTAGCCCTCTCTTAGTGACCCTTCAAAAAGCCCTGATGGGACTTGAAATATTCCTCAAACCATCCTGACTGATGTATTCAGCTGTTACTTTTCTTTGTAGTCAGAAACGACCACGTACCAGACTTCTTAAATTAGCTTCTATCGGTCACGAACATGTTTGTGTACATTTACTCAAGTACTCCACTTAGGTACACTTTTGATACTTGTTCCTCAATTTCTTTAAAAAGTTCAGGTCAATTACGTTTCTGTATACCTAAACTGCAATTACATATACAACTTTAATTGTAAGTGGATTACAACTGGAATCTGTTTATCTATTGACATAATGGCCGTTCAAGTAACATAAATTGCAAATGTTGCAAACGTATTGCCATTTACCACGAATGACCATCCAATTTTGTTGTACAACATCCACAGTAGTGACCACAATGTTTTTAATTATTTTATGGTTAGGTGCCTGAACTAAATTATAAAAAAACATCCTTGAAAGATTGTGGTCTAGCTTAAACCAGACAGTCATTTGACACACAAAGTCTTTTTTAAACTCAACCTAAACCTACATGCACCAACTTGAACCTAAACTAAACATAACCAAAGTGGTGGAGTACTCACACCTTTGTACTTTCAGTTCAGAGCATGTACTTAGCACTGTACTAAAGTATGAGCAAATGCAATTTATTCAAAAAAGTTGTGATCAAGCACTTTTTAGGTTTTGTGTACTTCTACCACCTCTGGTCAGGAACGCTTGTGTAACCCTGCACAGCCTGTCTGTAGAACTTATTTTCTAAGGACAATAAATAAAATGCCTTCAACTACAACTTATTGTCATTCATTTCACACTTCTACACTGTATTCACCGAGCATTCATGACATATAACAAAGTGCACCTGTGGGTTTCAATTCCTCATTGAAAGTTTTAAAAAGGCTTGGCAAACAGAAGGATAAAGGATCAGTTCTCAATTTTTCATAATCACAGACTGGCCTTTCTTGATTTGGTCTTGCCACCTGCTCACATGTTAAAGAGATCCTTTCCTCATGCGTCTTTAAAATAAATAGTGGTGGGTAAAATCCACTGGAGTGTTCTCTGTTTTAGTGTGGGCACCTAATTACTAATTATACGACACATTATATTTTGTATTATTGTATATTTTTTAACAGTAACAAAAAAACATACAACTATATATATTTGTTTTTTTAGTAGACATGATAAGCAAGAAGATCTCAGTTGGGGTTGGCAGACTAGGCATGTTGAGGTTATGTGGCTATTTATATTTAACCACTGGGACACTGGCCACAGGCCTAAAACTACACCTTTATGGATCCTGGATAACTGCCAGAGACAGTGAATAAAATGTGAACTTTCACTATCGCTGGTCACCAGGAACAATGAAATAAAACTACAGTATCAACTGGAGCTGATTTATGTTTTGATGTCTTTAGACATAAACATTGACCATGGTTTTATAATTACTTTAAAGACATAAAAGACTTCATTGACAGATGTGTAGTAGACAGGACAATCAGTTAACTCATTCAGTTATTAACAATATGTATGTTTCTCACTCATTTTTATGAAGTGAGTGTTATTTAATGTTGTTTTGTGAAGTGACACTAACTTAAAACAATCAAATTTCACTTATTTAGTATTGTTTATAGTTGTTTGAAATAGTAATTCTGACACTTAGTCAATAGTCCATCTAAAGTAAATTAGCAAATTATAGCTATTTAAACTGAATCAGCATTAGTCAGTAGAAAATACAATTCCTTTTCCACTTGATGTTTATTTAAGGCATGGTTTGCATTCCTTAATTAGAATTAACAGTGAGGAAAAAGGTAAAGAACTGTTGTAATAATAAGCACTGCAGGGTCCGACAAATTAATGGCAGAGTGACTTTTTGAAATAGCTTAGACTGGGAAGGAGAAAATGTGCAGTTATTGAATTAATTATTCATTGTGATCATTAAACAAAAACTGCTACAGCCACTAAAAATACTTGCTTTTGATTGGCTGACAGATGTACGTTAACTGTATCGTGTAAATCGCAATTGTCATCTGCAGTCTAACCTGTATTTTTATCTATATCAGAACAAGTCTTCGTTAATAATTGCTTAATGTATTCATGCCCCCAGCCGATCTATAGAGCTAAAGTGTAGCCGGGCAAAGGGAACAACATGCTGCTTTGTTGAGATAAATGAGGAGAGGAGTCCGGTACAAGTATGTTGTTCACTACTAATTTCTTCTTAAAGTCAAGGTCAAAAGTGCCACTCACGTAAAAACTTCCAAAGCCCAACCAGCACTCTCCACACAAGCCCCACAGAGCCTCAGAAAGCTGGGAGAACTCCAATATCAGCTTGAATAGCAGGCAGTCAATCAAAATGTTGCCTCTAATGAGTTGTGAAACAAGGCAGCACACACCTCCATGGCCAAAAGGCACAAACTTTTGCAAAACTCACTTTCAATATTATGATGACAAAGCACCCTCATGCCTGCAGTCCTCAAAAGCCACAGAAAGGCCTCATTCATCTTCTGCTCCCCTCGGTTGCCAATGGGAGGACACCATTTGGAGCGCTGTACGCTCACAGGTTGAATTTGGATTTGATTTGATACTCCCACTGAAGATATTAGCGCGCTCTCGAAAGGGCCTGTGAACACGCAGGACCAATCTTAGCATATAAGAGAGATTTATAGGAGGATCCTTGCTGCGCATAGAAACAAGAGAACATTATAGAGATACTGCTTAATTTTATTACCCAAGGACGACTCAAAATCCCAGCATGGCATCTCTGCTAGTTCAGGCTGTTCCGCTCTGAACTGCTGCAAACATACACAATTAGTCCTAATATTTGAGATGTCAGTGCTGGTTACTTTAGCTATAACTGAGGTTGCTGTTGGTGGAAACAGCAAATGCATTTTAATAATACACGTATGTTCCTGAGTTTGATTTAAAACGACGTGTGCTAACCATTAGGGGGGAAAACTCCACCTCTGCCATCAGCAGATACTCTGCCAGTAATGCAGCAACAAACAGCAACTTGCTGAACAACAGGAATGTGCAAAAAGGAATATGCGAAAGGATGAATATACAGTATGTTCAACGTAGGTTAATGGGCTAGAATTCGCATTAGAACTATGCTGATAGCATATTTCCAAACCATCATTATTACACTGTGACCATTATCAGTTATGGTACCTATACTAGTTATACTTGGTTGGAAATGATGTGTTTCAGTAGTGCATTTTTAAATCAAATATAACCTAAAGTCTAAAATAGAAATCATATGTACATGTTAATGTTGAAACTGTTCACAGTACAAATGTTAAGTTGTGGCACTGATTTAATGTATGATTCATAATACATTTATTGCCAAGGAATATAAGTTTGACACTACTCATCCAGCACATTGTATGTTGTCTGTCAAACAAGCTTTTTAGTTTCAGGCCATTTTTACAATTAACTGCAGTGCAGCAGAAGTAACTGAAGAACTGTTTTGTGAATTAATTCTGGCAAGGTTCGATCGAAGACATGCAAAAAAAAAAGATTCCAAAAAGGACATGGGCACATACAGTTTGTGAAGGTGTGTCAGTTAATGACACGTGTGCACATGCACTGCTGTTTGCTACATGACACGCGACAGAAAACCAACCATATGTAGATAATAGCACTTTTCGATGTACACACTACTCCCCTCTCCCTGTCCCTGTGTTTTGTTCATCTTAAATGGGCTTGAATGAAAATCAAATTGAAGGCGGCTCTTACAGCGGAGAGTATCTCTGATGTTTCACTCTGCCTGTCCATGCTTAACGGAGGACAGGTTTCCTCTGAGTGGATGGTTGGAGGAGGGGAGGGGTGTCGTAGCTCTTTGACAGAATTGTAAAGCAGCAGAATGAACAGATGTCTCCCAATGATTAATGTTCTTCCCTGACTTGCCTCAGAGGAGCTGCGTGCCCATGCATCTCTAACCCTATACCTTCTCCCCAGCACTCTATAAAGCTAATTTCTTTAACTCGCATCCCTCACTTTCGTTTCTCAGTTCAAGTTCATTCTGTCTCTCTTATATCTCTCCCTCTACAAACTTGTTTTCTTGCATAGTAAAAAGAAGTGGTATAGTGCTTTTGTTGACTTACTTTTTTCCAGTCAATGCACTGGAGCATCAAAAAACATTGTGTTGTTTTTACCTACTGTCTTCTGAGGGTTTAAATGGAGTTCCTGTTGTACTATAAAGGGGGGAAACTGTAGATAACTAGGCTGTAAGTTGAAGGGATCAGTCATGGAGAGAAACTAATTTGAACTGTCAGGCACTCATCCCTCTCCCTACTGTAAATTGACACTTTGAAACCCTGTCAATCCTCAGTATAAGCATATCCCCTGTTGGCAAAAGTTGGAATAATTTTGCCGTTGATTTTAATTTGCTCAATGTGAAATGATTGTCTGATTTTCAGTCATTTGTATATTGTCCTCGCCCTCGTCAGCTGAAATTTACACTGGTTATAGAAGGTGATATGTTACAGATGTGATGCTGTATTATGCAGTTTTTCATAATTGCTGTTCTCTAATCACTCAGTTATAGAATTACTTCCCAACTTCTGACCTATGACTTGAAGGAAAATAAAGCACAGTAAAATCACTGCGCAAAAACGTGTTTTCTCAGAACATGTCCGTATACAATTTGCCTCATCCTTTCTTTAAAATGTGTTTCTTTTTGGGTGACAGCATAGGACTGCAGAGCAACAGCGTCCCCTGGTGCAGCTGCCAAGGGAAAAAAAGGAAACCCGCACAGTCTCCAGGGGAATTGCCCATTAAAATCCAGCACTGCATGGTAATGAATACCGGGCCGATGGTAAAGGGCTTGCATTAAATATTTACACTCTCGCTTAATATTTCATGTGGTAATTTTGTATTTAAATTGGATTTAATATTTAATATAAATACAGAGCTAAGTGGGGTACACTATTCTCAAACACCAATTCAGACACCTTGTGTATGACTTAGGGAGTAAATATGACATGGACTGCATACATATGTATATCCTCCGAGCTAGAACACACACGTGCACACCAGGACATACAGACGGAACAGTCACTGTGTCTGCAGCTCTGAGTTTAGCACTGGAGTTTGGAATTAAACTCTTTGGGATGAAATGTGCTGTAGGGCAGAGTGAGGTCAGGCCAGCCACTTTGAGTGGAGCTCTGAAACGTTGAAAGCTTTTACAATTTTAAGCACTAAAATAGGAATAATAGACAAATAACAAGAATTAATTAACCACCAACAAAAATTTTCTGTTTGTCTTTAGGCCCATTTTAGAACTTCTAAACTACTTTATTAATCCCTGTGGGAAATAGCTGTTGTACAGCTGCACATATAGATGAAGGCATTGCTATGGGATTTTAGTGTCTTTTCCAAGGACACCAGGCATGTGGATGGAATCGAACCAGCCATCCTGGATCTCATGGATGATTACCCGCTGACCATATCCATTGGTGTTGGCCAGACCACAAATCTGATTGTGTTCTGCCTTGTTTTTTCCCAGGCAACGTACTGCAAACATCATATCAGTATTTTTAATATGATCATTTGTTTGCTTCTTTCAAGCCACCATGTCTACCAGGAAATAGTAACTACTTGGCAAGAGATTAGATTATGTGTTTGTCTTGGAGGACTCTAAATGAGTTTGATCAATTTCCTGGTTTTGATTACACTAAATAAACATTTGATCTATTAAGCATAACTTTTAGTGTAGGCTTAATACAAAAAGAAACAATGAGTGACAGCATCAGGAGACTTCCTCAACACAACAACACGAGCTAAGGTACCACACAAGGATATCTGAGGGTATGTCATCCTCGTCAGTGGCCATCGGGTAAGCTGTCATTTCAAACATCCAGCCCAGAGGAGGAACAGGCACCGCACAGAGGAGAACTGTCTCCGGGGAGGAAAGCTTCGCTACAATCATCTTTTTTTACCCTCTCAGCAGCCACTATGCAGTTTGCCCAGGAAGAAAGTGATAGAGAGGATTCACCAGACTTGAGAATTTCCCATCAAAGCGAATAGTGCAGACAGAACTAATCAATCACTGGAATGGGTTTCAAGTTGATGAGGTCTAGACATTGTTAGTTCTCCAGTGTGACAGTATTTTTTTTCACCCATTTATTTCTTGATTGTTTCATTCATCTTAATTTTATCCTTCATTTCAAAGATGAGGATCGGCTGCACGAATAAAACTGCTGAGATCATACCTGAAAATACCTAAAATACTGGAACATGCCTCTGCACATTGCTCTGTGAAGTTATAAACTGTATGTGTGAGATGTCCATTATTGCTTCTCACTCTGTAATATCAAAATGATTTGAGTGTCATTCCCCATTAGTTGCACCATCTCCAGCTATAATGTACGCATGCACTGTTTAGCACTCACACAAAATGTGAGAGCATGAAAACTGATAGACTGACAGAAAATAAACGTGTTCCTCCAGCACTATGCATTGCAATGCAACATTATTCATCATATATTCATCACTATGCCTAATACTGTCTTCCTCTTAAGAGGGTACATTTGAATTCATAAGGAATAACACACACTTATTAAATTCAATACACTAGTGGTTGGAGTGTCCAGTAAAACATCTATGTTAAAGCTACTGTGTTAGGTACATAAATCAGCTGAAACTAATTACACCCCGGAATATTTTTCATATTTCTTTGATAACAAAGATGGTTAATTTGTCCTCAGCAAGGCCAGGTCTAGCATCAATGACTTTCACTAAAACATTCCTGTCCAACAGAGTCTCACACCGAGGCCAAAGGTACATTTAGGCATCAAAATCTGACGCCCTTGGAGTGGACCTGTCAATAATCACAATCATAAATGCTCTGCTAACGTTCTGGAAACATCAGGGTTTGGTTGAGTTTAAACAAAAAAAGACAACTGGGACCCATAGTTGGATGGCAGACCATAAATTGAGACTGTCTACCAGAGCACTAAATGTTAAGGTTTTCCTTTAAATAATGAAATGTGTTTATTGGTGAGCTCTATATTGTGTTTGTATTGTGTTATACAAAAAAGGAGTCGTGTCCGAGCAGCAGGAAGCTTACATATGCTTTGTTCTTCAAGATGCTGGAGTCTGCAATATCATTAGTCCAGCACACGTGCTCTATAGGACGGTTGAGGAATTAGATTCTGCTTAAGGCCCCCAAATGTCTAAGTCCTGCTGTGGCACTGTAAGCTGCTGAACTACTGGCCTAGTATCACATGTGGAACGTGACCATGTGTTTCAGTTTTTGTGTTCCTCATGGCTCACCGTGCTGCAGCTCTTCTTTGCTCGTTTTGTATTCACACTGAGTAGTGGATAAAATTGGATAATGTGACATTGCGTTTCCTGGAGAGTCCTTATGGTTGCATTTGTTTAGAGGTCAACATATCTCAAGCAGCACTTCACTCTGCTGTGCAAATTCATTGGATTTGACCTCCCCGTGTACTTCACGTCTGCATTTCCTTTTTTTTTTCAACTTCTCACTCTCACTGTATGTAGGGTTTTACTTTTGATACACCAGGATGTAGCCTGAGTCATCTTTCACTTCTCCATGACTGTTGAAAAGTTCAAAGCTGAAGGAACACCCAGAGCACAAAAGTCTTCCTGCCTCCTCTAAAACTTGGGAATCCAACCTAAAACCATCAAGTGAATCCCGTGTTGTGAGAGCATCTGTTATAAAGCATGTAATCAGTATATTTTAACGCCTGAATGTCAAAAAGTGGACGTTGGATGCAGAAGGTGTACTTACATCCCCCTGAAGGTCACTCCAATTATCTGTGATGGGAGTGCATCCTCATAGGTCTCTTTTCTATAAGAAGCATGCACATATGAATATGAATGAATATGGGAGTGGTGGGAGGAAGAAGGTAGTTGTCCAGTGCTCACAGTGGAGACGGTGATTTCAATGTCAATGTGGCAGAACACGATGAAGCCTTCATGAGGGAAGGGAAGTGGTGAATTTGCATCAGACATGCCCATAAGATATGGAGTGTGCTGACTAGCATTCCCATCTCACTAAACTGATGGTCCTATCCAACGTGAAATGCAATATTAGTTATTATTAGTGTTGTTTCTGGGTTTTATTCCTTCTGTCTTCACTTGTTTGCATTAAAACAGCTTAGGTTAAGTATGTTTTGTTTTTGAGATAAGACTAATTTTGCAATTATGTCAGCAAGTTTCATAGCAACGATTCATATACAACTGCATTTAAAACCAAGGAACATCCCTTTTGTCTTAATATTTCACTAAATTGTGTAGTGGGAGCCGTTGGTCTGGGCCAAAAAGTGGCTCTGCGAAGACCACAGCCAATGGCCTGCTAGCATGTACATTTGGTGCCTGCGTGAGAAGAAGTAACGGTTAACACCAGCGGGTGGTGGTGGTAGTCTGGATTCGTCATTCGGTAAGGGGAAAACGGAAGATGCAAGCAAACAAGTTTCTCTTCTCCTGATGTGATTCGCTAAGCTGAACAGCCAATCAGAGTGATCTTCCTCACAGACAGTGACTAGCGCCAATTTATCATGGTCAATCGACCTCCAACGTGGGTGCGACTAGTGCCAACGATGCAGGACTCACAGCAAAAACTAGCCCGTCAGACACTCACAGCTGCTTCTCACCACTGTCGTCCCAAAATATGTGCAGAGGAAATGGCCTGTTTTCTAGCTTCTCCACAAAATACACAGCTTCTATTCTCTTTATGTTACATTCAGATGCATAAACCATCAAACACCCACGGTTGCAATGCATTTATAGTTCCTTATTTTGCTTAATGAGCTGCTCAAAGTGTAAACAGGCATTGTTGGAGTGGGTGTTTGTGGTGCAGTGTCTGTAATGCACATGAAGTGGAATGAGTCAGTACACAGGACAGATCAGCAAAAACAGAACAACCTCAACCTGCAGGCCATGACGTGTCTTTCCCTTCTTGTATCCTTCACAAACAGTGTGAATGTTATAGTGGAGTGTGTTCACGATTATGAGGGAGAGCCATATATAGGCAGGTGAAAACAAAGTTTATATGGATCTGTCCTGACCTCCGAAAGAGAGAGAAAAGCAAACAGGCCAGAGTTTATTAGATTACTACTGATCTCTGGTGATGGACTGCCCTTCCAGGCACAAAGACACAAGGAACAGAAAGACTGATCTTCAGCTCAATACTGCCACCAAGTGGAAAGAACATAACAAAATCAACACTCCCTGCTTTGGTTTTAACTGCAGGAGCTACTGCAAAATACCGAGAATATTTGCAGATTTATTTATTATTTATTATCATTCATTTAATTCATGTTATATTCAGTGTGACACTTCAAGAGCAAGAAATCCAACTGTACTGTTGGGACTATGATTAATTAACATGGATACAGGATTAACAGGATAAAAAGGGCTGTGTGGTTTGCGCACTGCTGTCCAACACAGACATGATGGGCAGATGATCACAAATGGTAAATAATCCACAGGTAAAGTTGAAGGTATCTACCTTTTACAGTACGAAATACACTATTGCTCAGAAGTTTGGAATCACTTGTAGATGTCTGTTTTTCAAAGAAAAACAAATTTTCATGAAATTCACAAACAATTTTATCTATTTCACAAACAATTGAAATTTTTAAAGAATGATTTACATTTTTGAATAGAGGCTTGTTATTAACAATTGTCAGTCCTCTGCATCCGTCTCCTGGTATGGCTGCTAATTCAAGTTAATTATTATCTAAGGCTAATTAATTATGAGAAAACTCTTTTGCAATTCTGTTGCTCAGCTGAGAACAGATGAACTAATGGAGCAAACAAGGGAGCATGGCATGGTTTCGTATCTGAACATCAGCAGCTGTTTGTTTACAGGTTCCAATAGGTACCAACAGACAGGAAGAAAAAACTTTCATTAAAGACCCTTCAGCCTATTGTTGTCTTTAGAAAGGAAGGCTACTCAATGCTGAGAAAATGCAAGGACACTTACAATTTCTTATCATGCTGTTAACTACTCTCCTCAGAGAGCAGCACAAACTGGCTCTAACAGGGACAGAAAAATGAGTTGGAGGCCCCGACGAACAACTGTTTAAGAAGACAATTATGTGAGATTGTGTGGTTTAGGACATAAACGCCTCATTGGTCCTCAACTGGCAGCTGCACTAAATAGTACAAGTGAAACACCATCAAGAGTGATGAGGAAAGAGACCTTAAAGAGTTAATTTTCTTAATTGATCCCAATTTTCGAAAGGTTTAATTGATTGAGTGAATTGATCTGAATGAGTGAATGAATGATGGTGCTGTGGCTAAAAAGAGGAAAGCTCAGCTCTACAGAATGTCACATCAACATTAAAATAAACATAATAATCATTCAGATAACTGCAGGTTGTAGACATCAAACACTGACTCCCACTCACTTGCACTGAGGCGTCTGGCTGCAGACCCCCCCCCCTGCAAATGATCAGCTTTGATTGGTTTAGCATTTGTTATGACGCATTTTTTTCTGGCCAATCAGGTCGATCTTGTCACCCGGGTGTTGTCGCGGGAACTCCGAGACTCATAACAACAAACCGAGGAAGGAGCTAATTCATCAAGTGTTCACGACGGAGAGCTGCTAAAGTTGAGGCTTCGGTGTGAGTCTGTTGACACAAGGCAGATGGGTGTACGCTCATGAAATGCGTAGTGCATTATTCCGCATGTAAGTGGGGGAGTTAGGTTACTCTTCTAGACAGTTAACGTTACCAGTTGAAGAGATTAACAACATGGTTACCGTCCGCGATATCATAGTGCTAAAAAACACCGGAAGTAAGAAAAGTATTTCTTCAAAACGCAACTGTCCCGCACGTTACTACTCTGTCCCTTGTATTACCCAACATTACGTGACACCCTGCCATAAATAATTTTTTACTCTTAATATGACAGCTGTGACGAAAAGAAAATTAACAAAAATTATATTTAAAAAAAATTAAACCTGACGCTCCTTATGCTAACGTATCACTTTATTTTGACAGCTATGACCGGAAGTAGTACCGTTTCTTCTCTATCTCCTGAACTTCTTGCAGACAACGTCCCGTTTTTATTTTTACTGTATGATAAAATACCAATTTCTTAACTATTAACATGAACAGCATAAGATGTTATACTGCGCAGCACCTTATTTCTGTTAAATGTCACCATCTGACTAACATCTACTAATGGTTTTAGCGACTGAGCTGACATGTAAAATGTAGACACATTTAAGATTCTTTAGTGTTTTCCACGACAAAAATCTAATTCAATGCTATACATATAAATTGCTTTCTCAGTTGGCTGATGGAAGTGACACTATGGCTCACAGGCTGACCAAGGAGGAGCTGGATGAACAGTTTGAGCTGTTCTTGAAAGAGGTAACGTGACATTATGTATGGACTACTGTTCATAGATCCATGAAGTCTAATAAGGGCTTCTTCAGTTGCACAGTATGAAATAAATCTTTCATCAATACATAAGTTAAGATACTTAAAAAGAGTCACAAGCAAGCAACCTGTGAATGAGTGATCTTGAAAGCCAGCACATCTGTCTGTTAGATCCAGACACCAACTTGTTTATTGCTAATGCTGAATGGTTGCAAATTTTTCTTAGTTAAAAGTAAAGTAAGCATTTACAAAGTAGCTGACCATTACTTAACATCACCATTTATCTGTAAGCTGAATCTAAAGTGTAGCAGGGCAAAGCTATTAAGATGGAACTGTTTTTGGCTGTTGGCTAGACACAAAAACGCACACAACACAATAACAGATGAGTGCTTAACATCCGAGGTTGAGACAAAAGGTGCTGAACATGATGGACATCATTTTCTGCAAGTCTGTTTCAGATGACTCGGTGGATTTGGGTGGATCTAAGAAGCAGCCTCATATTAAAGGCAGTCAGAAATCATCCCAGAAACCAACAGTGTCATGGTGGCAAGACGACGAACACAGTAGTGGAGAAACAGGGAGAGGTAATAAAGTAATAGTAATAAAAAGGTGTGGACAATCTGTTATTTAACATGCATCATGTTAGCCTTTTGCACTTGCAGAGTTTAAACTCTTATTGGATGTTGCATTGCAGTAAACTGTTGGAAGTCATCATAAAAGCAGTCTGTTGTAGAAAAATGTACTTCCACTCAACAAATTTGTCACCGTTAACTGTTACTGTTCTGATCTGTAAAATCAGACAGAAAAGAAAATCTGGTTTATATTTTGTTTGGTAATGATCTGTACCTCTGTGTTTTTCCTCTTTCCCCAGCTGAGACGGCCAAAAGCAGATTTATCAAGACCAAAAAGTCACAGCCTGAGAGCAAGGGTAAGAGCTAATTGAGCAAATGTCCTTCTACAGAGTGCTCAGAGATCTTTCAGACTGTGTCAACAATCAACATTAGGTGTCACAGTAGTGTTTCTAAGAGGTTTCTGTAAACACAGTCTCAGATGGTTCATCATTCAGTCCTGTGTGGCATAATTAACTGACCTATGCCTTATTTTACTTTAGCTAAACTTCTGATTTAGTCTTTTACTGTCACCATGCAACAGAATGAAAATAGTGATCTCAGCTTGTTACTACAACCTGTTAACAACAAAGACTTGCGTACTGCATACTTCAGACGTCACATTCTAATTGCACTGGATTTAATTGGACAGTAGTACACCAGTGTTACTAATCCTCTTTTTCTTCATGCTGTCTGAAGTTGCCAGCGTAGAGCCCTCTTATAAGCCGGTCCCCAAACCTCGCTGCAAAGCTCTGGAAAAAACGGTTCAGTCAGACAAGACTTGCAAAGACACAGTTTCTGAAGTTTCCAAAACTGTGGCAAAAGCAAGAACTCCATTTGAGGACTCAGGCTCCAACATTCTGAGCAGTTCTGCTGATGAAAGTGTCCATTATGCACCAGGAGAGAGCAGCTCTGATGAGACACATTCTAATGATACTGATAGACACTCCAAGGGGGACAGTGAAGATGGTAACTTTATTCAGATCTCCCACCCATTGGTAGTGCTGCATTAGGTCCTCCACAATAGAATAGTAGACATCACTAGCACCACTAGTTCTCTTGTTTGTCTTTGTCTGTATTAAGTGTTTTGTTCTCCTAAACAGTGACAGTCTTGTTTGTTTGATGACTGATACACATATTAAACCAGTATATATCATCATCACTGTGAGATAATTAGTTGTGATATTTTTATAAAGGGCCTAATGGAAGTTCTTTCTAAATGAGGCTAAAAATTCCTATTTAATTTTCCAAACTTACCTTAAAGCTACAATATGCAACTTTATAGAATCAAGCTACCCTCCGCATGAGATTCAAAATGAATCCAGTGTTCTGCTAAATTGGGCCCAGCCCTATGATATTAGTGTTATAAAATTCTAATAGATAAAAACATACAAATCTTACCAGCCATGCAGAAATAGTTGGACTTCTCTAAAAGCAAATGTAAGTCTTCTGTCTTCAGTAGTGGTACATGATGTACATGTTCATTCTCACATCTCTTGAAACAGTAACACTCTTTCGATAGCACTTTGCTTTGATGTTGTTTCTTCTTGACTTAGATTTTGTTTGCTTGCCTTGTTCCTCACAAGTCGCTTTGGATAAAAGCGTCTGCTAAATGACTAAATGTAAATGTAAATGTTAGTTATATTCCTTCATTAGTTAGATTAGCTATGATAGCAAAGTCTTCATGTCCCACCTTAACTAACACATACTTGATTTACCCTTCTACTTAGAAAATGTATACTTTAATTTTGTCCAGGACTGCTGGGGTCTGAGAAGTCTTTCAGAGCACTTTTGAGGAAGTCTCTTGAAGAGGGGGACGAGTATCTAGAAGGTACTGGTTTGGAGAAAGAAGGACTGAATACAGTTGATCTCAGCAGAGACAATGCAGAGACAGAAGGTGAGTCAAGTCCAGGTTTGTTGTAATTTCCACATGTACTGTATGTTTGACCATCGAAACAAAATGTAATTCCTCATGAGGCACAGTACATCACTTTGTAGTAGAAATATTCTCCAAAATTTGTCTTAACTTACACCAGTGCTGAGCTCTCCTCAAAGTTTTAGAGCACCCCTTTAACCAATCAGAGTGTTTTTTAGAACCTTATCAGAAACTTTTCAGCTTGGCTTGTTGATTTTGCTGCTTCTTATTTAATGACACAATTCAATTCAATTTCAATTTTCAATTTTATTTGTATAGCGCCAAATCACAACAGAAATCACCCCAAGGCACTTTACAGTGTTTAAGGTTTAAGACCTTACAAAGTATAATTGTTTACAGAATTATATAGAAAACCCAACAATCCCATTTGAGCAAGCTTTAGGCAACAGTGGAGAGGAAAAACTCTCTTTAGAGGAAGAAACCCCCAGCAGAACAAGGCTCATGGTGGGCGGCCATGAGCCTTGTTCTGCTGTGGTGATTGGAAAGAGGAGAGAGAAAAGAACAGCAGACAACAAAAACAACAACAAGCAGCAAAAACACTGGGCAGGTCAACTGGATTCTGGAGATGTACAGCTCCAGGTCGGGGATACCTGCAGAAAAGTACAGAGACTAATATGTGAAGGGCTGAAGGTAGAGGGAGGGCTGCATTGATTTTAAGTCACTGTACAGCAGCATTTTGGAGTGTTCCACAAACCTATATGAATCTGAGCTTCTGAAGTCCATGTGTGCTCTCTTGATATGTGTCTGCAGACTTAGTGATGGCACCCGCTGTGAAAAGGATGAGTGTGGGCTTGGACACTCTGGAGGAGGAAGAAGAGAAAGCCAGGTTTTTTGCCCAACTTGAAGCAGGTTCCTCATCAATTATAGATTATTCTAAGCTCAACAGAGAGCTGGACTCTACAAGTTCTACTATTGGTACTAACCTCAGGTATGGTATTTGCCTTGGTCTGATATTAAGTACCATTTTCTTCCACTTACCCTAAAACAAGAATGTTCCCTCCAGGAAACCTGAGGAAGCAGTGGAGCAGAGTGATGATGATCAAAGGAAGACCAAAGATACAGAAGCCGTCCAGACCTCCCCAGGTAAAAATGATGAGTCCTCTGGAAGCCTATTTGTTTTTTACTCAGTCAGTACCTCTCTGCACATCAGGTAATTTCTCTCTTTGCTTTTCCAGGCTCGCCACACTATAGTGAGGATTTTGAGGACGAGGGGAACATGAAAGAGCCACTGGAGGAGGTTAGAAGTATAATGATCATCTTAGTGACAGTATTCCTCAGTGTGAGAACACTATGTAAGATAAATAATAGTCACACATAGACACATTATGCCCACTTACCTGCAAATGCAGAACTTTAGTCTTGATAACATAATATATTAACATACTTATTTTTAGATGTGCAGTCATTACATGAGTAATCGCATAGTGATGACATGCTCAACACTCAACAATGTTATTTTTGAAATTATATAGACAACCATTGCATTGCTGTTCTGGTAATTCATGTTTTAATATGTTT
Source organism: Anabas testudineus (assembly GCF_900324465.2). NCBI lineage: Eukaryota > Metazoa > Chordata > Actinopteri > Anabantiformes > Anabantidae > Anabas > Anabas testudineus. The sequence continues at coordinate 22,703,779 of NC_046625.1, forward strand.
TTCAGAAGTCTAAGTTGTCTCCAATTCTCGCCAAAGGTAAGAAAAAACACATTATATGTTACTGAGGTCTTGGGTGGGGAAATATACACCAATTGATTACAGATACAGTGTCTCAATCTTAAGGCAATTAATCTGAACACAGCATTTATACCATTGTACGGTACAGTATACTGCACTACATGTTAATGCCCTGCAAGTACCTGTAATTTGCCTGACTTAATTGTTGTCTCAGTCTCTCTATATGATTCTTTGGACGACACTGGTGGAGGAGACAGGAAGAAGGACACTGAAGAATCACTGGACAGAGGTAATATAAGCATGTTGGGTCAAGTAAGAGAAATGTCTCAGAATATAGAATATTAGTATAAAATAACCAACAACAGACACTGTGATGCAGTCCTAATGTCAGTCCACCAACTATTCCTGCTACTTCTTTACGGTTTAGCTTTTTGAATGAGACTGGTCCTTCTAACAAATCAGAGAACATCAAATGTGTAGGTAGGAGCTAACGGGCAAGAAAAGAGACTGAAAAGAGAAAAAATGAATATTTATAACGACCCCGATTTCATCAGATGGAGACAGCTAAACAGCTAGACAAGTAAATGTATACAGATTTGGTATTTGCTTAACCATAACATTTAAACTTTTTTTTTTTTTTTTAATTTGTTGTAATTTGAAATTTTTTGTAACTATTAATACCCAAAGGGTGCTACCACTAGTTTGATTCCTAGCAGCCTAGCATATTGTTGCTATAGGATTGGAACAGTGGACAGCTTAGTTCATGGACAACTACTGTACAGTATCAGCTATTGTGATTATTGTTCACCATCGGATCATTTAAAATTCATGTTGGATTGTATTTCTCTTTCCTGTGCAGGGCTGTCACATATACAGAGTGGCGGTTCAGAGATGGAGGCTCTTCACGAGGCATACAGACAGATCCATGTGGTTGAGGATTCAGATGACCATAGCCCCCATTACAGGCCAGTGTCTCCTTCGTCCCCTCCTCAGCATACGAGGCGGTCTCTTCAGCCTGCTTCTACCAACGAGTCAGGTCAGACACTGCACTAGTGTAACTGGCAGAATGATGAATATACACTCTAAAGACCACATCATAATAAAAGCAGAGGTCTTTGAAGTCAGCACTCAATTCAAGACTTGATCTTGAATCTTATGGCAAAGTTCTCTTTGTCTGGTAACCCCTGATTATGCTGTGGTTTTAGTATGCTTCAGTAATTGTTTAAAGGTCACAGTGTTACAGGCCACTGCGCTGGAGTTAGTGTGTTTGTGTTTGTATTTAGAGCTGCCCACTGCAGAAGAGCTGATGAAGCCCATCCGACCAGAGAAGGATCATATCAGAGGCTTCACTCTCCAGCCTGTCAGGTTAGAACAGCCAAATCAGATCATTAGTCTTATACTGTTATCAGAGCAACATGACCTCAAAGTCAGACCCACAGTGGTGCACAGTGATAAAGCTATTTTAATATAAACATCATTGATGGAGGAACAGGCTTGAACATCAACACCAGATCTAAATCACATTCACACTAGCTCAAATTATCCAGTTGATGAGAAAATATCTGCTCACCCTCTCCTCAGTTGGCATCTGTAGCCTGGCAGCTGTATCCAGGTTCTAACCATTAATAAAGACTATGAAATCACACACAGCTTGTGTTTAAGGTTTTAGTTTTTAATACCTACACATTCGTCTAACTCCTGGATTCACTCCACATTTTACAGTCATGTGGATCTTGAAAGGACTTTCTCAGTTGAGCCTCAAGTGGAGTCACAGCTGAAGAGACCAGGAAAGGCTGTTGGAGAGACAAATGGAGTAAAGGGTTTGACTAGCCACCCATCCAGCTCCCCAGAGCCTCCCAGGCATGACCTGGTGTGGCGGATAAGAGAAGAAGTAGAGAAGCTGATGCAGGATCACCAGAACGCATCTTCTCATACGTCCTCTGAGGCAGGCAAAGCTAAGAAACAACCGGTGAGGCCAGCTTGTCCTAGTTGTTTATAGAATAGATTTAAAAGCATATTCATTAAAAGCAAAAATGTGTATTGTATTTGAGTGCAGAACAAAACTTTCTTTGTAATTTCAGCATCAGAATATATTTCACAGCTTAACATTTTGAGAAATGAGCACTTGGGACAGAAAAGGTTCCACCACATTTCTGTCAAACTTGATGAATTGTGGATATTTTTCCCAGGCCACACGAAGCTCCACCATTTCTCATCCTTCTACATCTCCACTGAGGAAACCCACTGTGGCTCCTGTTAGAGGCAGGAAAGTGCAGGGAAGAACAACAGTGACTTCTGGATTGACAGCCAAAACTCAGTCCTTTGTTTCCCGCAGCCCACAGTATCCACTGAGAACCAGTTTGACAAAGAGCCAGAGGAAAGATGATGACACAGGTTATTCACAGCAGTCTCACACAATTATTACCGAACTAAGCACAACTTAAGCACCTTTATTTCTAATGTCATGGTACTGAACATAATTTGTTTGATCAGCTGAGTCAGGTGTAAAGGTAAGCAGTGAGCTGTTGGCATCTGTTCAGTCCTTAGTGGCTGTTCTCCAACAGCAGATACACAGCAGCAGCCACCAGGATCCCGCAGATACACAGGAAGCTGCAGGTGCCCAACAAACCCAGCCGACACATCATCTCCTGAAGAGCAGTGTAAGAAAATACTTCACCTATGGCTGACATTGAAAATGAAAACCCTGCAAAAAGAACCTGAGAATGAGTTTAGTGGCTACAGACATCAGCATCTCCCCATGATCCTTTAAAAACTGAGTAACAACAATAAAGAACGTCCATGTCATCATTACAAATGTTAAGAAAAACCTGACCAGTCTACAGGGGCTTTGATGCTTTGCTTGATGATATTTGATGATTTGTCACTGTGCTAGTGAATCCTTTGACTCTTTGCAGCACCTGAGCATTTTGAAGATGAAAGAGAAAACGTCTTTTGCCATTGTGTATTGATTTTTAGAAGGACGAGGACAGCTCTGCAGTGGAGGAGCTGAGAGCCCAGCTGGCTCAGAAAGAGCAGCAGCTGCAGATGATGAAGGAAGACGCAAAGGAGCTCCACTCTATCAGACAGCAGAACTACCTACTGCAAAGCAAGGTGCCCTCACACACCTTCACAGCACAGGACCTTTCAAAGCAAAGCATGAATCCCAGTTGTTGCAATAACACATTCACTTTGTTATTCCTAGCTACTTGTCGAGGTGTCCTTGGACAAGACACTGAAACCTCGTAGTAGCGCCGATACGTACTGTCTGGCAGCTGTCATACCACAGTTTCCCTGTGAAGGGGATAAATAAAGTATATCATTATTATTATTTATGATTATCATTATTTGCCCTTGGTTGCATTCATAATCATCAACAAGACTCATACTCACATGTACGGCTAGCAGGCAATATTTTTCAGCCGTTTAAAGCCCAATGATGAGTATGTGATGTGTGGTACGAGCTGAAGAGCAGCAAATGGATTTAACTAGTGTGTGCTCACAATAGTGTGGGTCCATTCTATTATGTAAATACAACAAACCAGTTCAACAAGTTCATAAAAATGTCTTACTCACAGGAGAAGCAAGAAAAAGAACAAAAACATGGTTACAATAATTGGTTCACAATGAGTAACAGGAAATAGATGTGTGCCTGAAGACAAAGACAAATGAGTTCAGAAACACAGTTTGAATGCTCTGGGTTCAGAATTGTCCCTTTGTATCTTATCAACAACTATGTAGGAAAGGGGAGATGGTTGGTACTGAAGGCAAAAAAGGACTGAGAAGTATAGTAGTAACTAGTATCTCTAATTACTACTAGGGTTCTCCAGTTTATTTACTACATGGATTTATACTGAATAAACAGCATTTTCTTCCTCTTTTTTTTTTCTTTCACTCTTCAGCTGCGAAGTGCAGAAGAAGAAAGTCAGAAGAAGAGATTGGCCCAGGTTACAGACTCCACAACAGAGGAGAAGTTCCAACAGATTGATAAAGAAATTAAAGAGCAGGAGATGCTTATAAAAGGTTACCAGCAGGTTAGTTTACCCCTGACCTCCATCCATTTATTTATTTATTTGTAGTGTTCCAATTTGTAACAGGTTGTGGTGTAGATGCTCCCACCATTAAACTCAGCTGGCAGCAGACAGTTGGTGAGAGATCATGTTTTAGTTTCTGCGGGTAAGAGCGTGAATTTGTGCAGTATGGGACATTTTATTAACAAATGTGTGTCTTTCACTTACAACCTAAAAAAGTAAAATCATACAATAACATAATGCAATGATTTGTAAAGCTAATGAAGATATATTTTACTCACACTAGAACAGACTAGTTACACCACTCTGTCAAAAGCTGCATCTACAAACTGTCAAATAATTTTCGAATAATGTTCCTCAACATAAAATAGCATCTACAGTACATAATATCATCAAAAGATTCAGAGAATCTGGAATCTGGATTAAACATTCAGCTCTAAACATTAAAACCTTAAATCAGCATGTGATGTCAATGCTATGCCGAAGCTGTGTACAGGTTGAGTCTTGGAGACAGAGAGTAAGACGTACAACTACAGGGCAGAGAAAACAAAATCAATGATTTGCAAAAGATCAAACTTATCTTGATTGTGTGTCTAAGCTGGCTAAAGAGAGAAGAGCAATACTGTATGGAAAACAATGCAGTGATAAAGTAGTAGAACAGTAGAAGTAGAACTATAAAGCAGTAGAACAACAAACAGCTTTTTCTATGTGTTCTCGTGCTGTTCAACATCATTAAAACTACATTTATTTTAATAGGAGAATGAGAAGCTGTACTTGCAGCTGAAGGGCCAGCAGGCCAAAGGTAAAGCCAACGAGGAGGCCATGTTCAACGAAAACCAGAGGCTGCTGACTGAGCTGGCTTCCGCAAGGTAGGCTCAGCTTCAGAGCTGTTCTTGATGAACTGCTGCTTATGTACATCTTCCGAATATAAACCTGCATATACTATAGCTGGTTCTTTTCCATCATTACCAGGGAGCAGCTGAATAAAACCTCAAGGCCTGTGGGAAACGTGTGTCTAATGGATCACACTCAGCGCATAACAGACTTATTAGCACAAATCAATACATTTCAGGTGAGTACATACTGCTGCTGAAATACTGTCAGGATGAAGATCTCTTTCAGCTCAAAGTACATGTTTGTGTGCAGAGGAACGAGTCTAAGCTGTCTGACCACATCCGCACACTGAAGCAAGAAAAGCAGGCTCTGGAGGTAGACCTGCAGCTGATGAAGAAAGAGAGAGACCTGGCTAAGGCCCAGGTCACCTCCACCTCAGGTACGACTAGGTCCAGAACGGTGCTCTCAAAGATTTCTAGACTAATTTACTGCACATGCAGGAGTGAATGTGTTTTCATTGTGCACGTGTCAGGCGATAAGACATTTGAGATGCGCTTGCTGGAGGACAAGCACAAAGAAGAAGTGTCGGCACTGAGGAAGAAATTGCAGTGGTTCGCTGAGAACCAGGAGCTGCTGGACAAAGATGCTGGCAGACTGAAGGCTGCTACAGCAGAGATACATCGACTCAAAGAGCAGGTGAGGCTCTGCTCTCACAGCCTCTTTACTTTGGCTTAATGAACCTCTCTTGGTCACATAATGATAAATTACATTTTCTTCTCATGAGGAAAGCTTAACTAGTTGAGCTCAGCACTAGCGCTTAGTGAGCTGTGGTGTGTGGGCATCATCATGAGCCTGCAGCTGCTGAAAGACTAGGCCTTGTCCAGTTGTATCAGCACAATGCTGAAAGCACGTGTTGGATATACTGTAACAATGTGTAACTGTGTTTCAGGTTGAACAGCTGAAAGTGGAAGTGGGCAAAAGAAGCAGCGAGCAGCAGAGGAAGGCCAAAGATAAATCTGTGGATACAAAGAGGATGAGGGACCTAGAGCGACAGGTTTCTCACACAAACCAGCTAACTTGTTACATGTTACACTACTTTCCTTTACTGGTTTGTGTCTCTTCATTGCTAAAGGTTCTGTCTCTCTTCACCAGGTGAGGGAGCTGGAGCAGATACTAAGACACAGAAACCCAAACTCTCTTCCTGCTCTGATCTACGCCGCAGCCAGTGCCGGCAGTCAGGAGAACGCTGGCGCTCCCACAGCGTCTCCACCTGGACGGGTTACTGCTCTGCTGGAGCGCAGGATTCAGCGTCTGGAGGCTGAGCTGGAGAGCCACGACGAGGAGGCCAAACACAGCCTGAGGGCCATGGAACAGCAGTTCCACAGGATCAAGGTATAATAACTTCTCCACTTAAGTGAGTTTTCTGATCATCATTCATTTACTGTTTTAGTTCACTTTCCCTGTTCTTACTAGTGTCTATACACTAAACTGCACTATTTAGCAGCTGTAGCCAGCAGCACGTGTCAATGCAACCAAAACATACCATTTCGGTAGAAATGCTTTAAGCTAAGTAAACAATCTGTGTGTATTCTGTTGGTTAAGCAGAGAACCAGGAGCTCTGCATCTGCCTAACCTGTGTTTGTGTGCTTTGTTTAGCTCCGCTACGAGCAGCGGATCTCGGAGCTGGAGCTGGAGCTGCAACAGAAGCAGCAGGTTGACGTAACAACAGCTGAGACTGAGCCAAGGGTGTCTCGGGTTCAGAGTCTGGAGGAAGAGCTACAGCTGTTGAAGGAAACCTACCAGCAGAAAGAGAAAGGTCTGTGTGACCAGATCGAGGCTCTCCAGCAGCAGCTCAAACACAAGGTCTGTACAGGAGGAGCTGCTATTACAATGTTTAAGCTGATTCAATTGCACAAAATGTTTTAACTTTAGGCTCAGTTCAGCTAAAGCCAAAGATGGAAAATGCCTGTTTGTACATACTGATGTAATCTCCATCCCCCTGCTGGTCCAGCAAAGTCCAGGTCGACACCAGCGTCAGGCCGAGGCAGCCTTTGGCGTTCGGATAGAGCGCTTAAACCAAGAGCTCACTGCCAAGACACGAACCATTCAGGAGCTGAGCCGCACTGTGGCGAGGCTGCAGAAGGAGAGGACAAGTGTACCGCCTGTCCCCAGTCCACGGCCAGAAACCCGGTCAGCAGAGACCAGACGACAGCCCTGCCCGACCAAGACATGTGGAGGGGAAGAAACTTTCCCAGCTGCTCAGTACGAGAAGACGTACCAGCCCACTGTCTTTGCAGGTGGGAATGTGGACTTCTGCATGATAGAGAGGCAGAATAAGCAATGAATTAATAACATGAAGCTGGTCATGCTTTAAATGTCGAGCATTGCTTTATATGCAATGCTATATTTACTTATGTTTTATGCTGCTGCTGTAGCTGAAAATAGCTGAGTCCATAGTTGTTGGTGTTCATTTGTTACCAGGGAGCCATATCTCAGAGGTCCTGCAGGAGAACGAGACTCTGAGGCAGCGTCTGGAGCTGCTGCAGGTGCAGAGCGAGCAGGAGAGAGAGGCATTAAAGGCCGAGGCTGCACGAGCGAAAGAGGAGCTGCACAGGTACGTGAGCATGGTAACAGACATTATCTGTGGAGAGCGAATGTGAGTAAACAGCTGGATATCATGTGTTTAGGATGAAGGAGCACTCTGCAGAGCAGATCTCTTCTATGAAGGAAGAACAGCTCAGGGTGCTGGACCACCTCCGGGCCACCTACGCCCTAGAACACTCGTCCTCAAAGGTTGCTGAACTGACCAATGAGCTCAACACTCAGAAGGTACAGGAACACTGACCAACCAGCTTCATACTATCTTCAGACATCCTGAGAGATGTTTCTGTTGCTTGAAACTGTTCTAAACATTAACCTGCAGATAATGGTGAAACATTTGCAAGAGCAGCTAACAGAGCTGCAGGGAGCTAAAGATGCACTGGCAATATCCAGGACTCGAGAGGACGCTCTGCAGAAGCAGGTACTGCTTTTTTTTTTTTTTTTTTTTTTTTTTCAGTTAGTGGTGAGCAATATCAACTTAAAATTATATTGCAATATTACCATATGACAACCGTTGAAATTGGCAGGAGGATACAATATAGCATAGCCTTACTATCAATTTAATAAAAATTTTAGGACAACCTAAAAAAACAAACGGTGCCCTGTTTCATATTTTTACTTTCTCCATGTTCTGTGTAGCTGACCAAACTGCTGATGGAGCTGAAGGAAGCTAAAGAAGCTCAGAGCTCTGAGGTGAAACTCCTGTGTAGCCTGGAGAGGAAGCTCCTCAACATGGAGTTCAGACACCAGCACAGAGAGAAGGAGCTGCAGCAGGTAGGAACGACCTCCTGCTTATGTGAAGCTGAGGACATGGTTTGAATTGTTCTGAGCCACAGACTGATGATAGACCTTCTCCTGTTGAGGATAAGGCTAAACCTAACCTAACCTCTAAAGTGTCCCTCCCTCTGGTTCTAGGTGATAAGTGGCTCGTGGCAAACTCCAGAGGCCAATCAGCAGTCAGAGGTGGAGCGCTGGAGGCGTCTCGCTCAGGACAAGAGCAAAGAACTGGAAGCTTTCCGTCTGGAGCTGGACTCCATTCTGGACATCCTGAGACACCTCCAAAAACAGGGAGTGGTTTTCCACGCTCCTGACCACCAGCAAGTCCCCAGGGGAGCTCAAACCCTCATAGGCGTCAGTGGAAGATGAGAAATAATAACCGTGTAATAAATCTGAAGATGGACATTTCAAAGATGGACAGAACGTCTTAATACATACACTACCTGTGTCTGATGTTTAATATAACAATTTGTTTTTTTGTAGTTTCTTTCTGTTTTTTATTAAAATAATTGTAAGTTATCTAAAAGTTGTAAAAATAAATTCTGCAGGATGACTTCTGCTGCATTCTGTGACTCCTGATTCTCTGCCATGCACACCAACAGCTGAGGTCACACAGCTTCGTATATTTGAGCAGAGTACATAGAGTTCGTAAACTAAACTGTCCACATCATGATGTAGATGAAGCTCAAATTGATGCTGATAACAATATAATAGTACAGCAGACCCAAAGAGCATGAAGTGGTCTGAATGTAACTTATCGGACTTTACTCAGATGCTGCCTGTGTCTGAGCTTTTATATCTTTATTATTTATTAAGACATTACTTGTATGTATTGCTAATAAAACAACGGGGAGCTGAGCTGAACAGCAGTGGCTTAGTCAGGATGTAAAGCTCCAATGGTGCACAAAAACCAGAAAGATGGCAAAGACACACAGGCAGACCTGGAAGAGTGAAAAAAGTACAGTTACTGAAGACAGTGATGATCCCCCAGTAATTAATACAAAACTCATAACCTTAGAAGAAATTACATTACGGTCTGAGAAAATATAGCAGTATCATATAGCAGTGTTATTTTCATATAATGATTAATGAGCGTCTGACAATGGGTCCAAAGATTTCATCCCAATACCTAATGACCCTCTTCCCAGACTAGCACTGACCCACCAACAGCTTGTATGGTCAGGGTGAACCAGCTCTCATCTATGAAAAAATTGCATGTAAATGTTTAATAGCAGCATAGTCGAGCTAATTCAACAGAAAAGGGATTGTTTTCACAGTGCAGCCAGAAAAGATGAGTAAAAAATGACAAAACGTTGATAAAGGTGCAAACACACTGTGAGCAGAGTGAAGACATTTTTTTTTTAAATATTCTGCACAGAAATATTTGTTTTTAATCAAAAACTGTTTGTATACATAATTGGAACACTAACTGAGTTCTAATGTATTTCACTGTAAAATCAATCGGAACACACTGACGTCCACAGAAAGTGGTAAACACTGATCTGAATTAGTGATTTAAGACTTGTCTGAGGTCAAGTCCAGTGAGACGCATGTATTCAAAGATGATCTGTGGATTCTGGAGAAAGAGGTCGAGGATGTCAGAGGAAGAAGATGAAGATGATCATGTAAGTACAACTGCATTGTACCATGGAAACAGCATTGTTTACACAGCAACAGGTAGCCTGCTATTAGCTATTAGATATGTAAAACACAGGCCTGATCCCAGAGAGAGAGACCTGAGAGTCATGAGGAGCCAAGAACCTGAAACACGAGTCACTGGAGCCAATCATGGAGCACGACATGAAGTCACCTGGATGGTGCACGGAAAAAACATGTTGCACTATCCTACTTAATAGATCAATATTCAAGTTGATTAAGTTCAACTTACTTAAGTGGAATATGTTGTTTTGTTTACATTTACCTTTAGCAGACGCTTTTCTCCAAAGCGACTTACAAGTCAGTACAAGTTACAAGGGTAGGCAGCGCAGCGTGGTCTTGCCTAAGGACCACTACTGGAGGTAGACCACAGCTGGAATTTGAACCCCAGTCTCCTACTTGGGAGGCGGTGATGTTACCACTACACTAACCAGCTGCTTTGTTTCAGTCACTTTAACAAAGTGTCCAACTAATCAGGAAATACTGGCAACTCCAATAATTCAATGACTCTTTTTTTTTATTAATCACAGACTATTGAGAGAAACTGGAGACAAGAAAGTCCTGAAGTCCTCAGCAGTCAGTCCAGGATCCGAGACCTCCAGGAGACTAAGAGGAAGACTCTGATCTGTCAGACAGAGAGGGTGTGTGGTTCAGAGAAAGCACGCAACAATGCTGTACTGGCAAGACTAGGACTCTGCGGCCAGCAGGGACCTCACCCTCATCGGCTCCCAACTGGTCCCAGACACACTTCTGAATCATTCTGCAACAACTGGACGTCCTGGACTCCGAGGCACCAGCAGAAACAGAAAACACATTATGTGAAGGAGAATCTCAAGATGAACTGGCACGAGGTCCCCCCTCTACCCTCAGCTTCACAGCCCAGGAGAAGACTGTCCCGGATCCCGGTGATGTTGGTGAACCTCAGTGGACAAGGTCAGTACTGCTGTAGGTCAAAGGTTAAGTTACAGTGTGATTGTGGAGACATGAATGTTGGTACAATAGCCGGAGTAAATTCAAAAGTTTAACCAAACTAAAAGTAGATATGAAACCATCTAAAATACTTAATCACAACATGGTGTAAAGGTGCACCGAACAAAAAGGAATCACTGTTCAGACTCAGTCTGGAGGGTTTCAATGTATGTTACTGTAACTGATGAATATTTGGTTTTAAATGTAAGCAGACAAAGAAGTTGCTGGCGGAATCAGACTCCAGACAGCGAGTCATCAGGTGGAGGCAATCAGAGAAGGACTGAAGCACTTCTATGGAAACTCTCTGGCCCATTTACCTTCACCCCCAGGTACTGGAAAGACCCACACAGTAGTACCAGTCACCCCAGCGCCTCCTCCAAAACCTTCCCAGCTCAGGAGGAGAGAAACGCCTCGCAGTACGAACCTGCGCCCTGCAAAGATCGTCAACAGAAGCAGGAAGACAGAAGATGCATGTACCGCTGACAGAACAGACAATCAGACCCCAGAGAGGCTGCAGCCGCTGTGGGACCCTGTGGACAGTCTGACTCACTGCCTAAAACTGCTCAGAGCAAAAGAATGGTAGGACACAGTAGAGACAGAGATGCTTCATGTGCAGACGCCTGCATTGTTAAAAGTAAAAGTTCTTGTGCTACTAGAAATGTTTAAGCTAACCAGCCACCACCACCACACAGGGAGAAGAAGTTAGAAGGACTGCGAGGCGTTCAAGCTCTGGCGCAGCACCATCCAGACACGCTGACGGCTAAACTTCATGACGTGTGTCTGGCTGTGACAGTGGAGGTACTGAAGCCTGTCTTTCTCTTCATGCTAACATTTGACAGTGCGTGCGAACACATCGATGTCACAGCTATGACCTCCACCAATTTGTGATGCTTGCTTCTCCACTCAAGGTTAAAAGCCTGCGCTCCTCAGTAGCCTGCACGGCGATGCACACCCTCGTTTGTCTTTACATGTACCTGCAGAAGAACATGGACCCTCAGGCAGAGAGGTCAAGCCATGCCCTGCTGCTGAAGATCGCTCAGTCGTCTGCAAATGCCTTCATCCAGCAGCAGGCCAACGCGGCCCTGGAAGCGATGGTGCTTTGTTGCAGTCCGGGCCGAGTTCTGAATGCTCTGCTGAACACAGGCCTGTGGTAAGTCCACAGCAGCAGGAATCTAAGGAAACGCTGTGAAATGAATCTGTGTGGGTGGATTGGTTGGTTTGTTTGTCTTTTCGCAGCCACTTGAGCACAGCAGTGAGAGCCAGCACAGCTCAGCAGCTTCACCTGCTGGCTGACAAACTGGGAGCAGATGCCATCCTGACAGCAGGGAAGAGCTTCACCAAGCGGTTCCTCACTGCTGTCAGTAAGATGTCTCTAGACGCCGCCGCTGAAGTCAGGTCAGTTATCACTGCATTTAGTTCACATGGTTCGATCTGAGAGTGCCTGGTTAGTGTGATATTGTCTTTCTTTAATCTTCACGCTTTGGCACTGAAGTACTGAACATGAAATGATTATCTATGCAGGACCCATGGACATGCCATCCTCCAGGACCTGGTCCAGCACGGAGACTTCATGAAGCTGTGGAAGAAGACCATTGAGGAAAAAGATCGGCGTCCACTGGGGAAGATCCTGAAGAACGTGATGCAGAAGTAGACCAGGAGGGCATTAATAAAAACAAGATTCAAATGAGACTTTACTGTTCAGTTACAGTTGATGATGAGAAAACTAGAATTTGTTGGGAATTCTACTCAGTATATGGATGAAGGGAAGGACCACACCACTGAAATATCTGAGGGGAGGTTAAATTTTAGTGCTGAGTTCTATTAAAACAGCACCTTCTGGAAGGTCACTTGTGAACAGTTGGGATCCTAGATGATTTAGAGCTTCTGTAATTCTGTCACACCAGAGCTACATTTCTATCATTCGTTGAGGGTTAGTTAAATAACCAAGATCTTTACATATCTTTATGTAATCATTTCAAGAGTGTATTATAGTATTCATATAGAGTATTTATATTATTTGAACCTGATCAGTCCCACGGATGGTTTGTTAAAAACAGTGCTCTGTATTAGTGACCTATTATAGAAGTAAAAAAAATAGGAGATGAACAACAGTCACAGAAGGAACCACATCTTTATTTAGACTTGTCATACCATAGTAGAGCTTCTGTCATCTCTTAAGAAAACGTTAAAAAAGTAAGTAGGTAGTTAGAAGTGGGGCTTTGATAACAGGATTTATATGAAATAAACTGGCTGAATGTTGTTGTTATGGAACACAATCACTATTTACTCAAATCCTAATAATGGTCCTACACATTGATATAGTGTGTATGAGAGCAGCCCCTGTGAGCAATGACGCCGTTAACAGAAGGTTAACAGAGACATCTAGCAGATTAAAGAAACTACGATATTACTAAATGTGTACGCCTCTGTGTGCTGCAGGTCAGTAAATGTGTTGGAGTCACATTCAGATACATGTTCTACTGGTCATTAGAGGCAGTACTGCATTTATCAAACCACGGATAAGTTCCACCTTAAAGAATAGTCAACAGAGCAGCCAGTGTAACACCAGATTCTTCTACGTCTGCCGATGTCTTACAGTGAGACAGTTTTCCTTCCAGTCATCAAGCTCCTTTCACCAATGCCGTCTTCTTGCCTGGAGAGCTGCCGTTATGGTTGGCAGAAATATAACTGGCTTTATTAACACTGGCTGCAACCTGAGAGCAGACGACTGAACCTGAGGTCTCATTTACTCTGTGTGTGATTCAGCATCTCTGGCAGGAGCTGAGTTTTGTTCAATAGCCTTTTTTATATCAGAGGACATTTTTTTTTGTCTCTATCCCTCTGTAGGAACATTTTCTATTCTTAGTAAGCAGCACAAATACACCTTTCAAAGTACAAAAGTACAATGGGAAAACAGAGTGGCTAGTCACCAAGTCCTAGCAACTGTGTTAATATAACACAGTTAGAGCAAAGATGGTTGGTTTGTTAGGAATTGCTGGACTGTATAACACACGTTCTCCACTTCAGTTTCACCAGTGTGTTAATGCTGCTGGGACAGTGTGAAATGCAATAAAAGATTAATAATACTTCATGCGCACATACAGTATTTACAGACATCTTGTGCTTTGCCTCAGGATTTGAGTCTCGTACCAGTTTCTACCTGATGGTGTCAATTTCCTGTACAGCCAGTCGAAGTCAAGCAGTATTCTTCTGGTCTCAGCCACACATAGGGATAGTGTTTAGTATTTATGTAATATACACCAAGAGCAAAATGGACAAATTTGATCCAGTATTCCTTGTTAAAATGCTCTCTCTACATTAGAAGAGGACTTCTAACCAGCTATTCTTTACAACTGCACTCAATTCGTTAATACCACTAAGTACCAAGTGCTTTACGTTAAGCTTGACACTGAGACATATGATAATAAATAAAATAAGACCATTGAGTAATGAGCTATAATTAGCAATCAGAGGATTGGGTAAGTGTTTGCTGCATGGTGGAAGGACATACAATGTGGAGGAACTAATGGAATGACAAGACCATTTGTTTTAGCTGTACAGTGAAGATCTAAAATAAAAATGTACGTTGAATCCCAGTTGGCTGCTTTTTTACACATGCAGGGTTCTTTTAAAATCGTGTGGCATGTGAGCAATAAGTGACATTTGGCATTGTAGGCCCTACTCCGACGGTTAGGAAGAAGAGGAGCCCTACTGTAGGAATGACATGTCAGAGATTACTATCAGTCAGAGCTAGGGAACTCTGACCTTTATAACAGCATCAGAAGCACTAATGAAACATCTTAATGGACAGAAGACTAAACATCATTGGGGTCTAGTTAAAGGTTCACCATAATGCATTTTATTTCACTTGGTTATATATTCTTATCAAACTGCTTCCATGTAACATAGTAACAAGTGTCTGCAACACAGTTGAGGGCCCATAAGCTATTGCATATACTTCATCAATTAACATAATCTAGTCATTTCTCTTTGTTTCATTACATTTTACTGTTGTTATTTTACAAACATACAACATTTCAACTTAGTTCTCTTCTTATTGCACTTTATTTTGTGAGTTTCTTTATAGAAAACCTGCTGTGTGTTGTTTGCTTGCCGTCAGGTTCTTGGTGCATAGACATACAGTGCTGCTTTCAATTCTCACAAGCACAAGCATTTCTAAATGACCTTTTTCTCTGCTTCACTCATTCACTCACTCACAGGCACACGCAGTCTTTGTGTGGTGGAGCTGGGAGGGAGGTTGAGTCCATCAGCTCTGGAAGGCGTGGAGCTCCTTGTCACTGAAGCCCTGCTGCTTCAACAGGCTGAAACATGTAGAAACAGGAGAGGATCAAGGTCACTGTCACTGGCTTTACCCTCTCATGTGCTTAACACAATTAACATACTGAGAAATGAAGGGAATTCATTGGAGCAGAGCAGGGAGCACAGAATATCAGACGAGCCCAGTGTTGGTCACCATTCATTAACTGGAACAATGTACACATTTGTTTTTCTGAGCATCATAAAGACAACTCAGTCAGAGAACTAAGAGAACTGCATTAAGGTGCAGTAGAGATTACAATACACACCCCATTGTTAGTTCTGTGAAGGCAGGAGGGCCACAAACACACACAAAGCATTTGGATGCATCTGGTTTGCTGAGGAAATCCTGGAGCATGGACTCATCCACCCGACCCCTCCTGCCGGTCCAGCTTTCACAGGGCTCAGAGAGGACGTACTCCAACTGAAACCTGAAACACAACACACACACTCATTATCTACACCCCTAACAAAAGATGACCAGTTTCTGTTTGAGCAGTGGATTGTGGTCATGTAGATAGTTACTGTACATAGTAACATGATAATTCCAATGTTTGGCTCATGACAGTTAATAATATATCATCATATTATTATTAATTTCCTTGATAACCAATCTCATGATTTTATTAACACTGGCCACAATAATGGCAATATGACGTTCACCAGACTCAGTCCTATAATAAGAACTCTAATATAGAAAACACAGCAAAAAACAAGACAGAACAAGATTAGTAGGCCTTAAACACAAATGTTGAGCTTTACCTGCCATTATTAGCAGCCAGCTCATCCAGTTCACCCCGCCACAGAATGTCCTCCTCCCGTCGGTTGAAAAAGAGCAGCTTGGTTTCTCTGAAGACACAAACATGTTGTGGATTATGCCTTTGATTTTTAATCAGCCTGTACAGACAATATAAGGAGTCTTTTCATCAACACACACAGTAGAAAGAGGAATATATACAGTATTTATGCACATTAAGTGCTTTGCCTTCTGGATTTGAGTCTTCTAACAGTTCCCACCTGATGGTGTCCATTTCCTGTACAGCCAGCCGGATGACACGAGCCATGGGTGTGAACCCTGTGCCTGCTGCTAATAGGTAGAGGTGTGTGACATCACAAAGAGGGCGGATGCTGAAAGTGCCCTCTGGACCACTAACAGATATGTGGTCTCCTAGAGCACAATGACAGACAAAAGAAATGACTCAGTGCTGTGAGAAGAAAAATGGAACTGTGAAAGGGGGCGGAGGGGGGGTTGATGATATTCACTTTCTAGCTTTTAGTTGATAAAATATTCCCAAATTTAGTTGAGCCTTTAGTAAAGAGTGAATGCAATCTTTAAATGTATATAAAAGATGCGCTGCTGTGTAAAATGGAAATACTGTATGCCGAGAAATGTTTTCCCCTATGTTGTGAGTGATAACCTGAGCCACATCTTTTATTCTGAAAGTGTGCCGCCTCACATGGCACCCTTACACAAAGACTTGCTGTGACTCACCGACATGCAGGTTGTTGAGATGTTGGGTGAACATTCCATCAGGGTAGACCTTAATCATGAGGTAGAGGTCTGATACCTGTGAGCAGTGGTTGGAGGCCCCTGCCAGGTTCTGATCTACTGGAGTGTACGGCCTCACTACCTCAGTGCCTGGACAGAAACAATAAATTATAAAATAAAATGTCTTTAGTTAGGTTTACTCTGTCCCTTCACAAGTGCTTCAATGAACAAAGAGAACTTCCTTGTGAAAGTGTTGATGTTTTAAAGTGGCAAGAGAAATTATTAGGTCCCTTCAGAATTATCCCTCCAGTCTTGTTTCATACTCCTCATCATAATTAGATGATTCAGTACTAAGGCTTCATATATTTTTCTCAATCTACACCCACACTTTGAAAGTTTGATTGACAACATCAGTACAATGATCACCATATATCTCAGCAGATCTAATAGCAGCAGTTGGTTTTTACAGGGGTCAGGATGCACACCCTGACTGGTCTACAGCTGTGTAACCTCGTACGTTGTAAGCTGTGAAGAACCGAGTGTTCTGACACCGCCTCTCTCATTTTAGTAAAACAATACTAATGGTAAGTGTGGGCTTCAATATTTTACTCAAGCAGAAGAGATTTCGGTCAAATGTAACGTACATTAAATTCATTCTTCTTACCTTGAATGAAGGTTTTGAGGTAGACGTGTTTTCCAACAGGCACATGCATCACAGTCCCATGTGGGACTTGCAATCTGAACACATATGTGTTATGGTTCACCTCAGTCTTAGACAACAAGACACAATCCCGATAGTAGACAGCTGAAAAAAAGGCAATTAGTGCAAGACTTCAAAAAGTGGAATGCTGCAGTTGAATTTTAACTGGTGTGACACAAGTTGTATCATTAACACTCAGGCCTACAGTCAAGTGGATAGGAGTTCAGAAATCTCCAGTAAAGTGATATCTTGGTTTTCACCTCTGTCCTTTTTGCGTAGAAATGTATTGTGGAATTCCAGCGGTTCACCAAGACTTGGCCATTTCCCTTTAGCCTGCTTGCGTATGCTGACCTGGATCTTCCCCACTGAGGAAGCTGTGTGAACTGTTGAACAAAGGATAGTGTAAGACTAAGAACAGGTCAAGTGAACTTTACACCTTTAGTGGACTCGTTTTTAATTAAAGTTGTGCTGTCGTCCTACCAGAAATGTGTGTCTCAACTTCATCAGCCAAACCTGCAAGAGCATTAAAACAAAACTGATACAACCAAAATCATTGGGAAATGATACTGTTAGTACACTGACTTTATGTCTAGCTGCAAATAAAACAAGCAGGCAAGTGAACTTTACAGCAGCTAAATAAAAAGTGGAGAGCCATACATCTCTCTACTCACGTAAATGCAGCATATAGGACATTTTCCCTAGGAGAACCTCCAGTCGTAGAACACCTGCCACAAGGTCAACAACAGTGCAGCCTGAGCTAGGGATCTGACAGAAAACACAACAGGCATGAATGTGTAATCTTCAACTACTGATCCAGGAGATTCACTGATATTCCAATACTAAAACAGTGAAGATACAAGCTCTCAGTTTGACTTTAAAACCATTATCAGGATCAGGCAGACAGTCCGCTGAAACACAAGCCGAGCTTCATTTTGGATGCTTGTTAGGTAGCAGCAAGGGCATGGAAAGGCCCTGGAATATACTACAGGAGGAATATGAGCATATAGGTTTATCACCTTATAACCAAGGGATGGTAGCAGACCTTGTTAATGAAAATATTTCACAGGATGCATCACGTACCATTCTAGTAATGTTGCAAGTTGGCCACACTGTCTCTCTATCTTTGGGTTACATGAAACATTACATAATTTATTTTATTAATGAACGTTGTGCTTAAGAGACCAGGCACCATCATCATAGCACATGTTAATTTATATTTCTTTTAATCACACGTTTACACAAAGTCAAGCAACAAACTGCCAACTGATTTTCTGCAGGTTTTATATTTTTAAGAACCAGGTCATTAACCTGGTTTATATGATCAGTATTCATGTTGAATATCAACAGATTCACAAATACTGTTTACAAAGGCTTCAGAGTGTTAAGACCAGTGAATTAGCTTAGTTAAAAACAAGGAGCTGCAAGCTCAAGGTATTAGCTGACACTGTGCCATGCAAGCAAGAGAAGCAGAAACACCCAGATAGTACACTGCCTGTCCAAATAAAAAATAAAAAAAAAGGTCACACACTAATTTTGTTTTCGTTGGACCGCCTTTAGTCTTCAAAAAGATTAGCCAAGTCAAGTCAACATCATTAGTTAATACTCAAATACCTTGTCTGATTTCCTGTATGGCTTACAGAAAACATATGGTGCCCACATTTTAGAAGTACAAATCGCAGGTACTGTCTTCGTTGTTTGTCATTTTCATGACCCCACATATTATTTTCTTTGGTTTATTCAATTCAATTCATTCTTAATCACAATAATAATCATCTCGAGGCATTTTACAATGTAATGTTTAATGTAACCTTCCAGAATTATGTGGAAAACATATACAGGAAACCCACCAAATCCCCCTTGAGTAGCACAAGCAACAGTGAAGAGGAAAAACTCCCTTTAACAGAAGGAACATCCAGCAGAACCCGACCCAGGCTGGGCGGTCATCAGCCTCAACAGGTTGGGGTGAGTGGAAAGTGGAGAGAGAAACAATGACCATTCACTGAGTGCTAGATTTAAAATAATGTAGAAAATACAATAATCCTACTACATGCTATTTATTTCTTTGTCACCTCTGTCTGCTACTGCTGTTGGTTAAAGTAAAACAGAAAGCTCAAGTAAACTGTCCCAATAGTAGATGATAGTAGATGAGAACAGGGAAACAGCCAGTAGAAACCAACAAGAATAAACCAGCATCTGCAGGCTTAATGAACCTTTCATGCCTCTCCCAGTGTGTGTATGCAAAATTACCTTTCTTTTCGCATAAACGACCAGATGAACAGTCCCATCAGTTTGGAACCAATCATACCTACACCAACAAAAGGAAACAGTTAATTATAATGTCATTGCTTGTATAAAGTAAGTTTTAGATCTACTATATTCTGTACCGTGGCCGGGAGTCTTTGTCTGGAGGAAGAGTCACTGAGGTAGAGTGGGCAGGGTCAGTTGGTGGTGGAGGAGGTATGATAGCTGAGAAGAAAAATAGAAAACATAAATACAGTCCAGACTTCAAATTAGGGCTAGACAACAGATGAAACGTTTGCTAATCACGCAAATTAATCAATCAATTTAAGGCCAATATTGAGAGATATTGCTGAAAGTTACTGGTTTGAGAAGATTAGTTTATTTCTTTGACTGACTTTGTTGCGGGACCCATAAACAGGGTCCTTGCAGCCTGACACTTCTTAAAAACAGGAATAACACTGATTACATACAAAAGGCATATTAGTAGATAATGATATTTAAGATACAGTATGTATTAACTATAGCCCAACAAATGCCAATATCAATATGTGAAAAATTAAATAATCCAATAACAATGTATCAAACTGTATCTGTTTTGTTTTACATTAATATTTGTTTAACATGAATAATAAGTACTGATCAAGACTTCTTTTTTAAAAAAGAAATGCACACAAGTACTTGATGTACATAAATACAATTTCAAAAAACAGAGGCTTGATCTGTGGGCAACCCAAGAACAGCAAGACCCAAATATATCTGCACACAGAGAACACAAATGCTTGTTGTCTGATGCGCTAATTTGATCAATGAACATGTAGTCACAGTAGAAAAGAGTAAAGTTATAGAAATTAGCCAATTTATGCACCGACATTAAAACATTGTCTAGTGATAAGAGTCCCCGTTAAGACGGCCAGAAACCTGAGGGTCATCATTGATGACCGACTGACCTCTACAGCTCTACTCTACTCTACTCTACAGCTCCATCTTATCATTCAAGGCTACATCCCCTGCCGCCCACTGCGCTCAACCAGTGTACGTTGTCTGGTGGTACCAGCACCACACACTTTTCTGCTCTTTTGTACTCACATCTCTTGAAATAGAAACACTTTTTTGATAGCACTTTGCTTTGATGTTGTTTCTTCTTGACTTAGATTTTGTTTGCTTGCCTTGTTCCTCACTTGAAAGTCACTTTGGATAAAAGCGTCTGCTAAATGACTAAATGTAAATGTAAATGATAAGACATTACATATTTAATATCACTGAATTTAAAAAATTTAATAGCAGACATTTAGTTGGTGACACATTTTCTTAAATTAATCTCTTTCAATTCCCTCATCAGAACAAAACTCCCCAGACTTGAGCTATGAAGTTCACAGTTTATATTCTCTCTTAGCTGACGTCTTCTCTACTCAGAACAAATAGATTTAATATACATACTGGCACACTCCAAACCCGCTGTACTGAAAGCAGAGACAATGGTACCCAATTAGAATGAGGGAAATTTCAACCCAACCTGACTCAGGTTGTGTGTGTGTGTTTGTACCTTTAACAGCTGTGGTGATCTTAGTAGCCATCCTGCCTACCAGGCACTCTTTCAACATGGACTCATAGTTTACCCAACGATGAACCTGTGCAAAAACACGCGCATGTTACCACCAAGTTGCCCATGTTCATATTAAACATCTTACACAACTACATCAACTTGATGTACCTGGTCAAACAGATCAGTACCGTCTATCCCAGCTGCCTTCATGAGCTCCTCTTCTCCACCAGGGTGGTAGTCCATGTAGGGGGTCACGTTGTAAACCATCCCTAAAATCATACAGAGAAAAAAAACACTGCTCAAAAAAATGAAAGTAACACTTCTTATTCTTGTTATTTGTTGTTTTGCATTTGCTACTGGTAGCACGTGGTAATACCTCCTAACACATCACCCAGTCCATATCAGTATAAATATCCAGCATGATATTTTTCCCCCATTGAAATCTGAAGTGTTTTCAAAGTGTTCCTTTAATTTTTTAAGCAGTGAATATTAAATACTAATAAATAACAGTTGTTGAAAACACAATCAGCTGTCATTTGAGTATTAAACTTTGAGAGTAAAGCATTTGACAGTCTTTGTTATTATCATCATGTGGATAAAACAGCATTAATGCTGGTAAAGCAGCATAACATAACACCAAGCTGGTAAAAGTAATAGGTTATGGGTTACAACTGTCAGATCTCCCAATAGCAACTAGTACGCCATCATGGGCTTTGACCCTACATGCAAAGTTGTGGTGAGTTTGTGGGCAACCCTAGTTCCAGTTTACAAAAAAAGACTGGTTAAACAAGGAAATACCTCTCTGTGACAGCGTGAAGGAAAAAAGAAAAGCTTGTACCCTATGACTTTGGCTTTTATGCTTTTGGTGGATTGAGGTTTATTGATAATGGCATAACTACTCAGTAACTTGTCACCATGTGTGACACCATGCAGGCTCACCTCGTATGCAGGTCCAGCAGTCTTCTCTTGTGTTGTGTTTTTGCAGCTCTTCCTGGGTAACTTCAATCAGCCGTCCTCTGAGCCCAGTCAGATCTTTTCCACTCTTAGAAAATCGGATCCAGTCCATTAAACTGTGTCCAGGCTTTAAGGCCACCTAATGCAGCAAAGCAGTGTCATGAACAGAAGACAAACAGGTCACTTATTATTTTCTGCAGATGAGTGAAGACTAGTCTAAAACACAACAGCATCAGGACCATCTACAGAGGCTAACATGACAGTTAAGTCTGGATTACTTTTGACTCCCTCTATATGTTGACTGTAATGTTCTAGATGTCGCATTGAAAAGGTGTTTAGTCATTATCGTCCTTGTTACATGTTTGCCTTGCTGAGAAACATGTCCAGCTATGGGAAAGAGTTCGGGGTGTTACCTTGTTCCTCCCGGACTGTCCGGACGGAGAGACCCGCTGCTGGGAGCTCGGCGCTGGAAAGGACTGAGTCGGTATGTTCAACATGTTGTGGACGCTTCGGATGCAGCCCAAGTTTCGAAGCAAACCTAGTCAGTCACAGAACACCTTTGTATTCTCACTGGCTGCTACGTGTTAATGGGACAAGTTCCTCTTTTGCTGTGACACCTGTGACACATCTCTTTCAAAGCTGTGTTGAGCAATAGTGCTTAGTTAGCTAGGATGCTAATCTAAGCTAGGCTAACAAGACAGTGAGTACTACCGTGTTAATATCAAATTATGTATAGTCACATTAAATTTTCCTTAAAGTTTAATTTTCCATTACTAACATAATAATTCAGAGGCAAATTCAGTAGTAGTCAGTGGTTAATCGCGAGCCTCCGACACCATCGAGACTACAGTACTTGTCACTAACTCTGACGTCAACGTCAACAAATCACGTCATCAAGTTGCGACAATCACTGCCCTCTAGTGTTTGAGTTCGTTTTACAAAGTTGTAAAATAATATCACTTTCTTATATGTTATGATTTTATCATTACAGATATTTGACAGGTCAGTAATAATGGCTGCTATACAGCTCTGTCAGTTCCCAGGTATCTGCAAAGCTGCAGTGACATCATCTGTGACTGATCCCACATACTGAATTTAAACTAACATTAAAAAGGACCCACCTGAAATGAAGTTGTTGAAAAAAGTGGTAGAAGATGATCGATTTTCTTCGATGGATCCAGGTTCACTGTCATTGTCATCCTCTTCTGAATCTCTCTGGCTCTCATCTGACATTGTAAAAACATGATAGGTTGTCACTCTACTTTGATTTAGTATTTAGTTAGTGCACAGCACAACATATGTCTCACTTGTCTCTAGGCTAATCTCCTAAGAGGATTTAAGGACAAGAGTTCTCTGACTTCAAAATAAAAGTCCATGTCCTGACTGAGCAGATCCTTTGTGATGATCTCAGACCAAGATTCTTTCAGGAACAAACATTTCATAGATTTTTTTAAAGTCAAATATTTTAATTTGTCAATAGCGGTACCATTCCAGTAAGCAATGTTGGATTACATTTTCTACATCCTTTACTTACAAGTTAACATAGCTAACATTCTCTTTTGTGTCTTAGAAAGGCTGACAGCTGGACACATTTCCTGCTTGATCACACCGAAGTAGAAACAAAAAAGAAAGAGGTCAATGTGAATTAGATATCTTCCTCTTGGTCCAATTTGTTCTACAAGTTATGTGCAGCAAAATAGAAACGCAGCAACTATATTTATATATCTGCTTATATTATCTAAAAATCAATCAAATAAAAATACTCATGGATGAATAGTGTTCGAGACAACAATGTAAAAATATAAAAGTGTAGCAGCTGCAGTCACACAGCTGCAGTATGCCCTTCATCTTTCTGCTGCACTCGGCCACACTCTGCACAGTCATTATGAAATTACAATAAATGAGAAATTGCAAAAGTTTAATAGAGTTATATTTATATACATAGCTCTCAATGTTTTTTACTGCTGCTCACTGACCAGCACAAGGCTCAAAGTTATGTCGTGTTATATTAATATATTTCATTTCACATTTTACTGCACACACATTTACAAATAGCAATAGTTGTTGCAAAAATACCTCCATACTTAAACCATGAGATGATGCAGGGTGTTGATTCATTCATCCAGTCATAACCCTTTATTTCACACAAATACATATATGAATGAAACTACTGATATAATACTCATTCTTACTGTTTAATTATTAATAATTAATAATTAATAATTGTTGTTGACCATAGTATCTTAGTTTATGGTTTGCTGAAATTGCTGCCACAGTTACCCTGATCACATGGAGATCAAAAAGGGTTCACATGAAACATGGGCAGGCAGTGCCTCATGTTGTTCTGTGCTGCATCCTGAAGATGGCAGCAAATATCAAAATTATAAATATTAAACATTTTTTCTTCAAGATTTAGGTGCTGGTTTGTTGTCTTTTCTAACATGGAAACATGAGCACAGACAAGCTTACACACACACACACACACATGCACAGGGATATATTTGACAGTGAATGTTATACTTAGGAATTAAATACTCAGTCAGTGAACAGTGCATTTTAAAACTGTGATGTTTGGTGCCTTGTACAGTGCTGTTTTCCACCACTACCCTCCTGCTGCCTTTTTCATCTGCTTTTCCTCATTCTCTTTTGTCACTCCACCAATCTGGTCCTCTCTCCCTGTAGATCCAGCACAGGGGCAGGTAATTACAATTTCAAAACCATTTGCCAGATCATTACCAGCTAATCCCGTGTTTGGTCTGATGAGTCACGCGCCTCATTTGCCACGGTGCAGGCCAGCTTGGGACCCTTTCACAAACACTAGCCAAGGACCACTGGCCTGCCCTGGGGGGCCACAATACTGCTGGAGTTGGGGGGGAGGGTTGTGGGCTGTTCCTCTGGGACTAGTACGGATGACGAGATCCAGCAGAGTGGAAATTAGAGTGTTAAATGTGAATCTGGACAAGATTTTTAATTATTATTTACACTTGTGTTTGCCTGAAATGACTGTATCCACTATGACTAAGTATAACCCTCATTAACTTGTCTGAAGCAGAAGAAGCCCGTCACTGGTGGTCTGCTACCAACATTTAAAATGTAGATTTGCAAATAAAATAAATTAGTAGCCATTTTATTTGTGTTTATTTAGATGACACCTAATTAAAAGTGTCAAGATTTGAACCACTCGTTATTTGCTGAAATGAAATGTGTATTATAAACTTTGTATTAAGTTGAATTAACAAAACTTCATGAAAGCATTTAAACTTAATTAAAAGTTGCTGTTATGACCCAGTCAGCATGACAGAAGCAGTGGAGTTTCTCAGTTAGGGTAAGTTGTAAATGGAGCCTACTGGCAAGTACACTTTTGAATTTGAATCCAGGTCTAAGGCAACAATGCTGTCTGCTGGTGAGAGTGGTTTCATCAGTCTGAATACTATTGTAACTTGCAGCTTGGAAAATTTGTAGTGCTTATTAAGATTAACAGGAATGTGAAAAGTTTCAAATCTGGAGGTCAGTCACATTCAGTTGCACTTTAAACCACTGTTTAATAATAAGTTGTATAATATTAACAAACGTGTGTTCTTTGTTAGAAATATGTGTTTGACACACAACAGCAATAAACAATAAAAAAAATTTTTTATTTATTGTGGCTGATAGAAATATATGTATGCAAGAAATTAACATAATAAATGTGTCAAATCTGCTTTGGCATTTTTCTTTATCATTTTTAGCTTAACTTGGGTTTCAGGAAACACTGACACGCTTGGTATGCCCTTCATCAATCTGCTGCACTCCGCCACACTCTGCACATTATGAAATTACAATAAATGAGAAATTGCAAAACCTAGTGATCAAGCGGAAATTGATCACTATTCTTGTCGAGAACTCTTCGTTCTCTGCCCTGAAGTTAAGAAGTAACAGTAACAAGTGCTCTGCTGAGGATCTTTAATGCTAAGATGATAATTCTCTTGTCTGGAAAAGTGGTTATAGCTTGTCAGATATTTATATTAAAATATAAAGGGGGGCTGTGTTATATGTATTTAGCTCTCAGTGTATCAGCAGCATATGTTGTCATAGACTTTATGTTCTTTTGAGTCCGATCTATTTTCAATAGGACATTTTACTCCAGCAAGACAAAATGAATGAGTCATTATCTAAATTTAGTTTTGTATCATCTCTTCAATTGCTGTACCTTGAATTTCCTTCAGAGCGTTGTCATTTTAGAAACCAACTTAACTGGCAATTATTACCTTTCATGAAGTCATTTGATACAGTGTCATAGTAATAAAACTTGATTCTAGTATTTTTTGATTCTCAAGCTGCTACCAAACCCAGTGCTGCTGCTGGGTTATTTATACACAGGTATAGACCTGTGAATTAAACCTGCTCAGTTATATGTAAAACGCTAGGCGATAGTTTCCCCTGATTTTCTTTTTCAAATTGTTGGATTTTTTAATTTATTTTGAGAGTCCTGCAGGACTCCCCATCTGTGCCAGCAGTATACACTGTAGCTGTGATTACGGCAACATGAGAAACTATTGGTTCTTTCCAAAAAAGTACCCATTAGATCTTAATGTCCATCTGTTTCTTCGTCTTCATGCCCAAGTGTTATTGCCAGTGTCCTCTTGTAAACATTCACACCCAGTGAATTGTTTGCTGCTGTTGTTGTTGACAGTTATTTCCTAGCGGCACACTGGTTGTCAATGCACGTGCACCATCCACCATATGGTTGTATGTATGGTATACATGGCCTGTGTTTTCTTAACCAGTCAGTTGACCAGACAGCTCACGATGCCTCACTGCAGAGAATTTCCATAGCAACACATGAGGTTGAGGTGGTGGATTGTGGGGGAGAGGTGGTGGACAAATAGCTTTGGCAACCATTTTCTTCCATGTGATGCACACTTGCTGTCGTCACTCCAACACTGTCACTAATATTTGACATCAGTTGTGTGCACATGTTCATCTGTCATATCACTGACTTGTAAGTGATGATGGAATTAAAATACCCAAATAGATGTACCATGCATTTAAGTAGATTAGGATTTTAATGTTTAGTATAGATCATTTTAGCTGAAAATGATCTTATAAAGCATCAGTATTATGATTGGACGAACGAAGGAATTAGATTATTGTCATCCCCAGTGATGACACCAGTTCATTGTCTCACTACATGGTGCACATGTAACTGAATTGTCTGCTAAAAATAAAATATATAATATATGGTATTGTATTGTATCTCCTTCCAAGTCACACTACACACATCAATTTGGTGCTTTAGATGTATAATAAAATGTTTTTGCATAAACTAAGGACATGCACTCCTCAATAACAAACAGAAGAATTCACGTCGTAGTGAGAGAGAGTAATACTGTATTTGCTGGATGTGTACAGTTGTCAAGCTACATGCTGCATGTCCGTATATTTGTACCCGACGTGCAGTTAGAAGGAAAACCACCGTGTGTCTAAGTTGCTGTAACAGTCTGAAAACAGTAAAAATAATTAATAAATAATTAGAAGCAGCTTTGAATGTCTAATCAAAAAGTCATTTCAGACTCAACTGTGTGTAACTACTAAACTACTAAATCCACCTTTGTCCAATTTTAGCAGCTGCTGTTTTATACATTTTTTTCGTCAATGGAAAGTAAGAGCACTACTACAGCTTCTTATTGGCTGTCTTCCTGACCTTTCACCTCTGACCTCAGCTCGGGGGACTAACTTATCACAAACTGATCGATTCAGTGATTCTTCCTAAACTTTTGAAGTGGATCTGCCCTTGTGTCTTGTTTATTTGACTTTTCTCTTTTTAATCTAAAATTATTCTTAAAAAGTAGTTCATGGTTAATTAAATGTTTAATCCACAAAAAGAAAAAAGGAAAGTGGATTAAAAAAAACATGAAATCAGAAAAGTGACCATTAAAATGGACACTGAAAATATTAAATAGCCATATGAAATGAAAGTTAGATAACAACGTTCACTTTCCCATCGCTTGAATGACATTTCAATTTACAAGTGTGGTGCTAGAGTTCTAAGCTGCCGTGACCAACAATGTCATAAACATGTCTCTGGCTCCATCAGTCAAAAATCATCTTAATGTGTATCTTCCGAGACCCAGAATGTCAGTACAACGCCCCCATTCACCATGGTGGGTTGAGCAGGAAAGGGAGGGTGAGCAAGACTGGGCCTGTCAGTGTGAAGGCTATAAGAGCAACAGCGTAGAGAAACGCACAGCAGGACAAAACCAACTGAGAACCCAGCAGACAGGCGGGAGGTCAAAGTCCTCTTCTGTAAGCACGCTTCTGTCTTAAGAAATGTCCCCAGGGTGAAAAGTTTAGTGCCAGTGTATGGTCGAAATTATCCAGTGATTAAAGTGTTTGACTGCAGGTCTTCTACGTCCAACAGGGCCCAATAACAATGACAAACCCAATAACGGTGCGCTCATTTGGACAGCACTGTTTTAGAGTTAGCATTTTCTATTTGCTCTACAAAGATGAGACAATGGAAGAAGAATACATCAAGTACGAACCCCACTTCCAGAAAAGCTGGAACGTTTTCTAAAACAACTAAAATCTGTGACTTGTTAATACACTTAAACTATTATTTATCTGACAAAGTACAAAGAAAACATTTTCACTCTTTTTAGTGAAAACTCAATTGAAGCACATTTAGACACTGATGCTGCAACACGCTCAGAGAAGGTGGGACACAAGTAAAATACTATTTGCTTGTAAAAAATGCAATGAGATAATAAAATAATATAATAAATAATAATAATATCAAATATAATAATAAACATATAAAATAAGAATACGTTTACAAAATGTTCAAGAAATTCTAAATTATTCCAAACTTAGCAAGTTAATTATTCACAATTAAGCCAAATGTGTTGATAATTAGCACTTTAAAAAGAATATTTTATAAGTGCAAAATTACATTACATTTTTTCTGACTCTGGTCACCTCCCAGGACATATGAGGTGATGTTTATATGCACAACCTTCCTCTCTCTACTACTACTACTATTTCTTAAAGCTATTTCTGTCATTATACTGTATGTAACAAAGTGCTGCAAAGGTGTGAGCCTAACTGTGGTGAGATTATAATAAAGCTCATTATATCCCTCTGTCCTCTGACCAGTTCAAGATAATGTAACATTAAAACACACATGTATACAGCGTATGCATGAGAGATACAGTAAACATTTGTCGAAAGTGGCCAAAATATTCCCAGACTCCTAAAGGTTAAGGAGTATTTAACTAAGTATAATCATTTTTAGTAGTATTTTGTGGATCCAAAGCCTGGATATGTTATTTCTCTGTGCTCCCCTCTTTGTATTGTACACTGCCTAAACACAAATACTCACCAGTACACCACATTTGGTGGTGTATGGAGCTGACTTTGATTAGCCTTGTATTGTTTAATTGATCCTGTGTTTGATATATCCTGTCCTTGTTGGATTTTCCACAGCTGTCCTGTGAGGTTCTATACCTTAAATTAATACCAATGACAATAATAAATAAGTCTAATATCAGTGTTTGTCTTGGTTTTGTTCATCTCGCACAGGAGACAACGAGGCTGACACTGAACGCTGTCCGCGATAATGAGTCTGACCTTTGATATCGTCTTAAACATTCTACACTTGTGCTAATTAATAGAAGTATCTTGCTCACTAATTGCTTCGTGCCTCGTTGTTGACAGTCCTAATAAAGTACATTGAGGTTTATTAATTACTGCTTACACAGTGCTAATGATATCACATGCAGTCCTGGGAAGTAAGGTCAGACAGTGTAATCACCACTGGACAGGTAAAGGTCTACTTTTGGCAGCTAATTTTCACAGCTGTGTCGTTGAAGTTTGGGAAGTTCCAGGAAACAGAAATTAGTTTTATAAGGTTTTGTCTTCATTATGTTCCCAGCTCTAATTAACCCCCACTAAACAACCTAAACTGATCATCTTCAGCTGGTAAGACATTTAGTTGTATTATTTAAAACATTATTAGTTGTCAAATGTTTAGAACTTCTTGCATGTATTAATTTAAAAGTCCTATTTAAAAGTGATTTTTAAGCCAGCATTGACAAGAAGAACTAAGCTGAAAATCTCCAGGTTCTTTTTTCTGCACCTAGAATTAGGTTTTTATCAAACTCACTGGCCTCTAACAGCTCACAAATCTGTTAGTCCCACTGATGTTTCACCCACTTGTAAATAATGGCAGTAAAAACAGCAGGCAGCAAATAATGACTAGATTTCAAACCCATGAGCAGGAGAGCAGGGGGTTCTTAAAAGGAATACTTAAAGAACCCCTACTTTGTACGTCCATATGGCAGCAGAATATTCTGCATGTTCACGAAATCTGCTGGATTTTAGCATCATTTCAACTTTCTATGTATGTGGACCTTGTATTGTTTGCTTCTTATTTCTAATATGGTCATTATGTCCTGAGGACATCTATTCACATATAAACCTACTAAATTAAATCCATATTAGCTTTACTGATTATACACTGAAGCTGATAGAATTTCTTTGACATTTTGTAACAGCACAGTTCAAGAGACTGTCCTCTAGTAAAATAATGTATAGGTCGTTTGTACCAGCAGCCTGCTATCAGTTAATAGCCCTGCAAAACACATGCCCTAAAATCCAGGAGAAGCTGAGGAGGTGGGGGTGCAGAAGTAGAGTAAAGACTGAATTAACTCAGATCCAGCTTTTCTGTATTGTGTCAACCTGGTGACAGACGATCGTGGCTGTATCACCTTAAGTGTGTGGAGTCATGCTGCCGTAGGTCCTGTCTCTGTCCCTCCAAACAAACTCGAATGACTCAGATAACAGCTTCTCATGGTGTCATACACTTTATTATTACTGTATCTTTGCTAACTTTGCTCTGTTCAGTCTTTATGTACTGTGCTCTGGATTTATCCTAGTCTGAAGTTTTTCTCCTCTGCTGTGGCACCTGGTGAGACTTGAGCTTAATTCCAACGTGCAATGTTCTCTCTTCTTATTACTGGAACCATGAAGACACTACATAGGCTACATTATGTCTGTATTCTTCACTTATCTCCCATAAAGCTAAACAGCTCTTACTAGATCACATTACTTTAGTTCTTCTCCTTGGCTTAGATATGTAGTTTGCTTTGTGTCTCGCTTGTAAGTCGCTTTGGAGAAAAGCATCTGCCAAATAACTAAATGTAATGTAAATGTAAACCATGTGATGCCAAGAAATTTGAATGCAGTAGTGATGGATGTGGGTTTCAGGGGAGGGGGGTTTGAGAAGTCGTCAGGCCTTAAGCCTGCAGTAAGCTCTAAATGGTATGAAGTAAGAAGAGCCAAAGAGAGAGTGCATAGCTGAGGGTCAAAGGGCGCCATGTGCTGTTATTCACCTTGACCCTGTGTTGCCTCTGTTGATGCAGCAGACTCTGTTGGTTCTTTCCTTTTTGACTCTCGTGCTGCAAACTTTGAGAGCAATAAATGCTGCTTGCCTCTGATAACAGCGAGGCTCGTGTTTACCAACAAGTGACGGTGAAATTTCCCACCTTTCGAAGGTAAATATGTACTCTCCCACACTTCACTATCTCCAGGAGAGATAAAGAGGGGGAAAGAGAGACTGATAATGACTCCAGAGAAAGAGAGAGAGAGAGAGAGAGAGAGAGAGAGAGGGGCCAGATTTGGGGTGTAAATAGTGGTTCAATATGCTGACAGTGTGAGCACAGCTGATAGTGTTTAAGTCGTGCTGTCTCCCTCCCCTTGGTCCTGTATTGTTCTCCGCTGCCTCTGGCTATGTTTACAGGATAATTAGAGCTTATTTTACTTGAAATCACCCACGTGCTATACATTCCCATCTGTGTGGCTGTAACGTCCTCCTTTATCCACACAGTGGACGAAATGTGGATGCTTTTCATGTGTTTACACAGTATTTCTAAGATGCCATAGATCTGTAGCCGTATTCATATTCTGTTAATGACTGTTGGAACCTGGAGCCATTTCATGAGAGCATTTTTTTACAACTCGTTAAAGTTAATTTTAGTATCTTGTTTGTCTGGAATAAGTAGAAGAGGGTTTTCAACATGTAAAGGATTACACACAACACATACATCCCTAGTTATCAACTTTCACTCTCCTATGCAGAACAATGTTGATGCACTGGACAGGCTGGCTGTGAAGAGAGCAGCGATGACGCATGAAAAACATTCAAGGGGGGATTAAATTTGGATTTTTCTTATTTCTCCTCTTCAAACATGCCCCAATCAGCAAGGACAGCGATCCTCAACACTGACATGTCTAGTTCCAATTTTAGGGACAAATATGGATGCAATATTCTTCCAGTGAGAAGAGTCTCAACAACAACAGAACAAAAAAAAGAGGATGTTGGGAGTCTCATAATCGCAACACAAACATGGCCTCGGAGGTCGGCAAATTGGATGACGTCTCTTAAATCAGCTTTTCGGAGCCAGGAAAATGAGACCCGCCTGTCCTTGTGGAAATGCATATGCTGGGTGAGTTCAGACTATTATCCCTTAAGAAAGTGTGTGTTCAAAACATTAAAACATCATCACTGTGGTGTCCCGGAGCCATATTCATAGAAAGGCAGGAGGTATTAACATATATTAGCTTCAGTAATCCCTGTCTGAGGTTTTGATGCTATTAATAAAATAAGAACTTTGGTCTCAGTGACCATTATATTTTGTTGATGTTATTATATTGAATCTTTCATTGCTGTACTATGTGTTCCCTAGTTGATCAGCACCTGTATCTGCTCTTCTCTGATGTGGCAGGGTGCCAAACAAACCATCTGTCATATTTCATATGAAGAATTCTTCATCCGCCAACAACCTCCTCAGCTCCACCATCTTCCCTTCCTCCATTATGTTCAGTGCTGTAAATGTCAATATCAGGAAGGGCTGACAGATGATTGTCAGACAAACACACATACACACACACACCACCATCATGCCCAAATACACATCAATGAACAACCCTTGCTTCGCTAATCAGCTTAGCATTCTTTCGCTCTGTCTCTCACCCCACTTTTAGTGTAGGATTGATATCTGATTATGTCAGGTCACTCATCCAGATGGACCCATGTTCAGACACCCACCCGCCCCACCCTACACCACACCTAACCTCTGACCTCATGGTGTGTTGCCTTGGAAACCTGTTCGGTGGAGACGAGAAGGGCGGCGAGGGGATGGAGAGGTGGGGAGAGCCCAGGAGGAGGAGGATGTGGGTGGAGGGAGGGGTATCTGTGTTTGGTATTCCGTGCTAATCTCATGGCTGGTTAAGCTCCATGAATAGAGAGTGAGCTGGCCATGAACATCTAACCCCCCGACACACACACACACACACACACACACACACACACACACACACACACACACACACACACACACACCTCCTCCTCCTTCATTTTCTCCTCTCTTTCTCTTTTCTTGGGTTCTCCACCTATTTTCTACTAGTTTTGTGTTCCTCTGTCTGGTCTCCTCCTCTCTCATTGGTTTCTCTGCTCCGGTGCCAGACAGATGGTCCAGATAACAAACATTTGTCTGAAGTTCAGAGAGCGTCACTGACCATGCTAATCAATAAACTGGAGGAATCAAGAGATTTGGAAAATAAGAC
Source organism: Anabas testudineus (assembly GCF_900324465.2). Taxonomy (NCBI): domain Eukaryota; kingdom Metazoa; phylum Chordata; class Actinopteri; order Anabantiformes; family Anabantidae; genus Anabas; species Anabas testudineus. The sequence goes on from NC_046625.1 coordinate 22,737,510, forward strand.
ATTACAGACACTGGCATGGAACAGTGTGGAAGCACCAGGATTTTTACACTGATGTGTGAAAAATAAAAACCGAAACAGAAAACATATTCCTCATTCATGTGGAACAATTTAATGAGCAGTTAAACCAAGTAAAACCTCAAAGATTAAACAACTAAGTGCAGATGGTCTTAGTTTTTTATACATGCCCTCCCAGATTTCATCCTAAAATAAGTTCATGTCCAAAAAAAACCCAATGATTTGAGTTGAAATATAGATCTTCTTCCATAGGGAGAGTGACCTGTCAATTTCAGTGTAATTACAATGAAGAAAAACTGCTTTCCTTACAAACTCATCAGTCTATACTTGTCTTGAGAAAGGAAGGTTATACTCTATGAGATATAAACATACAACATGTTTTAAAGGTATACACAACAGCTTCTAGAGACATGATGCATCCTGCATCCAATCAGGACAGCAGATGTAGTGGAAGGCCCTAGTGCTCATCTGCCCAAGAAGACAAATACAAACGTCCTTGAGAAACAGATGCCTCACTGAACTGGCTGTGTCTTGATAAAATGAGAGAGAAACCATTGAGCAAAGACACCGTGCATGTGAACCTCAGGTGAACTGGCCTCATACACAGAGGTGCTGAAGCATGGAGGTAAAACAAAGTGCACTGTGTGCAATCAGCATGGACACCACTCCATACTGAAGAGACATGCTATTCTTACTTTGCAATGATCGGTTGGGAATAACTCAATTTTTATTTTTGATTTTTAAATTAAGATTATTAAAAACGTTAAGAGAACCGCAGTTTCTCCTTCACTGTGATTTCCCAGTGTTGTTTTATCCTATATTAACATGCTATTTCACTAACCAAGGCACTGTTGAAGAACCCTCCTCCTCTTGTGTGTAATCCACAGAGAAGATAGATGACTTTCAGATGTGTGGGTGAACTATTTCCAAACTTACTAAGACTAAACCCATTTACGCACATATGTTGTGCTCTTATGGGACACAGAAGCACAGTCATCTATTAAAGACCAGTAACTGCTTATCATATGTAATCCATTACAGCCCCACCTCACTACCCCCACCCTAACACACACTCACATACACACACTCCTCTGAGTAGAAATACTCAAGTTGCATGTTGTGAATGTAAGAAAAGAAACAATATTTCAACACAACACTGAACTAGCCTTTGTGAGCGTATCCACAAACATCTTATTTAAACACAATTTCAAGCCAAAACTATTTGAAAGACATTCTTTTTATTCCATGCGGCGCATAAACACACACACACACACATACGCCCGCATGCAACACACATGGAATCTAACAGTAAAAGAGAAGCTCTGACAGCAGCCTCTTTGGTAAATATTGAATTTAGCCAAGCACTCTCAGTCTAATCTCCCAGCATGCACTGGGCCGCTGCTCAGTTATCCAGATGGACAGCTTTGCTGGGAGTTATTTAGTAAACAGCTCTCATATGTTCTGCTATGTTGCAATCCAGAGAAATACATGGATAACTCAAGAGGCAACAAGTGGAGCCAACAACTTCCTCTTGCTCAAGTTCAATGAAAAATATCTTGTTTTAGTTTATAATATTACTACCAGACAACAATACTGATCATGACGATGACAACGTGTTTTGCATTATATCTTTATACATATTTCATAAATGAGCTACTGTCTTATTTGGTGTGTGTTACTTTATTAAATTTCATTTTCCATTTATTAGGTGTGATGTGTGGGCTATCTGACAATGTCAAATACTAACATCCTGCATCATATCTTTACAGTAATTAATATTTCCCTATTATAATTGATCTGCAAGCCTTTAAACTACTCTAAACACTGTTTTAATTTTAAAGTTGTACTTTTTAGGCACATCCATTGTGTTGGAGGTGACTAGTGTTTCATTTGTGGTGCTCACATTAACAAAAAGGACATTTAAAAATCATCAGCAACATCTAACATATTTACATATTTATATGTAACTAATATATGTAATAATAATAGCGATATCCTGGTTACTCTGAATAATACTCAGACATCTGTATTTATACAGCTTTTCCTTAGGTAAAGTCAAAATGATGTCATTGTCTTGTAAAATCCGGACAATAGAATGTTGAATGGATCACTTCGAAAATAATAACAAATACACAGTATAACTACAGTACGTAAAATAAAACCTCAGTGTAAATTCAGTTTGTGTTACTTAAGGAAGCATTTTGTTTACTCTTAGTGTTCAACAAATGTGTGACAGCTGTATGTGTTGTGTGAAACTGTCATAAACTGAGCATTTAAACACGTCTTATTGGACTTGTCAGTTTCAGTGTGTTTAGCTGTCAACAGGATGAACTAGACAGTTCGTTTAATACGATTACCTTACTCGAGGAAGGAGCTGTTTACTGGGCGAGCAAAAACATTTTAGATAAAGTAAAACTGGATAATTGTGGTTGAGGTGTTCTCACGTGGTCTTTCACAACGTCTGAAAACGCTGCTTGCAGAGAGTTGAGAGAAAGGCAGATTTGTGCAGCAGCAGATCATTATGTCCCGGCTCATGAACATTCCTGCCAAGGTTGAAATTTCCATTGCTAATATAAACTTTGCATAAGTGCTTATAATGGTAGCGTTGATTCAGCCTGGTTATTGTTTTTTCACTAAAGTAAAGCAAAGCTGAGAAAATTCCTGGGTAAATATAAACTTTGCTTAAGTACTTATATGGCTGTTTTCTCTCTCCCATATGGCGGCCAAAGGCACAAAACCTCGGGGGGGAATACTAAGCAGCTCGACTAAGCCCCCCCGTCCCCATCCACTAGACAAAGCGACAGCTCTTCAAAGCTGTGCTTGCCTTTAAACAGTTAACAGCAGCGAGCGTTTTTAAACGTGACAGTGTTTGAGAATACTTTGCACCACTAAAGCCTTGAAGATCTCCCACACTCCTGCTCACTGCCATCAAAAGAGAAAACTGACAAGAAGAACTCATGACTATATCCTAGGTTTTTATCCTAGGAATTTGTTTTCCTCTCTATCGACTTACGCCGACAGTTTTTAATGCTTCATGTACATCTCATGTATTTATACAATATGAGCATAATAACATTGAATTTATTATAATTTATACAGTTTCCAAAAATGTGGGGGTTAAATGATTAATCCTGAAAATGTATTTATAACACAATGGCTGTAAACAGTGCAAATTCAAGTTTCAAATTGTTCTTCATTGTACACTGATCAACTGAATAAGCCTATTAGACATGTGCAGCCTGTCTGTCACCCATTATCAGACATGATGCGTTGGACCCACTCACTTCCAAAGTATTTCTACATATGGTAAATATGCACATTAGATGTAAATATATACATTTTATTCATTTCAAGTTAATTCAACTTAAAATGTCTGGCATTATTATTATTATTTTTTGCTGTTAAGGTCTTCCAACAAATTAACTGCTGAGACTTTATTCAGGCCATTAAAGTATGTGTTTAAAGGAAAAACAACAGCAGACTTCCTTTGTGTGTTAAATCTCTACTGAGACTCTTTTTTTTTTGTGTGGTGAATCTGTTTATGTTGGAAACCTTATAATAATAAAATAATGAAAACCTTGATAAATGATAGTGTTGAATTGAGACACTTTAAATGTTTGGAAACAACCTTTAATGTTGTCTTTGTTCTGATTTTGGTACAACATTATTTCAGCAGCTGGAACTCTTTCTTTAACTCTTTAAACTTATTGCAATTGCATTTTTCTGTAACAATTGCTCACAAGAGTAAACAACAGAGTCCACTTGATAATGTGACTTTTCTTCATTTCTAAAATTCAGCGCACCTATTTTCAAACTTCTGAAGCTAACTAATGTTTTCAAAGCAGCAGAAGAACTTAACTGTTTATTTTCAAGCTGAACAAATTGTTTACAGATCAGTATTATATTGTACATGCTAATTCAGGAATTATGAAGTATCAGCTAATACTTTGACAAAACATAAGATGACAAACATTTTATTATACATTAAGTTTTATATTTTCACACCATTTCTACTTTTTAGTATAATTATTTATTTTAACTTAAACCGATGAGTTAACACAGTTCTTCATACAGTTATTTACTGATTTAATTTAATTGAAAAAAAGGCAAAAAAGACTTCCCAGAATGCAAAGTTTTTTTTGTTTTGTGTTTTTTTTTTTTTAGTAGTTTAAAGAAAGCAGTCATGGTGGTATTAAATACACATAGCGAGGTAATCTCTTTGTCTTAGATTTTTTTACCTGCCTTGCACCTATTATGTTGCTTTGGATAAAAACTTTAGCCAAATGACTAAATGTGAGTGTAATGTAAATGTACCTATATGAAATATTTGAATGAGGTACATTTGTGTTAAATTCAGTGCCTAATCATGTACCCAAGAAGAAACATATATTAACAGAAATACTAAGAAAATATATAAATAAACATGAAATATATAAAATCTAATAAACCAAACAATATACAATTTTTTTAAAGAAGATGACATAGATTTGTAAGTTCAATGACAACAACTTGTTCAGAAAACAGCTGAATCTAAATCGACCAAACAGAGACAACAGTTGACACAACATGCAATATTTAATCAGTTGTTGACTTGAGGTACAATTTTATGGCACTTGGTGTACAACATGTTTGTAACCTATGACTTACAGTACATACGGTATCATGCAATACACATCATTTTGGGTTTATTTTATACTGGGGCTCTATTGAAACCATTTTGAACAATTTCTGATTCCATTCACTGCTACTTTTTTTTTTTTTTTTGCAAACTTTATGCAGTTTCTCTACGGACCATCTCTCTAAAACTGTTCTTCTCAGCTTCTGTGCCTTACGTCATGTAGGTCAAGCTATGACCAACCGTCTTGTTTGGTTTATTTGATTTCATATTTATTTACAAATTTACTTAGCAACTCTGTTAGGCTGTGAACAAAACACAGAGAGAGTGACCCCCTGTTCGTCCACCAGTTAAAAAAGCTACCATAACATGGCCCCTTAAGTCTGGTATACAGTAAATACATGGTTTATTACAGGGCACATTACAGAGATACATTGACTCCCATTATATTTAACTGTGAGTTAGATTAATTATAAAATCAGAGAGAAAATCATAAAAAAACATTGACTGTACCATTTGAAATCATGTCAAGTCAGTAGATTTTATGTTACATTTAGATGTTACATCTAAAAGTAGCTGGAATAGTACTGCACATAAGTCATGTCGAATCTGACGTGTACAGTAGAGACACACACAGGCTCAGTTGGACAAGAGACATTGCTAGTTAAGTGTAAGAATAATTGCTGCGAGCTTTGCAGAGATTTAAGAGTCCGGGCCCTGCTGCTGAACGTCTTTATGGCGGGAGTGTGAAGTGTTATCATTAGTAATGTGATTAACACCTTCTCCACAGGGGCAGCAGGGGGCAGCGCTATTGTGTGAGTGTGTGTGTGTGTTTTGTGTGTAAGACATAAAAGAGACAATTACGCGGTGGGTTTGGAGGAGGGGTGTATCTTTTGCCATTCTCACTCGAGCCCAAATATATATTGAAGTATGATGGTGAGTTGCATTTGTAGCAGTGGGGCTGTCTCTTTCCAGCGTTATAATTACCTTGTTAATATATTAGTGACCAGCATTGATTTCGTGGCTAATCCGATCTCAGAGGCTGCAATTGATCCTTCTGCAAGCAGCCCAACAATAAGCACTTTGAGAAAAGAGACGCTCAATACCACACGCACAATTGGCTCTCTCACAGCTTAATTGGCTAAAATAAGCCAAACATTTTGGTTTCCCTCTCAACGGTGAGATCAATGGAGGGAATGAGGCCTGAATTCAGATTACTTTCTTAACAAACTCAGCTGAGCTGTTCTCCCCCTCTACATCCCCATCATCGCTCCCTCGTGTCTTTTCTTATTCATTTTTCAAAGATTTTTTTTCCCCATTTCTGTTTCACAGTGAGGAGAGTAGGAAAGAACGGCAGTGCACATCAGGGGTGTCCCAAAGTGTCATTGCACTGGTCAAAGCTATAAAACACAGATACAGTAATGGTTTGTGGACATGGCTTACTGTTGGCCTGTTTGTCAGATGCCAAAGCTCTCTAATCAAATCAATGTAAAAAGCTTCCTATGACTTAAAAGTATGTTGTCCAAAGCGTTGACAAAGAAATGTTGGTAACCATTGGTTAGCCCTCTTTAACCTCTCTAATTTGTTAAGTTAAATTTCAGTTATCACAAACATACTGCAGATTTCATTCACACTACAATAGACTTATTTTCTATTTGCAAGATGAGAAAGAATGAATTCCTGATAGAAGTTTCCACAGTGAGTCATTTGATTTCACAGAACTTATTTGAGGAAGTTATTTAGCTATATGTTTGTAGTATTCCTGCTCCATGTGTTTGAAAGTACCGGTAATTAAAACAAAATACCAGCTAATTATTAGAAATGTCTGAAGAAAGTTTCCAGGAAATTATTTTGAACGGCAAATAAGTTGATACTTATATCACACATATAAACACACAAATACATAACAAAAAAATTCCCAGGTGATGTATTTCTTTTATTTACCATGATATCTGATCTTGCACTACAGTACAGCACAGTTTGTCCTGGTGGTTCCTTGGTGTTAATGCAAACTAACGTATTACTGTATACATTTTTATATACATATATTTTTTATAAAGACACTATTAACATTACTTAATACACAGTTAAATAATTTAATAACTGGCTTGTTAACATTTATTATGGCTGTCATTGCTAATCTAGGTACTTGGTAACATTATTGCTTGCTAAGGTTGTCCATTTAGAGAAAACACCTGTTTAGAAATATACAATGATTGTCCACATACTCATTACTACATTATGCAATGTTAATTCCCCCATTATAAATGATTAAGTAATGTCTCTCTCATTTACCATTAGTAAATGAGTGGTGTGTTCAAAAGTGTCACTTAGCTGTTAGTTTATGTTTAGTACTGCATTAACTATTGTTAATTAATGTTTCTGTAATGTGTTTATTGTAAAGTGTAACATTGCATCACATTACATTACAGTGTAACTGCTTTTGTTACCTAAACCCAACCACCGTCAGGAATAGGACTGGACTGTGGATTCAGGCTTGGGTCTGTGCTGTGACAGTGATGCTTCAAACAACATCATTTTTATGAATAAATGTAGTGCTCTGTTCATTCAAGTTGTACCAGAACATTATTCATCAAGGGTTTACGTTACAAAAATATAGTATTTGTGGTTGGAAGTTAGATTTCACTGTTAGGAGACAGGCTTGCAATATACTACTGTTTCAGTTAGATTTCTCCAACTATACATGAACTATATCTTGTGCTTTTTTACTCTTTATGCCTTCTTTCCTTTTTTTTATATTTCACTTCTATTACCAGATTTGTGAATCTCCTCTCTCTATGTCTGTCTGTCTGCCTCCCTGTGAGGCCCATCTGAAGGCCAGCTGGTGGCTGACAGCAGCTGAGAACCATAAATCAGATGTGCAGGCAGAATTCCTTACACCACGTTGGCATTCACTTTGTCAGCCATGAAATAAAGATGTAGCGGAGCAGGAGGTCAAAGCATGCAGAATCCAACCCCCCCATAAAGCAACAACAACCTAACATCCACCCTTCTAAAATCTTTATCCTTCCTCAGTGACTTTCCCTCCACAGGTAGCTGCTCTCATCACCTCTTCATTTGTGTGGTCCACCTTGTCGGGCCATAATTTACAATGCAATGGGTTTCTTACTGCAGATAACAGTATGTTTGGAAGCCCAGTGAATGTGAATTTCTTTTTGGAGGTATATATATATACATATATATGTTTTATTTATATGAAAATTTACAACACAAAAATGTGTTTTTATATTTTAAAAACAAGTTAATCTTTCAAAACTTTGGAGTCACATGGAAATTCCCTTGTTTTTCAAAGAAAAGCATGTTTTAAAACATTAAATTCATCATAACTAACATATAGACATTAATCACTATTGAAGCTACAAATGGCTGTTTTTGGGTGGGCGGCCATCTGCCTCGACTGGTTTGGGTGAGTGGAAAGAGGAGAGAGAAAAGAACATTAAAGAATCACTATACTACTTTATTTAAACTCTGCAGTGATGAATATTTTCATATTATCAGCCAATCTAATTGCTTAAGTCTTAAAGTGATGAACCAATAGATTGTTATCACTATATTATCATTTTATTATCAGTGTTAACAGCAGTTTGTTTCAGCTCAACAGCCAGATTTTAATGCCTTTTAGCTCATTGTTTTGGATTTACAGCTGTGACAACTTTTAGCAGCAGCAGCAGACAACTGTTTTCTGTTCCAACACTCTGTACACCAGCATACTGTAGCACAGCAGACATGCAAAGTTAGAGACTAGCTGGCGAACATAATAAAGCGTAGCTTTTAAAGGGCCACACGCTTTTCTGAGTGATCTTGTGAACAGTAAAAAACTGACTCTCCTTAATGAGGAGATGCGTACTCTCAGTTAACTTGCTGTAAAAATTCCCACGGGTGTCCAGTACAAGTAGAAGTACACTTTAAGTTTTCTACTCATGTACCTAAAAATACAGTAAAAGTACAGCACTTGAGTAATGTACTTATTTACTTACCAGCTCTGAAACTTGCATTACCTAATGTTTCATACACCTCTGTGAGTTTAGCTGGAATGAAATGTTCAACAATGACAAGTCAAACAGAGCCATAAAGTCAGAGTTGCCAGACCATGTATTGCTATAAAACAATAAAATAAATGTTGTACTTCATTGGTAACCAGTGGACCCTCTTCCTCGTTCCAGTGAGGGGTTTGCTGCTGGATTTTGAATCAGCTGCAGAAAAGATGAAGCTGAGTGGCTGACCTATATAAAGAGAGCTGTAATATTCAAAGCAAGAGGACATAAAGAAACAATACTCTCCAGTTCTTTAACAGGCAGACATGACTGTAGTGCAAGTGATCAGAGGAAAGAAACACCAAGAAGTAAGAAGTTACTCATTAGCAACAGAAGGCCAGGAGAGCATGGCTGTGGTGTAGCCTGCAGGGCTGAACATTAAGTGCTCAGTTTTACTCTTATTACTACTACTACTACTTACTGTAGGATGCCATAGGATTTCCATTATTACCAGAGATGTAAATAACTAATTGTATTTTCTCTTATTGCTGTAGCTACAAGATTTTTTGTGTACTTTTATTTTTTGAGTATTTATAACTGTAATTTTACTTTTACTTTGCTGCAGTTTAAATTGTCCCTGTTGTTATGTTGTCATATGCAGTAGGTCCTAATATCAATATATTATAGGAGATGGGTACAGAGGAAGAGGACGTGGTCAATTTGACCTATTGCTGCTATGGAGCCAATCTTTTAGATCTTTTTTCTTATCATGCTAACATGCACAATAAAATTACCAAAAGTTATATCATTATTTCAATTTCTAAACATGTTTGGAGAGCTCTGCATGTTTACTCAGCACACACACACACACACACACACACACACACACACACACACACACACACTGCTCCCACTTCTCCATTTGAAAGAGCTCATTGTTACAGCACACCTGCCTGGTCTCCATCATGACCGCAGCAACATATAACGGAATCCCGTGTAGGATTTTTCCTTAATCCATGTCCTGCTTGTTCCTGCATCAGCCTGTGTGTCATGATGACATGTAGGCCTGCTTCTGTTAGACCGGCCATTGGGGGGTTGTGTTCACACGATATGTACGTCAACGTATATAACACATGTACAGCATGCACCCGCCAGCAGGAATGAACAACTGAACAAGGGAGAGGTGGTAATATTAGCTGATGGGTGAGGATGCAGGGGCCAAAGGTTTAGTGTGTCCGATTTAATTTATTTTGTGTTTACAGGCCTTAGCCATGTCGGATATTTTTGGACTACAGTGAATTCACAATAAAAAGTAGAATAAACTTAACACTTTAAAACTAAAGTATTAAACACATACATATTATTGGATTAGCATGCAAGAAAGTGCCTAATAAAACATTACAATTATGTAGTTACCGATTATTAGATTATTATACTCCTTTACATGGGGTAATGAAAACAGACTGAAAAAATGCATTTGAGCACTAGAAGAATAACTTGTACTGAGCATAACACGATGTGTCATGCAGCATTTAAACACTAATCTGAAAGAGAGGAAATATGGTACAATTGAATTCAATTTATTTTATTTATGTATCCTAATCCCATTTGTTGATTTATAGCTAATTCTGTTACATTAATTGTGCATGGACTAATTCATCATTACATTTCTCCACATTTTAAACTTGAAAACAAAATAACTTCTCTGGATTTCACAGAAATACCACTATTACTACTACTAATACTGCTACTAATAGTAGTACTAGTAATTGTTACCTGCTGTTCTTTCCTCTCTCCTCTTTCCACTCACCCAACCAGTCGTGGCAGATGGCCACCCACCCTGGGCCTGGTTCTGCTGGAGGTTTCTTCCTTTAAAGGGAGTTTTTCCTCTTCACTGTTACCTAGTGCTGCTCAGGTGGGGTTGTTGGGTTTTCTATATAATTCTGTATACAGTTATATTTACATAGTCTTAAACCTTAATCACTGTAAAATGCCCTAAGAAGAGGAGGCGCTATATAAATAAAATTGAATTGGATTGAGTTGAGTTGAATGAACACTTAAATCCTGTACTTCTATTACAAAATAGTTCTATGCATTAGTCAAACTAATATTTATGGTGCTACTGTACAGTATGCGTTATTTCAATTATGTTTACAGAAAAAAGTGTGATCATCAACATGCATGTTGTGCATATGTGTGTGTGTGTCATAAGCAAGTGTGATATCTATATTAAGTAAGTCATGGTCTTGTTCTTGTTCTTGTTATATGCTTCAAAGTAATTATGTTCTTATTTTGCCTGTGTTGGATATTTTATTGGGAAGATATGTTAGTGTTCATATTTTATTACAATCACATCACATCAATTAACTCAATTTAACCTTGTTATGATCAAGGAGTAAATTTTTTTTAATTCTTTTAAAACTTTTAAATCTCACACAGTCTTTCACCTTCCTCTGGTCGTCTCAATGATCATTCCTAATTCTTCCTACCGTCTTTCCATCTCTTTTTTTTCTGCTGGTGTCGTGGTCAGCGTGGGGGTTGTGGGCCAGGTCAGAGGTTAAAAGGATAGGTCCATGTTTGTCTAGCTGTATTGTCGTGGCCTTGGTACATCTGACCTCTAGTGTGCTGTGTTCACACAAGGGCACGGGGTGAAACTATCCCTCACACATGCACGTCTGTGTGCGCATGTGTGAGAATGTTTTTTGCACGCACAGAACCACAGAACTGTCTGACTTATGCAAAGACATCAAAGGGACAAGTAGAAAAAAACACAACGCCGAGCGTTGAGTGTCTTTAATGAACTGTGGACACTGGACTCTTGTAAAGGGACTTGTCTGTTCTGTCTGAGGGGGTAACTCAGGCTGTAAAAACCTGAGGTGGATATTTCCCTTTCACAGATCCTTTGAAGAGGAACAAAGGACTGAGCCTGTTATGGAGATTATCCTGTTAAGCCATGGCTGGCCTCGCCCACCCAGGATGGCTGCAGACTGTACGGAGCTGTCATATCAGTGGCAACATCTACACCACAGTGGCCTGCAGACAGAGGAAACATCCACATTAAGGCTGTTTACACAGCACCCATGTCCAAGAGCTGGATCAACCTCAGATTATCCATGTTCTAGCTATCATGTCACAAGAGGTAATTTCAGGGCGAGACAGCCATAGAATGCGATGACAAACCAAAGGAAGCCTAAAATACTGCAACGTTCGTCACATCACGCAGCAGCAAAGGTGACTAAATGACATACTGACAATGTGTTATAACTGTAGCCTTAAAAGTGGTGGAGAACATTCGAACTGTTCTGTGGTCTAAGCCGTTAAAACCCCCCAGGAATGTGCTGACTAAATTTAACATAACAATGTGTTTGTCTGTTAGGCGATATTGACATTTTGAACTGGTGGTGATGCTAAAGGGAAGTTCAGAGAGTCAACTGGGAGAAAAGGACTTGTGTTTTCAGGCTTCAGTGGATTGTGTGTGAATTCAGCCATTACCTCGGTTTCTGAGATATCGTGTCATCGTTTAAGAAAGAATTTAAGAAACAAATCTCTGAAACTAAAACACAGAATTGATCTTTGGCCTCTAACACGATCTCTATTTATTATGGTCTCATTGAACTTTCCACGGGGCATCAGCTCAGTATATCAAGAAACAAACCAGCCCAGTAGCAAAGGCAATTACCAGTTTACGTCCAATGACAATGTTTAGTGTTTAGTTTAGTGTGCTGGATAAAGTGTGCCTATATGACGTTGCTAAGGCAAGTGAATGTTATTTTACTCATTAATATTACGTTCTTATTATTAGTAATGCAGTTAAAAGGCTTTGGTGAAAGCTCAATAAGAAAGGTCCTCTACCCTCACTGTGTAGGTACTGTATATCCAGGTAGACAGCCACAGCTCCATCTTCATCTCCATCTCTCTGCTGATTCAACCACCACAGATGTCAAGACCCTGTCTGAGTTCATCCTATTACCTATCCTCACTGTCCTACAAGTTGAAGAGCTGCGGTCTGGCAAAATGCTTTGTGTTCATATACACTATTAATGTCTCCTCATTGAGCTGTAATACGTTACTTCAGTTAGGTTTGAAATATTAAAATGCCAGTTGTTTTTTGGACAAGCTCAATTGCCTCAAACATCCACACGTTTCATGAATTAATCTGGGCTCATGTCAACAATCCTGAGCACTCAGAAAAAGTCTGCTGGACATCTTGGAGACATATGTATGAGGACACTTGTGATCCAATTGCCCAGGACACATTTTAAAACCAAGTACAAACAGAGTCACTTCTGACAGCGGTGGCACTAAATACCAAACTTCATAATGTTTAGGACAGCTTGTCACGAGATCGTAATGTTGTTGTAATGTCTGTTAATGCAGAAAGACCCGGGCTTTTCTTTAAGGCTGGAGGAGTCTAGAGAGGAGCGAAGCATGTGTGAGAGGGTGTACAGTATGTAAGTTGGCAAAATGAGAACGTGTCCATCTTGCTGCTCATCTCATGGAAATTTAAGATGTGTGGAAATGTCCCGAGCGCGGAATGCAGATGATAAAATGTCTGTGACAGTTTTATTGTGATCCGAGAACATCCTTAGCCAAGATATCAGTCAGCCTGACTCGACAGGCTCTCACAGCTGCTGTTATTTAGACGACACTTCACGACCAGCGCACCACTGGGGAGACCTGATCTGACTGGCCGGGGTTGCTGTGCGGGGGGCTTAGATGAACATAAATAACTGGCTTTAATGAGGGCCGTGATTTTAATATTTCCACGCTTTAAACTTCACATCTAAGCAGCCATGGTGTGCCTGAAACAACACAGCTTGGTTTACTGGCTGCATGTAGAGCGGTACACAGCGTGATCAAAGCTGCAGTACACATCATATTGAACAACACTGTACTTGCCAAGTTTCTGGGGACGACTTGAGAGACTGTTGAGGTTGTTGGAGGGATCCTACTTCAGAATCTGTTTTCCTGTAACTGAGTCTTGCTGTTTCTACAAATAAACCACTCAGAGAATATTTCGTTCTTACTATTTAACCAAGTAACATTAACTTGTTTTGTTTACCATTACTATTTCCTTCCAGTTTGGTGTCAGCTTAACAACTCTATCAGTCCTGGAGAACTTGTGCATTTGGAAGTTTAAACTGACGCTCTGGTCTCTGTTCACTGCATTGATACTTTATTTTTTTATTTACAGCATTATCACACTGCCATTTTGCAATATTTGTGTACTACACAGTACTGCACAGCACACATCACTTGAATGTGCAGGGTAAGAGGATGCTAAGTCTGTGCAGACAGTTTAACAACCTGGAGTCTGGAAAGTGAATTATACTGTAACTTTCTACATAGATCTAAATTCTAATTTTACATGATGTGCATGCTGTTACATGAATACAGGCAGTAAATTAAAGTGATGATTAATACCCTGCTGTAGTTACAGGATAAATACAGTTTATATGTGTAGACTCTATGATAATGTACTGAATCTGTCATAATTTTTAAAATTTAATTTATTGATCCCCCTCAGGAAGTTGTTGCTGGATAGGCACACATACCTGAAGCTGTTACTACACAGCCGTTTAGTGGTTTTTGTAGGCGACTGCTCCATTAACTGAGTCACTGCCTGTACTCCTGTATATTCATTTTGAAATAAAATTATAAAATTAATTTCGCTCCTCAGTATGGGTGGAGCTGTATTCTGTCTCAACCTCTTCTGAATAGGTACCTGGTTCCTTTAGAAGGGTATACTGTACAAGTTATTGCTTCAGTGTGGTACATTGTTGCTATGTATCACACAATATTAGAATACACACCCCATGAGACACAGCACATACTGTACAAATAATTATTAGATGGTTATTCCCTAGTTTTCCACATTCTTACTAGCGTGTGTCTTATGTATTGCACAGGTACAGTCCTCACATTTCAATGCTAGTTATATTGCCCATATAACTGTATATGTGACTAATACATCTCTTAAATCATGAAAGGTATACCAGTATTACAATAAGATACCTTGTGAATTCAGTCAATTAAACAGTAACTTGTAGGTAATCTACAACATGCTTAGATGCTTAAAAGACATAAAGGTCTGGATGTCCTCTAATTTTCTACTCCTAAATTCAGACAAGACAGAGGTTATCACATATCACATATTTTTACCTTAGATGACATAACATTGACCTCAAATGATACTGTGAGGAATCTCAGAGTTGTCTTTGATATCTCCTTTACTCCATACATGTACAAGAAATCTCTAGAACTGCCTTCTTTTCCCGAGGAATATTTGTAAAATTAGGAGCATCCTGTCCCAAAGTGATGCTGAAAAACTAGTCCATGTATTTGTTACTTCCAGACTGGACTATTGTAATTCCTTATTAATAGTTTGTCCCAATAACTCATTAAAAAGCCTCCAGTTAATCCAAAATGCTGCAGCCAGAGTTCTGACTGGAATTAGCAAGAGAGATCATATTTCTCCAACGTTAGCTTCTCTCCATTGGCTCCCTGTAAAATCCAGAATAAAATCTGAAATACTTAACCTCACATATAAATCCCTTAATAATCACGCTCCATCTTATCTTAAAGATCTTATAGTTCCATATTTTCCAAGCAGAACTCTTCATTCTCAGACTGCAGGTTTACTTGTGGTTCCTAGAGTTTCTAAATGTAGAATAGGAGACAGAGTCTTTAGCTACCAAGCCCCTCTCCTGTGGAACCAGCTCCCAGTTCAGGTTCTGGTACTCTCTCCACATTTAAGACTACACTTAAAACTTTACTTTTTTATAAAGCTTATAGTTAGAGATGGATCAGGTGAGTCTGAACCTGATCCATCTCTAACTCTAGTCTGCTGGGGGACCTCTACTGGCACTGAGCTCATTTATTCATTCAACAGCTACTGTTTCTTGTCATTAACTTTGTCTTTTCTTTCTCCCGTATTTGTCTTTAATCTTCTCTGTCTCTCTTTCTCTGTACTTTTCTGCAGGTTCCTCGGTCCTGGAGCTGTATATCTCTAGAGTGCAGTTACTGGTCCTACCATCCTGCCGAGTGATCTTGCTCCTTGTTTTTTGTTGCCTCCTGTTCGTTTCTCTCTTCTCTTTCCACTCACCCCAACAGGTCGAGGCAGATGGCCGCCCCCACCCCGTTCCTGGTTCTGCTGGAGGTTTCGTCCTTTAAAGGGTGTTGCAGTATGGATATTTTGACATATTTTGATTAAATGAAATAAAGGAGTCCATCTTTATACTTTTTACATGCTCTTTGTAACAGAGGTGTTAAAAGCAGTATGTGCAGCCAAAAGTCAACCCACAAGTTAAACACACCTATATCTGGCTCTGCTTGGTCTGGACTTTTCTGACTGTGCTCTGGTCTTGACTGAAGCCTGTATGTCATCAAAATGTGCTCATACTTTGATGTGCTTGTATTTATTGTGAAAGAAAAAAGGCCATTTGGAAGGAGCTCTCTTAGTCCATGCATGTACTGTGAACACAGCAGAACACAGCGTGATCCATTGACAGATGGTTGAGAGTCTGAAATGTAATCTCAACAGGACTAGAATAGGCACTTAGGCACTAAATCGGTGCTTCCTTTCTCCACCTGACCAGGGAGAGGAATGTGTTCAGTACAGCTGGGTCAGATCCTAAGTGACACTGACGTGTCTGAGTCTGTGACAACAAATAGCAACGAGTGAAAGTAATACGAGGAGATTTAGTTTAAAACGTTTTAGTATTTCTTGGCTATAGATGTTTTTAAGAAGCTGTGTCTGTAATGTATTTGAATTAGCAAGGATATCTCCAGCTGGACTTGGCCACTTATGATTAGCTACAGCTTTTTGGTATTAACTTGGTATTTACTGTTAAATAGACAATATAGAAAAAATGTAATCAGAGTAAATCCCTTAAAGGCTGATTGCATCTTGCAGTATGTATTATGCTGAGTATGGTTCTTCTCACTATGAACAAATTGTTAGTATTGATTTGAAATTAAATTGATAAGATTTATTAGACCTCATAAGTACCTCTCAGTTGATTTCTACACCTCCTCTTTTAGAAGGAAAAGGAAAGGAAAAGGATCTTGTTTATTGCAGATTAAGCCACCAACCAGCCTATATTTTAGTAAGAATGAACATCAGCAACTGCACAGAAAATAGGATACTTACATCTTAATTCATCATAATAATAATGATCTAGTAATAAAGTAGTTTGATAGATTTCCCCATAACCTCAACAAATAGTCCGAAAGAGGCACTAAATAAACATGGTGAGGTTACTAAAAGCATTGTTTTAGCCTTTAAAATAACTTCACATGATATTGAGACTGCTCACGTTCATTATGTTATTACTAACAATAGCATCGATGGAAAGTTGTCTTATACTGGACTTTAACTCTGGTCTCCTGTGTGAAAGTCCTGTGTTTTGTTGTGCCACCTATCCAAACTCACTTTCACCTGCAAACTTTAAAAGTTTTAATAGTTAATATTAAGTTGGTCACCGTGTAATATTCATCAGGTCAAATGTATGAGTTGTATTTTTCTGCCTATTCCATCGTTTTTCACAGTGGACAGTCTCAAACTGGAACAAGTGTCCACTTGAACTCAATAATGAACTGATTAAAAGGTCAAAGGTTGCTGTGACCTCATCACTGACCCATCTTGTCATGCCAAGGACAAGACTGCCTGGAGAGAATTTCTGATTCACTCGTGTGGGATGTGTGTGTGGGAGCTACGCCTCGGTTGGCAGAGGCATAAAACAGCAAAGCAGTCAGTTTAGTTTCATACACTGTATTTTTCTTTTTGGCAAATGGATAAAATTCACCCAACACATCTTCCAGGACAGCATCTGAGTCATTTTCTAAATATGTTGTTTGTTGCCAGTGTTACTCCGCATGAAACCGACATGTGTCCAGTCCTATTCACTGACTTCAACAATCAGTAAGATATTAGCACCTCACCCTCTGAGTGACAAATACTCTGACAGAAACTGACAGTGATGGGGAGCTGAGGAGAGGCAGTTATGGTAGTGTGAGAGCTGCTGTTGATTGTCGGAGGGCAGACGACGCCATGGTGGACTGTTCGCATATTTTGTCAGGGGCAGATAAGTGGGGTGTCAACAACACAGTGATGTCTCTGTCTACGGCCAAGAATTTGTCAAGTTCATCACCCAGAAAAGGAGCATGGAGCAGCGCACACACACACACACACACACACACACACTCAGCTGTCTAGCCATTTAAGCCAGATGAGCACAGAGGGCAACGACTAATGGAGTGTGAGAGTCTGCTTTTCTTCCATTACTTTACTTTTAAAGTATCACACATTTCTCTAACACACCGACTTCATGCTTAGCAGCGCTCATCCGTACTGTAAGTGGTGTCCTATCTACTATTCATTCATGCACATGTGGTGATGTTCGCTATTTTAAAATGCAACAGGTGTATGAGTACACACTTACATATGTGTGTGTGTTTATGGGTCAATCCAAATGACTCCTGGCTCCTAACACCTCCACCGTCCCAGTAATGCAGACTGGCGACCCACTGTCCCGTGTCAGGGGCCAGCCCCGCATCATGACCTTATTAACACCTCCAGGACCCCCGCAAGCATCCGGCCAACAGTGACTTTTTACAACACCAAGAAGCACGAGCCTCCTGAGCAAGGGATGGAAGTAATCTCAGGGGTGGCACAGCCTGTAGATTATTATATATGAAGAATATTATTAATATTCTGTGTAAATGTTCATTATTGATATGTGAACAAACACAACCAGGGCTGCTGGAGCAAATCCCAGCTGTCACAGGGCGCACGGCAGGGTACACTCTGAACAGGTCGCCAGTCTATCACAGGGTTTGAACTATAGTCTTACAAACTAAATATGTTACCTAAATCCAGCTTCTAAATATAAAGCTTTGGAAAGTAAATCATCACCTGACATATAACTAGTTGATGCAGTCACAGCAGACACACCGTAGAGTCCCTCACGCTTGAAAACAGGGATGTGGGGTATGAGGGATCTGTAATCAGGCCTGAGAAACATTTCACATTTTACATAGTGCAACTTTAAATACACAGAAAAATAACCAGTTAAATGAATAATTAACAATGTGACCAAACCCCCTCAGGTTCTGATCTACTAAAGGTTTGCAGCTATTAAAACGTGTAGAGTGATCACTCACAAAAACTGCTCGAGCTGACCTACTAAAGGTGCACACTGTGAGGGCCGTGTCTTTTAAACCAAAGTATTTCGCATGATGGAAGAAAAAACAATACAGTGAATAGTTTGTGAAGTTCAGAGATGGTGAATAAGGAGATGGACGGTTTCATAACATTATGTTATCATCACGTGCATTAAAGAAAGGAGCCTGTGTGTGTGGTCAGATGGTCAGTCTCCAGACTCTCCAAGGTGGAAACATGAAACACACTAAATCCTTATTTAAACACAGCCACCAACACCATGTTTGCACTTCTGGTCAATCACGCAGTTTTTCTTAATAGATCACCAGTGAACAGCCACCAACAAAATGTTTACAAAAATCAGGTGCTAACATTTTTATGGTATGTCTACTGTATTTCTACTTGTAGTTGAGTTTAGGCAAGTACTTTTACTTGGGTATGGAGTTGTGTGTTGTGTTGTGTACTTCTACCATTCCTGTAATCTCACACTATAAATGCACAAATATAATGAAAACAGGTACAACTCTTGATGACAACTGATATCTTAAAAGACAACTGTCTTTTAAGACATCTCTGACGCTGTGTGGATCTTAGCCATACACTCATGTAGTCAGTACTGAACAAGATTTCACGTCCACAAACAGAAAGGAGCTGCATTGGTTGTGTTTCCATTTGTCACGAATGCATCAGTATGTGTAGTAATCCAAAGTACACACAATGAAACTGAAGTAATGCAACACAAAACTATACATATCCATCATACACACTTGTGTTAGGTATAGAGATACAGTGACAGTCGCCTCTGTCCTTTCTTCATGTCTATCTCCTGCACATTTATTTAGTTACCACACATCCACTGTGGCCAAGAGACACGCTCATCCTCCACATGTTCCCCAGTTTAAAACTCCTCTGTCTGTTGTGAGTCTGAAGATGTGGTATACTGTACACAACTGTAGTGTAATTTACAATAATACAGTTCACAACTTTGAGTAAGTTCAACAGTTTTACACTAATATGTTAACATATATAAATCTGGAGTGAAAACACTAGTGGCTTCACCTTCTGTGAGAATTCATGAAATGTAACCAGCACTCATCTCTGTGGTGATAAGAATTCAAGCATGGAACAAACAACTAAAAAATAATACAGGTTATCAGTCAGCAGCTTAAGCCAAAAGCAGCAAGACAACTGGTTCCCTCACTGGATTTTTGTGCTTCCTATTAACACGCAGCATTTGCACTGTGAACACAGTGTAGGTGGATTCATTCTGTGCTCTGTGTGTGTGTGTGTGCGTGTGTGTGTGTGTGTGTGTGTGTATACTTTTGTCTTCCAGGTCGTGGAGAGGCTGTGTTCGGGGAGCTGCTGCAGGTCTTGTTAACACAATGAGCAGCAGTCAGGGACAGTGTTTGTGCAGGTGGAAGCTCCTGCTGTCAGAGCACACATAAATCTGCCAGAGCAGGGAGTCCATGTGGAACCTGCACCTCAGCCGCCACATATTTACTGCCACGGAGGAGCAGTGCTACTGGCCACACTGTGCATGGACCACTCATTAACCTGTCACTTCTCTCAACTAATTAACTAGTTACTGCACCAGATTTGTGACCTCCCTTCATTACTGTGCCATTAAAGTTATTTATTTGTAATACAACACAAACAAACTGATACTTGAAGCAAACTTTCTTCCACAAAATAGCATCAGAAATACATCACTAAGGGCTGGATAGCGTAGTGGTAACATCGCCGACCTACAAGCAGCACGACCTCCTTAGGCGTGCTCTGCCTTTGCCTTGTACCTTGTACGTCTCTTTGGATAAAAGTATCTGATAAATGACTAAATGTAAATGAAAAATCATGTTTGCACAATAAGTAAACATTAGTGCTGTGGATCTCTTTGTTATTGTGGGTGGTTAGGGTTAGGATTAACTGATGCTTTTCACATCTATTGACGTCACTATTTAATGCAGACTGTAGTCATGACAATAATTAATACTCAGATACAGTTGATGTAGAAACATCACAGTTTAGTCCCATTCAAACATTTTTCTGCACAACTTTTATTTACTCCTGTGATATTTTCAGCTCATTGCTCACACTGAGCTGTTGTTTGTATCCTCCCCTGTACAGTCATCACAGCTACGGGGCAGAAGGGGGATACCTGGGCTTTGCCTCAAGGGCCACTGTCTCCACTCGTCTCTTTGTTTCTGCCTTCTCAGAGGAACAGTCCACAACAATGTTTGACAGAATCATGAGCAGGCTGTAAATACTAAGACACACATTCAAACTGTTATTTTCAAATCCATTAACACCCAGAGTTCCTGTTCACCAAAATGCTTAACTGACCACTCAAACGTCTCCTAATGACCGCGTTGAGCTGTGTTTTCGGGGAAACAGGCTGTCACAGTGGGCTGACAGCAGTTTAACATTTAACTGCGTGTGTTTCACTGCTGCTCTTTATGGAGGGAAAGGTTTAGTGAGTGTTTCCATTATTTGGCTTGAGCCTTAGGGGTATAGCTTCAGTGTGTGTGTGTGTGTGTGTGTGTGTGTGTGTGTGTGTGTGTGTGTGTGTGTGTGTGTGTGTGTGTGTGCTTTACACCATGAGGACAACTCTGAGCTCTAGACTTCAGGAGTGATTTAGGGTAGTGGTTGAAGTTAGGAGTTTATTTGTGAGGCTGAGATTAAAGTAAAGAGCTTTGGATGGATTGTGTCAATTAGTGTACTGAGTGTATGTTCCAGTGTGTCTAATATACACACACACCAGCATCAAATTAATTCATTAATAGATTAATTAAAAAAGCCACAGTCAGCAGTCAGGCACAGACTGAAGTAGTAACAGTACCTTGTCCTCCCAGTTGTACCTACAGGGTAGTGGTATCAGGGTGCAGGACTTACAGCCCAGCTCCTTCTGCTTGGTGTCTCAGCTCACCTTCCAGCCTCTGTGTTTCTTTACACATCGTATGTGTCAGGGCAGGACAACAACAGCTGGCCTCACATCTGGAAAGGCTCTGCTGAGGACCTTAATTGACTTTCAGCCGAGCTATTTGGCCTTTCTAAAGAAAGACACCTTCCAGCATTCCAGCCGGCAGAACAATCCCAAATATTTCAGTGCTCACACGGAACATCATCAACAACACACGGTGTGAAGGTGAATTTCCTAGTGTACTACTCCCAGCAGTGGAATTAAAACACTAATCTTTGCACAAAGGTTGATGTCATCGTCTTCTGTTTGATGAAAGTCCTGTTACTTGTCTGTGCTTTTGTGCGTAGGACCTAGAGGAAAACATATGGGTTACTGACATGCACAGAGATACTACCATCACTACAAGTGATAGGATCTCTAGCTGTGTGTTTGCTGCTGATGCATGATTGTGTGAAAGGACACAGCGGCTGCTTGGGTTTGTCCCCATGAGAACCACCTGCTCCAGAGGATGTTAAAGTGTAATCCAGGCTGCCTCTCCACAGCCTCACAAAGAAAGACGTGTGGAGTAATCTCCAGTGCCTAATCACTAACCTTAATCACAGAGACACCACGGAAAGAAAAGGCCAGACTCTTTTTGAACAAGCGCCGCCAAATGGTATGTGCAATTAATCTCCAATTCAGCCGCACAAAACAGCCAATTTGTATGTTAAAGAAGGATGACGGAGGAGGCAGAAAGGGCCGGTTGTTGTCGGACATTAAGGTCGGGATGTATGTGGGCTCCTTCAGCAGCAATCTGCCACCCAGTGAATAGTGGAGGCTTGATGGTGTGCCATGTGTTGGGAACGCAGAAGGAGTGTGCAGAGGCAGACAGAGCAGGGAGGACGCTGGGTACAAGCAGAGGTCAGAGTATGACATGAAGCCTGACGGCCTCTCCTTTGTTCCACATTATCTCCTTAAACACACAACTTGCTCTGGTGCGCTGCTGTTGCACACTGTGCCATGGTGGTCCAAACAGCAGACAGATGGTCCAGAGACCTCAGGTGACTCTAAACCATCTCTTAGTTATGCTGATATAGCTTAGTCTGCTGGGGGAACTCTACTGATAAACTGAGCTCCTCTCCTCTCTCCTTACTCCTCTATCCATTCAAATGCCACCATTGCATGTCATTAACTTTGTGTCTTCTCTCTCCTGTAGTTGTGTTTCCTCCTCTCTGTCTCCCTCTCTCTCCTCTCCTCTGCAGGTATACTCTGCCTTGGAGGTGTATATCTCCAGATTCCATTTTATTGGTCCTACCAACCTGTCCAGTGTTTTTGCTGCTTGTTGTTGTTTTTGTTGTCTGCTGTTTTTTTCTCTCTCTCCTTTCACTCACCCCAACCGATCGTGGCTAATGGCCGCCCACCATGACTCTGGTTCTGCTGGAGGTTTCTTCTGTTGAAAGGAGTTTTTCCTCTCCACTGTCACCTAGTGCTGCTCAAGTCGGATTGTTGGGTTTTCTATATTTATAATTCAGTACACAGTTATACTTTGTAAGGTCATTAAGACGTTAAGCATTTGCTCCATAACTAGCATTTAACACTTTGAATTCTGATATGTTTTACTGATCACATGGGGACATTGTTGTGGACTGCTGCTGCTACTACTTTCAGGTTCAGTGTTTTTTCCGAGGACGTGATGACATGTGGCCAGGAGTCCTTAGAAAGAAAGTAGCATTTGGCTGGGAGCTCTTTGTCATGTTTCACATTTCAGTAAGTTCCCGCCAAACGTGTTCTCACAGTGTTTCTGCTCAGTAAATGTTCAGATCAAAAACTGGACACAGATTTGTTTTTGAGCACATTTTTTTGCTAAAATAAAATCAAGTCTTGCAGCAAACAGATTCTTTAAATATTAATGCACTGATACTTTTCATAGCTGCAAAAACCTTAATAGTAATTGTGGCATCTACAAAAGTTTGAGCTGGCAACCCTGATCCCACTTCACCTTTAGCAAAAGTTAGGCATAAGGTCGGAAATATTATACTTGGGAGCGGCATGGCAGCCAGTGGCACAGGAAACATTGTATGAATAGAGAAAAGAAAAAATAAACCCAAGTAAATTCTTGATGCAAATGTCAGGCTTGCTGGTTATAAAAGTGAAAGTGAGGAGAGTCTGGCTTTTACAGCAGGACCATGACCCAAAGCAGACCTCCAAATCCACCCAAAGCGACTTCTAGAACAACCTTCTGAGCATTTATACATTATATACATTCATGTATTTAGTGTGTCTGGTCAAAATGGTTTTATTAAGTTCACAATTAAAATGATTATTATTACATTTAAAATGCACAAAAATATTACAAGAGTTTATCACTGTTGCTAATAATAAACCTATGCATAATATGGTAGGTGTTGTCACCACACAATTGTAAAAGAAAAATGTTTTGACATTAACACAGTAGAGCTGCAACTAGTTTTTATTGAATATTGAATCATTTATCAGTTACTTAAAACAGTGTTTCATGAATTGGATATTTTGTCATTAGGTAATTAATCCTGTGCTTATTATGATGAGAGTGGAGGGAAACAACCAGCTTGGCTCTGACTAAACCTAAAAATCTGCGTACCAGCACCTCTAACACTCAACTAGCACTCAAATAGAATTCAAGAAAGGCCACAATAATACACACAATAACATCATTCTCTAACACTAACAACATTTTAGGACCTGGCTCATTGTAGCTGCAGTTTGAGCTCAACATGCTCCTGGCGCTCTAGAGCTAAAAGAGGCTGAAAAACAAAACAGACCTTTCAAACCATTGCCAGAGAAGAAATCCAGAGAAATCACAGGCTAGAAGCAGTCACGGTAATATCAACAAGGTGAGTCACACTGAGTGATGCTACATGATTGGCCACTGCCTGACTTGATGAGGATAATTAAAGGATGCATGTTGTTACAGTGGGCAGATGCAGAGGGCACCATGGGATGGACATCATATTAAAATGTCCCTGAGTGTTTGATAGTCAGCTCTGAGTCACTGTATCAGACTCTGTCGTCCAATGTAAACACGCTTCCTTTGGTCTGCTGGCTTGTAAAGTGGTGCCACAATCCGGGATGGGCTTTTCAGTCCTCCTCCTGCCTTTAGTCCAGCTTTGATGGGGGAATCGGAGATGAAGCTGTCTTTGCCCAGAGAAAACCGAGACACACGTGCGACAGGGAGGAGAAGGGAAGGTGTTCCGTTTCAGGATTCACAGGAATTAGTGGTGAAAGGTTGTGAAAATAACACCGAGGCCCAAGCTGAGCGTGAAATTGTGAACAGAGGGATTAATGGGACTGTAAAAAAAAAAAAAAAGAGCATTAGAGCCCATCCCCACCCCCAAACCACTTCACAGAGGTATGTCTGAGTGTGGGACAAAGCGCTGCTCTGATGCGTGTGTGTGTGTGTGTGTGTGTGTGTGTGAGATGGATAGACCATCTCCTCTTACTCCGTGACGACTTAATGAGAAAAACAGAAAAGAGCATGAGACAGCGTTTGAAGAAATAATCCAGTGAGTGACTAAAAAACAACAACAGTGAGTCGACCTCTGACTGGAATTTGGGAGCTTTAACATTTAATGTCGTGTTAAAATCTTTCTTCGTGGACGAGACGGTTTGAATTTCCCCAGGTTTTGACCCCACGCAGGTGATGGAGTAGAACTCACTGAAGCTTGACGATGCTGATTTCCAACGTGCCTCTCATTCCTTGGCTGGATGAAGTATCTGCACTAGCTGAAGATAATAAATGAGCAGAGTACACTCTTGTATTCTGTGGCCTTCACTCCCAGACAGTATTACTGTACCTGCACATACAGTGTGTGCTCTGCGTCCTCCGAGGTGCCGCGTTTGGTCAACATTGCAGCGTTGTGTTGTTTAACCTTTTTCCTCTGCAGGCTCATCGAGCTCCGCCGCGACGATGGCTCTGACATTTTGTGACATTTGAGCGTATGGACGCACGTCTCGAACGGGACAGGAACACCCAGTGTGGAGCCACAATGGAGATAATCCCAAAAACTAACACTGAAGTCTGTTGTGTGCCTGTCAGGGATCAATAGCGCAGACATGCTGATCTTTTTCCACAGACACAAACAATGTTTAAATGCCAACAGAACGGCAACGCAACAATCTCAACAAGTCACACACAGCCAGATTACTGTATGTTGTTTATCCCCACCCTTCTCATAGCACCTGTGGGAGCGTCTGTCGAAACAGGGTCAGTTTGGTTTTAAAGGTTTAGTTCATCTGAATCTGAAAATCCTGCTCATGATGTCAGACCAGGTTTGGGTTGTATTACACATGTTCACAGCTATAACACTTGGACCATCCATCTACTCTGAACTCCTCCTCAGACTCACTCTCTCTGTAACTGCATCATAACTTTCTTTTTCTGCAGCATGTCTGAATCAATCACATCACTGTGGGCTGTAATAACCTATTGGTACATTCAACGAACAAGCTCTTTTATGAATTTTATTCCCAGGAGGACGAGCTCAAAGTCACTTCTATGTCCATTAAAGAGGGGGAACATGACTCATTAAACCATGGATCTGGTTGGTAAATGCTGGTGCTGTGTTGATGACAATATTTATCTGCTGTATGAATCTTGAATTTCTTGTACTGTGTAGGTTTCTGTTCATACTCACTGTGTGAACAGGGCGTTTTAACAGACGTAGACCAAAAGACTATTTTAATTGTAACTGTAGGTCAATGTATTAATGTATCTACACATGTTACTACTGTAGTGCTGGATTTTACAAACTGTATGACCAACTACTGATTTTATGTGTGTGATGTTGAAGCTTTAAAACACCACACAGCTTGGCTCCCTTCAGTACCAGAGTCACCAGTGTGATGTGTTAATTCTTTTAAATTAAATTTTCATTTCCACATTATTAAAACACCCTACTTAAAACCACTCTGCATTAGGGTACAACGCCTCCCCTGTGCTGTCTCCTTCAGTTCTTTCTCTTTCTGCCGTCTGTCAAGTCTTCTTCTTTAGAAAAGGCATCACCCAATATTACTGCAAACATGTTAAATGAACATTACACCAACAGAAGAAAAACAGTAGATGCAAAAAAAATAATGAAAAAACAGGCATCACCACTTGATCATTAAAAGACTTGTCTCAGTGTGTTTCAGTATGAAGAAACACAAATCTAGCGTATTTATTGCCCATTTATTAATTATTAACCACTGCTGATATGTTCTCACACTGTAAATTGTTACTGCATGTTGATATGTTGATCTACTCGACCACTTCATACCACACTTTATTTTTATACGTTTCAACACTGTGCATTAATATGTCATGTTTATTTGTAGTTTTTAATGTTATTATTATTATTTCGATCAGGAGATTGTGGAGACCAGGTCCTCAGATGCAGCCCTTCATCATTCTGGATTATTCAACACATGTGTGTTTACTACATAATTCCATATTTGTTCTGTCATCATTTAATGTACAGAGTTAAAAATAATAATAATAAAAAACACTGAAGGAGAAGATTTGAGAATAATTTTTAAACAAACAGGGAAAACAAGGAAACAATAAACAATAAACTGCACTACAACATAACAAAATTTACTGTGGCAAGAAAATGTATGTGAACCTTATTATCTAATCATCATTTAAATCAAGGGTATTAACAAATATGATTTTCATGAAAAAGTATGTGAACCCTTAAAATAAATAACTGGGTTGTTTCTTTACCTCATTAATGAGTGTTTGTTGTGTTCTTGGGGTCTTTTGACTTGCTGTTTACTTCTTAGTAGAGTAGCCACAGTCCTAAAGTGTCTCCATTTATAGATTGTTTGTCTGTAGACTGGTGAATTTCTAAAGTCTTTGACATCACTTTGTAACCCTTTCTAGCTGTATGTAAATCAACAATTCTTGATTGTAGATCTTCTGAAAGCTCCTTTTGGTGAGGTATGGCTCATGCCACATTCTTCCTGTGCAGACCAAAATCAATCAAAAAATACATATAAAAAAACTAAAATAGATGAAGATCAAATCACATTTTATGACAAATTATTGCTGAAAACCATAAAATTCCAAAAGGTTCACATACTTTTTCTTGCCACCATATAAGGGTTTGAGGGTTTTTGGGGCTAAACTTTGGTTAAACTAGTTTGGGTCATGGTTAAATTAGAAAAGTATTTGCTGAAAAGGATCAGTCAATATCTCAGCTTTGGGTTGGGGGTTGAACTCAGGTCAGCAGGGTTCAAAGCAGGAGTCCACCCCCCTCAGCAGATCCTCCACACTCACACTTTCCATTGTACCATTTCCAAGTCAAACTCTCGCCTGACTCCGTCTAATCTAAAGTATTGCACAGATTTTAAAGTTCTCTGTTTGTGATTCTTGTTAACACGCTTGTTAACGTGAGCGTGTTGAGCTGTGGAAGCATCTGTAAATTATTTGTCAGTGACACGTCCTGGACGTATGGACGTGAATGGGGAGACACGGAGAAAGGCTCACAAAACAAATGAGTGCACGAGTTAACCTCATAGAGCGTCCATTAGACATGCACTGCTACCTCTAACTGCAGAGAGGCTGGGGGCTGGAAGGGGGCAGTGTGTGTGTGGGGGGGGGGGCTCTATCATCAGGAAACACTCAGACGAGGTTAATCCAATTAGAACAACCGAGCACGGGTGAAAATGCAGAACAACAGGCGTCAGGCTAAAGTGTTCCACCTGTTTACAGAGTCAGAGACGGTGTGTTGATCGTGTTCCTGATGACTTTACTGGACATTAGGAGCTGTTAGAAAGGATCTGTCGGGGGGGCGGGGGGGGGGGGGGGGGGGGGGGGGGGTTCACCTGCCCAGTCTTACACATTTCACCCTTTTAATGTGTAAAAACATTCAATCATTCTATTTGAACAAGACAAAAAGTTGTTAGTCAAACCACCGTCTCAGCTTCCAGATGATGGTCGCTAACTGCTTGTGGACTGGGACACAGTTTTTGTTCCTCCATCCCGTGACGAGCCTCATCCCACCTCAGTAGACACTCCAAGGACAAGCAGGTCCTGCACAGATTGTTGAGAACTGAATTGCTTTGGTTTAAAGGGATATGTGGAGGACTTGAGTCACTGTAGATGGTAACATCTCCTCACTGATGGTACTAGTTGAACAGAGGGATCAACAAGGACTTAAATGTACATAAGATTTTGGGACAATTGTTGCAACTTGTTGATAAAGTACTGAAGTACTAAAGTACAATAAAGTAGTAAAACCAGTGAGCCGGGACCAGTGAGGTGCACTGAAAAACAAACCATCACAAGTCCTCAGTGCAGATATATTAACAAGATATGAACTAAGTCTGGTTTTGTATTGTGTTCTACAACGTTTCTGTTAGTTTTACACTTCACTAGTGCAACAGAAGCTGTAACTATGAGGAAATGCAGTGAGTTTTAAGTTAAGTTATGATTAATTGTTTTGTTCAGGGGGCCTCATTGGGCTTCTTTGTCCCAGGGCCTGCCTTAAGACCGTCCCTGTCTGCCTTGCTGCTGCTGACACGTCTTTCCTGCCTTTGTGGTTTCTTAGCAACGCATATGTACCTAATGGGCAGAGCCACATCAGTCTCTGCAACAGTGAGTGAAAAACCAGCTGGAGTGGACACGAGCTGCTAAAAGAAGAGTTAACGTGAGGAATAACCAGCACTATGAAAGTCACCTCGGTACTGAGGTAATAGGTGAAGCACGGGGAGAGTCCAGCGGCAGAGCAGATGACTAAAGCAAACGGTGGTGAGAGCACCTCGCTGCCGACCCTGCACAGCCACAAATGTCCAGGCTTTAATTGGAGACTGTGCTGTATCGATTTCCATCAGCATTCTGTATTTGCTGCTGCTTCCAGATGTAACCTGTGCAAATGTTACTGTGTTTACACTGTGGGTCTCTTAAATTCATCAAACTGAATCTAAACTAAACTGCTGCAACTGATACATGCAGGTTTTAATTTAAAAAAATAAAAGAAGGAATTTCATGAAATGTATTAAAGCACATAACGGTGGTTCACATCAGCACCTGTGACTTCACCGTGTGTGTGTCACATGGCTGATTTCCAGAGCTGCACACTACACGAGCAGTATTAACACCACCAATGTTTTCACCTTTAAAGGCCTTTAAAGCACTCACACCTCACATGTGATGTCAGTACGTAACCAGTGAGGTCATCAGCAGTTCACACAGCTTCACCTGAAATAAGGAATGTGAAAACATGTTCAAAGAAACTTGTGACATCTGTATTTATTCATCATTCAGTTATATTATTCACTAATATCTTCTATATGTCCTAATATAATATAGCTTCATACTTTTTTCGTTATTTCACATTTCTTAAATTTAGCCTCTATTTGTTTTTGCTGCATAAAGAAACATGCTGTTTGATCTATTACACATTTCTGACTTTAGAATAGAGAAATCTTTAAAATTGGGACAACTGGAACAAGAATTTAGCTGCAGTGAACTGAGGTTTCCAAATGTTCTTTGTGTGACTGTTAAAGGGGAAATTCAGGTGATGAATAGATGAAGATGTTGCTGGATAATTAATAATACAGAACAGGACCCACCTCTGCAAAATGGTTTAATTTTGTCTTTTAGAATTGTCTTCAGTCAAAAACACACTCAATATACAAGCAGTTAGACTGGATCAAAGCTCGATTTAAAAATCATAAAGAAGCATTTACTCAATAAATACAGTTTTTGCCCGTGTGCTTGAATGTGGTGAGAGTTTCTTTTCTCAGCATATTTACAGACACCATAAATAACTTTCAGAAATGGAGCACATTTCAGGCTTGGACAAAACAGGACAAAGAAAATCCAAACTCGTATAAATATAGGTTCATCTAAAGACTGAAGAGCACGTAAAGAAGAAAATTCAGGAGGAAACAGGAATTCTCTTGTACAAACATGCCTACATGACAATAATCATAACAGTTTCTTCAAGGATCTGTAATAATGAATGCAATTAAGCTGCCTTCCCTCATAACAACAGGTCAAATTGCATATGTCTTCCTACAGTCACTCAGGAATGATCCTCACTGACATCAGGATGAAGAACACATCTTCTAGTACCTCTCTGGTTGATAACAATACTCAGGATAGATGATATATCAGCTCATCAGGTAGTGAAGCAGCAGACATCCTGTGTCACAACAATCCAGTCAGTACCTGTTGTTCATACTGTACAAGCAAATGTGTGCTGCAGCTGGGAGAACTGTGGATGTGAGAGAACAAACATGTAGACGTGACTTTGCATATTAGTGTGTAAGCTTGACATGTCTGACTGGCTCTTCAGTCGAAGGCCGACCTGTGCTGTACGTTTAGTGTAAGGTTCGAGTGCATCTCTCCCTCTCCTGCTGTTTCTCTCTTCACTGAACCCTGTCTCTTATAGTGCAAAAGGTGACACAGCTCTGTCAGACTACAAGTGATGGAACAGGTGGATAATAGAGATGAGTTTAGACCTGGAAGAGAGGCAGAAACTGGGATGGATGGTAAAGTCCAACTCCAAACACCTTTTGCTCTGTTTCTATTCTATTTCCATCATACTGATTGATCTTGCTGTTCACTCCTGTGACTTACACTGAGTCTTCACTTTAAAAACACAAAACAAACTGAGTCGGGATGGCAGACTACTGTGGTTACAGTGGATCTTAGATCTGAGTGTGGATCTGTCTGCTGAGCCAAACCTTGCTGTTGACTATGGCTCCTCATTAACAGGTGGGACATGCGGCTGTTCTCTCTTCATTTGGATCAGTTTGAGTAAATCAAGCTTTGATTGGGTTTAATCTTCTGTGGGTCTGTTCAGAACAGGTCCATCTATCTTTAGTTCCCTTTCAGTCTGACACTCACTGTTGAATAAATTCATCTGTTTCTGCTTGAACCTAACACTTCAGACTCAGGAGACTTCTTCACAGTAACACAGTAAAAAGCTTAAAACAATTCCAGCCTGTAACTGCTGTACCAGTGCAGACTGAAGACCCTGTTCCTTCACAGACTTACAAAGTGTGGGTGGAAATGTGTCTCCATGATGAAGACAAAGAAACTGTGGATCACAACTGATCAGTATGATAGAAAAACAAGATCCAGACTGACAAAGACTGTCATGGAAGTAACCACCATGCAGTCCCACATGTGTGTGTGTGTGTGTGTGTGTGTGTGTGTGTGTGTGTGTGTGTGTGTGTGTGTGTGTGTGTGTGTGTGTGTGAGCGTGTGTGTGTGTGTGTGTGTGTGTGTGTGTGAGCATGTGTTAGGCAAGTGTTAGCTGCTGTTGGTGATAATGACAGAGGTGCCTTTGTGTGTGGTCTGCTCTGCTGGGATGCGGAGGTGTGGGCTCATGTCATAGTGGGTGGGGCCGGTGCTGGCGGAGGTGCAATAGCCTCGGATGCTCTCCGCGTCATAGAGGTGCTCCAGAGTGTAGCCTGTCAGGGAGTAGGCTGTGTGTTTGTCCAAATAGGCCCGTGGGTGGGTGTGAGAGGGATAGAGAGACGGCGTCGGTGTGGGGGAATCTGAGCACGGGCCCGGCCGACCAAATGGGTGGTGTAATGGCAAGGACAGGGGAGTCAGGTCTGTCTGGAGGTAGTCTTTGGGTTTCTGGAGGCGCTCAGAACCTGGACTGCTGAGCCTAGATAGAGGGGCAGGGCTATTTGCAGGGCTGACTGCCTGACGCAGACCTAGACAGGCCACGGTCTGTAGTGGAAGGGGTCCTTGACTATAATCAGGAGTGAAGCAAGCCCCGGGGCCCTTGGGCAGTCCATTTGCTGGTCCCAACGGGACATCTGCAGGGCCCTTAAGCAGCTGAAGTCGACTTTCTTCCTCTTTGATCATCTGCTGCGTGGCTCGGATTAGCGTCTCTATCTTGCTGGGTTCCTGCGGGCTGCAGCGGTAGTGTTCGGTTCGGTACCGATCCCCTGAGTCACTGGCCGACCCTCCATCTGGAGAGCTAACCACGCTGTCCTCGTCCCAGTGGCCCCGACCTGCAGGAGCACACAGTGAGCACAGTCAGAATGAACAAGAATGAATGTCATTCTTAGCACACACAGCTTCCTCTAGTCTGAACACAACATGACACAACAGCAGCACATAGTGTCTCTGGACTGAGACAACACCACTCTAGAACTGTAGGTTTACAGAAAGTTATTAATTCAGTCATTGACTGACTAACATCATATTGCCCAGTCTCCAGTGGACATAGTCTAGGTCTTAGCTCTCACCATGGTAGTTGTGGATGGCTGTTATGTGTGACATGCTGCTGTCAAATCCTTCATGGTTCTCCAAGGAGCTCTTGCTCAGTGGAAGGATGGACCGGGTGGTGTCCCACCACGTGTTTCTGCTTGGCGGCGGTGCTCCTAAGAAATATCGCCCCGCTTCACATCGACCCCGCTCACAAGTCTGACCCTGACCATACGCGTGGTGGTGTGTGTGGCCATCACTGGCGATGTGATGATGCTCATCCGACACACTGTAGCAGAGAGCACGAGGGTCAGTGAACTGCCTGTACACACAGGAGGCGTCCAGGCCTTCACTCTGCTCCAGCAACTGAGGGGAGGCAGAATCGGTGAGGGGGCTGCTGCCCCAAGGGCTGTCCTGGTCCGATTCTGAGCGCTCCGTCTGGAAACTTGGATACTGCAGTGAGAAATGTGGGGAGGGGGCAGGAAAATGGTGTTTAGTACTGTTCTATCACTTGAATTATTTTCATTTTAGAACTATTTCTAGCTTGCAAAACAAAGAATAACTGGTTCTGCATTGTTATGTTATTCAGCTCCCCCAGAACAGCACCACGCTGTGGCACATTTGCCATGGTACACTTTAAATTACAGGTTACGTGACACACTTGGGCCCAAAAATGTACATAACCAAACATAGGCAGTTTATTGTTATTATTATTATTGTTGTTGTTTAAGTGTATAGGAAGTTGTGGAAGAGTTCTGTCTCAGTGTTTTGAATATTAAGAGTGAGGCTGCTGAGTGAGCAGACTTGGATTACTCATTCATCAATGTGGCACCACTGAGCTGAAAAGCTTTTTTACTTCTTAATATGACCTGTTTGGATGGAGTGGTCTTGGTCTCTGGTGTCTTAGTGGTGAGTGAGGTTGTAGAGAGTGCATTAAGGTAAGTGTCTCCTGTTTCTGTCACAGCTCAGCTTTTAGACTGTGATAAACACTGGAGACACTTGGTTATACTGTATAATAAAGTCATTTATGCACAGCTGAATATTTTAAATAATTTATATTTGGGAATAACCTGTGATGTCAGTTACATAGGAAATGGATGAGCGAAATTGTGCTGTGTGGGTGTACAAAAAACAAACAAAAAAAAAAAACAAAGCCACAGCAACAAAGTATACAGAACATAGAGGGAGAGACAGAGCCCCGACCAGCTGCTGCTCTGAGATGTGTATACTGTACAAGGGGCATGCTAGATGCCAGGTTTATCCCATTCTGCTGATTACATTCAGCTGTGAGAAGAGAAAACAGAGAAACATGGTAAGGCAACCTAAACAGACGGTTACTTCTCAGTGTCTGGTTTGAGGCAGTTGCAAGCTCAGTAAAGTAGCATAGATGTGCTTATCCCCAACCACATCTTCCAATTTAATATGGCATGAATAAACCCTCCAGGAGATACCTGTATGTCAATCAGATGCTCACACCATGACCTCAGCCTTTTGTGGCTGTACTTTTTGTATCTGATCTCATTCCTTAACCCATTTTAAATGGTCCAGATATTGTTTCATCTTTTAAATAAGTACAGTGTTGCACAGACACAGACCACTTTGCTCTTTCATGTTCATGTTTCATGTGCCAGAACCACATCATGCGTGTGATCTGAAACTAAATGAGAAAACAGTGAGACGTATTGCTCACCTGTGTGTATGGTGAGAGTCTTGTTTTGGTTTTGGGCCGGGACACTCTGCTCTTGGGGGTTCTGCAGTTGTCTGTGAGGCTGGTGCTGGTGCTGCTGCTGTAGGGGAAAGACTTGGACGTGGCCTGGTCTAGAGAAAGCTGGAGGCCTTTATACTCAGTATCCCTGAAATCACAAGCAGAAATTCCATGTGGTGCATTTACAACAATACTGTTGATGTTTTTCATTTGCATGTCATAGATTTAAAAATTCTCCATAATTACACAGGACACTAACATCGTATGTGTATCTGTGTGTTTGTTTTTTCTCTAGGTGCAGAAACCCATTAATATCTGTTTAGCAATTAGAGTCTCATCATGGTGGTGAGAATGCCAGTGTGTGGAGAGATGTGTGTGTGTATGTGTGAGCGAGAACACTGGGAGGGGTGGAGGTGTGCTAAGAGGGCTGGAACAGCTGTTGGGATGCTTATTTTACCAGAAGGATTGCAGCAAGGCCTTCAACAAACACTCTACAGAGGGAAAGCTGTCCAATCAAATACACCAGGAGATTAAAGGCTATGTCTGGCTAAATCAGGCCCATAGGAGAAGCTTCAGCGTCTCACTACTGGGAAATGGGAATTGATTTCTCGCTAAAGTGTTCTACAGATCTTGCAATGGATGATGAATCAAGTTTGAGACCACAGAAAACCTGGGCAGAGTTTATTTGAGACAAACAATGATCCATTTCTCCACACACATCTCTGTCTCAATCTCTTTCCACACAAATACAGATTCATACGTAATACAGACACATTTAATAGGATTTGTTTAAGTTACATTTGGAAAAAAGTACATAAATACCACATTCAAGTACCGCTACTCTAACCGGTTATCTGTAGTATGTTGTTTTGATATCAGGCTCATCACGTTTGTTGTTTTACACAGATCTTATAATGTCAAGAGTGATCAAAGTGCACTTTAAATACATTAGTATGCATTATCTCAAGAGGAATGCAACAACTTCTAGTCTTCCATAAAGGTCACAGAGCTCCCTGAAGTTAATATTAGCATTAAAATGATGAAAATTGAATCATATGCTACACCTTCACAGTCACCAGATGTCACCCACTCTTAAGCCCTATGGGAGATTTTGGAGCCTTGTGTGCTTGCAACACTCTGCACCACTCACACTCACAGAATGTATGACAAGGAGCACAGACATAGAATATTGTGGTGTAGTAACAACTATCTTTGATTGACGCAACATTTCAGTGTAGTAGCCTTTTATTTAACTAAAGGTAAGGTGCTAGCAAATGTTAAATTACATTTAACATTTGTACTTACATTGACTTGTAAGTAAGTTAGTTAAGTTAGTTGACATTGTAACATTTCAACACATAGAAGAAATGATCACCACAAGAAAAAATAAAAAGTAAAGTAAAACAGTATATGACAATATATCAGCCAATTTCAATTTCCATGCTTTGATTCCTGGCCTGGTTTTGTCTAGACTGTAAACTGTAAGGTAAGGAGAAAATAACCTAAATATACATTCAGCTCACTAAATATCAATAAATGCTTTTGTATTGGTACTAATGTTGTATCCACTTAAGCAGAGAAGGCTGGTGTGTGCGCTTCAGACATCCGAGTAACAGGTTTGCTCTGAGCCAGGGTAGAAAAGAACAGCACTAATTAATCAGACGGGGTAACTGTCAGATTAATAAAACATGTGATGACGTGCTTTTGCTGCAGACATGGCTGTAAAGATTACTAAATCACTGTCATGCTGTTATAGCAGTGGCAGGTCCACAGAGCAGGGACAGGTTATCAGAGCTGAACACACAGTGGGAGTTCACATGTAGGTGAAGTATTGTTATCACCTGTGTTATCCACGGCTGTATACACTAAAGCTACTGAGCTAACCACCTCTGTTGCTGTTAAAAAAACACTCCACAAAAGCCTTCCTCCTGCTTACCTCCAATTGTCTGTCCTATGTATTACACAAAAAAGCAAACTCAGTCAGTGTGTGGCACAATCCATACTGTGTCTCAAAAAGATTTACAAAAGCCGAACCAGGAGAATAGGAATAAAACAAGGCTTAGCTCCCTTCACAGCAATCTGAAGCCCATTAACACTCATCAAGTTTACAGTCTATCAATTAAAAGGCCATAAACACAAAGATGTGATGGATTTGATGTGGGAGGTAGCAGAAATGTGTCAAGCTGTTCCCTGCCTTTGAATGCAGCCAGCCGCGCTGCTTAATGGAGGGTTTTATAGGCCGTACTCCCTCACATGCCCGCTTGTACATCTGTGAAATATGCACATCAGGGTAATAAAATAATGGAATAATGAGCAAGTAAATTGCATCTCTCTCTTCTTAATACAATTACAGTTTGATTTAAGGAAGGAAGAGAAACACAGCAACTTGTAGTAATGATTTCAGTGGTGACTCAGTGCTGTTGGACTGTTTGTACAGGATACAGACCCCAGTGCAATCAGACTTTAGCTCCTGTCTCCTGCCAGACTTAGATAAACTCTACCAAGTGACTGACACAGCCACAGAGAAGCCGCCGTATGTACTGGCCAACACATGAGCACGCTTAGCAAACTTAGTAACAAAGGACTCAGACATTCTGACATAACTGGCAAACAGGAGAGAAGTTACTGTGATACAACAAGAATGTTGAAAATCATCAAATGTAGGTGAAACAAGAAAGTTCAGCCCTTCTAATCCTAATATCTCATCATCACCTCCTTTGTTTCACACTCGCTTACAACAATAAAAACTGAAGGAAACTAAATCTGACTTGACAAACTTTCTTCAACACTAGATTCTACAAACCAGGCGTCAACAAACACATGTCGTATTTCCAATTAACCTCCAGTTAATTGCTTTATGTTTTTTGTTTGTGCAGATCTCTAGTACCAATACTCATTATCTCATTGAAGCACAGAATGATGACACGGCAGAGATCTAGACCAACACTTTTTGACCTGGAGCTGCCACACACAACAAACCTATCCAATAAACACCTGCTGGGTGTCCTCCAATCCATGATCATTTCATTTAATTATCCGTGTCTGTATCCTGCACAGTCCAGTCCACCTTTAGTGTTCTGTATCAAGAATGGGTAACAATGATTGATTTCATACTTTACATTTGTTTTCAGTTTTGAAAAGAAAGAGCTTTACCTACCAACATGTGTCTATATGTAGCTCTTCAGTTCTAATGTCTAGATGATCAATTCTCTGAACTACTAAAAACACACCAGCCATCTTTCATTTTCAAAACTAAAGTCCCTTCACGCTGGTCCACGTGGCTTGATTAAAACGTGATGGGCAGGGAATTATGTGTAACGATGTCAGTCAGACATAAATGTAACCTAGGAAATACAGATACTCACGTGAGAACGTAGTTTACACTGACAATGCAGTGAGGTCGGGATGAGCGGCTGTTGTGTACAATGGTTGCGTAACTCTGAACCCAGACCCAACCACCGTGCTTCGCCAAGAAACGGTAATATTTTGTGGTGACCTGACCTTTCACCAGCACTAACAGACCAAGGAAGAGAGAAAAGTAACAGCAAAGGATTACTGTAGGGAAACAATTCAAAGGAATGACAGCACATAAAAAAACTACAGCAGAAAATAACAGCAAAGGGTAATGAATGACTTTAATCACATTATTGTGTGTGTGTGTATTTGTATGGGTGTGTGTTTGTATGGCTATCATTGTGAGGACCAATTTTTACAAAGTGAGGACATTTCAGCCAGTCCTCACAATGAGAAGGGTGTTAGGGTTGGGTTAGGGTTAGGGTAAAGTTTAGAGTTAGGCACTTAGTTGTGATGATTAGCGTTAGGGTAAGGCAGTACATGTGATCAATTAAAAATCAATACAGAGTAAATTAACATGACCTGACATGACAGTAGGGGGCTAGGGAATGCATTATGTCAATGAGTGTCCTCACACTGACTACCATACAAAAAGGTGCGCGTGTAAGAGAGGGAGCAAGAGAGAGACAGAGAGAAAAAATTTGTAGGAGGGTAAAACAAACCTAACTCACACAAGTGATGAGCACAGCGTAGGTGAAAGGAGTCACAGCTGTGGACATGATGATAGAGAGTCTTCTCTATTAGATCCTGAGGCTCGTAGCCTGTCAGCTCTGCAACCCTGAGCAACACACACACACACACACACACACACTCAAGAGTCATTAAGCCTTCCCCCATTTGCACATACTGACACACTCACATACAAAACCACACACAAAATATGTAACCAGCAAATATCCTCAAGAACTCCACACCCACACAGTCACATACATGTACATGCAAATGTGTATCCACGGACATGGAGAACGTACCGGGAGTCAAGGAAGATGAGCTTCATGTCCAAGCTGGCTCTGAACATGAACATGTTGCTGTGCAGTTTGATCTCAGTGACAGCGCTAGGCGGCAATGAGTGACCCACAGCCACCAGCCCAACATTCTGATAGCAGCCGTCAAATGGAGACATGTCCAGACTATACTGACGGATCTTTAGGTAGCCACTGCAGTGGATAACCTGGACCAAAAGATCATAGAAATTATACATACATGTGTAGCCATGTATTCCTACTGAGGATTGCAATCATTATTAAACACTTAATATTTACGATGCTTTGTGATGCTTGTTCACTAACATAACATTTTAGAATATAATCTGTACTGTAGCAGGAAGTAAAGACAGTAATTTTGATGTCAGTTTAGCAACACAACCCTGCTAACCTTGTAACCTCCACAGGTAAGACCAGCATTTCTTTTAGCAAGGACACATTTCATTCTCAGAAAGAAGGAGCGCGCCATCTCGTATTCTGCAGAGAAAACATCAAATAACAAACACAAGTGTAAAAAAACAAGTTATTTATTCTATATGCAATAAGTTGGTGTCATATCCGGTGTAAAATAGGTCTTGGGTTGCTGATTACCTTGAACAAAGTGTGAATGGTAAGGCTGGTGTGCTGTGAGGACAGCTGTCATTTCATCATGGTCTGCTGGGTGGATGTATTCATAAATGCTGTTTCCTGTCAATTCTACCTGTTGAAATAAATATCCATGTCAGGACTGTGACACATTAGGCTTAACACAGCAGAGGAGGCCACACTCCATTTGTCAAACCAACCTGTGACAGGCCCAAGTGGACTGATGCCGTTTCTGATATGTACATTATTTTGCCATCTGGAGCCACCACAAAAATGAAGCCATCTAATGTCTGAAAAAAAGAATACAAAGAGTGTGATTATACTAAATACTAACAAAAATCCATTGCCTCTTGATGAATCCCATTTTTGTCAAGAGTAAATTTTCATGTGCCTGCATTATAGACTGCTAGAAGACATAGATGAAGATAGAGTTGCTTTCAAAGTGGACAAACACTGTAACAACATTACCAACAAAGGTAGGAAAGCAAAAAACAATGTAGCATGTGTTTTAGAGGAGCTGCTGAATTAAACACTCATTAGTTTGTTAGACCCATGTATCTCAAACTAATGCAGGCCAACACAGCTGCTCTGTAATAAACGCTATTGTTCAGTTTGCTAAAATTACTGAAGAGAGCTGTTGATTCTACTTTATGGTGAGTTTACAAGCTGTAGTTTGTGCTGCTGTCGACATACAATTCATTAATTGAAAAGAGCTGTAAGATCATCCCCACAACAACCTTTTATTAATAAAAAACTGATGATGAAAACATTTATGAGGCTGGTATATATTTATATATTTTTTTTTCTTACTTTTGAATTAGACTGCATTTATGAATATGTAGTCTGCCTAATTTATGTAGTAAAGTTGTAACTAACTGCAAGAATTGATTATTATTTTCTAAAAATTAATTGATAACTATAACAAATATAATCTATATTTATAACGAAGAAAATTAATGACAAAAATAAGGTAAGTGATTAAAATGAAAAGCCTAATTCAACAAGCAGCTGAATTCCACATGTGCTAGCTTGTAGTTGTAGTACTCTGTGGCCTGAGTGTAGGTTACCCACTTATCCTTTTTTACTTGTCGTCATTGGCCAGCATACAGCACCATATATTTTTTTATTATTAAATCATTCATTTTAAACCAGCCTGTCTTCCTGTTTAACTATTCTTCAACGTGTTTGACAGCTTGTAGCCATGTGGTATTCTTTTGTCGCTAAAGTATCTGACAATCCTCTAACATGAATCTCTGTTTATGACTCTACTAGTCAACCTTGTGCTTGTTTCTGGCCAGCGTACAGCCCCACAGTCTCGCTCCATTGTGTTGATTTGAGAGGGGCTGGAGCATAGACTGAGGCTCTGTGCATGACCACGAATGTGTTGAGCTCATTTCACTCTTAAAGCACAAGAATGAAGGCAGCAGGAGGCAGATGGCTGAGCCACTAAACCACACACACAGCCTATTCATGGCTGAGTAGTAATACAGTAATACAACAACAGCAATAATAATAATAATAATAGTAATAATAATAGTTATGGCATCTCAGTCAAGTGCAGATGATTTTAAAGAGAAGGACTATTCAAACCTACAGTACCTGTAAGAGATGGGAGCCCAGTTCCTGGCTCATTCCATCTAGAGAACTGCTGCGACTCACATGACCCCAAGACTCCCCAAGGCCTGGCAAGCAAATCACACACACAGAGGAAAAAATCTAAATCAAACATAATGTCTTATTGAAGAAGAAGCAGAAGAGAAAAAAAAATGCTATTTTTGAAAAGGTTTAGGCAGTGCAGCCTGTGCTGTAATCACACAGTTGATCATACTATGATTGTAGTCTACAAAGACTACAGCTTATACTGTAGCTACCACTCTAAAAATACAGCGAATCTAAACATAGACTCGGAACAGACTCGTACGAATTAGTGCAGAATATTTTATAAACCCTTCTCTACAGTAGTAGAAGCAAAATATGAGATGGTGAGAGGCGCAGAAGCAGAGCGGACAGAGTAAACAGTGTCCACAGCATTGAAATGCAAATGGAGCTCAGCAGAATAAACAGGCGGCGTGCAGCTATCACAGCGGCCCGCTGAGAAGCTCAGGAAGCAGCCCGACGACAGCAGCGGAGAAGAGTCACGTAGCTGCAGGTCAAATGGAATAATAATAATAATAATAATTATAATAATAATAATAATAATGATAATAATAATAATAATAATAATAATAATAATAATAATAATAATAATAATAATACAATAATAATACAATAATAATGATATAATAATAATAATAATAATAATAATAATAGTAATATAATAATAATAATAATAATGATAATAATAATAATAATAATAATCTCTAGTATGAGTGAATATTAGAATGAGAACTATTATATTTATATTGTAACTGTTAAAACTTGTAAAGTTAAATTAACGGTTACTAACAACCTGCAACAGCGCACGAGACGACACAAATGTGCATCTGAAGCACGGGGAGGCAGCACGTGCTTCCAGCGCTACAGTGAACTCCATTTCTTTCCTTTTCATTTTTCTTTTCATTTCTTTTTCATTTCATTTCTTTTTCATTTCATTTCTTTTTCATTTCATTTCATTCATTTCATACAGTTCTACAAGTCTGTTGTTGTCAGTATTACTGTCGTCATACGATGTTGTCATTATAATTATACGTTATTCTAAAGTAGGCTATTTCATTGTTAGAGCGCTGGCGCTGAGAACCCCTTTAATTAAACGCTATTATTATAATTATTAAGAAGTAAACGAAAAAAGAAAAACACAATAACAATTAAAAACAATTAAATAAACAACAACAATAATAAAAATTTATTTTTACTTTTCCTAATTTGTCATTTTTCACATGACCTCTCAGAATAGATTAAGAATATACGCGGATCATTTTATTATCATACAGTATTTTAATAAAAAGATTTCAGTCTATTAAAAACGAACAAACAACTTCAAACAACTGCAGCTATGATTCGTTGGCTGCGGAATATTTTACTCCCTCAACCAAAGTTAATACATAATGAAAACGCCGCTGTGATTAACTAATAATAATAATAATAATAATAATAATAATAATAATAATAATAATAATGTTTGTTGTTGTTGTTATTAGTATCATTACCTATGCTAGTGTTTTTATTATTTATTACAATTACCCTTCAGATCAAAATCAGATCAACGTCAGTCCAGCTGTTGAAGAAACAGTAAATAGTCCTGATGAATGTTGTCCTTACTGTTTATTGACTGTCCTAATTTTGCTTTTACTCTGAACGCTGGGACTGTGTGCATGAGATTTTTTTTAACTGCAGCTTCTAAATAATAGAAATCACATAGGCCTTTGTTTGTCCCAGTAAAGCGTGATATAAGCCCAAACATACACTGAATGATTGAACAGTGATTGTATCATCCTTCTCTGGTTATATCTTTTTCATGGCTTTAGTGAGGAGACTTCAGCAGGGTATTTGTAGTGAGGGTGTCAGGTAATGTCACCAGGATGGACACCATGGCTCAGGTCAGAGGTCTAGCAGCCCGACACACACACACACACACACACAGAAAAAAATCCTTTAAATCCTTCTCCTGAAAAATAAACACTATTACACTTTTTCTTCTCCCCACTTATGCAAACCACTACACTCCTCTCAGATAGGCTTGTGTGTATTGGTGAAGTGTGTGTGTGTGTGTGTGTGTGTGTGTGTGTGTGTGTGTGTGTGTGTGTGTTGTGTGGGTGGTCTTTGCCTGACTGAACAGGTATGGCCTTTAAAACAATAGAGGTGATTTACTGAGGAAAACACAGCACAGCCTGTAAAAGATGGAGGAGTAGACTGCAGTAAGCATGAGGCAGACTGTCTCTTAAATGATTCAGGAGCTCCATGTGCCTGCTGATGTCAACTGAGAGCTGTGCCTCCCTGTTCCTGGGAACAGATTTTGGCATTATGCATGCAAAACACAGTTGTGTGCTGTATTTGTATGTAGTCTTACTTAATGTTCACAC
Organism: Anabas testudineus; assembly: GCF_900324465.2. Lineage (NCBI taxonomy): Eukaryota > Metazoa > Chordata > Actinopteri > Anabantiformes > Anabantidae > Anabas > Anabas testudineus. Next base: position 22,781,033 of record NC_046625.1, read on the forward strand.
AGCAACATAACACACTGTAGACAGTCAGCGCCCAGCCTTTTCATCGTTCTTTATCCTCATTCTGCACTTAAACATCTCAAGCTGATTCAACGGGGTACTTAAACCATCCTACATTTTGCTTTATGGGTTTGTATGAAATATGTCTTTCATTTTGACTCACTTTATTTGATGTGATCCACTGATATAAGGAACTGCAGAGAGCTGATTTCATTTGTACTACTACTACTACTACTGTTAACACCAAAATCTTCTTATTTCTTAGCTTTTTCTTAATTTATGTTTTAGATATGTTTGCTGAGTCTGGACTGATGTCATAAATACTACTTAATTTAAATACTATCACGTCCTTATTTTATCTGCTGTGTATTAACAGCGACTGTGAAGCACGAAAATCTAAATGTGCAGTTTTTCAGATAATGATGTGGTGGTGTCATCGCTGTTCACAGCACAGTCGAACCCTCATTGTTAACGCTATAGTTTTAACACTGTACTGATCAACACCAGCCTACCGTCACCATTTGTAGCTGCATGGCTCCCAAACTGTAACCTGTGTTATTATTATTATTTTTATTTATTTTTTTGGCCCTACACCACGGCCTGCTTTACTCGTACGACAAGCTCCATATGTTTAGAGATCAGACGTGCAGATCATACTAATATGTGCGGCGCTGCACCAGTCACGCAGGATGAAGCCTCATCGCAGCTAATCTGCTGGCAGGGGCCGCCGGGGGGCCCCGCAGAGAAAACATATAGCCTAACTGCAGGCTGGGGACACAGGAGACTTTCTCGTTGTGACTCAACGAGAAAAACCTATTTGGTCCGCCGAAATGTAACGTTCACTGATCGCATCAGAAAGACTGAAGCATATTTATACATATAATGCTGTAGCTCAGGTGTCACCTCGATAAGAGGGATCTGACTGAAACTTAGATCATCACCGTCATTAAATGTCCGTTTCATCCACCTTAACCTAAATTAGGCCTAACGCTCAAACACTTAAAATGGCATTAATAAAAAAGTATATACTGTCGCCTATACTGACATGTGAATTACGAGCATACGAAATTGCATTTACTTATGTAACCTTACTATTATTACTAAATCTGCCAACACCTTATTGAAAACGTGAAGAGACTAAATGAAAAGCTGTTGCGTTCGCTGACCACAAATTACCTCCAGGAAATGACATGTATAGATAAAAACAATAACAACAAGAGAATTAATAATAATTTAAAAAAAAAGAAATACAACTGTGCGTTATTTCAAAATAATGACTTCATAAAATGAAAATGTAGTTATAATATTCCAAGAAAAAAAAAAAAAAAGAATAAAACAAAGCATATGCCACAACCCTGCGAAGTTAATAAATTAGCCTACTATTATTAGTCTGCCATAGAGAAAATGCTAATAACAATAGCAGCTAAATATATATGTATATATAATATAGCCTACATAATAGATATATATGTACAGTGATGGCTGTAGTCGCTCGTTGATATTGTATATAACGTTAATAATTCTATCTATATGACTTTTCCATACTATTAGTCTCTTACCGTCAGGAAACACTATCCTCATTTTCAGGTAGCTAGTTGTCAGTCTGATGATGGACGCCTTATCCAGCTGGGAGGTGATGGCGGAGGGCAGCGGCAACAGTTTAGCGAGTTCATAAAATTCACTATTTTCCTTCTCCCGTCGGGTCCGGGCAGCATTTTTCGATTTCTCCTTCATGTCGTGTCCCGTTGTGTCGGCCGACCCCCCCCCCGCCGGGCTGCGGTAGCTCCGTGTCCCGGCGCTCACAGCATTTCCCCGGAGCCGCGGTGTCTCCGCCGGATCGACGACTGCTCTTTTTTCCCGCCGCTCGGCCTAAGATCCACAGCTGCTGGCGCGCGAGCACACACCCACATCTCCCGGTGGTTGGCGACGAGGGGGACGCGGCTAATTCCTGGAGAGCTGAGGATTAAAGGGGCATTCATCGGTGGACTCATCCATCACAGCCGCTCATCAAGGGACAGGTGTAACCCCCGGAGACATGAGGCCCTACGGGATGAAACGGAGCGTTAGTTCTCCCCTTCCTTTGGGTGAGACATCACTTTGTGTCAGTCTGTAAAACAACATTTAAGGGTACTTGTTTGAATCTTTGCACTGTTATTAATGCACATTTGTCTTCACGTGTAGCCGTGTGCTGCCTCTCTTACCTCGCTCTGCTAATGTGGAGCCTGCGGTCCGGACAGAGTCCTCGTCGTCATCCAATGGGCTTTTATGGATGAACACCCGCCCACTGCAGGCAGCTCTGCTCCTATTGGACGCTCGCACACGCTCTTCCGCTATCTATTGGTCAGTCTTTGTAACGACGCGCTCCGCGGCTAACGGGGATTGGCCGGCGGTGGGAGAAACGTTCGCCTCCGGGCCCGAGCTGGGTTGAACGTCTCACAGCGCTTCAGCTGGGGGAGAGACGCGTTTAAAAATCCAGCATGTCAGAGTAGAAAGTAGCCTAGTGCATATCAGCAAAACGAGCACGGGGAGTTTATCAGCGCGTAACTGTCTGCGGGAGCGTGTCTTTCATTCGGCGTTGGCTTCTTGTCAACAGCGACTCAGTTATCCAGCTCTGAGGCCTCAGACTGTGCAGAGATTAGAGCGACATCCCCAACACGCGTTCATCAGCTGGTGCGTCTGTTTTATTTATGCATGGAAATAGCAGACTAGGTCCAAAGCACATGTCCTGGCCTTGCAACTAAAGAAGCGGTGTCTCACAATGTATCCGTGCTTTATCTAAAACACATTCTTTACCACTATTCCACTTCTTTTCCTCATGCACACACTGCTAAGAGATGGCAGCAGCACAAAACAACACAGGTTATTAGGAAGTAGTGGAGTGTGTCTCACCTCACACCTTCACGATGACCTCACAACACAACGATTTGTTCATGTGCGATTATTTAATGACGCGATTATATTCACACAGTAAATGATGATGAATGATCATCATCTTCATAATTAACCCTCTAAATATTTCTTGCCAACTGTCTTTTTCCGGGCCCCTGAGGATGAGGATGGTGGTGGTGGTGGTGGTAAAGGGGGCACACACCACCACGCCTCCCTCCCTCTCTCTGGCTGCCTTGGATCCAGTGTGGCCGGCCTGTAATGGGATCCAGTCTGCGGTGAGGAAATCATCCGGGACGCCGTAGACGCACGAAATTGTTGACGTCGGTTTAACCTTCGTTTCAACTGCACATTTACTGGTAATTAGACTGCGTGTGTGGAAAATCTGAGCGTTTGCAATCGTCCGAAGATGAAGTGCAGTGCAGCCTGCTATAGACCTAGTGTATGGCAGCTGATCGTGGCTCCGATGAGGTTTTATCTGTGTTGAAATAGTCAGTATAACCTACATGCAGCATCATTTGGATGGGCTACCCGTCATTTATTTGTTTTTTTTTTCTTATTAAACTGGTCAGTGCGTGCTGTATAAACCTCTAAAATTCATTTATAAAGATTTTTGAAAATCACTTTTCAAGCAAGGGACCAAACACATGATGGCTCTGATTCCTTCAGTGGGTGAATTTGCTGCTTTACCTAGTTGTACATTGAGGAAAATAAAAAAAAGATGTTGGCGATATTTAGACAATTAATGTTATTATAGTCCTTTTTTTTTTTACTGTCTTGACAGAGTGATATTAATTATAAAACTGCAAGAGCAACAGATTAAGCACAGATTTGTTTGTAGAAATATATTGTATATAAATCATATAAAATAAATCTCAGGTAAAGTAAGATAAAATAAATTGACTTTAGAGCATTATCCATAGTTCTAACAGAATTTGTTAAAGAAAAAAAAAAATATATATATAAAAATGTGTAAATTTTTTTATTTGATTTTTTTAAGAAGTCAAAGTCTACTCCAACACCATTGCTCCAAGGACCACAGCGGAAATACAAAAAACAAAACAAAAAAAAAAAAACAGGAAATCCAGAGAAATGTTTTTCTTTGAATAAAACAAAGAAAAAAATTACATTTCTCTTCCCATATTCTTAATCAGTTATATATATATAAATATATATTATCATTTACATGTTACTGTTAAATGAACCCTTTCATTTACAGTGCTGGGAAAACATCAAGTCCAGCCTGATTTCTTCTTCTTGTGAGTCTTACAATAAACTCTTACATAAAGGCAACCAGAGCAAACAGTAAATACAGTAAAGAGTTTTTAAATGATGATTGCTGAAGATCTGTCCGGTTAGGGTTGATTGTGAGTGAACAACAAACAACAACAAACTAATTCCCAGTTGGATTGAGGTCTCGCCTCCGACTTGGCCACATTTACATTTAGTCATTTAGCATTAGCACAACATTTTGTCCAAAATGACTTACAAGTCAGACAAACATATCTAAGGCAAGTGCTCTAGGAAGAAGTGTTTCCAAGTTCATGGAGGGAATGGTACTGTATATTTGTCCTGATGTGTAATGACAATAATACCACCTAGTTTGTCTATTGGTCAGTGAATACTTTATTAATCCCCTTGTGGAAATTGTGGTTGGACAGCTGCCATGTGATACTAGGGGGGGTCTCTGTGTTGTGTCCAAGTAGCCACGAGGAACCAGGAATCAAACCTCTGGGGTTTGTAGACAACTGCTCTACCACCTGAGCTACTGTCCTCAGATGTTCAATTCTGGTCTCCTCAGACCTTAGAACATTCTTCTAGTTAACTTCAGGGTCTCCCACATGTCATCCCCCACTAAACGTTACTATCAGAGTCTCTCATGTCAGCTACAGAAGAGGAATCACAGGTGTTGATGGCTTCCATCATCATCGTCATCATCGTCATCATGATCATCCTTCCCCTTCTTGTAGTTATTGAGATTCTGAAAACGGCTGCTGTGGGCACATATACACACATTCGCAACATTGACCCCCTTAAGCAATATTTTAGTAGCTTGCTGTGCTTCTTCCTCCTCTGTACATTTCTGCAGGTATCCCCGGCCTCGGAGCTGTATATTTCCAGAATGGTCCTATCAACCGACCCAGTGTTTCTCTCTGCTTCTTATAGTTGTTCTTTTGTTCCCTGCTGTTCTGACTCTTGTTGTAGTTTGGGATTATATAAACACAACTGAATTGAATTGGATATTCTTTCCATTTCTTAACAATGGATTTGTTAAGAAATGTCTTGTCTTTTGTAATGATGGATTTTTTGACAGGTATCTTCCAGATCCAGGTGTATTTATACAACAAACCTTGAAACACATTGACTGTTCTCTGGGGATCTCCATTTAACTAACTGTGTGACTTCTTAAACCAATGGGCTGTTACTTTAAAGGGGCTAAATATTTATGTGATTATCATTATTAAGTTGACTCAAAGTCTCTCTTTCTGTTGATCACTATCGAAAAAGTCAACTCAACTCCAATTTCAGTACATGCTTATAGAGTTGGTTGGCTGGTTGTATCTAGGTCTTTAAGATCCAACTCACCTGGACCTGACTGGTCCTATCCAAAGTAAGATTCAAACCCACCATGAAGCTATTTTTGCTGTTTTTAATTCATTATTGAGCTTTTCAATCTAAAAAACGTGTCCATGGGCTGGAAATCTAAATGGTGACATACTTACGATCACAGGTCATCCACAGAAACAAAACAAAAGAAAAACACACAAAGGATCAGGATCTGCTTTTATTCATCATTATTTACAAAATGATGCTTTTATTTAGTAGCTGGTCTTTAGTATCAGCCAAATTCACTGATACACAATTCAACACTTTGACTGTTGCGTTGTTCTCATAACCATAAACTAATCATCACACTGAATGATTTCAAACCTTATTCAGTTTTAGGAAGAAGATGCACAGATTTTATCCCTCATACAACACAGTGACTTCATTGCCTTGGTTTTGGTTCACACATTTCTGCACCACTGAATGATTGAAGCATCTGATCACAAGTTCTGAGCTGCAGCACTAAATCCTCACCCTACTTAAATGACCCGGAGATGTTGTCAACTATTGAAAGGATCCAATACTGAACCCACTGGTTAGTTACAGTTTCGTCCTCTGTCGAGCTACGCGCTGGTCCCATTCAGTCATGTCTTTTTAAAGACTGTCGCGCTAATAGAGGGTCCTACTGGTGACAACACACAGCAAAAACTAGGCTCGACGATCACTGGTGTGCCCCTGCCTTAAAGAAAAAAATTAGCCTAAAACATAAGTTCAAATCTTTTACATTTCTGGAACCATGATCTTTTTTTGTGACAGCAGAGAGCTCAACAATGAACCACACAGGACAGTCTCAAAATGACTCAATGACTGGCTTTTTGATAAATGTTGTGGAGCCTACAAATTACAGTGGTGTACATAATGACAGTAAACAGAGAGAAGTGAGCAGCCTTCATGGGGGAAAGATTCCTTTCATGGCCACATGTTTGATGAGAGAGACTTGTTGCCTTTTATAATGTGTATGGCCTAGGAGAAAATTACTTCAAATGAGACACTGTGTGAATATTAAGGAGAAGTGAAACACTTGAAAGTTGATAAAGAGCAGCAGTGATTAGTTACCTGATGTAAAACAGTATCTTAAATCCCCACAGTGAAAATGTATGTTGTTTGTTTAATGCCACTACCAGTGTTAGACATCAGCAACTGAGGGAGAAGTAGGTTAGAGAAGGTGAAGCAAAACAGCTAATTCCAAACTGAAAAGTAATTGGTGGAATGAAAAAAGCATCGCAAATCACTGATTTGTGACATAATGGCAGCAAACTGTTTCAGATTGATTTCACTCTTGATGATAATGAGGTTTTGTATTTTAAAGATTCCTCAGCTAAGGGTCAAGTCAGTCACTGAGTCAGACACCTCTGTGTTGACCTGGGCAGCGATGCTGGCAGGTGTTACATTCAGGTGGATGTCGTACTGCTGGTCCAGACCAAGGTAGCTGTCACTCATCAGATACAGCGTGTAGATACACCTGAAACCAGAGAGGACAGGAATCAACGGTAAGAACATTAAAGTGGCTGTGCAGAGCTGAAAAAAGCCAAAATGTACACAGTTGTTGATATTAAATATATCCCAGCGGACCTGTAAGATCACCAAGCAGTTTGTCCTTCTATTGATCTCAGGCCTACACCGCTCTTCACACACAAGATGACTACTAACACTCACACAAATCTTACAAATCATACGTGTACCTTCAAGATCAAACTCTGATACTGAAGATTTCTGTTCTATAAATAAGGCAGGACCTCAGAGACTCTCACCCCTTCAGTCCCATTGACTGAAACACCTGACTTTAATTTCCCCTTTAAATTACTGCTAATCCTAGAGTTTCACATCTTTACCCTTTTATCTAGTTTTGGGACTTAAATTGACTGAGATTATAATATTCATACATAATATTCCATGGATTCTATGACCAGTTCAAACTGTCTGACTTAGCTCAAGTAATTCGGCCAGTATCTGGCCTGACTCAGACGTTTCTTCTTAGATACTGCGTATGAAGTGTTTGCTCTTTGTACAACTACTTACTTTCCAGTCTTCTCTGGTGTGTAGAAGGCCACAGACACAGTTGTGTAGTTACGCACATATCCAACCCGTTTCACAGCCAGTAGCTCCCGGCGGTCCACCTCCCCCATGATGAGGAACCAGCCTTCATCTTTGACCTTGGGGAACCTGGGAGCCTGGGCCTTACTGTCCTGCTTTCTCTGAAATAACACACACAGATTTACTCAGAAGAGAGTAACTCCAGTGTCTCTGAATAATCCATAGGTGTGAATCAGTGCATGAATGTTTCTCTGTGTCAGCCCTGTAAAACAGTGGCAACTTGTTGAGGGTATAACCTTCCTCTCATGCAGTGTCAGCTGGGATCAGCTCCAGTCATCCCATGCTTGGTTGCTAAATATACTGGGTGGATGGAGGATCTCAGCCTTCACGGCAACGTTCATATCACAGGCACTAATGCTAAATTTAGATTTTTAGTCAGATCCAATCATTTGATGGGGATGATTCTTGTTCCTGTTTGAAAGTGAATTAGATCGAGCTACAGTGTGAACACCATACATGTACAAATATAAATGAAATGTGAGCCACGCCTGCACAATATTTGCAACAGTAAAATTATGCAATTTCTTGAAGCAGGTTCACATACTTTTGCTCGACACAAGTGCAGTATTTACAATATGTAAGTGCAATGTTCCCTTTTTCAGATTTTAGGAGTTGAGTGAAAAGCAGATTTGCAGTGATTTATGTTATATTTATGCAGAAATAGATGAGGCTGACAAACTTTAAAACACCACTGTATCATGTCTCTAGAGTTCCTTCACAGAACGTGAACATACTGACCCTCTGCTGGCCCAGATTGATGCGTCTCAGTGACACCTGTAGAACGTACTCCTGGTCAGCATGGACATCCAGCCACCTGCTCTCCTCCCTCAGACTTGCCCCTGCTACAGGCAGGGGCCGCTCCATTTGCTCCTGGCTCTTCTCCCACCAGCCCTTCACACTCATCTTAACCTCAATCACTGGGAGGTGACTCACAAAAGACCAAGCCTGACGAGGGAGGAAGATAGTTACAAAAAACAATGGCTGATTAGAAGGAAAGAAGGAGAAGACTGCTGCCATCCATTTCATGTGGGATTTATTGTGATCATAAGCTTCTGATTGGAAAAACAACCTTTTAGCAGGTCTGTTGTAAAAAAAAACCATCAAGCTCAAGTGATGAATGTGTAGAAAGATCTGTACTGTTTACCAATAAAAAAGGTTCTACTGTAGGAACCTGTAAAGGTGTTTAGTTTGTGACTGTGATGTAAAAGGTATCAGAACAATGTCTGGGAGTCCAAACTCAAGTAAGACTTGTTCTTTTCTGATGACAACATGTGGTCAAAACACAAACTAAACCTCTAATGATATCACACAGCAGGTGTTTGCAAGTGCAAACATTTGGCTAACCCACGAAGAACATTTGATCATTTAACTTATAGTATCTAAAAGATACCATAAGCTGACGAGGTACAGACAAAGCTTTTTTATTCCCTTGCAGTCATCCAGGATCACTAACTTGCTGCATAACCCAGTTGTGCTTCAACTTACAGACCGACGACCTGATGTTCTCCTTCAGGAGTCAATATCCCCACATCACATTGCCACCTTCCAGCTTGACCATAAATATTTAGTTAATTTTGTAGAATTGAGAGTTTGGTTCAGATGTAACAGGACCCCTGTCTACCAAACAGTTCAGCTTTTGACTGCTGAATTCACAGAACATTTGAGGATTTGAGGGTTATCTAGTTGTCTTGTGGCCAAATTCAGACAAGTCTTAGTGTTGTTCAGGGTTAGCAGCGGTTTTCACCTCATCACTCTTGCATTGATGCCATTTCTACTCAGTTTCTGTGAGATAGTGGAGTCATAAAAATGATCTTTATTGAGATGAGAGAGGTCAGCAGGATGGTCCTTGGATGTTTTCTTTGGATCTTTTCTGACATAATGGATGTCAGAAAATATCCAATCTATTCATTTATTTATCTATCTATTTGTAGATAGTCTCTCTCACTGTAGATCTGTGGAGCCTTAGGAACATCTCTGTAACCCTTCCCTGGTCAGTTAAGTTTGGTAGGTACATCACCTTCTAGCTTAAAAAAAGAATACAATTATCATTTAAAACCTGTATTTAGCATTTGCTCACATTGCCTTTGTTTTATGAGAGGAGAGCTTTTTACAAGAGGAAGTTGATGAGCATTATTAGCAGAGAAAATGGCTAACCTCTTGAATTCAATTACAGAGAAAATCCCCACACTCCCATACTGATGCACATATACAGTACGTTACCAAGGAATTCAAAACCCATGTATAACAGTGCCAAAGTTACTTTCCCACCCACTGTAGAAATGAGATGCAACCCTTGTCCTCTATATTTTCTCAGATGACATGAGTGATGCTCAGGAATGAAGTACAGAATCCTGAGGACAAAAAAAGGAAATGAGAGTTTTAAGAGTGGATGTGCATTAGATGGGCAGATCCATCAGCTACAGTTCAGTGAGTGTGCTGTTTGATTAAACCTTAGTTCTAACAGATGCTCTTCTCTGGTCTAAGGTGCTTCTTAAGTGTTTTTAGAGGGTATTTAATCATTGGTTCAACCCCAAACCTCCACAATGAGGAGGACATAAGACATAACAACCCCCTCACCACCACAACCACCACACACACACACACACAAAAAAAAAGGTGGGAGATGGACATTGTGTGTGTGGCAGTGTATTGATGGCTGGGAGGAGAAAAGCCTCTCTGATTCACCTAGCAAAAGCTATTTATGTGAGGATTACTCTCCCTGAGCAAGTCAGACAGGAACGCTGCTGCACATCTAATTATTTAATTAGAGAGGCTGCCACACTGGGGGGTGGAAGGCGGGTGCGATGGGGGAGTAAAGGTGGGGAAGTAGGAAAGCTGGACCACTGATTGGGTGAAGCCATGGGGCCTGCCGTTGTGCCCGGACACTCTCATTACCACTGCAATTAGCTCCTAAATTGGAGCTGTAAACCCTATCAATGGAGCTGTAATTGGGGATCCTGGAGGTATCTGGGACCACAGTGGCAACACTCATAATGGTGTATGTGTGAGATAGTGTGTGACATCTGCATATGCTAAAAGTGGCAATATGCCCATTATGAAATCTACAGTATGTTTGTAAAATGTGCAATATTAAAAATGGCCTGTTTCCTTTATAAGTGTAGCTAAATTATACTAAACCCAAATTTTCAAGGTTTGGCACTGCAAACCGTGAATCAGATATGTTAAAATAAACAAGACAGGTACAATTAAATGTGCAATGTTAATTGTTAAGTTCTTCGTCACAGGTCACAGGTATGTTTAAGATGTTGGGAATGGACATTACTGAATTGCTGGATAGCTAAGCCTTCCTTAAGAAGCCAACTTCTTCTGTAAGGTAGTGTATGATATCAGTTTTGATGATCTGCACAAATCCTCAGACTCAGACTGTGCTGAATGACATAGCAGCATTTCTTTGAGCTTTAACTACATTTTGCAGTAGCTTGTGGTTCAGCTACATTCATACTTCTTTAGTGATTCAAGCAGTTAAAGTTTGTTTTTAAACAGCTTTCCAGAGTTTTCCAGGAAGCTGGCTTGTCAGCTCACCTATGAAATTTTTAATACAAACAAGTATAAAATACTTGACTATTCAATTCAATACAAGTGGGGTGAGTGGAAAGATAGAGAAAGAAAGGACAAGCAACACAAAGCAGGCAACTAAACAAAGAGGACACAAAGTAGAGCACAAAGCTTCACCAAAGGCCACTAAAACAAGTATGTCTTGAGATATTTCCTGAAAGTGTCAAAAAAGAAGAACTGAATAAGACTGAATAAGAAAGGCTGTTCCAAAACTGCTGCTCCAATCTCCCACACCTGCTGGTCCCGCTTGAGAAACAGCTGGAAGCAGCTGTTGTAAGGAGGATATAAGAGGCCTTGAGGTAGAGTAGGGAAGTTCTGTAATATACTCAGGTGTCAACCCATGCATGGCTTTATGAACAAATAAAATTGAAGAGGTAGCCAATGCAGGGATATTAGTAAGTGGGGTGATGTATTGCAGTAGCATTGTGCACCAACTGAAAATGAGATATGAGGACTGACCAATTCCCAGGTACAGTGAGTTTCAATAATCCAGTCTAGAGGAGATTAACACAGTGATGATAGCCTACATGTCATTGAGAGAAGAAATGGACAGTTAAATTTCCTCAGATAAAGAAAGCACCTTTCACTACAGATCTGATATGTTTGTCAAATGTCAATGCCCAAACAAAAACAATAAAATGAGATGTTATGTTTATAAAAACTAGAGCATACATATATAAAGCAAATAAAATGGATCCTGAATGGAGAGGTAAATTGCTAACGGTAATATGCTAAAGTCTGTAAAACTAAACCTCAATGTATCTCTCATAGACACTTGTGTCCCCTATGTGCTCTGGGGATGGTATTTTGAATCTTACCTGTGAAATCTGGCTTGATTGGAACTCTTGACCAACGATATCAGTGAAGACACTTTCCTTGCCATTACAGGCAGCAATCAGCTCAGGAAGTCCTTCGATTGGCCCCTTGAAGCCTCCTTCGTGGTTTCTTCTCTGTTTGTTTGCCCATTTCCTATGGAGTAATTTGAAGAGGATGAAGAGAGATTCTTGGTCATGTGACAGCAAAACAACAAATTGTAAACAACACCTCCTGTTTTCTTTCTCCCCCAGGCCTGTGGGTCTTCCTTTACTATCTCTCTCTTACTATTATATTGCATCTGCAAACAATTTGGCATTTGTTCATATTGTGTGTAAAAAAACAAACAAACAAACAAACAAAAAAACAACAACAATATTGTTTGGTTGGAGTATTAAATCTTTAGTCTCTGTCTCAGTCTCTACCTACAAAGACTGTGTGGGCGTCATAACTGTACCTGAACAAAAAGAGGTCTTGTTGTTCTACATGCGGCAGTGTCAGTAAGGAGGAGTCGTGCAGCCAGCGGCCCTGGACAATCATCTGCACCAGGTTGCATATAGTGATGGCTGTAACAAGCCAGCCTTCATTAGCAGCGACATCCAGCATAGCCTGAGCAGAAAAACAGAAGAAAACATAAAGATTAAGATACACTCAAGATTTCCATGCCATCTCTACTCAAGTCGTTCAGCAGGACAAAGAGTTTTTAATGTCCACCTTTTGGATATCTAAAAAGTTCTGCCCAGATTTATCGCATTAACACATGTGACATTCTGATTTCTAAATTTGTCAAAGTGAGATAAAAACCAGTGTCATTAAAAAGTACATTTATAATCCAAACTCATCCTGCATGGCTACAACGACAGCTGGATCTAACTGCTGTATGCACTTCACCACTATGGAAGGAAGTTGGACCACATCATTTAAGAGCCCTGTGTCCAAATGGTATGAAAGTGGGCAAAGTAGGCATGTGAAGCATGATACAAGATTAAAAAAAATAACTAACTGGCCTGTGTTTAGTGTTTTTCAGACCCTGAACTGAATATCCATTTGACAGTTGTTATGAGGACCGAACCTGCCAAATAAAATGTTCAGCGAGAGCAACAGTTTTGTGTTTCTTTTATGCACTGTGTACTTAAAGTATCAATAAAAATATACATTCACTCAATAAAAACAACCATAAACATAATGAAGACCAGAGGCATTTCAGTAGCAGGAGGACACCAAAGAAGTAACCACATCCATGAGCCGTGCTATATCACTGCCAGATACACAGCATGGAAAATCACAAGCACATGTACATATGCACAGACCAGCAGCCACCCCGAGCTGTGGACAATGGCTTACAGACCTGTTCCTAACTTCAAACAAACTAACTGAACACCTTGGATGCTAAATAATCTGCATGAACAATGTTTGAATCTTAGAAATCTGTTTTCGGTGTTGTGACTCTGTAACAACTGTAGTAAATGTTGCTCAGAACCTCTACTCCTGCAACTTCTACATAAACACTTAGTAGAAAACCATTGTGACTGGCAGACAGCGCAACTCCAAGGTGTTAGCTCCAACCTTTGAGTATCATGTTATTTATGAGCTGGATTGGGAAGTTCAACTACAAATCACCTACTAATGTTTAACATCCCCTGTTGTATTCTCCGTGGTACTGTGCTGAAGATTCCTGAATACAGCCCAAGACCACTTCCCACAATGTGTTCTATTTTTATGTGCAGTATATAATTCATATCTTGTAAAACTCGTTAACCACTGCCGTCATTTTACCATTCTTTCAGTGTTTATTTCAGTTTTTCTTATTTACTCGAACACTTGTATCCACTCTGACTTATCAATTTGCTGAAAATAAATAAATATTAAAGACAGCCTCCTGTGACATTTTCAATCCATGCTTGCCAAGTGCCAGAGAGGTGGCATCTTTTATAGATGGACCAACTAACTGTTGACTGAAGAATTGTGTGCAGATGGTTGCATTAGAGATTCAGAACTATACAAGTACTTTCTGTTAACTGTGAATAAGTGTTTTCTTCCATTTTTGGCAACAACATTAGCAGAGTTTTGAAAGTTGCGCAAACAAACTAAGTAAATTAAACAATAATGATTAATATGATAGGGCACAACCCTGCCTCTCAGTAAATCTTTATGTGTGACATTCATTAACTATTTTTATGTAATACCATTACTGTGCTTCCGTTTTAAGATACATTTATAGTTGCCGCATGCCCTCCGACTTCAAAACATTACAGCAACTCTGGATGGTGGCAGCAGTAAGATGAAGCGCTCTTTTGTTTGTTCTGTTTCAATGAACAATGTGAGAAAGTGAGAGAAATAAAACATATGTAACTGCTTCACAAGAAAAGTATCAAGACCATTGAATAAAAAGCTACATATCTTCACTAAAGAAACAAGCACATGTGTAGGTGGTGCACTTCGGCTGCACACTTCTGTAAAGTTTCACTCTTGACTTTCATAAGAAATTAAGAATTAATTCTAATATAAAGACTGTAATCAAAACGGATACACATTTTGTATGTGACACTGAAATAACAAATGTAAGCTACTTACCTGCTTTCAATACTTGAAGTACAAATTCAAAATTATAAAGCTCATACAATTAAGTTACGTATATAAAAAACAGTAGATCAAAATTGAACTTTAAGATTGTGATTACAGACACTGAGATGAAGACATAACCTAATATTTTTTATGACTCTTGTCATTGAATTGGTTTGTTAACCTATAAAAACATACACTCCACATTGTACTTGTATTACACTAATGTTTTAGGCCTTTGAATCAATCCCTTCTTTATGAAGAATTGTTGTCATTTAATAAACGGATTACTTTATTTTATTTTATTTATTTTTTGGACAGTGCACCGGCAGCTCTTAAATCCTACCTGACAGATTCGAATAGCGTTGTCCAGCACTGTCTTGGTATCAGTGGTATAGTCACTGCATGGCAGTTGGGCGTGGCTGAAGTGGGCCTGCAGCAGCAGGTGCGTCTTCGTGTGTGCGCTGTCATAGGAGTGGGGGTTGACCTGCAGAGGGAGCTGGTGAGCCAACTGGCTGTTCAGCTGGTCCTCATTGTGTCTGACAGGCAGCTCGGCGTACTCCTCTGCATCCTGAGAGCCAGAGATCAAAAGTGAAAAAGGAAGCCTAAAGCATGCTGTGGGGACCTGAGCATATTCTGATCTACTGTTGTTTTTTCCCCCCTGCTTGGAAAACTAGTTTCTCTTTCCCCACTGACTACAGGCAACTAGCCTCACAAGGCCCAAAGACGTAAATATTCTGAACACCTGTTAAGAAACTCCTGAGGGTTGGGAAGAGGATTGTGTTAACAATATTTCTGAGAAGGCTCAACACTGACATGCACTGAACCAGGTAAGAAATTATGGTCCATCAGTCTCTCTGTCCGAGGCTGTGCGTTCAGCCTTGTTTATATTTGTTGGACAGAGTAATGCATGGACACGCGTGGCTTCTCTCCTCTAATTCACTCCAGTTCAACTTTGGCTATTGTAGTCCCATCAGCAGGCCGTGCTGCAGGCATCTGTCACAGCCTGCCCCCAGCCCAGACTGTTAAGGCTCCATCCATCACAGAACAAACCTGTGTTTCAAAAGCTAGAAGCTGAAAAAAAGAATGCAAGCAAGCTAGGAACTGGGGTGAGAGATGGGCACAGAAATAATCGCATATGGATGTGCAGGAGAGAAAGACTATAGATCTTTAAGCAGACATCACCAACTACTTTACACCGCCTCAAACAAATGATAGTAACATTAACAGAGACAAAGGAGCAGTGAAGCTGTGATTGCAGAAAGAGCGGAGCAAGGCAAACAAACAGGAAGGGAGGTGTACACAGCTGAGACCTCAGGTCCACAGCAAAACTGCTTAGCATGCATGCATTCACATGTTTGACTAAATAATGCATTTATAAAAAAAGGAAACCCAGGCTTGTTAACTGTAAGCTTGATAATTTGTTAAACGGTGTCTGCTCTTGTGCTGTTGACAGGATTTCAGAAAAACGTATTTTCTTTTCTTTCTCTTTCTTTTCTGATTTAGTTTCAGTCAGTTTCTAATTAATTACACAACCAAGGAACGATTACTCACCAGCAATACATAGAATCAATTAGTAACTTATAAGGCAAATATGCAAAGGTTCCTCTGGTTTCTGATATTTCAAAATGAAGATTTTTTTTTCCTGTTTTGTTTTGTACTGTAAATTAATTACCATTAAGTCTTAAACTGTTCACTAAACAAAATGTAATTTCTACTTCCATGTTAGTTCCTAAGACTTGGGAGTAGTGATGAAATGACATGACCAACCAGCGAGAACTTGCCACCCAACCAGACCTCATCACTCTTCAGATAGTATTCTTGCTCTTTAGTTGAGTTGCTACAGTTCTTATGTCATCTAAGCTAAACTCTGTTTACTGTAGAATCAATCAGAATCATGTGAGAACATGTGTTCTCATCAAATTAGGAGGCATTTAGATGTAGTATGACTAGGATCACTCCCACGCCTCAAGAACTAATATCTGCCATTCTTCTATTTGTTTTGGTATCTTGTCAGTTTTCATGCTTTCATAATAAAACAGGCCAATAACAGGAAATGACAGGACAGAAATTTGGTCCTAATACTGGAGATGATGTGAAACCTTTAGAGAACTGAAGCACCTTTACAAAAAAAAAAAAAAAAGAAAAAATTAAAAGAAACAGTTGTGATGTGTATCACTTCTTACTCTGACAGGTTTTTCTTTAGCTCTGCTTCCCATATTTACAGCACTGTAACTATCATCACCTTCTTAGGGAGCAGAGGACAAATATAGCAAGAAAGAAACATAGATAAAGACAGGGTAGAACGATAGTGTAGTGTTCAGAGAGAAAACTACGTGTATATGGAGGAGGTGGTGGTGTAGTGAGGTGTGGGTGTTGCTCATTAGTGGTCACACTGCAGCAATTAGGGGGAACAGGAGGAGCATGCCAGTGATTTATAACTAACAAAGGGGGAGTGGACGGGGCGGCAGGGTGACTAGCCTATTAAATTGCAGCTTGTTGGGGGGGCAGCCAGGCATGGCACACTTTGGTCTGCGGCCAACTACATGTGTATAGAGTAGCCTCCTCTCCATATGTTGGCATCACTATTAAAAGTTCAACTACTGAAAACACCAAATAGGCCACAAGTCCAAAAGAGACTTAGAAACAGCCACAACAAACTATACAACATTTTTACAATTTAAAGGCCTTTTAAAAAAGACTACAAAGGAGAAGGCAGTCTTTTTGCAATAGAAAATATTTTAAAATTTCCATCTGGATCCAATTCAGC
The DNA here is from genome assembly GCF_900324465.2 of Anabas testudineus. Classification (NCBI taxonomy): domain Eukaryota; kingdom Metazoa; phylum Chordata; class Actinopteri; order Anabantiformes; family Anabantidae; genus Anabas; species Anabas testudineus. Next base: position 22,798,338 of record NC_046625.1, read on the forward strand.
ATCAACACACCTCTGATGACAAATAATTAATGCGTTGATGTGGCATTTATTTCATTCATTTCATTCTTAGTGGATAATTCTAGAATGAATTTGATTCTTGTTGATTTTGTGATGTGGTAAAAGCACAAAAAGTTTCATCCTTCTCAAAGGTATAAAACTCCCTTGTCTTGTGTTGACCTCACCAATCAGAACTAAGGACAAACAACTGTAAGATGCAAAAAGAAAAACATATACAACGTTAGTGGGGAAAGTGTACAGGAATTCCAACACTTTTTTTACTCATAGAGCCTGAATGTTAGTGCCTTGAAAATGTTCTGGCTGTTCAGCTGTTCTCCCTGTCTTAGCTATTTGGCTTGCTTTGTTTGAGCATCAGCTTGAAAGAAACCCAGCATCTAGTGATGTCTATGGGTTCCAGATGTCAGGTACTCATTGACTACAAAATATCTGCAACCAAGTATCAACAATTATTAATTGTTAATATATTTCTGAGCTATTAAAATTGGGGTTCCATGAGCCAAAATTATTTTTTAAATGCAAAGAGAGTTAAGGGAAATGTTGATCAAACCTTGACCTTGACAAAACTGTACAGTCCTATAACTGTGTTCACAGTGTACAACTTACAGTCAGAACAGAGAGCACCTCATGGATGGGTAACTCAGCTCTCAGTCGTTCTTTAAACATGCGGATGGTTTGATGCCTCAGGTAGTAATAGGAGGCGATGCGACCATAAGTCAGTGCCTCAATGGTCCGATCATCCTGGAGTGACAAATAACAATGGAATAATTGTCATGTTAAACTAATTTGTATCATTTTGCAGATAACAAAGGTACTTAAAAAAACTACACACACACCTCTTTCATCTCTATGCAGTAAGAGCACTCCAGGTCCCGCAGACTTCTCTCCACCAGGTTGGATAGGTATTTATTAATACATTCATGGCTGATGTCTTCTAGGCTGTAATAACTAAACAACAAATCACACAAGTGTGACTGTATAAAAAGAGAAAGCCACTGTGCCATTCTGTGTATTTTTTACATCCTGTTAAAATGAGAACTTCAGTGTAGAGTGGCTTTTATTACCCTCTATTTACTATAACCCTTGGTTACTGGTGCTCAAGAACAGATAAATGGTTTAGGACATTCAAATGTGCTGAGTGATGATTCATGGAGCAGTGGACTGTATGTTGAATCTCAAAATATGATGAACAGTGTTGGGCTGATTTCTAATGTGATATGAAAGCAAAAGTCTAGTATCTGAGGGATAGACCCAAACTGGTTTGTCCTCAACTGCAGAGAAAAATGAGTACAGAACTGCTGATGTGAAGAAGTAAAAGAAATGCGACCACAGGCTAGCTACTGAATTTTAGAAAGATGAACACAAGGATTTGAACATCCTGGTTTCTCTATGTTCCAAAAGGAAGCTGGGGTTTCCTTCACTGAGGTTTTCTCTCCTCAATTATGTAACACTGACCATGGAACCCTACTGAAGATGGAACCTCATTAAAAACCTCAAATAAGAGTGGCCGAGCGTGATGGCTTATCATTACTTTAGGTTAGAGTCATGCACGCTGCTGTCCTTCAGAGGACAGGCCCCAGCTATAAGAAAAATGTCCAGCGCTTGCCAGCAAATGATTTCCAGTTTCCAGTTAGACTGTTATTAACTGAAATAAGACAACCAGTGGCCAAAATGGGTTCCATGCTCAGCTCTGCTGAGTAAAAGTTACCACATGAGGCTCAGCAGAAGTGTAATCAAACACAATCTGCATTAGCTTGTTTAGCTAATGCCAATATGTGTGCATGTTCTAAAAAAATACTACAAATTCCTAAAGGTATGTTTGCAAAGGTGAAGGATCCTGTGGCAGTAATGTGAAACATGTCTTGAGAACCGATACCAGTACTGGTGATCATTTGACAGCCAGCTGGTTGCCCTCATGTGTCTGTTAATTACCTCTTCTAAAAGTTTCTTCTAATGCTGAATGCTGGAGATTATCAACTGTCTGTAGGTGTGAATGTGAGTGTGTATAATTGTGTCTATCTCTACTGTATGTGTCAGTCTTGTCAAGGACTAGTAAATTGTCTGTGGTGTATCAGCAGTATGTAGGACAGGGATGGCTGAAATACAAGCAGGACAGTGGCTCCTGAGGTTCAGGGTTGACCTGGATGGATAGACTTCCTCCTATTAAAGGGTGAATACACCTCTGTTCAAATTTAGTCACATATTATTGATATGCTGCATTTATGGGAGGACTGTTGGTGATTCAGTCTAGAAGCACATGTTATGGAGAAAGCCTAGTTTACACATGGCAACAATTAGCTGAGGGGTGAGAGGTGAGGGACATGACTGAATAAGTAATTCACTGTAACTGGATGATCTTCAGCTGGCGAGGGCGAACAAACGGGCAAAGTCAAGTGATCTGAACAAACTGCAGTTTGTTAGTTGTTGCTCAAGAACTCACACCCTTTATTATTTACTGCCCCTCACTTCACTGAGTTACGTTCAATTTTTTATTCCCTTTTTTAAAATATTTTTCAAAACCTGTACCAGAATAAAAACTAATAAGTCAGTTAACAAGTACAGGAGTAATATTAAGTGAAAGTAATTTAACAGATGTCTGCCTAATGTGAAAATCTGAGTGATATTACATTTAGCAAATGTCTTCACGATCATCATAAAAAATCACTTATAGAGTGGCTGGGTGCAGGGAGAACTCACAGCCACACTCCCAGGCTGGAAGCAGCAGTTGAGAGGGCTGATAGACACATTTAATGGGTGTTTAATGTTAATCATTTCTTTCATTTCCATTGCTCCACATGTTAACAGCACACCATTCTCAACACATTTCACAGGATTGTACCAATGACAGGGCCTGTCTGATTAAGTCACGACCATTAGTATCATCACCATTAAGCTGCTGATGGAGTCTGCCTGCAGACACTGATGATACCCATGGGAACCTGTGTGGGTTTGTGTGTATTGTATGTATGTTTAGTGGGAATACAAGCCTGAAGGTAGTAGTGACAAATTAATTGTTCACAGTTGCATTAAGATAATGGTGTTTAAGGAGCAATACATTATGGTGTATATCACCATGTCATGTAATGTGAATCTAAATTTAAAGGTGCTAATGCACAGCTGCTGATTAATAGCCTGACTGCTGAGACAATAAAAAAAAGTAGACAAAAATGTTTGCCATGGATGTTTTTTTTGTTTAATGGAATGCCTATTGAACTTAACTTAACTTAACTTACACTGTTGATACATTATTAATAAAAAGAATTTCACTTTAATGCTTCCCACTATTTTGAAATTGGTAACTATTGTTAGATATTTGGTCTGGCAAGTACTCTGTACCTATTAGTGCATTTCTACCTCATTGATATGTTTTATATTGCTTCTCATTCACATTCACCAATAGCAGAGCTCCCATGCAGCTGGCCTGACCCACCAGAGGCAACTTGGGGTTCAGCTTCTTGTCATTTAACATATAACCACATGACTATTGGATCCAGGAATTGAACCGCTGGACCCCACATTTGGTGAGCGACAGCTTTATCTCCTGAGCTGCAGCTTGAATGCATAATTCCCAGGTATGTCTAATTTGCAGGGGCCCAGAGGCAGGCATACTGTGAAAAATGTTGGCGGGAAGAAACATTCTGAAATAGCTGTGGCCTGGGACAAAATACGTCACATAATAGGCCACAGGAAATGGTTGAATTTCAAGGATCTGCAGATACTGTGATTTTACTAACAACCAAAAACTGGCAATTCAAGGTATTAATGATAATAATAATAATCTTATAAATACCAAATGATAATAATGTACCAATAATAGCACAACTTTAATGCTATTACTAGAAATACTAGTAGCAGTAGTACTAGTAATACTACTAGTACTATCACTAATAATCTATGTAGTAGATGTAGTTGCATCCCTCTCCCGGGTCTTAGCATTGGTCAGAGACACACAGAGGACTCATATAAATGTTCCTGCTCTAATTCATTAATAGAATATTGTATTTACATGCTATATGGTATGTGCTATACCAGCAAGTAGACTTGACTATTGGACCAAAATTATGTATTTCAGGACCTATGGCCTAGGTCAGTGTAGGCTGACAGCTGTGGAAATGCCAACAAGCTGGAAAAGTCTCCATGTACACAACAGATGCCTGACCTAAGAACACAGAACTCTTCTATCCAGGCTGCAAGTGTAGGTTAAGAATTTATGCATGTCTATGAGTGTGGGCTGTAACTTTGATCAGCAAGGACTGCTGCTGTTGGTAGCACATGGTGGGAGCAGGTTTTCCTAACCTGGGGTTCATCATCAGTCGTCTGAAGAAGTACGTCCAGGTGATGTAGTCCATTGCGTCCTGCTTGGATGAGATGGTTCCTGCAGCTACCTCAGCATTCATATGGTCTGACAGCACGGTAAGGAGACTGGTAAAACACATAAATACAGGACACAGGTTGTTAACACATAGATTCAAGTTTACAGTTACTTGTTTCAGAGATATTGGAGATTTGCGTCCTAATCATTATGAAGTCTTCTGCACCTCTAGACTTGTTTTGCACTAACTCAGTTGCTGATAATTATGAATTATTTAGCTGATTCATTTTTTCCAACAGAGAAAAAGAATAAGATCAACTCACACAGGGGTGTGCACATTTGGTGTTTTTCCTTGCCTTATATTTTTCTAAAATTGGGCTTGGACTATTGTTTGGACAATGATGATCTTAGACTTCTACTACTAAAAGTAGTAGAAATCATGTAATGTACTACTACTACTACTACTACTACTACTACTACTACTACTACTACTACTACTACTACTACTACTACTACTACTGCAAATAAACGTATGTATAAAAAATTACTTGGTATTGCTTTGGTATTAGAACAGAATGTCAGGCATTAGTATCGCAAAATTAAAACTGAATTGAATTGAATTAATCAGCAAATAAAATAAAAAATATTTTTTAGAGATGATAGTTAGAATTCAGTTTAGAGAAGCTCCAATTAAGTTTTAAAATCAGTATCTCCTGTCATATGGAGTATACTGGATAGTGGTTTATTTGTATTAAAAGGAGAAACAGGCTCTGATTTTGTTTAAGAATCTAATGTAATTTTTAAAACGTTCAGTGTGGGTTTTGTAGAACATAACCAAATCAAATCAATCAAAATCAATCAAAAGTCTGTAATCTGAAGAAAGTCTGGTTTGCAGAGGTGTGGATGGGATCAAGTATAAAATGTGCATTACAGAGTTTGAAAATAAACATTCATGTAAAAAGCAGTGGGCTGAATATCGATCCTTGAAGAACACCTTTATTGACCTTTTGCTAATTTTTATTACATTATTCTCTACACGTGTGTCTCTATAAAACTAAAGAGACAACGTCAGGTCAATAAGTTGTTAGACTTAAATTGCTACACTAACTGCAACCATTAAAAAAAGCCCTGCACATCAGTTTGTTGTGCTCGAGTCAGGGCTCAGTTTGAACATTAGAGATGTTTTTAGGAACATCTTGTGGTTAATATTTAGCCATCTATGAATGACACTTGATAAATGAAGGCTCTAATCTTTGACAGACAGAGATGAAAAAATGTAAAGAATTAACAGATATATGATTGTTACCTGGATTCCACCGGGAAAGGCTCATAAAGGAACTTTTTATAGAAATCCTTCTTAATGTCATGGACGAGAATAACAGCTTTGCCCTGGTCATCAAACTGAGGCCGACCTGCTCGCCCCATCATCTGCAGAACATCTTTAAAACACATGGCATGTATGTTTCACTTAACTAGGCTGTGATGAAAAGTGATAATTTGATGTAACTAATTATAACTTAACTCAGAATTCTCATGTTTGATTTTCTAAATGAGACTCTTTCAGTCTATTTCTATGGTTTAGATAAATGTGATGTGAGGTAATGTACATAATGTCTTATTTAAGTGAGTGAGTATTTAAGTGATTGACAGCTGTCATAATAGCATCCCCTTATGCTTATTTAAGGGACAAATAATTGTACAAATATAATGTTTACTTTTCTAACCTTTAGCCCAACACATCAGTTTCTATCCTGCTAACATACGTTAAACAAACTGTACTGTAGAGAGACAGAAAGGACCAAAAAGACAGGACTGTGTACCTGTAATGGGGTAGTCCACATAGCGCCTTGATTTGCCATCATAATATTCAGTTCCCTTGACGACCACCAGGTGAGCAGGGAAGTTCACTCCCCATGCCAGAGTACTAGTGGCAATCAAAACCTGTGAAAAGAGATAAGAACATGGGAATATAACTTTCAATTAATAAATATATATATATATATACATTTCATGTAATAAAATATTATCAATCACATTTCATAGCATTGTCATCACCTATAAAGGGTAAAGAGTCAAGTAGAAAGGGGTTAAGGTGTACCTGGATCTTACAGTTGACAAACAGCTCCTCCACAGTCTTTCTGTCTCTTTCATGCAGGCCGGCATGATGCATGCCGATCCCAAAGGCCAGCGTGAGCTTCAGGTTGGAATCTCTAACTGTGGCGATGATATCTTCAATCTACACACAAACCCAAGCAAAGACAATGACAGATATGAATCCACTTCCAAACTGACTAAGAAGCATAATTTAAAATGACACGCTAAGTCATGATGCAGTAACACTATAACATAAGGGTATGTTAGTTAGGATGTTAGTTCCTAAGGCTTGGGGGTAGTGATCAAGTAGTGGTCAAACTTTTCCTTTCAGGCATTTCTGTTTGAAGAGATCATTATCAGGACTGAGCAACCTCACCATGGAAATCCAATTATTGTTTTTTTTAGTTCTGTAAATGTCCCATGTCATTTTGGCCTGACACTTGTATAAAGACGTGATTTAGACAGTCAGAAGCTAGGAGAGCTCTACAGCCACAGTTATTCAGTTAAAGACATTTGGCCGATTTGCAATGCTCTTCACTGGTTCCAGTAGGATTGTCTTGCATTATACAAATCTAATGTCTTCCAGCTGACACAAAGCGTGTCTCGGATGAAGGGAGAAAAAGTGCAACCTGAGCTTTGCCAGAGTAAACAGAGTCAGTGGAGCAGAGCTGCAGAAGTAAATACAAGACTTGGCTTCAGTCATCATTATCTGTGTTCTTTGTATTCATGACAAAGAATAAAAAATAACCTAAAAGACACATTTCAGATACTTTATGTACAATTTCACAAAATCAATAAGCTGTATTTTCAATTACAATTTCTTTTTATAAACAGGGTGAGTGAAAATCCAGTGCTGGTTGTCTCAGCGAACAGCACAGGGAAGAAAAAGCTGTCAGGTTCGAGAGGGGATTCGGGGCAGTGGGTGACCCCCCGATGAAAGTTAAGCAGCTATGGCCAGAGGCCTGTCAGTCAAACAGCAGGGAGCTGAGCTGAGCTGCTACACAGCACAGAAACAGCAGGCAGCAGCATATATCAGCAGAACACACACAGAGGCTGCGGAACGTGTGCACATACATATAGAAACTAGGCCTATGTTAGAAGACTGTACATATTTGCATTGAGACAGGGTATCTGCAGGGTTGAAGGAAGCAAATATGGGATGGTGTAATGGCTTCACATCCACATGTAATACTATAAAACTTGGATATGCCACAATTAATAAATTATACTACTACAGGTAGATATATGTATATGTAATATTGTCGGGAAAGCCAACATCCACATGTCTAGATCAGCCCCCAATCTGTGCAGAGCTAAAAAACAAACAAAACTTAAATAACTTGTTGCCAGAAATCAGAACAGATTCATGACTAAGATAAGTAGATAAGTTAAAGAAGAAGCTTAATGGTGGTGACGTTGAGGCCACACAATCATATTTAGGCTATATATTTATATATTTGTCTATATATTTGGAGATGATCTTGCTGAATAAAACTTGTCTCATAAATGTTTGTTAAGTAATGTGTCACACAGTCTTTAATTGTACATGTATGAACAGGAGATCAGCCATTGTTGCTAGTTGGTCAAACTAAAGGCTTAAGACCTAATAAATAACAACTGATGTAGGCTGTATGACCATATGGTGCTCAGTTAATCACTGATGACCAGTGTGTGCGTGCAGAATACAAATTCTGCTTCATTTCAATAAACACATTAAAAAACAGTGTAAACTTCTTGATGGCCATTTTACTAAACGTGAAAACTGTTAATTGTTATGTTCAAGCTAAGCTCACACTCAATGATAAAGGCATTGCTGACAATTAATAAATGAAAGTGTGTACAAACAAACACACATGAACATACTGACTCCTATGTGTGGAAACATTATGTATATATTACATATTATTATTATTATTATTATCATTATTAAATTGTAATTACACGTGAACCAACACATCTAACAAAGTCATTTGCATTATGTTGTTTTTTCAGTTGTCTGTCTCACATACATCTGCCAGAAGGGAAACACTTGTATTTTCTCCCAACAGCCCTCTGTTCCAGAGACATTACAACACTGACAAAAACTGTGTGAACTAAACTCAGCAATTTGCCAAAACACATCCTACATTGCTAGTGAGGGAACCTGAAGCTGCTCCTACTACTGTACACCTCCTACACCACCCGTGCAGCCAAGGTACTAGCGTACCTCTCTCTCGTCCTGGTGCAGCCACTGCTTGGGGTTGTCCTCCGTGGCCAGGTAGGCAATAAGGTCCAGGGCTGTCAGTCGAGTTTGACGTCGTGATGAGACAAAAATCAGCACTGGCTTGGCTGGAGAGTGGCTGCGTATTGCTGTAAAAACAATTCAAAATATATACATACAGTATATAATGTACAGCGCTTGTTTCAAATACATGTTATTGTGGAAATTAGTCAATTGCTGTCTCTGAGCCTGTCTCTTAACCTTCCCTACCTGGTCTCTGGTACTCAGCTGCAATTACATGAGCATGAAAATACTGTTGTTTTTTTTTTTATTGCTTTTATACAAAGATAAACTTTTTTTAGTGTTATGACACTTAGTTCATAGGTTTATAGGAAATGTATTTAATGCTCTATACTGAACAAAGTGTAAGCAAATTTACACTGAACAGGTTTAAAATAATATATATATGACCTAAATCAATATTTGAAATAAATAAGCAAGTATTTTATTGCAGCAGAGATGTGCATTACTACTTAAAAACATTAAATAGCTTTCAAAATAATGCATAAATCTAGTGTAAATCATGCAGATATGGAGCTGTACCTTGGAAGGTGGGTTTGTTCATGCTGGCCATGCGCGGGCAGTAGTGTTGTCCTGGGAAACCATGGATGTGAACTTCTAGCGGTACAGGGCGAACAGACGGACGGAAGTTAAACAAACCCACCTGTTAAACACACAAGAGGGTGGGGTGAGGTGAGGTGGGGTGTGTGAAGAAAAAGGAGAAGAGATTTAGTGTGAGCAGCTGGTGACTGAAGCCCCATCTGGCTGCAATGTGAACTGTCTGTCACTGTCACTGAGGCACAAAACAGTGAGTCACTGCTAGACTCTGCTGTACCATTTTAACCTTCTGACCTTTCACTGTGGCATAAGGTGTTGTGGTGCGGTATGCGATGGGAACTGAACTTAATGTGTGTCATAGGATGTTGTAAAAAGTAGACTTGCATTGTTTGGTGTGTATGTACTAGCGACTGCTGCATTACTGCCCACATCTTAAAAGCCTGGATAATGGATCAGGCAGCTACAAATCTAGCAGCTCAGTCCCAACAGCAGCCAGACAGTCTGATTTATGGATGGCAGTCAGCCAACCTGGGTTGTCTCTTTACAGCTCTGGCAGCAGAGCAAGAGTCAAGTTAGAAAATTCTGAAATGTGTGATATGTGTGATGGAAAATGTGATTAATATTCTACAGATACAATGTCATCTTATGTTGACCAGCAGCCATGGCCCAAAACAAATAACTAAATTTAGGAGTAATTACTAATGTACATTCTATGGAATGATAGTAACCTACTTGAAAGCAGACACCACAGGCTACAATGTTCAATCAAAGACTAATGTCAGTATTAGTCTTCAAAAACGTGTTGCTCTTTTTATTTCAGTACTGTCTTTGTATAATTTTGATGCTCTTTGCTTCAAACCAGGCCAGCTTATCCATGCATATGGATGCAGTCATTCCTGATGACTGGAAGTGAAGCACTAACTCAGGGCCAAATGTATCAGTTTCTCCTAACTGCTGTGATTATATAATATCTCTCCTATTATTACTGTCATTATTGTATTCAGATATGAAGAGGCGGGCAGCGAATGAACCATATGAACACAGAGCAAGAAGAGACTGTGGTTTCAGGCTAACTTCACTGCAGAATTGTTCTTGGTAAACAAAGCCAATCTGACGATTCTTGAACATGGGAGCTCATAAAGATGATCCCTCCATCTGGCCGAAGAACAAGTAGTCAAAAGGTAACAGTATTATACTGCCAAAGCATTTGAAGCAATGTGCTGATGTTTATGGTAAAAGTCATTGTGCTGCCTGGCTGGATTCTGACCTGTCCGATTCCCAGCCAATCAGCGAGATCTCGGGCGTTAGCTAGAGCCGTGGACAGTCCAATTACTCGGACACTCTTAGATGTGTGTGAGGAGATGAAGTTGGTCCTGGACACAATCACTTCCAACACTGGACCCCTGTCCTCACCTGCAATCACACACAGTTGTACAGTCCCAGGAAGGTTATGTGAGCAGTGAAGTTAAGTTGAGTTTGAGTGCTTTCACACTGGTCTGGGTTGTCTGATATTAAACAATTAGTTTTCTTTTCTGGAACAGGGGTCAGCAACACACAGGTTTTTAGCTGAAAAAATATGGATACAAACAAAAATGTTTGGCTGTGTACTGTAGTACTTAGTAGTTGTAATAGTTAGACCCACTGTTACTCAAACTCTGCCGTGTCTATGTTGATAAATGAACACATAAATCTGAAGAATCTACAATCTGCACTATATCAGTGACTAAAAACATTAAAGAATCTAGTGATCACATGCTCCGTGCCCTTGTATGAAGTCTTACCCAGCAGGTGGATCTCATCGATGATGATGAGGGCTACTTTCTGTACATAGCTGCGGTTCTGCCAGCTTCTGCTCACCCCGTCCCACTTCTCTGGTGTGGTCACAATGAGGTCGGCCTGTGCTATCGCTTTCATGTCGGGAGTCACGTCACCTGTCAGTTCCACCACTCTACACACAGATTGATTTCTCACATTATTATCACATTTCTTTTTTGCTAAACGTGTTATTTCCAGTCACGTCCAGAATGGTAATATTTCACAATACAAACATAAAACTACACTTTTGCGAACACAAACAGCACAGGTTGTCCTAATTAGGTGATGGTTTAGTAGATTATCTCTTTTTAACTTACCTCCTTCCAAGTTTCCCCTCAATCCTGATCTTCCAGTCCTCAATTCTCTCTCTGACCAGGGCTTTCAGGGGGGCAATATACACCACCTGGATAAACAACAACAAAGACAAGGTTGGCTTTGTTGGCTTGAGGCTGGATGGAATTAAATCAACACCACTTCCCATATTGTCTATGACTTAACTTTCCAGTGGTGGCCACTGCAACTATTTGCTTTTAAAAACTCATGACTATAAATGTGCCGTTTCATCCTGACTACCTCTACATCTCAGCTCATAACTGGCTACATTTGATGTTTGTCCTGAGCCTTTGTTTTGATCAGAAAGAATGATCAGTTGACAACTTTGCAATATAGTTTAATAACACTGCACAAGTGATTATGATCTAATTCACATCATCATAATTTGTGTTTTCTTTGTGATGTTTGACAAAACAGTAAACTGTCTCTACATTTATGTTTAATGAGATTTGAATAAATACATTTTTTAGTTCAGGTGGTTCTCAGTTTTGTTTTTTTTTGTATGCCACACTCATTATTATTACTACACACTGGCCAACAGAGAGAAGAGCAACAATTCAGTACATTCCTTCTTCAAACATCCTCTTTAATATGGTTAAACAGCAGCAGCCAGGTAGTCCAACCTTAGAGCCTGGATACTTGTTGAAGACCCGGAACACTGCCATCTCTGCTGCAATGGTTTTTCCAGAGCCAGTTGGCGCCCCCAAGAGGACATTAGTGTCAGTGTAATAGATCGTGTGGAAGATCTGAGTCTGGATAGGGTTGTAGTGAGTGAACTTGTACAGGCTCTCATACTCCCGGTTACCTAAAGCTGTCACTGGCAACGGCTGCAGGTCCAGCAGCTCTGACAGGGAACAAGTAGAGATAATACGAAAGGATAAAACGAATCAGGATAAAAGCCACATACAGCCAAATACAGAATCTGAGGTAAACATCTTTATCTAAAATCTTCCAAAAATATATATAAATAATGCCACTTCTTACCAGTCAGTAGGGAACATTGCTGTATAGGTTTAATCTACTTATATTTTAGCACCAACAATAGTTACATATCATTAATGACATAAGTGTTTAATTAATACGTGTTTAACTAATAACACAGTGAGCACATTGTGGGACATATAGAAAGCACATTAACTATGGCAGTGCAGCTTAACATGTGAATGACACGTGTTGAAAAGTGTGGATCAAAGTGAAAAAAATAAAATAAAAAATCTAAATTCTAAATCATATAAACTAAACCACTGACTTCAGCTTCTTTGAGTTAAATACATAAACAAGAAAGTTATGAAGTATTTTTTCCTTAGGTGCAGTCAGAGTACATATTCCACCTGGACTAGTAGGCACTGATCAGTCTGACTTTTAGCAATGGAAATGTTGAACAATCCAACAATAACTGTTGGTACTGTGATACACTAAGATGCTACTTATCAGTAATTTAAATACAAGTTAAATTAAATCCTCACTGTGAGCACATCAATGTGTTTTTGAATGTAAGTGTGTGTACCAGTGTGTGGAGGGTGTCTCTCAGGTAAGATAAGGTTCTGGAAGTTGATGATGCAGACAGCCTCAGCCCCGAGCCAGCGGTCAGACACTGCCTTGATGTAGTACTGGGAGGGCAATGGTTCAAAGATGGGAATGGTGAACACTATCTGCTGAGGCTCTCCTGTCACAACCTGGATGGAGGAAAATGTGGGCACACATAGAGTACACCCACAAGTTACATGACACATAAACACACATCGAACATTCAGTCTCCGTGTCAACTAAAGAACAAGAAAAAAACCTGTTTCTTCTGCAGTAGGAAGTACTCAGAGTGGTAGATGTGATCATTGATAGGATCCTCCACCCATAACCACCACGGCTCACCCACTGACCCATGGACCTGAACAACAGGAGAACAGAATTTTTGAATGAGATTTCCTTTTAAAGGAACATCCAACACAGGCTCAATCTGTAAGTAAAGATGGGTCGTTGCATCCAGTAAAAAAAAACATTGCTCAACACAAGATAAATTCCAATTCTAAGTGATTAAAAACCTTTTTTTCATTATGGGAAAAGACTGCTGTTTTTCATACACTGTTACCTCATGAATTATTTATATACCTATCAACTCCATTCCTAAAATGTGTTACTAGATAGACCTGGAAAGAAAGATCGATAGACTTGACAGACAGTCGTCCTTTCTGGATCCTGACCAAAGCTCTTCTTGCCCATTATACTCAGTCTGAGCCTACAACCAACTTCTTGCATTTCACAATTATTAATTGCTCTTGGGAATTCAAAGTATTCTAAATGGGTTAATACCCTTGACCTGATCTATGTTCAAGGGCCTATTGGTAATCCGGTAGACTTGTGTTCATAATTGGAGGTTTGCATTAAAACCTGTTGACTTGTTTTGGGTCTTGTTTCAACTTAAAGATCATTATTAATGGTGATGGTGGTGGTGGTGGTGGCCATGTTTAATTTATTTCAATCAATAAGTCTTAGACCATAACTGACTAGATAACCTAGAGACACAGGTGGCAGTGGTACATCAAAGTGGGAGTTGTTTGTGTACGTTCTGCTGTACATGTCACTTCTTTAAGAATACGAATTCAGGTATTTACACACTAAAGTGTATAAAAAAACAGATAGATACATTTTAATACAATACAGTTTAATCTTAGAATGAAGAATAATAAATACTATTGTTAGGAATGTGGGAGTGTGTATCATAATGAGTGAGTGCGGTCTGTTTCCTGGGTGCCATCAGGGAGGCGGCTCATGTGTCGGCACATGTGTCCTGGCTCTGCAGCCGGATCAGAGCTAAGCCAGCCAGTGTTCCATTACCACTCTCCCATGATTGCAGCATGCATTGCTAATCGGACATAAACATTCATCTTCATATTCAGCCCCGCTACAATGAGCTTCCTGTTCCACTCAGATTCCATTACCAACTCCGGACTAAGCTTCCCATGATTTCCTCCGGCCTTTCTGCCCACTGAGATGGGACATGCTGGAGAGGACTGGAGGCATTCTGACTCTCAAGGACAGATGGAGATTGTATGGCTGTAAGAATAACTGCATGGGAGGAGCTGCTCCTTTTTCCTCCTTTGTGAAAATGTGACCATGGTTCTACTGGCCCTGTAGTAGTATATAATAGTTTTGGTGTGTGTGGGTTTGCTGCCTAGCAGACAGGAGGAGACAACTCTAAAACACTAATTTAGGACCTACTGAAAATATATTTGGTATCACATCCTGAGCCACAACAACTTCAAATGCTAATGATCTAATCATTAGCATCTGCATGTAATGCTCAACATCTAATTGAAAACCCCTCCAGATTATGTCATCTGGAAGTGCTCTGGAGCTAGAAGTTAGCCAAAAATATAATGTGGTGCAACCAGATCTTCGTCTGAACTGAAAAACTCCCCCAGATAATGTCATCAATAAGAAGAAGATAATTCTTTGGGTCAAGAAACACAACGAATAGACACTAGGCCAGTTCAAATTTAACATTTTTGGCTCCAACTGCCGTGTCTGTGTGGTCGCCACTGTGAAGCATGGAGGAGGAGGTGCAGTGGTGTGTGGGGCTTTGCCGGCGACACTGTTGGTGATTTATTCAGGATTCAAGGCACACTTGTGGTAGCCAGCATGGCACGGCTCCAGTCTATGTAAGAGCTATTTGACCAAGAAGGAGAGTGATGGAGTGCTGCTTTACTTCAGATTATTTTACCTTTGAGATATTTGTCTCTGAGTTATTCTTTGTACAGTGGAAGGGAACAGAATTAAGTTTGTGGTGTCATCAGGAAAAAAACAAAACAAAAATGTGCCAAGATATTTTTACAGAAGCCATTTCCTGTTATTCTGGATAACCTATAAAAATCACTGTCAAAAGTGGGCATGGGCTACTTGTTGCACAGGAAATAGTCTCTATAAACTCTTTTGTGTATTTTACACAGAATGAAAGGGAAATGAGTGTGAATGACCCCTGTGGGACTTTAACCATACAGATGCTGAGGGCTGTCTGACCAGCAGCTTGTGCCTGAGTGTTTTCAGAAACAACAGAGACTGTGCACTTGGATTCATCCTTTCACCTTTTACTCTGTCTCTGTCACAGCGAGAAGCAGGGAAACGCATAGTAACTCATACACTAATAACATCTGCAGGAGCCATCAGTATAACAGTGGTGTGCTGAAACACAGCAGCTGCAAAGGCCTGTATTGATACTGTTAATGGAAATACTTTGATTGATGCTGTTTGTTAATACATCAATGTATGCAAATGTGATTTCCATGCTCCTTCCAAGTCTTTCAAGTAGATCAACTGCTGTATTTGATGTACACAATGATGAAACAACCCTCTTTGCTAAGGGTCTTGCAAGTATTGAGTTAAGTTTATTATTTGTTGGAGGTCAGATTATCAAAGTTGTATAAATATCTAAGTCAAATGGTACTCGCTTACTCACTAATAAAACACACAGTAGTGTAGTCCTCTACCCTGATTCATTTACATATAATAGAAGTTTTATCATTTAGTAAAATAAATGTAAGGCGACAACCTTTTATTGGAAGACAGCAGCAGGCCACATTACTGTATATTATCCATATTTACCTGGTCATTCCAGTGAAAGTCAGGTGTGACAGTGAGGCGAACACGTAGAACAGTTCGAGTGATTGGCTGGATGCTGGCCTCCATCATGATGGAGGGGATCTGATGGGCACACTGTTTGACTGTTAAGCCAACGTTGACATGGTGAAGCATGTGACCTGGGAACAATACAGCTGCCGTTAGTGTGTTATCACTAATACTCAGCAGAGCTGTGTTTTATTTCAAATTTAAGTTGTAAAGGTACTGTACGAATGTGTTAGCTGACAGTAGTTTTTCATCTGACATGTGGGTTTGTTGTTCCTGTATTTTAGTATTTTTCTACACTATGGTAAAAAAACCCAATGAAGCTGGAATTCAGTTCTTTTTACCAATCTCATCTTTTCTCATTTCCTTCAGTTTGTCCACAGTGAGCTTTTTCTCCTCTAAGCGGTTCAGTACGACGTGGTTCAGGTTGGGGAACTGGCGCAGAGGGTGGGCAAAGCCCCACAGCCGCTTGTCAATCACCTTACAGAGGGTGAGCAGTCGGTAGGTCATGGCTGGCCACCGCTTTCTCAGAGCTATCTCAAACAAAGCCCTGACAATCCGTGCAGAGTTCTGTGAGAAGTGACAAGAGCAAGATAAAACAGATGTATGAACATTTACCCTGGAACAACTCTCCACATATTAGTAATACATGTGTAGAAACATATTGTTTATTCCAACATAAAAGGTTTATGTTGGAATAAAACAAGTGAAACATGTTAGGACTGGAGCTGAAGTCACTTGCAGCAGCTGTATGGTATCACGCTGTATATGGTAATTAATCACGTCTGATCATGAGAGCATCTGGCTGGGTGAGAAAGTCCAGGTTGGACACAGCTGCCTACTGATGGATTGCTGGTGTCAGTTCTGGAGGAAAGGTCAGGTAGCAGCGGTGCACACTGATCAACTGCTCAAACCTGGTCGAGCAGTGATTGATCTGATCATGTATTAATATGAACTGATAGTCTAGTGAGGACTGAATATGGGAAATCATTGAAATCTGGTTTTGCTCTGCTTGATGGCTGAGTGAGTCTGAGAGACCTGGCTACACAAAGGAAACTCTCCCACTACAGAAACTGGTACTAGAGAAGTATTTCAACTCAAATGTGAAATAGTACAATCAAGTTTTACCTGCTTCACCATATTTCAAAACTATATATTAATACTGCCATCGTGGTAGCGTATTTACTCCCATGTTTAAACCCATGTTTCGTGGTAATCAGGGAAAGTTTTCACTGTACCAGCAGCAGCTCAGTAACCAGATGTCTCTTCTACCTCACACTTGTTTTAGAAGCATGGCTGACAGATTCTAAGTGCAGCCGACACTTTCTGTTTTTCTTTTTTCTTGTTTGTTTAGTGTATCCCTGTCAGGGGGAATGACAGCTCGGTGAGACAAAGACAAGCAGGCACCGGAGCTCAGTTTTACAGTTTGAACTGTCTGAATTTAAGGGAGTCCTGTAGATTTGTGCGGGCCACTTTGTGTTACATTGCTCCATGTAATGATCTGTCATTTCACCCAGTCACTCCACTCCTTGCCGCCTGCAGCCTATTGTCATCGACATGTGCTCTTGTACAAAGCCAATATACATTCTTCAGCAAAATTCTACCTGGGGCAATCAGATTTCACAGGTACAGAAATGCCTGTTACACACTCACTGGCCATTTTATTAAAAAGACCTGTACAATCTAATGCAATACAATACAGCGCTTCCCTCATGCATAAACTTAAGACAATACACTCCAGTAGGATTCCAACACCCACTATGACCTCATTACTAAACACATAGTAGAATCATCACCTTTCTACCAGTTTCTTAAAAAACAAGAACAAAAAACAGAAACTAAATCCTGTAAAAAATAAAATATACGGCAGAGCCGCTTGGATCAGATTATATTAGATTGTAAAAGTGTACCTAATAGAGTGGCCAGTGAGTGTATCTGAGGGACTGTCCAAGGTTCTTCTGCAAACTGTCTTTCTCTTTACTCCAGTGTGGTCATATTTCAACAGCTTTACAACAGTTGGACAACTGCTAAAACCATTCGTCAGCGAGAGCATTGGTCACTTTGTGGCTGTCAGAGTGTAAAACTGTGAACCTGACCTAAAATCCTCAACTGACACCCAGCTGACATCAGTCGTATTAATGTAAAGAAGGAATCAGCCCTAAGAATGAAGAGGATGAAATGGGAATGTAGGGAGAAGCATATGATTGTAGTGACTGTGAAATATGCTCATTGAAATATATTTCAATATTATGGATGTTTTGGACACTCCTTTGTAATTGAAATTTATTTAGTGGTGAGTCTTACAAAGTGTTTTTAATATCAGATATTACTGCAGTTGCAAAAGAAAATAAATGGTGCAAGAAAGAGGAGTACATCCAACAGTAGCTAACAATGGTCTATTCTTTATTATCTAAGTCATGCAGTATATTTAATCTAGAAAGGTTTCTGGCTCCAGATTCTCAGTGATGGGTATTTGGTGGGTTATTTTTGTCTTCTATAATATTAAGGTGGTTATCTTCAGTTACGTGGGCTTTAGGAGGCTGTGATGACACTACTTCAACGGTTTTGTGAAGATTAAAAACCAGTTAATCAATCAATAAACTTTAATATTAATTAGTTAAAAAGTGTTGAGCAGACAAATCTGTTAGTATCTATTTCTGTGTATCTCAGTCCTAAATCAAAAACAGGTTTTCCTTTTCATTCTGTCTGGAGCTACATTGTGTTACCTGGAGTGGTACTGTTCCTTTTTCCTCACCTGTGCCACATACGACAGATCTGACATGAGAGAGAAGCTGTCCACCTCTCCTCGGCCAATGTACGTCTGCAGCAGAACGTTGACCTTTCCATAGCCATTCTCCACCCCCCCTGCAGCTGGCAGCTCACAGTAGTTAGACAGCAACTGGTCTAGTTCCTCCATCTCCTCATCGCGAACCTGCCAACATCACCAACATGATGCAGACTGATGTATAGCACATTTCAATTACAGTGTTAGAAACCATGGCAGATATAGCGATAGTTTCTCTGTGACGACCTCTCACCTTGAGCTGTTCAAACTCCTCGGCCTTGGACACTATACTGAGAATGTCAGCTTCTGTCCGCTGAGAGTTGAAAAGTTCATTGAAAGTCTTCACAGGTGAAGGAAAAAAACATATAGGAGGTTAACAAAGTAAAGTCGTAAGTCATAATATCCAACGTAGTGACTCCCTAAATAAGGTGTAAATGCACAAAAACAACACAACAGTTAATCAGATACAGCATTTATGGAGGTGACTCATTACGTTACAATAACATAAACAAATAAAATATCTGCTTGCTGTAGAACTGAGTAACATTTTTTCTTAAAAGGTTTTCTTTAGAGGTATAGGTTACTTACATGTATGTGAAGTAAAGCAAAATAGGATTTGTAGTAAAATAGTATACTACTGCCAGCTCATCTAAAGGTAAACTGAAATTCTGTACAAAACGTCCAGCAACTGATCTGCCTCTGGGGACTTTGACGTATGTTGAGCTCTAACATTTCAGGACATTTCAGTACCAATAAATGTTTGAAGGAATTCCTTCAAGGCATTCCTCTAATACAGAATCTACCTCTATTGTGTTGTATTTGATGTAGAAGTGGCTCGCAGTTCTGCCCAGATCAGTAGAGGCAAAGTAGCCTGTGCGCTCCTCGAAGCGGATCATCCTGGCTTTATCCAGCTTCCTACCAGACTCCACCACCAGCTCCTTCCTGTACAGCTCCAAGCCTGGATCCATCTGAAACAATTTGAATAATATTACATAATGTTTTCCCACTACTAATATTTAGTTCAATATATTCCTCATGAAGTATTAATCAGTCTTCTCATTTCTATATTTTTATACAAGTATAAGAATAATGAAAGATAAAGAATTTGAGAAATAAAGAATTATTAATTATTATTAGCTTATAAAAATGCCATTTTGCAACATGTGATATATGCACTATAAGCATCTCAGTTGGTCACAATGATTGGTATTGTTACCCACTTACGTCTCATACTATATGCTGCACAAGAGAGAGATAACACTAGTTCACCAACCTGATAAGCCTTGTGGTTGATGCCATAAGCCAGTGGGTTGGCCCTCATGCGAACATATAGGTAAGTATAACTGAGCCATTTCACTGCCTCCTCCACGTTTGTGACTGTCCCCAGAGCAACCTGAAACAGCAAAGGTTAAATAATGACTATCACTAGTCTCTGCCACCACCTAGTGGCCACTTCAAGAGACTACACACAAATGGTCCAGTCAAGTTTCTGTCCATCAACACTGCCAAAGCTTTGAACCCATTCTCAGTAGACATTGAAAACAAAGGAAAAGAAATTAAAAAAACACAGAGAGTTATAGAATTAGCCTAAATGACTACAATTACATTTTCAAGGACACATTAGTGTATTAATTCAAAATGTAAACCTGTACTTTTATTTCATTTGAGAAAACTGCTTATTATTGTAACAATCAGTTACATTTATTTTATCTTATCTTAAAACTAGGGATGTCTTGGTCAAGTTGTTTTTTTACCCCTGAACCAAGAACATGATACTGATCCTCAGAAGTAACTCTCTCCAAATCGCTAGTTAAAGCACATCACACTGTGTGCTGAAGTTCTTATTCAAGTCTAACATCTCAACATTAATATAGTGGTTGCTTTAGCCATCTGTTTAGGATTACTGTCCTGCTAACTGATGAAATGTACTCTATACTTAGATGAGTACATGTCATCCATTGAGTTTTGATCCATTTCACTAAATCCAAGTGCTCTGCATTTATCTTTTTGACTTTAGTCAGAAGGTGAAACAATCATTAGCCCCCACCCATCCAAATCATAACTGTCCATAACAGGAACCTCATGTAAATAAAGTCCCTCTAAAATGAAATAGTATGAAACACATCCATGTCATACTTCTTCACTTCTTCCTTTTCTTTTCCAGAAAAGAACCAAAGCATGGTCAGGTGTAGGATCCAAAGAATAAAGAGAAAGTATTAGTCCTGTCTAAACAGCGTGTGTGGAGACTGACCTCAGCATTGAGGTTGTCGGCCAGGCTGTTGAGGAGCTGGCTCTCAATGGGGTTCTGCTGAGTGAGCAGGGTCAGGTAGTGACTCAGCTTGTCGTGGGTGGTAATGATGGTGCCTTCACCGTACTTGTCGAACTGGGGACGACCTGCACGCCCAAAAATCTGCATGACGTCCAGGATGCCCAGATCAACCATGGTACCGCGCTTGGCATCGTAGATTTGTGTACCCTGTATAGAAACAGAGGATAGAAAAGTGAACACGTAAGCAGATAAAAACAGGCATTTCTGGTTTAATATTTTCAGCCTAAAACAGTGTCACACTGATAAAAAGATTAAGCACCATAATATGCTATAATGTAGTACTATAATTAAGTCAGTTACATTTAATGTGAATAATTCGAACATTCATTCAAATGACGTTATTTCTCCTTTTGTGTATTTTAAATACATAATCACAATCAAAGTAAATATAGTGCCATTATAATAAATTGCCCTCATATTGTAATTCTCACAGTAATAGTATGAGCATTAAATACCTGTAGCAAGTACTCACATGTACTGCAACTACATTACAGTGGCTAGCTGCTATAGGAGACTACTGAGATTTACCTTAATAATTATACTACTGTATGTATCTGTGAGCTCATGTTAAAGATTTAAGTTATCAGCTATGGGCAAAAAAATAAGGAGTCTAAAGTCTTGGGGCGGTTACTTATTTTGCTGGCCTAGTAATTTAGCAAAGTTTACAGAATATACAAGAAACCAACAACTAGTTGGTCAAAGACACAAACTAAAACAAAGAAAGTTAAATAGTAAGGACCTTGATGATAACTGCATGTGCTGGCAAGTTCACTCCCCAGGCAAGTGTGGCAGTACAGACCAGCACCTTAAGGTGGCCTTTTGAGAACATGCTCTCCATCAGGCTGCGGTCAGACCGCAGCATGCCAGCATGGTGGATCCCAAAACCTTCTGGGAACATCTCCTTCATCTGCTTGTTTCTGGAGCGCTGGATCTGAAAACAGATGTGGTAAGAGAGGTTAGAGAGGAAAGAAAACAGTTTGAGGATATGTAAGGGAAAGCAACGAGCAGTGGGCTCTGGGGTGTTGAAAAGTGAGTCCAGATCCAATGTTTTGTCAAACTGCAGAGAAAGAGAGACACCTACTTGGACCTACTTAGGACTGCTGCTGTTTTACCCAATATAACACGGTAACATAGAATAAATAATACAACGGTGTTCAAGCAGCTCAGAACATTCAAATCCATTAACAGTTCTTTTCAAACATTAACAAAAATGTTGCCTCTTGAGATTAATATTAATAAGCTCTACAGTTATATCCTGTAGATCCAAACAGCATCTGCAGCTTAGACCACAAACACACACACAGACAGTGTCAGACAGTCACATTGAGACATTTGCTGCTGATTGAGAGTCTTTGACCTGGTCGGGTTTGAGGGGAGTCCTCATCACAGGGCTATCCGCTGCTCTCTCTCTATGGGAATCTAAATGGAGGTCAGTACCCAGCAGGCCTCTGAACTGCCAAGAGAAAGCCCATTACAACCAGCAGCCGTCTGCCTCACACACACTGGCTGAATGTCTGAGTTGCACTGAATGTCTGGATTTGATTGCAAACCTTGGGGATAAAGATGAAGGACTGAGACACAACTAAGTGCCCAACTGTCAGTCAATCTAACTTACAGTTTTGCTATATGCAAGCAAATTCCCAAGCCTCCCTGAAGTATGCAAAGTCAATCAAATTACCATTATGATTCTAAACATATCATCTTATACATGTGTAGGTTAAAAAAACATGTCAGTTATTAGGTGTAACATTAAAGTCACAAACCAAATATAATGCATGGATAAATATTGTCCAATAACATCAAATCTAATAATGTGAAATGAGCCATTTTGCATAAACAGTACTTTTACTTGTACTTGAGTTCATACTTTTGTACATTTACTTCAGAACCCTTTTGAATGCAGAACTTTCACTTTGAGTGTTTCTACACTGTCTTCCACTGCCAGTGAAGCCCCACATTGTCTGACACACATTTGTGTTCAACTGTTTAGATGAAATTCCACTCATTGAGAAGCAACTAAATCACTTTGGGCTTGATAGGCTGTAGCAGCTGTCCAACTGTTGTGAAGCTGTTGCAGCTTGACCAGGAGTAAAGAGGAAGACAGTTTTGAGAAGCACCATGAAGAGCAGCTCAGATACACTCACTGGCCACTGTATCAGGTATACTTGTACAAATCTAACCTCATACATCCAATAGAGCTTCTCTGCTGTGAGTTCTACTGTTACAAGGTTGTAATATCTCAGATTTTGTTGAAATATTCAGAAAGGTGATCTTTCTACTATCTATTTGTTCTTGAAGTCAAAGTGGGTGGGGGAGTCCTACTGGGGAGTATTATTAAGGAACAATTCACTCCATCTTTCCCCTCTATTCAAAGGCCTACTTTTCTGCCCTAACCTCTGAATGTGGACAATCAGAACAGGTAGGTTTCAAAGACCTAATTAGTTTGAAACATACTAAAGCCTTTACTAGTTCCCTATGAAGATAACACCTCTTCACTTACACTGATGTGGAGGTGTATGTGCTGTGCTGGTACCCTTCCACTTCACTACTGCTTCCAGTTTCATGCTTTGAGCAGCGATTTATTCAGATGACAATTCCATAAAAATGACGCAACAGAACAAAAAGCAATTCTGCTATGCTGTCTGGAGGAATATACGTTTGAAAACCAGGGCAAACTGTGGCCCGCTGGGAGTCCTTGGGGCCCAGTTTTGCACTGTGCTGTTGAGATCCATGTGAGCGGGGAAAGGTAGGTAATTGAAATGCTATGGCCGAGGCTTTGCTTTGAGGTGTCAGAGTGTGTTATAGCCACACTTCAAGCTGGTAATCCAAGGTGAGGTAGCACTGATGTCTGCTATACCATGGCTGTATTTGGGATGGCAGTGACCTAAGCTCCTGATCAGGTCCCATTAGGCCATGCCTGCTCGCTGTTGCTCTGCTGCAGGGCTCACCCTGTCCACAGACAGCCAGCTGCCAGCTCCAGTTGGTGTCTCTCATGGTTGTTACTACGTAAAGAGCATCAGCTAACAACAGAGCATAAATAAACTATTCAAAAAGTCGACAAATGTTCAGTAAGGACCACTTCATACAGCTAGGTGTCACTAACTGGGATTACATTTTTGATGATTTCATTTGACAACTCTTAGATCCGTGATGTGGGAGCATCAGTGCTGTTGTGCAGGATATCTTACAGCCTCATAACTGAGATTTCAAAGTGTAAAATCACAACAAAAATGTGATGAAGACCGGCAGATATATGGTCTGACATCACCATCAACAGCAATTCTCTCATGAGAACCCAAACGATTAATTTACTTAGTTAAATTGAGGCAGTGTGGCTAATTGCTGATTTCATTTTGTTGCCCTTGATAGTCGTGATGTTTGCTGCTCTGAGAGGCCAGCTGTTAATGCTGTGAGAGTGGGAGGATGAGATTCCACTCACAGCCACACTCCTCCACTTTTCTATCACGAGCTGCCTCTTTTTGCTTTAGCTCCATCTAAAAAGGGTATTTTGCTAAAACCTATCGTAAACTATTGTAAGTCTAAATTTTATATTATCATGTTTTTACAGTTTAAGGAGGTATTTGTAGACCTACACACGTCTATGCACTAAACGAGCTCAGCCAGTTTGTATGAACGTCTCTGTAAAGCAAGAAAATATAGAAGAAGCTTCTGAAATGGTTTCTCTGATTTTGAAAACACTGATTAAAATGAGCTGAAAGCAGTTTTCAACTTGCTTAAAAAACACAAAAATAGTGTTAAGAACATTGTGTCTGTGTGTCTGCTAAATTCCAATCTGCACCTCTAGTGAAAACATTAGGTCTAAATGTTTTTGGAGTCTAATTATAAGTCTAACACAGCAGTGTTATATATGAAGAAGCCATGGTGGTCTTATTTTTTTTGACATAATTGCAGTTGTTGTGTTGGTTATGTGCGTCTTTTGTGCAGACAGAAAAGCAAGTATATGATACAAGTTCTTTGTTGTTGAAGATGGTGGGTGGCACAGCAGGACATTAACACTCCAGTCAGCTGCTGTAATGCTGATGAAGAAGCAATTAAAGAGGAAAATGGACTTGCTACACACTGCCATGATAACATGCAAGGCCGCTTCCTCAGGCTATGAGACTGCAGATGAGCTGTAATACCAGAGTAGTTAGATTGGAATGAGAAGTGCTCAATTCCCTTCACACTGTCCCACTGTTTTTCAAAGCTGTGTTTCTATTTAAGGCAGCTGTTTTTTTTTGTTTTTTTGGTGATCCATGTGTTTGTCATTCCACCAGTCTTTCAGTTGTGACTCGTTGTTGATCAGCGTACTGGGATAGCTGATTAAGCATGCAGATGGCTTGTCACAGATCAGACACAATGAAAAGACCAGCGGTGGACAAGACTTGTAAAAATAGCACCAAAAGAAAGCAAACAGAGAGATTAATGAGCCCACTCTGGAGATGCATGAGAGTCCCTGGAGGCTTTGCACTCACGGGCGTCATGTGTCTGCATCAGCATCTTGTCAAACAACATTACATAAAAGCTGCACATCTGTACACCATAGAGATGGAGAGATCAAAGATGTCATCACAAGTAGAGCGTCTGTCAGTGTATCTGTGCTGTCTTCCTCTACCTTTCAATCTTCTCTAATGTAACTTTCTTTTTGTTAAGTAATATGTATCCTCCACGTTAACAGACAAATCTATTATCAGCATGCCATTAAGTTAGTGCTAACGGTGTTACTTCACAGTCCTCAATAACATGTAATGGGGTTCTGGTGTGTAATGGACCCATGGGGCCACAAGGTGTCTCTTAACCTCCACAGTAAAGCTATGCTATGTGTCCCCTGGTACTAGCCACATGATTTCCTCTCTGAGAACGGGATATTAAAAATATGAGAGACAGGGGAGTGGAGAGGAGCAGAGAAGGTGAAGAAGAGAGGAGGCTGAGAAAGGTAGAGAATGGGTTGTCAGAGTCAATCCAAATGAAAGTCTAATGGTCTTTTGAATGCTGTATTCTCTGAGAAGAGCTTTACGCAAATGTTTCCTGCAACCCAGTTAAGGAAATATGTACGCGTTACATTATCCATTTTTTTACATTTATGCTTGTCCATATTTAAAGCTCTACTTGTTCTAACACTTCTTTAATGCTTCTCCAACTGCTGGATTTGAAAACCATTGACCAACCACAACTAGTGAAGAAAATGTATGTGAACCCTTTGAATAATGACCTGAAAAGAGCTAATTGACTCAAGAGTTAGCATAAGTTAAGAAAATTATTTTGGATGTATGGACTACAGCTACTTTGACTGACAAAAACTACTCAAATTTTTTGAGTTGGCTCATCACAAGAATACACTTGGCGAGGCATGTGAGCATGTCTCACTAAAATAGGCTTTCAGAGGATATGATCAAGAATTGATGAAGCTGGAAAGGGTTACAAAGTGATGTCAAAGACTGCAGAAATTCACCAGTCTACATTTAGGCTAACAATCTACAAATAGACACACTTTGGGCTGTGGCTACTCTACCAAGAAGTGAGCGGCCAGTCAAAATGACCCCAAGAGCACAACAAACACTCATTAATGAGGTAAAGAAACAACCCAGAGTGACAGTCAAAGATTTAAAGGCATCATCTGAACTGGCTAACATCTGTGTTCATGAGTCTACAGTATCTAAAACACTGAACAAGCAGGGTGCCTATGGCAGGACACCACGAAGGAAGCTGCTACTTACTAAAAAGAACATTGCTGCACATCTGAAGTTTGTCAAAGAGCACATTGACACTCCACAGTAGTATTGGCAAAATGTTTTGTGGACTGATTAAAGTATATTGACCTATTTGAAAAGAACACACATCACTACATTTGGTGTAAAAAGGGCACAGCATGTCATCACGAAAACATCATTCCAGTCATATGTATGTTGGAGGAAACATACATATGACTCTTCACCCCAATCATTGCAGTGATTAGGGGGAAGATGAAGAATGGGCTAAAATTCCTCCTGAACAATGTGCAGGTCTGATCCACAGCTACAGTGTTATTATTTCAGGCACATTGTATTTGTTAATAGTCTTGACTTAGATGAAGATCAGATAACATTTGATGAAATTAATGCAGAAAACCATGAAATTCCACATACTTTTTCTTGCCACTGTATATACTGCTGTCCCCTATACAGTTCTCAACAGAGCATTTGCATTCAATGACATTCAACATTTGTATTAAATGAATGTTGAACAGGGCTGTGCCATATCATATTGTCCACAATACATTGTGATTTCTCCCAATGATAGGACCTGTGAAAAAATTAAATAAAGAACAGCAGTCATTTAAATGTTAAGTGAGCACATATGCTCCACAGGCTCGATTGTAGGAGCATTGCTTTATGGAGTGGGTTTTCCAAAAGTTTTTTATTATTTACTAAAAAACACTTTATAATCATTGGCTCACCATACACAGCATTTGACAAGAATTGGTTCGAGTGGGTGCATTAAGATATCTAAGCTTGACTGACAGCCTCTACAATCCCGGAGATAAAGCCAATTAAATAACATTAAGAGACAGAAAATATAGTGGAATCATTGCTGACTTTTAAAGCTGAATAAATAAACGCTAAATTATATGACCAACCTCAGAGGTGCTTGATTTCACTGCATATGCATATTGGAGATTAAAAAACACCTATAAATATTAATGTGGGGCAATTTCTGGAGTGCAAATAAGCAGTGCATTATCTCTGTGTGGGCTTAAAGTGGAATCAGCCTGATGCCCCTTCCTTCGCCAGAGCAGGCCAGACCGACAAACACTCAAAGATGGACTAATGGAGTAGATAATACTCATTAAGTTGGAATACTGGCAGAAGAGCTAGGACTGAATTAATGCACAGTTAGTGCATACACAACAAGATTAATGCTTGAACATACAATATACTAAAGGAACAGTTGCACACTTGTCTTAAGGCACTGTTTCAAAGACTAACCAGGCCACAGCACACCATTTTTAGTCCCCCGGCGTAATCTCACCACTATTTTCAGTTTTAGAAAGCATGAAAAGTGATCTGATTTGTATACATATCCCATTTAAACAGAGGGAAGATTAGAGGCGCATCAATCTTGGCTCAGCCCCAGGGAATGAAGGGAAAGGTTACTAAATTTATCACAATGCCTTCTGTTGCAGGAGATTTAAATATGGGAGTTGGAGTCTGACTGACTGTCCTCTGAGGGAGAATACAGCTCCACCTCTGTGTAGTCTCACAGCACAGAGACTATTAATTAAACGCACATACAGCCACACAGACACACAAAGAGTCTTGTGTTTGCAATATGTACTGTATACTGAAACTAAATCAGGAAACCTGGTCTTCCCTGTTGTGTTTTGTTTTTGTTTTGCTCCGCTTTGTTTTTGTTCCATTCCCAGGGTCTAAAAATTTGGAGCAGGTTAGTCTGAATTAAAATGCAAAACAAACAAACAACCACAAAAAAAAAAAAAAAAAAAATCTCTCATGAACATTTGCTTTTGAAAATGATCATGTATTTTTGGGAAGTTCATACTACTGAGCTGGTTTTACTCGGTTGACTTGGAAAAGAACATTATACATGCCTCATTCTCACAAAATAAGTGGGGTTGGAAGCTTGAAAACAACCAAGCTAACAACTAGCACAGTAACCATATGAAGCCGTTTATACAGGACATAATAAACTACTGAAAAGTGGATGGTGAAACAGAGCTAAGGCTATGATAGATTCAGGTTAGCACTGTCAAGCTACTTCGCTCCTGTGGTGATTTCACAGAAATAAACTGATGCTTTTTTTCTGCCTTCTGCTATTTAGTCTTTGCATATATTTGTTGGAAAAGATATTTATGAAAAACATCGGGTATTTCTTTTTCTTTTTATTTCATTATTTTATTATTTTTTTTTTTTTACCTCTAATAAGTTTGACAACCATCATCAGGCACCATAACCTCAAATAGGATTTGAACTAGCAATTAAACCTGAAATAAAAAATAAAAAGAAAAATGTGGGAAACCAAAAACACCTGACTGGATACCATAACACTGCTAACAGTGCTGTTTTTACTCATATACATACACACATTTGGTTCAGGCATTTATCACTACAACCATGATACAATGTCTTTTGTTTTTACTGGCTTTAAAGGGATCGAACTACCTGTTTTTCACATTGCCCGTAGTCTGGACCCTGGTCTGGCTGAAAGAAGCATGTTTCTCCAAGGTTCTTTGCCATCTCGATCAGCCCCATGGCCGTCCTCACAGTTGCATTACGAGCGTGGACAAACACCATCACCTGAGACACACAAAGAAAGTAAGAATTAGAAACGTTTTATTACATAGCTCCCAAATGTTAGGGGCTCAAAAGTAAGTGGACAATTGGCTGCTCAGTCCATAAGCAGAATTGCGACAATTGAGCAGATAAAAAGTCTAGAGCTCATTTCACTTTGGAACCTGATGTTATTAATGAATAAAACACATTAAAAAGCCTGCACAGTTCTGGAATAGCGATGAGACAAAGATCAATTTGCACCTCATCTGTTAAGCACGGTGGAGGTAGTGTGGGTGTGGGCATATGCACTTTCCAAAATAGCTCATTCTCTTGTATATACTGATGATGTGAAGCAGCAGGATGAATTATAAAGTGTTCAGCCATAAGCTTCAAAACTCATCTGATGGTGATTCACAGTGCAGATGGACGATGACCCAAAACATACTGTGAAAGCAACAAACAAAACTTTTTCAAGGCAAAGAAGCAGAATGTTCAACATTGACCAGGCCAATCAGCTGATCATGAGCTGCAAGCAAAGCTGAAAGAGAAATACAGCTGTAAAATAAAAGTGAAGAAAGAGGAAGTGAAGATAGTTGCAGTAAAGGCCTGACATGAATTACAAGGGAAGAAAGCCAGCATCTGGCAATATCTAGGGATTCCATATTTCAGACAGTAACTGGCTGCAAATGATTTGCAACTAAGTACTAAAAATGGCTATTAAACTCTTGATTAAACTCAAGTTTGTCCAATGATTTCTGTTTTACTTGTAATTGTAAAGGTTGCATTAAAGCTGACATCTTGATTGTTTCATTTCAAATGTGCGGTTGCACTGAGCCAAAATGATGAATTTGTGTCTCTATCCAAACATACATATATGGACCTGGCTGTTTATTATCAGACCAAACAATATTGCATGAGTACACACACATGCAGTAACAGCTGTGTGTATGCTCTAAACACAGTGGGTCCAGAGAGACCACTGCAGCAAATGTTATTTATCGAAGGTGTTTTATCAGCATCGCTGAGCTGTGTGAAAGCACTGTCGGCAGTAACCACTGGCTTCTCAGCTTATTAAACCTTTTTCTGGCAGTGTGCTTCCCACCCAGAGGGTGTTGGGAAAGGAAATTTCATCCGTCAGATCCTCCCAGATGAAATTAATATATGTCACAGCCACTTCTTGACAATTTAATATTGAGTGAAGAAGAGGAGCCCAGCAGAGCTGTGTCCTCAGCAGCCTCAACCTACGAGCCGAACTGGACCATTGTATCCTTTCAACAACGGAGATTAAAAAGTTGTCAGTGGTGCAATAGAATCAAGTTGGCTTACAAGTTCTGAAGACCTACAGAAAGTGTGTCTCTGAGCGAAGAACTGGCAAGAGAGAAATAAAAAAAGGGTGTATGTATGTGTATGTACATGTGTGCTCTTGCAATAAAATGATGCAGACAGGATAACAGCCACACTCAATAGGGAACTCAACTCCTGTAGCAGATGGGAGCTAAACGGCATAGTCTGAATTCACAACTCTCATATTCCCAATAGGCTCTCTGAGGCTGTAGAGTAGAAGGAGGAGGATGGTGGTGGGTAGATGGGGGAAGAAAGGGGAGGGTAACGCTGGAATGATAAGGACTTCAGATATCAGGTGTTCATTCCAAAATGTTGACAGAAATATTTGCTACAAGAATTTCTTTTCATAACAAAGTTCAAGAAAGTATTTGGAAACAGGAGTTTTTCATTTTTTGTATTTAACAATGTAGAGTACGTAGGTGTTGTATGCCTATTCAAGAGCATTTTAAAGGGTTTTTGTTTTAAGAATGGGACCACTAAAACAGTCAGCTGGAGATTTTTTAACCGAACTGCTAATCATGACGCTCAGCCATGAGATTCATGATTAGCAAACAATTCATGCTGAAACTGTGGCCAGCTACAGGTAGGTGGCTGGAAAAGACATTGTTGCTTTTGTTTACCTCTGTACAATTTAAAGAATTTCTATGAAGATACAAGGCTCTGTAATGTGAAGATGTCACTCCAGTTTTTAAATAAATATTAAAAAATAAATAATTTTAATGTGTAAACGTTGTTGATTTTGTCAGGTAGAAGAGCCCTCACCTGATGACCCGCCTTAACCTGCTCCAGAACCTTGTTGTAACAAACCTCCTCCATGTCATGAAGCTGCTGGATCTGCACAGAACACAAAGTCACAATGAGTTATTTAACTCTACAGGTACTTACCTGGAGTTACAGAGGGTTGCCCTCAAATATAAACTTTGACTAATGTGCAACTAAACTGCTGCTAGAGTAATGAACATGGACAAACATGCAAAGTTACATCTAGTGATAATGAGTGAAAATGTATTAGGTGTCCCCAACAGAAAAAAGACAAGCACATGTAAATATAGAACTAAAATTCTGCACCAGAATTATTATTTAACACTTTACTGCAAGGTGTATTTTAGAGGACACTCACACTTATCCCCGATTCTTGGTCACGTGTTAAAGTGTTACTGGACAAGACGCTGAACCTTGAACCCTTGTCGTCTTAAGGGGAATTTCCCCAAGGAGATTAATAAAAGATCAATTATTATTATTAAATTCAAAAGTCTGCTAGTAATCAATTCGTCCCATTTCATCTGTACCTTCTACAGTGTGTCAATGTGTTTAAGAGATTTTCTTCACTTTACTTCTTCTTCTGCATTTTGCATCAAGCTTTGTATTAATTAATTTTTCAGTTGGTTCATTTCTGTATTTGAAGCCAATCATTTTAAACAAGTTTATCTTGTTTATTGTGTTGTAGCACATTGTGTTACTAACCACCTGCTAGCCTAGCAACCTATCTGTGCTTGCCATAAACTAGGAGACATTGGCTCAGTATACTCTTTTATTTTTAGCAATTTGCATATGTGTTATCAGTTGACTACTGTATCAAAATGCATTAGCTCTGTCCTGTGTCTTCTTACCTTCTGATTTTTCACTTGATTATGAGAAGAATTTTAATTGCATAAAAATAATAGTGCAGATTGGGGATATCCTACCTTTTTCTTTGGAAATAAAGTTTAAAAAGTAAACTCTCTGTCTTGGGCAGCACACTGGTGGCGTTGTTTGCCCCATTGTCTCATCGCATTAATTTTTGAAATTTACCAGTCAGCCACGTGTATTTTATGTGTGGAGTTGACATTTTCTCCACATGCATGTATGGGTTTTCTCTGGTTACCATGGCTTCCTCTTGGAGTCCAAAGACATACATGTTAGGTAAAGTGGTGACTCTGAATTGTCTGTAGTTGTAAAGGTTAGGGTGAATGTTGTTGACCTGTCCAGGATGTACCCTGCCTCTCGCCCAATGACAGCTGGGACTCCAACACTCCCATGACCCTTAACAGGGGAAGCTGTTTGGATAAATGGATAGACGGACACTAATGGACTAATCTATTGAATAAAATCTGCTGTGAGATCACTGGGGTCAACAGTTGCTAAAAGACTCACTCACTCAGAGCCAGAATATTTATATAGAAGCAATGCTTTGTAAATGATTAATTGTATGTACTCATGCTTAATTAGTGCCTAATATGTAGCTATTATAAAGTGTTACCTATTTTTCGGTTTCCAAAGCTAGATATGTAACTGTGACTTGGATTATAAATAACTTGAAACATACAGTCATTTAATGTCACTACCTGACACAGGCGTTTTTTTGGATTCGGTAGAGATTTTGTCTCGAAACATAAATATCTCTTATATGATGCAACTGTGTGAATGTATCACCTTGGATAACTAAACTACCTGTGTGTGTAAAAGATACTAATATCCTTATAATTAATTGACATTATTATTACATTTACCTTGTTGTTGGTTTTGATGCCAACAAAGGTTTGTCCAAGGGGCACGGGTCTGAAGCGACTATCGAAGAAGAAGAGGCCAATGTAAGGGTTGACATGTAAGAAGGTGGCTACATCCAAGTAGTTAGGCAGGGTGGCTGACAGTCCCAGGATTCTGATCATACTCTGGGTGGACTCCACCTATCAATGAGACAATACATAGTAACAGTTACAACAATATTACCTGTATTATGGTATTTAATCTATGCATCCATTTAGGCAATACTAAACAAGTAGTGTGAGTACTGAATATAGATTATCTGAGATGATTAAAGTGACTCAGTGCATTCACACATACAAATACAAAGTAGTTAGCAGTATCAGTATCTAAGAGTGTGTTGTGTGTAGCATTTAATTTACATTCTCTGCTCCCACTGGACAGTTCATTTCTGATGTATCTGTCATCAAGAAACATCGACGCTGTTTACACGTCATTCTGCTTTCTGACACATTCAAAACTTTAGGAAGAAGAAGCCAGTGATGGTAAGTTTGGTCTCCATTTTATTAAAAATCCCTTTATGTAGTGAAGTAGTAAACTGTTTGTCTGTGCTGATGTACTGGAGTCAGGATGATCCTGATTATCTTTTGTCTGGCTGCCTTGACTTGTGAGGTTAAATCTTAATTATCTTAGTCTATTAAAACATAAAGAAATTATAATTATGTTGAATGACAAAAGTGTGTAAGGGTTGTTTGACAATCAAATCAACTGTAGTTGGCATTAAGAGAAATAACTTTATTGACATTTACGTGAGAGGGTGCAAAGGAGATTTAAATAAAGAAAATCTGAGCACACGTCTGGGATACATTTTTACAAGAATCTCATGCACTGTGTTTATTTTGTCTTTGAAAGTTGTACAAAATTCAATATGTTGTGTATTAACGTGGGTGAGAGGAGAGAAAACTGGTTGAGATGGGGGGGGTGTCCTATCTGCGGGCCTCGTGCTGAATGTGACAGGGAAGATTGGTAAGGCCTTTAATATGATGCAGTACCTGTCAAACCATCCCATCAAGATAAGACCTAACCAATCCCTGCTGCCGGGCCAGGCCGGCACTACACATTCACATCAGGGCTGCTGAACCTCCTTTCTTCAGAGGTGCATCATGTTCACATACAATGAGTGAAACAGTTAGTTTTTTAAACATTATCTTTACTTTATTTATCTCTTCAGTCTCACTCAGGTATGTTTGTGGTATAAAAATAGTATGGCATTGAGGCATTTGAGTGAGACGCAGAGTTTTAGATTAGTACAACTTAAGTGTACAGACGTAGACCGATTTGTTGGTCCCACCACGAAAAAACAAACAAAACGAAAACAGAATTTTCTAAATTCAGAAAAGTAAAATAAACTAAAATCAAAAAGAAATAAAAATCCAACTTTGCATTTGGTTTTTGATTCAACAGAATATTTAAAATAATACAATGGCAAACATGATTACAAATAAGCTAATTATATATTGATACTTCAAGTTAAGTCAAATAACATCACTCTGCTGTTTGGTATTATTGTGGATCTCACCAGTCTTCACTGTCACATTCAAAAAAGCAAAGTCAATTTTTTATTTGTTGATTATTTTTTTCTTTTATTGTTTCTGTTAGTTTCAAGATATTTCAGAGAAAATTGTGGGTTCTTTCTTTTTTTCATTACAAATACATTCTTATGAATACAAATACATACTGTCCAGTATCTATAGATTTAAAGACAGGTTGATTTTTGTAGGTAATGTTGATAAGTCACTGCAATTAACAGTGTGTTCTCCTTGTTCCTTTTTGGTCACAAAATGTGTAGAAGTAAACAGAACAGTATTTTTTTTCTTGTATATTTAAATAAGCTGAACAAATACTTTAATTTTATGTTTAATTGAATTAAATAATTAACGTCTGAATTCAAAATTACCCTGAGGAGAGTGTGTAATGAGCTGAATAAAATAAAACAAACAGGTCTGCAGTGGCTCTGCACTTGTCACTGACACATGAAAGCATAGACCTTTAAACCAATCATCCTTTAGCAGGACAGAAACAAACTCTGATTCTACATATTAAAATCAAGATTGCTGCAGTTACATACCTGCATATTACATACCAACAGTAATAATGGCAATAGATTCAATGTGTGGAAATAGGAACCAAATGTCACAGTTGCATTATTAGTCTCCTTGCGTAGTTTTTTTTTATGTTTCTTCTCTTCATTTTCATGAAGAGAAGAAACATAAAAAAAACGCAGAATCTGTGAAGATTCTGAAGTCATCCAGGTTGTGTTTCGCCTGAAACATCTTCAAAAACATAAAACAAGTCCAGTTGCCACTAAACAGCTATTCTAGGATAAGATTGACATATTTCGATGATGTTTTCCACATTTTGGAATGTGCAGGTGAAACACACCAGGAGAATTTGAACCAAAAGTGAAACGATCTTACCACTACACTATCAAGCCAATAAAATACTTTCTGTTAGCAGTAATGCAATGCTATATTACTAATTTGGAGTAAAAACACCATTATTGGCCATAACAGCAATATAGCAATATATATTTTTTTTATTTCACCAAAGAATTAAATGTTTTGTCTTCTGCACAGTTACAAAAGACAATAAGAGAAAATACACAAATGCACAAAAAAAAAAAAATCCCCTCAATGTAATAGTTGTGTATTTACTGTAGAAGCCATAAACGTTTATGGCGCAAAGAATGTCCCACTGCCAACAGCTTAAACACTGATAAATGGCCTTTCTGAAAAGTGTATAGGGTTCTGACAGTTTTTTTGGGGGGGGTTTGTATTTTATCATTCTTTGGCAATAACCTGAACAATAAAGTACTAACACAGTTCATTGAAGACACTACTCCTTGTGTTTCTGGCAATTCAAGTAGGGTTTTCTGTAGGTTTCCTGTTTTCCATTTTTTCATCACTTTTAATATAATTTAAAAATTTTGTTTAGTTAGTTTTCACTTGTTTTAAATAGGAGAATGTGTCATGATATCAAGCCACTGCACTCTGCTACTTTCACTGTCTGCAGTCTTTTTCTTTCATGCACATTCAGACTTAAAAAAGCCCGGTGAGAAAACCAGTTATGCAGTTTCCTCCAGAAAGCTGATTGTATCCATGTTACTTAAGTGCATATAAACACAATCAGTGTTTTAATGTTGCAATATTGCCACAGAATGCGAACTGTATTTAGTTTTTGTTGCTAAACTTGTCTTTCTGGGGCAGGTAGTGTACAGTGGTTTTATCAGAGTTTTATCACCGAGAACAGCTGCCTGAAGCTGTTGCTGAAACATGGTTAATAAGAGCTGAGTTTCCAGGCTGGAAAATCAATACAACAAGCTTAAAGAGGCTACATTTTTAACTTGATCTGAGGGGAAATCTCTGTAGGATCATCACTTCAATATTAACACAGAGTAATTTGATTCATTGTTTATAAGATAATGTGATTAGTTCAGCTTTAAAGAATTGTATGTCTTGGGGCTTGGCAGTGCTTTAATACTCCAGTGGGTGGAAACCTTTTATTGAAAGAGAGACTATAAAGAAAAGATTGTATTGTCACAGCATAATATCTCTGCTTCTGACCATGTAACTCAAATTGGGATTGACCAACAAAATAACCACAGGGCACTAAAAAAACTGCCCTAAAGCAGGGCAACATAAAAGGCCTCTGTCTAAGGTTAGAAGGACTCCATCTTGAGTCCAGTGCATAAATGTAGTAAGCACACCTGGCCAAGAAAATTTTAAAAACAACGCTCCTCGAGTAAGAAAATCAAAGTCGGCACTAAAATATGTGCATAAAAAGGGGAGCAAATATCATTTAGCTTACAGGGATTTCCATATTAATGTGTTTGAAGATGTGAACTAAAGCACCCAGTACAGAAGCAGCCACCATAATTCCTTCAAGACAATCTATTATAGCAGTCTGTCAGGTGTTGTAATTATTGGGCAGAGAGAGGAAGGGGTGGGGGTGGGGGGCATGCTACTGGCACTCAGGATCTTTTGTTGGGGGATGGACAACAAGCTGTTTGCAAGTTCTCTCACCAAGACAAACAGACACATGTTACTTCTGGCAAGAAATATTAGCATAAAATTCTACTGAGATTGTGTATTTATCTTCTTCCCATCAGAAAAGTTAGAAAAAATAAGGACACTTGTCACTAGCTGTTCTAGTAAATGAGGACAAATTTCTTTTCAGAACGTACATACACGTTTTTCCTGAAGATTCTGACATTCACCACTGTATTTCTATTTCTGATTTGTTACCAGCTAAGAACAAAATCTATGCAAACTCAAGAGACCACACATGGCGATGTCTGTGCAAAATAACTGGTTGATTTTTTTATTGTCGATTAACTGTAGAGTTATATAATATTACAGAACATAGATTACACAATTTTTTATAACCAATATATATTTTAAAAAACAATGATAAATTCTGTTCTTTTGAAATTCATGAACCTAACATTTTTTGGAATTAAGCATTTTAAAGATCATGTATCCAGTGTAGATTTTATTTAGCCTTTCTCATGAACAAATTTAAGAAAAAAACTATATTGGGAAATTAAATTTTTGCTAAAATCTTGTGGTAAAAGTCAATTCCCAATAATTTAACACAATGCAAAGTGTAACATTATTCAGGGAGGTAAACCCTTCTCAACATTTTGCTCCTCACCACACCTCTGCTGTGTACTAGCTGTGGTCGCCCATCAGTGCCAAAGATCAAGGCAGCAGTGAAATGAAAAACACAGATAGACCTGCAACCACTGCAAAGCTGAGAAGACGCTGCTTACTTCTATTAATCTGCACTCCAACAAAAACAGACAAACTAGAATCTCATATTGCATGAAGTGAAAACAATTGCAGTGTTGTCTCAAAGTGCTCTCTGTGATGTGCCAGCAGTGCAATATCACCTCTTTTAGCCAAATTTGCTGAAAGAATTGGACTGAGGTGTAAAGGTGTGTGTATTAATCTCACACCACAGGATGCACAGTATTCAGTTTTGTAGGAAATGTTAAATTTGCACTGTCTAAGAAGAAATTATGGTAAAATCCACTTTATCACACATATTTCAGAGCAGAAATCAGAGATAGATTTTTATCTTTTTATTTATTTATAAGTCCACCTAGATATCTTTGACAGCGAGATAGTTGTTTGATAGTTAGACCCTTCTAATCAGGACTCAGATGCAAATTATAGCACATAACAGTAATTAAGTGTTATGGTGATACTAGAAAAAGAGTGACAAAATTGAACTGTGAGGAAAACTGAATTTAGTTGACATGTCCCAGAAACAAACAACAGTCAAATATGCAACACTGTTTACGATGCCATCACTCAAATTAGTCTTTCAGGCTTATTTTGTGTGTATCACATACAAACAGTTTTAGATCTTCAGATTAAATTTGGCACAACACAAAGGCAACCTGAGAACAAAATACAACTCGCCAAAATGGAAAAGTTATAAAATCTGTTACATCTTAGTAACTAGATCAGGTCCACTCCAAAAATGCTGTTCAGTGGATCTGCTTTAAGTTCTCTAAGACATTGCACCTTTCAGTCAGAAGGCTTTAATAGTTCTAATGAACTGATTCCATTCCAATGCTGTAATTGTATATATAATTGTATTTCTTTTAAGTCATGCAGAGATTGACTTGTGTTGTGCTTAGGATAATTGTTTTTCACTTTCGGGAGTCTCCGTTAGAGAGTGCAATTCTTCAGTTATGACAAGTTTTCCTGGTTCAAGCACCCCCACAACATCACATTGCCACCTCTATGCTCAACCATAGGCATGATGTCAGTTTTGTGGAATTCTGTGTTTGGTTAACATCAAATCTAATGAGATCCCTTTGTTCCAAACAGTTCAGCTCCTCAGTCACCCATATAAGGCCTCAGGTGGAAAAATCTTTAGATCTTTAGAACAGTTTGCCTATTGTCCTCAGGTTGGAGTAAATGATGCCATCATATACCTGCTCAAGAGAGCTCTCTCACACCTGGAAAGAGCAGGCAGCACTGTCAGGATTCAGTTTTTTGACTTCTCCAGTGCTTTTAATACAATTCAGTCTGTCCTGCTAAGAGAGAAGCTCCTAAAGATGCAAGTTGATTCCTCCAAAGCTTACTGGATTACTGACTACCTGAGAGAGAGACCATCGTTTTTACGGCTATGAGGATGTAATCTCAAGCAGGTGATCAGCAGCGCTGCAGCACCATAGGGCACTCTCCTCTCACCTCTCCTCTTCACCCTGTACACCTCTGACTTTCAGTATATCACTTCATGTACACATCGTGTCATCTGCAGAAATCTTCAGATTTCAGAAGACTCTGCAGTAGTGGGGTGTATCAGCAGTGGTGAGGAGGCAGAGTACAGAGGCCTGTTCTGTAAAGTAGTGTGGGAACAGTCAGCTGACCTTAAATGTGACAAAGACCACGGAGATGGTTGTGGACTTCCACTTTCAATTTTGAAAAGTGAATTGGGTATGGATGTATTTATGTCATGCACATTGGTCATCATGCACAACATGTTAATGATTACGGTCCCAAAGTCACCTTCTGCAGCTGGGTTCTAAGCACCAACAACCTCTGGACTGTGCAGGCAAACAGACAGTCAAGAAGCTTCAAATTTGCACTGCAGCACAAACTCTAAAGGTGTTAAGGTGCACAAATGCCCAGTCAGCCCTTCCTCAGTAATATCAGCTAAACCCACAGATAAATGGGCTGTGAACCGAGTAAACAGTGGTCACATGCACAGACCAGTTTTCAATTACCTTGAGGTTAACCCCGCCAAGAGGTCTCAGTCACTGCACAGCACAGCAGTTCATCCCTTTATGTCTGCCTCTCTGCCATCCTTTCTCTCTTCTAAGTCCCTTAGCATGCAACTGGGTATTTTTAATAATAATTTCTCATAATGAGCTGATCAACCATACGCAATAGGTTTTCTTTTGAAAGGAGATTTTTCAATTTATGTATCTCTATATTATATACCAATCTAACTTATTACATGAATGCATTTGTTTTTATTTATTTTTCCTTTCATTACAATGATTAGGATAATTGCCATCTGCTTATGTGTATATTACTAAGAGTATATACACATGTACATGTTTTTAGATAAATGTACATGTGTTTTAGATAAATGTAAATGTATTTCACAAGAAATGGTTCTTTGTTAAATCAGTAGTTTTGGTTCCCTTTGTCTATTTGCCCCACACAAACACTAGGGCCCTGATTTACTAAAGGTTTGCATGCACTAAATCACGTGCAAACTTCATAGCACCCGCAAAAAATGCACAAACTGATCTACTAAGGGTGCAAAATGATGACTGCATTTTTGTAAGAAGCAAAGTAGCGCTCATTGTGGATTTCGCACCTTGGCCTTCATAAATATGCAAAATAAGGCATTTTTGCCCATTTTTGCCCTGCATACAGGGAGGAAAAAAACAAAGACGTATTGTGATCTATTAAGCCTACAAGTGATTTGCAGTGGCTGGGATTGTGTCTGAACCTAATGCCTTTGGAAGGCAGATGCAATCTGCTTGCACACCTAAAACTGTTGTTAGGATGTGAAGGAGAAATTAATTGTGTCCCCCAATGGTTAAGAAAAAAATATAAACCTATCGTCTGCTAACTGCTTTAATTCCTCTAGATCTAATATTTATTGCGTTTATGGTGATCATTCTCTAAACACTGTGACAAGAGTGAAACATGCAAAATCCTGATTCTGTTTACACCCGTTGTCAATCACGCAAATTTTCTACTTGCAAAACACCCACAAACAAAACACACAATCTTATGAATTGCATATGCAATTTAATATATGCTATTTAGGATCTTAATAAATCTAGATGCGGCCCAACTCATGTGACATCAAATTCATGGAGAAGCACTATATATAACTATAAAAAGAGCCTGTAAACCATTATGAAATAAAAATACCACACATATGCTGCTCAGTCACCGACAGCAAATCAAGTCAGACCAGGGCAGAGCTAAGCACAGACATTTAAAATAACCAGTGACAGCACACTCACACACAGATCTTAAATTCAATATGCATTTCTTTCACTGCTCAATGTTGAATTAGAGATGTTAATTTACATTTAGCAGACGCTTTTATCCAAAGCGACTTGCAATTCGGTACAAGGGTAGGCAGGGCAGCGTGAGGAGGTCTTGCCTACTGGAGGTAGCCACAGCTAGGATTTGAACCCCAGTCTCCCACATGGGAGGTGGTGATGTTACCAGTACACTAACCAGCCAAATGTTAATGTTTATTTAGTAGCAGTTATTTGCTGAAAATAATAGGTATGTACTTGAAATCTTGAAGATTTGCAGAGAACATAAGAGAAAACCAGTCCACAATCAGCTAGCAGCATATGCAGGACACTTTTGTGTTTAAATACTCACTGGGGGGCTACATCTTGAGACATATATACACACACTACCACTCAAAAGTTTGCCACACACATGAAATTAGTGTGAATAGGAGACACACTGAGATACAACTTTCAGCATCCAGTCCAGCATCCTGATGTCTCCTCTTCACTGTTGATGCTGACACTGGTGTGAGACTGGTACTATTAGTGCTGCTGCCAGTGTCTTTGTCTTAAACTACACATTTAGATATTTGTCTTCTTGCACAGTTGTGCATCGGGGACTCCCACTTTTTGTCTGTGCTTGTCAGAGCCAGTTTGTGCAGCTCTCTAAAGTAGTTAACAGCATGATAAGAAATGTTAAGTATTTGCAGTTTCTGTGTGTAGTGTTTCCACAGATGCACATTCGAAATCAAAATTCAAATTAAACATAATCACTTTCAGGAACTTTCTGTCCTTGCTCGAAGCATCTTTTTTCAGTAGTTAATGATATGCCTGGAAAGTCAGACTAAAAATGTTTAGCATGTCTATGTGATAGTACTCCAAGAAGGAGTAGGAGGTTTAACTCACATTGTGGTAATTAGTACCTTAAAAGTACCCTAATTGCTTCACAGCCACAGCTGCAGCTTAACTGTTTACTGGCAAACGTAACAAGGTGCATCTTATATGTTTAACCTGTACACAAATAGAAATGTCTAACGTAAACAACAAAGAAAATTTGGCTATAATGTTTTATTTAATGAGAACACAAAGGTGCACATAGAATTCGAACCATAAACATACTATTGGGAATGTTGAATGTAGGAATAGGTTCATATACTGTACTGTATATACAGGATGTAAGTCACTGACCTGTCGGATGGTACGAGCCACCAGGCTCTCTAGAACTGGTCCTCGATCTTCATGGAGAAGGTGAACTTCATCCAAGATCAGAAGACGCACAATCTGAGACAAGGCCACAT
The DNA here is from genome assembly GCF_900324465.2 of Anabas testudineus. Lineage (NCBI taxonomy): Eukaryota > Metazoa > Chordata > Actinopteri > Anabantiformes > Anabantidae > Anabas > Anabas testudineus. The sequence goes on from NC_046625.1 coordinate 22,840,896, forward strand.
CTCCGACACTCTTCCTGGTCACAACGTCCCACTTTTCAGGAGTCGTTACCAACATCTGGAAATGAACACAAAGACAGTAAGCACAGGATCCTGGTTTTGTAACACTAATTCACTATGAAGTTAGGGAATAAATAAAATACCAGAGACTATATCAGAAACCAAAAAAAAAAAACTTTTTTTTTGGTTTCTGATATAGACTTCTAATATAGACTTCTAGCGTAATAACACAAAAATACAAGGAGGAAAAAAAGAGGAATATGTGACCAGGTCAAGTTTATAAATAATAGTTAATAAATAATAGCATTCATTCATTAAGCAGGGGTGGTCAGTCAAACCTGAATGTTCACTGTCCTTGTGCATGCTATAACCTTATCACCATTTCCTGGTAGTCAATGAAAAGGCACAGAATACCTGTGTTACACTTAGCCATCGGCCATGTGTTTATTTTGAGCAACTCAGTTCTTCCTGTGATTTATTGCGATCCTTGCAGAGCAATCATTCTAGCGCAAACTAAATAAACCTAACCAACTAAATAATGTCACACCAGACATCCTAAGAATATGACTGAGCAGAAGCATTTCTGTGAGAAAGAATGGTACAAAGTTCCTCTGGAACGTTGTAGAGTTTTAATTCACAGAGTTTGCTTGAGGTTATTGATGCTAATGCCGAATGCCTAATTTACTTTCTCCCACCTTATATTTTTATGTTTAATGATCAATTTATTTTTCATACCACTGTATTTTGTCACTGGCTTCAGTCTTGTGGAATGTTTGTACTTGTTAATTTCATCTAGGCAAAGGCCCATGCATCGTTTTCCCTGCTTACCGTTAACATCTGCTGTATGTATAATGAAAATCTATGAGTGTCAACCCTTCTCTCTATTTATGTCATGCATGTGTCTAACAATAAACAAGTGTCTAAATATAGACTGAGGAAGAAGACTGTGGATTCTGTGGCAGATCCATTTCACTGAAACGGCTTTAAAACTTCAATATGCAACGTAAATTAGTGGTAGAATGAAATGGATTTACTCTGCTTATCCATTCTTCTTTCTCCTAGCACCACTATGCTCTTCTGCTGTCTGCAACATTCTGCCAAGATCCGCACAGTCCTTCAGGTATTAGTCATTATAAGCTGCAGAACTTACTAATCAAGCAAATGGCAATTTCCTGACTGGTTGGAAGGGTTGAGCCTCACTCAAAACCCTGTGGAAGTTAATAATACTTTAGGAGGGGTCAATCAACACACAGCAGGAACAACTACTAAAGAATAATTATTAATTAAATATTAATGATAATAATAAAAAAATATAAAAAAAACGTATTGAATAAGATGAAAAAAACAACAACAAAAAAATATCTTTGTGAAAATTCCCTACATACCCTTTTAGAGTTTGTCCAAAAACTGATTAGAACTAAAAAAAGGAGACCTTCATGTATACAATCCCTATATTCTATATGATTTCCCCAAGAATACCGAGATCATTTTATAAATAATTGCTGACAAAAATATCATTAACAATTTCCGGCTTACTTAAATGAACACAATACACTGTAAAACAACACATCCCTACACAACACTATGCCAGCCTCATGGTTCATCAAGGCCCAATTGCCCGTAGCTCAGCTCATTACAATACAGACAGAAGCACCTAAATCATAACGCTATAATAACACAGAGACCATTATTCACATCTAGTGTGCTCAGTTACATTACTTTTACAGTGTACAGTGTTTATGTACTTTGTATCATGTGTGTCAGTGTCAGAATATAACACTTAAACTTAACTTAAATAGAAATTGCACCTGTACAGAATGCCAACAGACACATTCTTGGTCTATTGCATAGTGGCTTGAATAACAGCAATTTTGTTATGTCTTTTTTTCTTTTTTTTTTAAAAGTACAACAGTGCATAAAAAGGTGTGTGACCTGACTGTGTGTGTGTAAATTCCTATTAAACTCTTTCTGTGAAAGCAGCTCAATAAATCCTTTCTAGTTTGCATTTAAATCAATCTATCCAACCATTAGAGAGTGGTGTGCTCACAGAAAAGGAGGCATTTGTTGCTAATTGGAGCTACTGGTTAATCTAAATGGAGGCTCTGGCAAATAGTGCACAAGCCAAAGTGCTTTCTTAATTGCTTCACAAATACACAAATTGGACAAACTATGTTGTCAGAACATCAGGTCCTCATGAAAGGATAGTATATTTGGTAGTTCATTCAATTACAAATGCCGTTCTCACACCTTGAATACGCCAGTAGTAAAATTTCAGTCAGTGCTTGCATATACAGTACATGAGAACTGTACCACAGGTAAAGGCTTAAATCACCCATCTTAATATCACCCACAGGTGAAGTTTCTCCTGCAACTTCTTGCAAATATCCTCTGGTCATCATGTTGGCATCAACAGGCACATTTTAGAATCTGGCAGTGAGTAAGGCTACTGTTCATTCCCCATGGCCCTTTTGCTGGTTCACCAGTTGTCCTTCCTTGTTGTACCCACAAGATCTGCCAGTCTGCCAATGCTCTGACCCAGTCATCTAACCATCACAAGTTGACTTTTGTCAAAGTTGCACAGATCCTAACACTTCCCTATTTCTCCTGCTTCAAACACATCAACTTCAAGACTTCATTGTTCACTTGCTGCCTAATATATCCCAAGTCTTGACTGTAATATGAAAAGCAATGTTATTCACTTGTCAGCGGTTTCAATGCTTTGGCTGATCATTCTAAAATGCATTATATTGTTCTGCAAATATGTTGTCCTTGATTTTAGCTGAATATCTTACTATAAACTTAGACGGGCATTAAAAAAACTAAATGTACTACTAGATGTACTACACTTGTACATGCATAATAAACATACAGTACTTATTTGTGTCCCATAAATATAAATAAATATCATCATAGAAACTGCTTGTAATTTTTCAAAATTAATTGCTTCTACAACAAAAAACTAACACTGACAATGTGCATAGATGGCAACATTTCCCTTTAAGTTGAACTTTTTATTTAATGAGTGTGGTGGGTGTGATGAGTTTGTTTTCTCAGTGGTAGACTGTCACGCATATGTGCTGTCAGGCACAACATAGACCACAACAGACATTTCTAACTTTCAGCTCTTGACTACTAATTACTCATCTTTCTCTGTGTCTGTCTGAAAAAGTGATCAAGTGAAAAAATATTCTGGATCTTTAAAGTAAGTGCCTGACACAACACAGGCTGACATTTCATGACTTGTAATAGCTGTCTTTCAGTTGCCTCTGTGGGTTTTGCCTTTACTTTACACCCCATATTATGAGGCCAGAATTTGCTGAAACGCATCAGCGGCTTTTTCAATTACTCTGCATTTGACTTGACTTTACAAAGACATTTTTTCACACTCCTCTTGTCCTCCCTTTACAGGAGAATTGTCTGGGTGTGAGGCAGTTCCTTCTTGGATGTCATTACCTAATATTTCCTCTCTGGACAGAGAAGGAAAAGGGCCTAGAAGTCCCAGGATGCCACCCACCCGCACACTGGCAACCTCATGGTAGCATCCCTCCATATAATTTCTGTTTCCATGGTAACTATTGCAGACATGGAGAGAGAAGCATGTGGGAGGAAAAGGTAGGTGGGAGAAAGATGGAGTGGGGAGGCTAAAGAAAGACATTTCCTGGATTGCGATATGTGAATAACTAACGGCTTGTCAAGGCAAACTGTAATGAAAACCTTCTTAGCGCCTATTTATTTCTGTATGTACTTGGATACCCATTAGCTGCTTTTCCTGCATTGTCATCCACAACTGTGTGTGTGTTTATGTTCAGACCTCTTGAGAAAACCACTTAACAATAAGCTAAATATGAGTAAGCATGTAAAAACAAGGAGAACAGTTAATTCTTCTGTTCAGTAGATGATGCTTAGCATTAAAAGAAAGGGGCTTCAGGCTACTTTTCAAGGTGTCCTTGGACAAGACACCAAAACCCTGATGTAGTTTCGATATGTAATATCTGACAGCTGTGCAATCATAATTTGGGGATCAATAAAGTATGTCATCATAATTGTAATCACAGTTATTTACAGTTATAGTTCTTATAACTATTGCTGAACAGACTAACTATATCCTGCATGCTAGTCTAACAAGCTGTACGCATTGATAGAGTTTTGATCATTCAAGAAAGCTATTCCTTTATCATACATGTTGCGAAGTTGGGATAGCTGTGCCACAACCCTGGTCGACTATCAAGAAGTAAGAAAACGAGAAAACTTCAGGATAGACAAAATTATGCCAAAGGTTACACTGCGTGGCATCACTCTTGCCCTTTCAGTGTGAACAGCCCCTTTCGTTCTACCATTTTGTGTAAATGCACTGACACCACATTTCAAATCGTAGGGATAAGAAAGAAAAAGTGAACAAGGCAAAGTGCAGGACAGACAGTGGCAGAGCTGCAGTGAATCTGACTAATCATTCACTTTGTGAAATCTTTTCACACGACCTGATGGAAATGCAACTTTAATACACCTCCAGATTAGCTGGAATTGGCCTCATTTCATAACCCCAACATACGCACACACAGAAAACCTTTCCTTTTATGTATTCATAAGTCCCATAAGGCTTAGAAACTTTACCTCTAAGCTGTGCTACGTCACAAATCCAACTCTTTTGGATTTCACTGATATGTTTTCCCAACCCTCTCAGTTTCATAGCTCTGTCTTTCAGGCTGGATGCACCAGCCTTCAATGGTGAAGCCAGGTGCCCTCACTAAATATGTGTTCAAGCCACAGCTTTTTTGGCACTGCTGTGATAAATACATCCTCTTTATAAAACAGAGAAACAAATGCTTGCATAGGGGGGTTTCTCAAAGATTTTTAACCTGAATTCACAATTTACAGTAAAACCCCACATCATTTAAAAATGTACTTCATCAGCTGCCTGGCACTTAATTGCTTGAACAGTCCAGTGAAATAAAACTCATTGACTGGCAAATTGAACTCAACAACTGAACATACCTGGCAAAAGGTATTGTAGAATCTGACTGCCTTGTATACTGTTCATAAAGTACTTTACATGTACTATGCAATTTATTTGGGAATTATGTAGGGTCACTGCCCATGCATTATAAATTACTTAATAGTCCAATCATGTTTTATATAAATAAATAATTTATGATGACAGTAACATTTGCTGAAGTTTCCCTAGTCCATTAACCAAGTCGAATGCACCATGATGCATTAAGATTACTTTACAGAATACTATTGATGGAGTGCTGCTGAGTTGATCATTCTTCCGTAATTTTTGCTTACTCAGTTTGGATCAACAGCCACCTCTAGTTAGAATCCCAGCATTCTAAACTTCTTGCATTTCACTGTTTGTTAGAATTTTGTAGGTTTATACCCTTTGTCCTGATCTAAAGTATGTCCTGCCATTATTTTATGGCAGAGCTCTACAGAGACTTCCATGGACTTTGTGGTTCTTATAAAATTGTCTGGATATTTCTTAATGAAAAAAATTGTTTTGGGATTTTAATACATTTGCAAACAACTGGAAAAAAAAGAAATATTTCATATTTAAAATAAATCAACAACACACTAATGTGCAAGATTTGTAGGTGGTTTAAATCATTTCTGAAGCCACTATCTAGCATTTCAACTAATACATTTTCTATTTCTCCAGTGTAGTTCGCTAATTGTTTTGTGACTAACCTTTTACTGAAATGATTGTTGTGTGTTTGCTAGAAACAATGCATAGCACAAACAGGAAAAGCATACAGTGGTTGGATTTTTCCTGAACCTCGCTGAACAAACTGAGGTGCTGAGAAAGTGTTCTGAAATTCTGGAATAGGTTTGCATGAAAGTTGAACTGTCCTGTCTCTTATGTTTTTAGATGTTGCTGTTCCTTGCCTGGGTTGTTTCTCCAGAATGTCTTCTTGGTGATAACTTTCCTAACCTTTCATATTCTTTCCAATTCAACCCATATTAACCAACTCTGCTCGCTGTGTGTTTGAACCACACTTACCTGTACAGGTGAAAAGTATTTAAGGATTTTAGTCTGCATTGGAACTCTGAATATAAATGTGGTTTATTTCTGTTGCTTTAATGGATTGGAATTATAATAATTCTCCAGTCTGGTGCACAACTCTTGGTGCTGCATTGGTCTATTTTAGGGGAAAGGCTGCATTGAAACTCAAAAAAGTGTTTCCCAATGACAACTGACTTATTCATCCTATAAGTGATATCATCAATTAAACGAAATAATCTCCAAATATTATGTGAACAAATTGTTTACAGGAACATATTTGTTTGGAAAGGAAACAGAGGACAGAATAATAAGAAGGATTGTGGCAAAATATGTGTAGAGAAAGAAGCTGTATTGCACCAGCTTGTTAAACAGCCTGACAGTGCAACTCTATATAGATCTTCTAATTATCTATCAACAGGAGACACAAAAACAGCAATAAACTCTGGGTTACTGACTCTGACAGAAAGACCTTTGACCCCTGGACGTTAGACACTAAGTAATTATGATTAAAAAGAAACAGTCCCAGGCCAGATAACAAATTGCTGTGGTCAGCTAGAAAAACAAACCTGAGAAACCAGACAATATCTTAATAAAGGAATAAATAAATAAATAAAGAATACATCCTGTGTAGCATGCCAGCCCATTGGATCCTACTCATTGGTTCTACATCAATAATATTGATATGTATTGGATGAAATGGGCTCCAATAAATGTTACAATTTTATCCACTTGGGGGTGCTAGAGAACATGCATGTGCAGCACTTGTCCTACTAGTTTGAACTAGTTTTATGGAAATTATAGACATCTCACAATGTATTTGTGTTTGTGTGTGTGTGTGTGTGTGTGTGTGTGTGTGTGTGTGTGTGTGTGTGTGTGTGTGTGTGTGTGTGTGTGTGAGACCTGCGTTCGTAGGATTTCTCCTTTGGTTAGCTGCATGTCTCCAGTAAGTTCTTTAACAGTGATGCCCAGTGGCTCCAATCGCTTACTGAAGTAATTAGTCATCTCTGCTGCCAAGGCCTTCATTGGAGCCACATATACAATCTGCAGAAAGAGAGAGAGGATCATAAAATAAATAGGATGAAGAACAGAGAGAGGTGAAATGGGGAATGTACTAAATAGTAGGGATGCATGTTGAGGAGGGTACAAGAGCAGTCTAGAAGGACACTATAAGTGATGAATGAGCAAACAGAGGGGGTGTCATTCGTTGGCAACCAGCACAAATCACAATTTATTGAGAAATATGATGTCAGCCACTAGCATGGGTAACGTTTAATAGTGATGTATGAAAAGTGAATATCATCACTAGCTTTGTGTCACACAGTGTACAGTACAATCAACTAACTGTGTGTGTGTGTGTGTCTTCATGTAGGAGAACAAAGCCTTTTGGCTGTGTAAATTATTATCTAAGTTGGCACTATGGGTTTACAAAAACATGTACCAATACGTTTAGACTAAGCTGCCAGACACTGATCTATAAAAAAAAAAAATCCTGAATCAGCAACAGTTTTCTGAAGGTTTACAGTAAGAAAAAAATCTAAAGTAGGAACCAGTGCAGTGAGTAAGAACTGCAGAGTATTAGAAACTAATTCAGTTTTTTCTTCTATTGTCTGATATACAGTAGGTGAGACAATATTTTACTGACTTTACTGAGTTCACTAACTAGATTAAATCACAGAAATCCTTGGAAAATCATTGGAACTTCTGTCTTACTGTGCAGTGGTCAGTTGACATGGGTTTTTCAGGTGTCAATGTCGATACCGGTCTTAAGAGAGCTGGGACAGCCAATCGTTATGACAATATGCTGTTTTGTTTTTGTTTTTTTTTACTCTTTTTGTATCAAATAAAATAGAATTAAATAATTATAAATGAGACACAAATATGCTTAACTTAAATGAGCATTTAGTGAAAAAATACTTTAATTTTTTAAGCTATTTCAAATTTCAAAAAGGTTCAGAAATACAGATGACCTACATGACTGAATGCCTCATCAGTACTGCTTCTGTAAGGAATCTCTTCTCACAATACATGGTACATCCATAGGTGTACTCGTGTGTGTGGCAGGCCCATTTACAACAAGAGAAATAATAATAATAATAATGTATACTTTATTCATCCCCTTGGGGAAATTTGGTTGGACAGCTGCCAGACTGAGTCGGCACTACTACGGGGTTTCAGTGTCTTGTCCAAGGACACCTCAGCAAGTAGCCAGGAGGAACCGGGAATCGAACCACTCACTCTGTTGTTTGTAGGCAACTGCTCTACCACCTGAGCTACTGCCACCCCGCTGAAAGGTGATGCCAGGTATTCCAGAGATTTAATATAAATTGCAGGCATCAGGGAGGTGCTACTAAAATGTGGCACACTCCTGGAACTAGTATTTTGTTATTATTATATTGTCTTTTTACTTAGTTTTTGTCGAACACACAGTAGCAAGTCAAATATAATGACACACAGTTGTAAACTAGTCTCACCTGGGCCCCTCTCTTGCCTGCTGTCTGCTCTGTGTTTAGGAGCTGAGCTCTCAAGATTAATTGCATGCCAAAAACAATTTAGAATCTCAAAATGTCACAGTTTTAAAGTAATATATTTTATTAAACAGAATCTCAGACAGAGAAATGCTTTGGAATGCTGACAGTTATTTAGTTTAACAGTCAGATAAACATTACAGTCAGTCCAGGTAAAAGGCTTCCTTTACCCAGATAAAAATGTAAATATGTAATGAAAACTGCCTTATATCCACAATATCTTTGATAGTTGACACCACAATCGCACTAGTTTGTATGTGTGTGTGTGTGTGTGTGTGTTTGTGTGTGTCACGGTCAAACCTTGAATTCATCCTTCTTTATGACGCCACCTGGCTGCAGGTGCTGACGGATCTCATGAAGGACAGTCAGCATGGCGATGTTGGTCTTGCCGGCGCCAGTTGGAGCACAGATCAAAAGGTTTTCATTGGTGTTGTAGGCCGTCTCAAACACCATGGACTGGATCCTGTTCAGACGTTTCATTCCCTTGAACACCAGCTGCCCAATCTGACCAAACAAAATAAAAGAAGAAAAGGATTAATAAGAGTCAACACACTGTTACTACATATTCACCATGTACCATATTTAAAAAAATATGGCAGATTCCCAACACATTTAGACTGCTTTACTTTCTGCACACTTCACAGTGTTGATTACACAATGACTAAGTGAAAACAAGTTTTTTAGAAATTAAAAAAGTTAAATCTGTAATTTACTGAAGTTTTTAGAATCTTCATTCAGTCCTTTGGAGAACCTTTTAGTAGCAAATACATCTTTGAGTCTTCTGGAGTAAAGTCTTTACAATTGCTATGGCTGGCTCAAACACCAGACATAATATTGGCATACTTGAGGCAAAGTCAACTGCCATCTTCCCATCTCTTCGCTGATGTTCTATGGGGCTTAAGTCTGAGCCTTTACTGGGCTAGTCAAGGACAGTCAGAGACAGTATTGTCTTGATGTTTGCACCAGGTCACTATTGTATTGAAAAGTCAAGTGTCGCCCAAGTGTCAGGAAAATCTTAATTGCTCCAAACTTCTACAATTTCTTTATTTATTTAAGTAACTGAGCTCCTGGAAACACTCAATCCATTAAAAATGTATTTTCACTGTTGAATTTTATTTGCAGAAAGTTTACTGGACTTCATGGCATGATTTGTGCCATTACATGAAAAAAATTAGCTAAGGGGATTCTACAAAACAACATAAGATTAATATTTTTCTTTATTAAAACTACACTGTAAAAAAAGGTCTAGCAGCAACTGTGGCAAATAGTTGCAGTTAAATTACAGGTAAATAGCAAATGTTGTTTTACAGCAAGTTTCTGCAAAAACTGACTGTAAATGTCCGTCACCTTTTAAATGACAGTAATCTACACAGTTTTCTACAATTAAAACAAACATAAATCAAATCAATTTACATTCATTAGGTCACATAACTCACTATTTAACAGACATTATATGTCACATTACATACATATCTGTAGACTGTGGAAAGGTATGAGTCACTTCAGTGCTGCATTGGTCACCTGACCCTAAACATGCGACCAACGAGATGGTTGTGGACGAACAGAGACAGTTTCAACACTGTCTCTATTTTGGGAGAGGAAATAGAGGTGGTGGAGGGGTACAAATACCTAGGAGTTCACCTTGACAACAGACTGGACTGGGCTGTTTACAGTAGGGGACAGAGCAGACTCTACTAGCAATTCTGTTACTATTTTGTTCTTTTAGATGTGTATGTTTTTCCTGTACTGTTCCTATTCTCTTCGCTTTTGTATGTATGTTTGTCTGTGTAAGGGCAACTGCAACGCCACAGTTTCCCTTTTAGGATTATTAAAGTATGTGGATAGCATAGTGATTAACTACCCCCCGTGCAGGAGACTGGTGTTCGAATCCCGGCTGTGGCCCAACTCCAGTAGGTGTACTTAGGCAAGACCATGTTCTATATTACCATGTGACACAAACTATAATTAACTGAATACTGAAAAAGTCTTCCAAAAGAGTGAAAAATCAAGTGTTCTAGGAGGCATTAAATAGAGATGGATGCTGTCTCCTTTTGTCAGATTCATTTGTAATGAATAATTCTGTAGCTGAAGATAATCTGCCCAGTGTGCTGACATGAAATGTAGACAGCTGACCAGTTACAGTGTGTGTCAGTAACTGAGTCTCTGCATACAAGGCGACTGCACAGAAAGTGAATCATCAAGAAGCACCAAGGAAGAGAAAATGTCTGTGGTAGGAGCAGCTGTCACTCACACTGTCCCATGTCTGCCTTCACTATGGAAACAGAGTGCGGTTGATGGCCCTCAATGTCAAACTGCCTCTGATAAGTAGAGAAATGGCCACTGTGAAGGACAGTTGGTGCCCTGCACACACACAAGTGCACAGGTAGAAACACACTAAAGCACTGTATACATAAAAGAGAGTGACACTATGCAGCTGCTGCACAGGTGAATTATTTCCTTCACGAACACTATGTGCACAATCAAAGAAACACATTTAAAAGACATCACATCTGTTCATGTCATGGATGATGGATAGAAAATGCAAAAATGGCAGCTGAGAATGACAAGGAGCTTCCTTTTTCATATTTTTATGAAAAGACAATCACATTTCATAATCACTTTTAATAATAATTACATAACCTTTCTGGTGTAGTAGTGGCCTGTGACAGTGAGTGGCAGAATGACATAACTGCTTTTTCCACAGTGGAAAAACAGAAGCAGTCTGTACAACATGAATGTGGATTTGAAAAATCAGCTCCCATTAGTTTGTCTTGCTACTTCAGTTTACGGATTTCTGTTGACTTGAATATAAACCCATGGATTTAAACATCTCCTGCCATGCAGGTTTACAGTGCGATGGTTTGATAACGTGTAATCCTGATGGACAGAAATGGATTAAGCTCAGCAGGGATGCCACTGAGAAGAAAGCCAAGTAACCGCAAATTTCAAAAACTAATGATGTGGTGAAATTTTATTCAACAGAGGTGACTGTAGTTCCAGGTGTAATCTCTAACCTGTATCTATTTTTTCCCTTTTCTCCATCATTTTACCCTGTCTCAGCTTCATCGTTCCACCTTTCTCCCACTATGGTTGGTTCTGGAAGCCTTAAGCTTAGACAGCAGTATTATTTATTCAACCATTCATTAGAAGTATGTCATCACTTTCCTCTTCCTCTCGTTTCGCTCCAACACTCATAGAAAGAAATAATTAAAGAGTGCATGTCAGGCAAGGATATGTGAGGTGCTGTTCGGAAGTTGGCCCCGCAGCCCAGTAGGAGGAAGAGGTTATTAATGCATCAAAGAGCAACTTTATTAGAGTCCACTTAAGTCGGAAGGAGTGAAGAGTGAGCGGCTGTGGTGTCAGCTAGGTGCAAAATTTGGCTTGGGGCCGTCAAATGAATAACTTGGTACAAGCACTGATGTATAAATATGATTTAGCTGTTTTGTGTTGTTTAAGTCTGCTGATTACCAGCAGGTCCCACTGCTTGCACTGCACTGACCAACTCATCATTTGCTAGAGACAAAACCTTGAAAGTTTATGCTTAGTAAAAAGATTGATGTTGATCGTCATCTGATACCCATGCTAAGACAACAGCTCCACCACCATATACAGCACTCGAGGCTGTGACTGCTAAGGTGCAAAAGTGGCTCCAACAGATCCTTGGAAGAAAATCTGAACAGTCTGTTGAGAAGAGCGCAGTGCTAGACACAGCTCAGATACTGCACAGAATCATCAAACTCCTAGGCCACTGGTACAGGACCTGAGATCGTGGAAAGACACACACCACCCATAGAAATGAAAAACTGTATCTTGGGGACCCAATTTCACAAAAGTACATCTGTAACATCACAGAATGAAAAGAGTAGCTTTTACAGTCAGTATCAAACGACCTAATTAGTTTGTGTTTAGTGCAGAGGCAGAGAAATTCAAAATCCAAAATGCTCAGTGGACAGTAAACGTCATCTGACCTGCTGACCAGCTATCAGTGTCAGCCTCTGTCTAATAATCTCTAGTAGTATAAATAACACATCAGAATGTCCTTAAAATACGACTGTTACAATGACTACGACAGAGTCTTAAATATGTGAGATTAATGAAGCTCAGCAATAATTTCTCCTCTTACAGCTGTTTGTTGGACTCTTTTTCGATTAGTTTATTAAATACCTGTATTATTATGCAGCAGTGAGATCATCTAAGTCATAGTTGCTGTGAGCTGCTCACAGCAGCCGTAACTTCATTGATTATTCATCAGTTTTAATTATCCCTAACAAAAAAAACAGAATGCTCACAGTAGAACAGCAAATTATATTTTATTTTCAGTATTCAGACAGGTACTCTGTCTCTCAGAGAACAATTTAAGTGCTACAGTCAAAAAGTTTGCCAAGTGGCTAATGTTGAAAGGTCCGATTTTATTTTCTGTTGCGTTTAACATAAGCTTTTACAGCAGCAAAGCTTTCCTCCAATATAATAGGCTCTCATTACATGATGCGCCATGACAACAATGTTCTTTTTTTTTTGGTATCGACTCTGTTGAGCTTCCACGTGAGCTGAGGTGATATCAAAAGGTGATGTGAAAAAACTGCAGGCTACTGATTGTTCAGAGAGAAGCATCACTACCACAACCACTGTCATCTTGTGGTCTGGATATTTCCCATACACTAATTTTTATTAGCAATCGTTCATCTTGCTGCCTTGAGTCTCTCCTGAAACAAAGTTTGTCTCCCGCTGTAACAAAAATCAACATACCAAGAAATAAGAACAACATTTCTTCGATGTCCACCATTGTTTTTGCGCTGTCTGCAGTTGAACAGGATTTCAATGCTGTTTCACGTGCCGTCACTATGACAAGCAGCAGATTTTTGCAGTTCAAAACAAAGTACTGCATCAATCTTGACAATTTACACAAACTTAATTATGTACCTCTGATGGAAAAAAACTGAGAAAGACCATCTTACCCATTAGTCTGAATGAATGGACTGCCTAGACCTATGTACTAATTTAAGGTGCTGTCAATCAACATCCTGTACTCCTTTTAAAATAAATACAATATGTTAGTAGTAGTTAGAAAGTTCCTGTGTAATGACAAAGTTCCAACAATTTAAATCAACCAACATAATGAGGAAGTCCTCCAGATATGCAGCTGTATTACTTGGCTTCCAAGCCAAAACTACTATAATAATGGTTCGAAGAGGATAGGAAACCAATTATTATCATTTTATTTATGATTATTGCTATTTTTTCATCATTCCAAACCAAACCAAAGTGACGAAACCAAAGCGGAACCATGTAGAGGAAAAACATTTGAGATCTGTTTACATCTGATGACAAGCTAAGTGTATTGGTCAAGAAAAAACAAGTAAAAAGTTTATTCTGATAAGGCACTCTGCTGCCATTTTTGGTGAGTTGAGCTTGCATGATGCACCAAAATCCACAGTGGTAACTGATGCGTTGTCCGTTTCTCTGTGATTCAGTTCAATTTCCAATTCAGTTTATTTATATAGTACCAAATCCCAAAAAAGGTCATCTTTAGGCACTTTACAGTGTAAGGTTTAAATAACTTACACTGATCACATAGTTCTGGTTTTGTCATTTTGTTTGAAAGACATAGGACATACAATAGATTTAAGACAGCTACACCTTTTAACATTTACTTTTAACATTTTTAACATATTAACTACTTCATTATGCTTGAATGTGGCATTGTCTACATTTGTCTATTATTAAATCAGGGTTGTCTGCTTTTATCCAACATCATGTCTAGATTGATTTATTGCCATCTATGTTTACACATCTCTCCATCTACCCCGAGACAGAGACATAGGGTCTGTGAGTGAGCAAGAGAGAGTGACTGTGAAAAAACAAGTAACTAAAATGTGGTCATTGAAAGATATTCATGTCTTTGACAATTTGAAGGGTTTTTTGAATACTCTGTTCACCATAACAAACGGAATAACGTTGGAGCAGCAAACTCTGGGGCTAACGAGAAAGCAGCTCAGCAACACTGACTGCTGCAAGACTTCAGTCAACTCTGGTGGAACAAGGAGAACAACTTGTTTCAAAATACCTGCTTCTATACAGCATTTTGGGTAATGATGGCTCTCCCAATACTAATGTAATGTTGGTGATGCTAAAGCAGCAAGGCTGTTCTCCTCTGCTAAGACTGCATTGACATGAATTTAAAAAGACAGATTATTAGTCCATTAATGAAGTTTACATGCACTGCAGAAAATAAAAGTTGATGCACAGTGTGAACTGTCTGAATACATGAAACCCAGAGGGGAAAGCAATTAAATTTTTTATTTTATTTAGATTCCTATTAGACACTTTTGTTAGTTTTTATTTTCAGTTGGAATAAACATAAATATGTGGTATAGCTCCATAATGATCTCTCCCTCATTCAGCCAACTGTAGCCTTTTGCTATGCTCATAGAAATCTACCTAATAAAAACTTCCATACTATTGAAGAAGCTCCCTTTTTAGGTACTAATTTGTCACCAGAGGGTATGATGTGATGCATGAGGGCCTGGCCAGCATGTAGTGATGGAGAAGGGGAAATTAAATTCCCAAGTGTCTCAAAAAGGTTTTCAGCATATTGTAAGAATGTCACTATGTAGAAGTAAGGTGATGCAACAGTACAATGAAAACACTGAAGCAAGCCCATATAAAAATGGCTTAAGAAAAACAAAATCCGCCTTTTGGAGTTGCTAAGGTGGAGCCCAGACCTTAACTCAATAGAGATGCTACAAAACAACTTGAAGAGAGCCACACACAAGACTTCCAAAGAATATAACAGAGCTAAAGCAGTTCTGCCTGGAAGAATGGGCTATGGTGGGGGTGAGGGTCAACCACTTATTAATTCCAAGGGTTCACATACTTTTCCTACTATTACTATGAGGGTTTTATGGTTGTTCGAGTCATTAAAGTTCAACATTTTTTATGTTATAATTTTAGGCACATTATATTTGTTAATACTCTTGACTTAGATCACATCCAGATCAGATTTTATAAATTAATGCAGAAAACCATAATATTCCAAAGGGTTAAATACTTTTTCTTGCCACTGTATATGTTCCCCTTAGGCATTATTATCAGGAAACACTATCAATTTCCATTGCTATGCAGATGATACCCAGCTGTATTTATGTCCCAATAACAGCTTAAAAACCTCCAATTAATCCAAAATGTTCTGACTCTGACATTAGATTCTCTCTACTCTGTACTAATAGATTTTAAAGTCCTTCTCCTCACATACAGTATAAAGCAGAGCTAAACCCATGGTTCCATATTTTCCAGGTGCAGGTCTACTTGTGGTTCCTAGAGTTTCCAGATGTAGAATGGGAGGCAGAGCCTTTAGCTACCAAGCCCCTCTCCTGTGGAACCAGCTCCCAGTTCAGGTTCTGGAGGCAGACACCCTCTCCACATTTAAGACTAGACTTAAAACTTTCCTTTTTTATAAAGCTTATAGTTAGAGATGGATCAGGTGACTCTGAACCATCTCTTAGTTATGCTGCTGTAGATTTGTCTGCTGGGGGACCTCTACTAAAACACTTAGCTCTTCTCCTCTATAAATTCAAATGTCACCAGTGCATGTCATTAACTTTGTGTCTTCTCTCTCCTGTAGTTGTGTTTCCTCCTCTCCGTCTCCCTCTCTCTGTACTTTTTGCAGGTATTCTCGGCCTTGCAGCTGTATATTTCCAGAGTGCAGTTACTACTCCTACCAACATGCCCAGTGTTTTCCTGCTTGTTGTTGCTTGTGGTTTTTGTTGCCTGCTGTTCTTTTCTCTTTCCCATTTCCACTCACACCAACAGGTCTAGGCAGATGGACGCCCACCCTGGTCCCGCTGGAGGTTTTTTCCGTTAAAGGTAGTTTTTCCTCTCCTTGCTCCTCTCCACCTCTGCTTGCTCAAGTGGAGTTGTTGGATTTTCTATATCATTTTGTATGCAGTAATATTTTGATAGGTCTTAAACCGTTAACACTGTAAAGTGCCTTGAGATGACATCTGTTGTGATTTGGCACTATTCTAATAAAATGGAACTGAATAGAGAGATGGAGAGATAGAGGGATCCACATTCGTGTTCACTTCTGCTCTTCACCTCAAAAAAGCACACAACACAATTTGGATGAAGACAACATAAACTGAACAAAAGTAACAAAAACAAAACACAAAGCAGGTGCCTTATGTCTAGGACTGTTAAGTCTTGCGTTGCACGTGCTCTATATGATGATACTGCTTCAGATGGTAAAAATTTTAAGGGTATTACCTGTCTTTGTACAATGCAGTTTGCAGTGCAGGCAACTAGTCAGTTGGACTTTAATTAGCTGGAAGAGCTGCCCACTACATTTCTTTTTAGCATTGTCGTTGTCTTCAGGGCCTTCAGCTGTGTCCGTCTGAATGTTTTCGCTGAAGGAAGTTATTTTGAAATAGTTATCATTTTATCAACAAGCCCTAACTGCTGCCACTAAATCCAGGCCTATCTATGACTAAACAACTGTAAATGTAACTTTATTTGTTAAGCTATTTAAAACAACAAAGTTTCCCAAAATGCTGTACAGGTTAAAACATAAAATGAAACAAGTAAAAGATTAATGTTATTGAAGTATATTCTCTCTATAATGACTGCAGGCTTATTTCTGTGGATGGGGATGGTTATTCCAGTCTCCTCCAGTCTACCCAATTACTTCCCCATAGGCCAGGTTTAGGCTGGTCCTCAATTTGATTTATCGACTTTGTCTGTTTGTAATGAAAAGCCAGTGTCCCCAACACTCCTTAAACATGCTAATTCATGCAAATATATGCTTGCCCCAGTATTCACCTTGAGGTAAAGCACACATGTTGTAAATAGAATGTTGCCATCATTTAATGATCTTTGGAAATCTTCAGTGCTTTTTATCCACTCCTTAAAAACCTCTCTGGCTTCATTGTTATGTTAATGTATTCACACACATCTTCCAATTGGAGATCCAGCTGTGCCTGCCAAAACTTGTCTCGAGGGCATGATGTCAGTGTTGTGGGAAGGTAGTTACTGTACTATGGTGGGTATTATGCAGCTGTTAACATATAGGACAAACCCTTCTTTGAGAAAGTCAGTGAGGTTTTCAACAGCCAGAGAACATCAGGGTACAACTGTACTAATTCAGTACAGCTTTTCATCGCTCTAAGCTGCTCTTTTTACATGATGCAGGGAAGTGGGGCACTCTATTTGCAGTTTTTATTAAACATATAAAAAAAAGGAAATTCATCAGCATATATTTTGACTACTAACTATAATAAAAAGAAATGCTGCATTTATTCCTTCATCTTTTTTAGTTATTTGAGGAGAGATCATTCTTTATAAGTGTAAACTTTAAAGTGTCAACAGTCATTGCAAGCCTAAATTACGAAAAATTATGTGTCATACGTTGTTCTACGGCAGCAGGACTTTTGCAAAAAAAAAAGACAACAACATAAAACCTAAGTCACAATCACTAAAAACAAAAAATAATAAGCCTTCTCTGTAGGTATTTGAATCCGTTTCTGACAGCTGTATTGTGCTATTAGTACCAATTGCACCAATATTAAGATCAACTTTTTTTTTTTTTTTTTGAGTTGTTTTATTAGTTTAAAGCAATAGTTCGTGGTATATGTACACGTCACTACAACGTGTTGTACGAGTAGTCAAGAAATGAAAGCGATAATTGGCTTGGCTCAAACAGTAAAGAGCTGTGACAGAAAATTGTGAGTATGTTTCATGGTTGCTGCTCTAAATTCTAAGCCACAAGGGCCTCCTCGAATTACAAGTCTTAATAAATTGCACTTTTTCTTTAAAGTAGGTTGTTGGTGACGGTGGAGTTGGTCATGTCTCTGCTAGGGTTTGTTTTTCATTACAATCATCTCTGAAACCAGTACGAAAACATTGCCCACTTATGACGACTAACTTGCTGCTTTACTGCAAATCAATCCCCATCATTGCAGCTGAATGATCCTGGCTACACCCAACCCAAAAGCATTACTCTGTATAAAGCAAGGCCCCAGCATTTAAAAGGTGGATTGAAAACTCAGCAGAGCCCATCTGGCTAATGTAGGCCCATAGACATCTGTGGCCAACCTTTCAGCAGCAGGGTTAAATAAAGTTTCTAATGAGAGCAGCTGTTTCAGTCTGGGGCAGAACCAATCTCTAAAATCCAGCTGCTCCAGCAGGACTCTGCAATTCTACACATTTTCTGGACTATGACGATACCCGGGTGATGAGTTACCTCTGGCTGTATTTAAGAAGAAAAAGACCCTGAATATTTTGTATATAAAGTGTAAGCAGGGATTCTTAGCAGTACTGTGTGCATAAGAAGATGCCCATCAATCCCCCTTGGGCCGATGCTTAGTGGGACAGAAACTGACAGGCTCATTAACACAGCGAATACACAGCCTACGGCCATATGGGCAAACTGGGAGGACTGGGAATATTCCACCAATGCACCAGCCACTTAAAGCACACTAATTGGAGCCACATAGATTGTGCCAATGATTCAACAGTAATAACGAAACACCAGCGTTGTCCAAATCAATTGACCTCCTTTTAAACCCTGTAGGTTTATTAGTGAAACTGAGATTATAGTCAGTTTATGTGGATCCACAAGAAGCAACAATTTTATTTTATTATTTGTATGTCTGTGTGTGTGTGTGTGTGTGTTGGCTGCCATTATGTGTTATTGTGGGTTTACTGTATGAGTCACTATATGAGCTCCTAAACTAATTAAATTCCTCTGTGCATCGCTAATGGGAAGCTAAGAGATATAATTGTTGTCATTTTCATGCCATCCTTTTAATTACTTTCTGGTTCCATTTCATTCCATTTGAATTGACAGCCTGATCAACTTTTAATTGCCAGTTTTTGCAAACAGCTTATCAGTCTGCTCCAAGCCTGCATGCAGAGTACAAAATGACCTGGCCAAACACTCCCCCACAAACAAACATATACACACATAAAAAATCCCATAGCCCAATCTATGGATGCACGTACAGACATGCGCACTAACCCTTCACACCAGATGCACCGAGTTTGACAGAGTGAGATGCGGATGCACCAAACAGGAGGCCCATTCATTTCCCTAAAGAACAGCAGCAGCAGCAGCAGCAGCAGGAAGAATAGGGGGAGAGGGCAAAAAGAAAGGAGTAGGATGAAGATAGCAAAGAGTGAGGTAATCTATCACCTCCTCCGTAAGCACCTGCTGTAGAAGCATTGAGAGCTGCGTGATCCCCAACGCCTTACAGCCCAGACAGTGTTATTGTGTTGTTCTTCTTACCATAATGAGATTTTAATTATTCATTTTCAGTATGTATTTGTAATTTAAATAGTACTATAAAACACAAGTTTACAAAAATTGTTTATGATCTATGAAATACAGTATGTACATGGTTGTCTAGTAGTAAGTGAGATAATCAACTTTTTATTAATAATGTTGTTTAATGTCAAATAAGCTCATCAAAAATCTCCTTGAACATATGGCCATGGCTCCTATGATTAAAATTATTTTCATACAAAATTAATTTATTGTTCAAGTCAGATTACCTTAGTTTTTATGCATTTTATGTAGTGCATTGCATTTAACTGTTCATTATTGTTGGTTATTTGTTCAAAAGCTGTTAAACTTAAAAATTAATAAATATACAACTTAATGATAAAAGAGAACTTAAATGGTTCTACCAAGCACTGAATGCTCTGTATACATATTTTGTTCAATAGGAAAGAGCTGAACGAGATCCAAATGTTACTACATGTCATCATATGTCATCTCCAAAGTTTAAAATAAAGATTAAGAAAGTCCAACTGATACAATGTAAATTTCAAGTTTTTGTCTACATAAGCTGAAGCATGATAAAAAGAGTAAATCCAAAGAATCAAACATCACAAAGACGTAAGATATTTTTCAGAAACCATTAAAGTGAATTCTAGCTCACTATATGACTATTCAATCATGCTGAATGTATATCGTGAAGTACTGTCTGAAACAGACCGAATTTCAGTACTACATACAACTTTTCATGAAAATATAAAAATTCAAATATGATGAGCCTTCAAAAGTTGCAAATTAAGCATACCTTAATAAACCTAATGGATTTATAGTTTGAAAGAAGCACAATGCTTAAACATGTTCAATGGCTGATAAATAATAGGTAGATTTTTAAGATGATGTTGAAAGTACTGCCATTACATCAGAAAGGATTGTAAAAGTCGTGAACCCTTTAAAAAAAAGTCTTGAAAGCTCATGGTTTCTACTTAGCAAGTCTAAGCAAACACACAGAGCCAAGTGTGTGCTGTGGGGGAACCACATCAAAACTGGATTAGGAAATGCAATCAAGGTGGATTAATTATGGATGGAGAGCTGTTCAGTTTTACCTCATCCTTGCAGCCCTGTGCTTATATACTGGCTGCTTCCTGCACAGGAAAGGAGAGGGCAAGCTGTCAACACCCTGGAGAATCAAAGGATGTTGAGTGAGGGTGGTAATGGCATAACAAACTTGGATAACAACAGCATCAGGCCTAATAATTCAAAGAAAGCAGACCCTCATTTGAGATCTCTGGCTGCATTTTCCCACTATCTGTCTAATCAACCACCCAAATAAGGCGAGAAAAGTGGAAGAAATGCTTCTTATTATTTTACTTATCATAAAAATATGTTAATCACAGCAGTCCATCCAAGACATTAGGTTATCAGATACCACATTCACTGTAATAACAAAAGTGACTTTAACTATAAAATGATTACTGCTGCCCGTATCACACAAACTCTGACCTACTAAGATTTTGATGCCTGGCAGTCTCTAGAGTACACACACAGACAGACACACACACATATACAGACACATACAGACAGACACACACACACACACACACACACACACACACACATACAAAGCATGCAGCGAGCTCTTGTTATTGAGAGAGGTCTAAAGAGAATGACAAGACCTTTTCATGCTGACAGGAGGGCGACATTAACTCAATCATGTGGTGTACATGAATGGTCTACAAGAATGCAGAAGAGAAGCGAGTCACAAGATGTACAATAGACTAGAAGAGTGAAGCTTGTTCCAGTCCTGTAAGGTAAGAGCACTAAAACTGAGACTTCAATGGAAAAATATGTCCACAATTTCAACTGCTTGATTTAAGGATTTGGTGTAAACTACAAGAATCCATCAAGCCAGTATTGTAAATACCATGCTTCTATACAACTAAACTGAAATCTCTTTTGTAGTGAATATAATTAAAAATACAATTATATGTTCTGTAAATATAATGGCCAAATGTTCACATTTAGCATAACTGACAAATTCCAAATATGTTGATACTTAAGAACAGACACAAAAAAATATCTCATCTATGACATCCCATTTTCCTTTCAGCAAAATTATCCAATCTTGCAGTAATGTTCAGATTTATTTCTCTATTATTATTATTAACAATATTATTAATAACAATATTATTGAAGTTTTCAAAGTTGGGTTCAGACACGCTAGTCAGTGGATTAGGACCAGGAAAAAATTATGGTCTGGTTTAACAGACAAAAATTAAAGTCTTTAGTAAAATTTTAACATAACCAGATCTTTCTCTAATCCTAAATAGTGCTTTTCTTGTCTAAGCCCAGCCTTTAAAAACAGTTTAGTTGGCCATGATGAAATTAGTAGTTTAAAAATTAAGGAAGTGGATGAATATATTTTAGAACCCCTTATTCATATCTTTAGCAGATCCATAGACACTGGTATTCTTCCCAAAGCATCTAAAAAGCTAAAATAATACCCTTATTTAAATATTTTTCCATCTTACCTTGTTTTTTTTTAATACTGGAGAAATTATTATATACAACATTTTGAAAGCATCTACAAGGTAGAATTTTCTAATTTCTGCAGTAAAGGGCAAGATGCATAATAGGAATCATGCTTAGGTGTTGCAGTACAATTGTTTTTAGGAAATTCTGGTCGATGAGAAATTTAATTGATACAAAAATACACACTGACTTTGTTAATATTGAAACTGTCAAACAATTGGGAACCAATAATCAATCAAAAAATCCAGTTTATTCACTTTTTATTTTTTCTTGATTTATTGTAACATGCGTGCAAACACATATTCCTCTAATCTATCAGCTTCATGTACATCAATATTTGTCAGATTTGTGTGTTTATATACTTTCTTTTATCTTGTTTTAGAGTTGTTTTTGTTGTTTTGTTTTTTTTTCATCTAAGCCTTTCTCAGATTTGAACACTAGAGAGGCACATCAACTTCCATTATACATGTCATTTTCAATACTATATACTAGGTATGGAATGCACGATGTCTAGTGTCCATGTGTATGTAGATTTTTCTGTCCTGAAACTGATTGAAGAGACAGGTAGACAGGTCCATAAATGTTTTATATCAAATTCAATTTAGAGAATTTAACAGCTGAACACAATATTAGTCAAAATATAGTATTGTGTTATGCATCATATCAATGTATAAATATTTTAAATCTTTAAAATGTCTTTTGTATGCAATGTTGAACAGAAAAATTGAAAATTGTAAGTGTTTTTATTTCCATTCTTGGAGAGGATGCAATCTGAGCATCCCACACAGCAAACTAGTGCAGTTCACTTGTTGTCACCACTGCTTTTAAGAATTTGTTGTTTGGTTGTAAGGTTGATTAAAGAGACTACCTGAATTGAGTTGAGCAGATGAGTTAGAATAGCAAGTGTCCTAAACTCACTCACAAAAAAGACTGTAGCTCAATACCTCCATATGTTCAAGGCATCTTGGGGATGGGTAACACAAGAATAACCTGATATTATGTATAGACAGTATAATGTCTTTTCTGTTTTTCCCATGTTGCTTCTTGCAAATACAGATGCATTGGGTATTATGCTCAGACAAACAGTGTTAAAACTCTCATCACCCTCAAGCCTGTCCCACTGCATTTGAGTATACAGTTGAAAATGAACAAAAATGAACATACAGTAAGTTTAACCTAACTATACACAGTTGCAAAAACAAACATTAGTTTTTTTCATTACACTTTTACTGAAAACAATTGTCACAGCATCTGTTGAACTGTTTAGATTTTAGGTTTGTGTTGACTACATGAGATAGCTATGAGGTATTAGGCTTGAGACTGCCACCAGTTTCCATCATTTATCTTTTCATTTGATTTGGAGAAACGTGATGTTTCAAAGCAGTAAAGCAGCAACACTGAGCAACAGACTGAACTGCTAACCATTCAGACAAATTATGCACTGATCCTACCTATATAAGATTCAAGTTTCAATATTATATTATTTATTTATTCCAAAGATAAATAGCAACCAAATAAAAAAACTAGAAAATAAAAAACTGTTTTAATCATACACTGACCACACATTGAAAATTCAATTTGATTTTCCAATTTTCTATTTTTTATTTTGTATATTAAAAAAACATAATCAAATTGAAATCTAAGGTGGAGTTGAGGTAAATACTGGATTTGTTTTAAGAACTTACACAATGTTAATTACAGCAACTGGCACCATAATTGTGTGGGTGAGACAGCGAAGAACAAAAATTATGCAATAACAAAGTTTTAGGCATTAAGATGCAGGGAAATATACAGTACAAATAGGGGATAATAGTTCATCATTAATTATGATTTTCAAACCACCCACACAATCCTGAAGCGGCTATACACACTTTAGCCACAAGCTGCCTGTGCCCTCTAATCCTATCAGGTTAGTCGTTAAATTATTAGCAGTTCAATTAGTCCTGTAATTCATAGGAAATATAGACGGAAGCTGTCAAGGCTTCCATCTGTATTTGAAATACAGCATCCATTCTGCTGTTAAGAGAAATGTCGGCAGTGCAGTAGCAGTGTATGTTTCTGTGCATGTTAGGTCCATCAGTACTACTAAAGACTGGCATTTGCTCTCACAACACACTCGGTACCATATTTATTCAGATAAATTAGGGAGGCTTTTACCACTGTGGCAAGTGTGGGACGCCTAGACCCTGATTCATTACTTAAAAAGCACCCTAATAAATTCCCCACTTTTAATGTTTCACAGAGCTATCAAAGGCGTGCCGAGGCTCACACAGTCCTGTTTCCCATTACAGCTTTCAATAAATGGCAATCGGCACTAAGTGTAAACGGGAAGGAGGGGGGAGCATCAGACTTTTCAGCTTGCCTTTCAAAGCCTTCCTAATAGCACGTAAAGACTTATTAGGCATTGTGTGCCGGCACTTTTGAGGAGTGAGGCACTTTGTTCCAGGGTTGCCAAGGCTTAGGTTAATGAATAGAGCCGCTGCTTGACTGAGGCTAATTCACATCACTAGGTAGAAGAGTTTCCATATCAATCTATATCAGTTACACAAGGACTTTCAAAGATAAAGGGAAAATGCTAGTGAGCTAGGGAGAAACAAAAAACAGATAAGCTTCTTAGTAAGTAAAAGAAGACGAAGATTGAGTCTCGCCGAATTTACTTTAGTTTCCATTGCGATTGTGTAGGTGTAGGTTTTAGTATTTGCAGTAGAGTGTAGGACAGGAATCCAGTAATGGCTGAATGACTGACAGCATAAATAACAGTTAACCGATGACGCTATACAGCAGAATCAAAATCATCATCCAGGAAATGAGTTCCCTGGAGAAAGATGCATCCCTTGAAACCACCCCACTTAATGGAAACCCAAGTAGTGGTCCTGATTTCTCTCAATATTTATCCCAGATACAAAATAGCTTTTACAACTGATCTGGATTACCAACTCTGCTCATTGTCATTCTTATAGCTGGTAACAACAACACTGCTAAATGTGCACTCCCAATAGGATTGCTTATTGATTATGTCCATTCTGGTCCATATCTCTTTATTTTTGCTAAAATAAATATCTTAAATAAATAAAAATAAATAAAAATCTTTTCCAAGTTATGCAGTAGACATTACTGGTCAAATAGATTGTGGTAACTTGAGAAATAATCAGGCGCAGATGTTTGAGGTCAGTAAAGCAGAACAGCGACACAGACTTAATGAGGGGATGTTGATTTTGGATGTTAATGTCTAAATGCATGAATAATCCTATCTACACAGTATTCTAAGGGTGTTTTAAGCGTTTTCCCATGCTCAGGCCTTCTCTTAGGTGCACTCACTCCAGCCCCTCCCAGACACCTTTTCTCTAAGGACCAAAGAGATATTCCTAATTGGTGGTGGTGTGAATCTCTGTGTAAACATCTAACCAGAGACCAAACTATAGTAGATAGAATGGGGTGCCCAGGGAAAACAACCACAGCTGATGACAGAAGCACTGTGAGAAGAAAAACCTACAAACAACAGTCACACATCACCAACAACCTCTAAAGAGCAGGCATAGCTAAAGGTATCACAATCCACCATTAAAAGAAGACTTCATGAGCAGAAATATATATAGATATGAAGCCCTTATACACAGTAACAATCATAAAGCCACATACTTGCAAAAAAGTACTGAGATAGTACTGAGAACAAAGTATTATTAACATTATCAGACCACAATTCACCTCTGCCTACATGATAGAAAGGCCAAAGTGGGAAAGAAGAAAGGATCTGCTCATCATCCAAACTATATAAGTTCATCTATGAAGCTGCTGCATTTAGAAGTCTACAGCAATATTTTGTCTGCTAATTTACAAAAGAAATCACCATCAAAAAAGCATCAAAACACATTGGCAGGAGCTTCATCATGCAGCAGGACAAGTATTCAAAACACTGCCAACTTAACACAGGACTTAATCTGAGGGAAGAAAGCTGAAAGCAAAATCTTAATTCAACTAAATATGGATATCACCTTCTGAAAAAGGAATTAAAGTGAGAAAACCTCCAAAACAACAACAACTAAAGCAGGCTGCTGGAAAAGGCTGGAAAAGCAAATCAAAAGAAGAAACCATTTTTTATACAATTTTCTATCCAACATTTTAAAGATGGAAACTTAAAATCCAAAACCACAACCACACATTAATCTGACAATTTCTTTTTTTATTCTTCATTTTTTGGTATTTTTGCCCTGTAGCCATACCTCTTCCCCAGGTACCAGAGCAGAAGGAATCTCCGTTTTTCCAGTCTCATGCCTTGTAATAATGGTGGTCAAGAAAAGCCTGCAGGAGGCCAGCGGAAATGTATGTACCAGTATGAGTGTGGGTTTGTCAGTCAAGTTGTCAGCCAGACTGACGGGTCATTGTGTCGACTGACAGCCGGCTGAGAGTTACAACACTTCCATTAAGAAGGAACATCAGTCACTAGCTATTACAGCCACAGTCCTCCCCTGTTCACTAAGATGGAGGATAACAGAGACCATATACACACCAGCACCATCAGCAAACTCTCCTAGCAGCTGAACAGAAATGGAAACAAGTCCTGTTGTTTAGTCAGTAGTACTTCAAAATACAGACAAATCACATGCAGCACTGGAAAAAGTAATCGACTGCTAAAGCTGGAATCAAATAGTGTATTATCAAACCTGTAATTCGACTTATTAAATCTTATTACTTGCTAGTTAGGGACTAAAATTAGGTTTAACATTCAACATTTGTCAGTATGAAAAGCTATGCTTAGTGTATAAACACACATACACACACAGAAAATACAAAAATATATACAGAAACAAACACAAGTACACAGTGGCTCCTACCTCATCTAGTTCAGAGATGTAGACAGGCTTCTCTTCAAAGCCAATAGCCATGGGTTCATTGGGTGGGATCTCCACCTCTTCATACATCTTGGTGTTGTCTCTGCGGATTCCCTCTGGAAGCAGCAGCTGAATGTCACAGAAAAAAATAAAGAAAACCCAATTGTCACAAGCGACCTCAAAGAGTCAACACACACATAATACACTTGGATTTTAAAACACTGTCCATAACTTCCCAAAATATTCAAAGTTATACAATATGCTATTCATATTCAACTTGTATATCTAAACTTTTATTTTCATATGCTTCATGATCCCACACAAATACAAAGCAGATCAATCAGTTTGATGATCATAAACATTGATTTCAAGTGCTGCATTTCACCAACCAAATTTAATAAAACGGACATTAATAAATGGTCATGTGATGATGCAAACAGCTGTTTTAAAGTAGTAGAGAATTCAATTTGGTGTGTGAGAACAATAAGCCCCATCATCCCCAGTTGAAATCATGTGTAGGTCAGCATGCTCATATCCATGTGTCTTCTTGCCGTACACAGTCTAATAAACACAATTTACCTGAGTGTACTCACCATACAATAACCAATTTGAATCAAAATTGACACAACTGAAGTATTATAAACATAAAAAACACCAAATAAACTTGTGCTGCATGATTATACAAAAAGGAATCATAAAGTTATCCTACGCAATTATTTAACTGTTAAGGCTGAAATTTAGTAAAATAAATATTTTTTTATTCTCTGATTGTGTACAGTTTACTTATTATCAACGTCACTAATAAAGAGATGCCCAGCTTGAAGTGTGTTTATGCGTGAAATCACACAATTTTACAGTGTGCTGTGATGCCAGTTTAATTTACTTACTTTAGATTTATCAACTAGCAATAAATGTAGACAAATGAAGTAACTATTTGGTTGTCTTCAGCAATGAAGAGCCTTTGAAATAAGGAGTAGATTTAGATGGTTATTAGTGTAATCCATAGAGCCCTAATTATACAGCATGGTGAAAATATCTAGAGGGCACAATGATTCTGTGTGGAACAACATTATTGCTGTACAGTAATTAACTTTTACCAAATATGAAATGTTTAAAATATTTACCACAGTATTAGGAGAAATGCAGTGGCAAGAAAAATGAATGTAAACCCTTTGGAATTTCATGGTTTTCTGCATTAATCTGTCATAAAATCTGATCTGATCAAATGAACAAATGAACAAATATGGGCCTATGATAACACAAACAAATTCTGATCTAGTGAATTCTAGCTGGTGGAAAAAGTATGTGATTAATGTAATATGGAATTAATAACTGGTTGAACCCCCCCTCAGCTGATGTACAGACATTCTCACACTATGCTGAAGAATTTTTTGATACACTTGGGGAATTTATCATCCCCCCCAGTCACTGCAAGCTGCCCAAATCATGATGTTTCCTCCACCATACTTTACAATTGGGATGATGATATGCAGTGCCCTTTTAATACCAGATATAGTGCTGTGGGTTCTTTCCAAATAGTTCAATCTTAATTCGTCAGTCAGTTTTTTAAGAAGCAGCAGCTTCCTTCCTGGTGTCCTGCCATAGACACCCTGCTTGTTTAATGTTTTATGTAGACTTATGAACGCAGATTTTAGCCAATTCCAATGATGCCTTCACATCTTTGGTTGTCACTTGGGTTTGTTTCTTTATCTCATTGATGAGTGTTTGTTGTGCTCTTGGGACTGCCACAGTACCAAAGTGTCCACATTTGCATATTGTTTTCCTTACTGTAGACTGGTGAATTTCTTTGAAATCCCTTTGTAACCCTTTCCATCTCTATGTAAATCACAATTTTTGATCATAGATCTTCTGAAAGCTCCTTTTGGTGAGGCATGGCTCACATAAGCTCACATAAACTCAGAAAGTTTGAAAGCAGCTCTATGCTACACTCTGAAAATAATTTTCTTCAAGGTATGCTAACACTTGAGTCCAATTAGCTTTTTTGAGGTTATTACTTACATACTTTTTTCAGTAGGTGTTTATGGTTGTTTTTAACAAAGACATGAAAGATCAGAGTTTCTTTTGTGTTATTATTTTAGGCACATTATATTTGTTAATACTGTTGACTTAGATGGAGATCAGATCACATTTTGTGACCATGAAATTCCAAAAAGGTTTGCATACTTTGCCCTGCCACTATCTGCTGTTAGGCATGTTCACTGAAAACTAATAAAGATGTAGAGATCAGGAACAACTGCTTACAATCCACATTATGAAACCAATCAGAATACAGCTTAAAATAATAAGACTCTAAAACACAATTCATCACTGTTGCCAGAAACTTTTCTTGTCCTTCTGCATTTTCAAAACATGGGCAGCATGTTACTTTTTCCCCCACATTTGCCACACAACCACAAAACAGATTTTGCACTGTCTGGTGCCAAGATTGTGTTTAGACCCATCTACCACAGTGTGAAGTTGCAGGATTGATGTTGTCACACAGCGCCTAGGGCCCTTGAGGGTGTCAAGGTGGCATCATCCATGAAGCAGAGATAAATAAACTGAAGCAACTGAAGTAATCAAAGAAATCAGAAAGAAGGACTACGAGTCAAGAGCTATCTCTTTTGAACATTTCAGTTCTAATAAAAATCCAAAGGTGAAGACGCAGAAGAGGGAGACATAAAAGGTTATTTGAGGCTCACCCTGGCTCCTCCAACAAATGCTGGTGACTTTGTGGCTTCTGCATAGCTGTCGTAGACGTTGGGATATCGAATGCGTTCATAAACTCTTTCTCTGCTTAATAAAGGTTCACGTCGTGCCGTCAGCAGGGCCTGCTCTCTGTACAAGAAAGAAATAAATACATGCAAAACACAATTTACATTAAACTGTCTGAAAGAAATGCTCTAAATGAATAGAGCTCAATGCAGTACTGAAAGAACTTTAAATTTAGACAAACCCCAATCTCATTTCATCATATTTACAAAAAACACAAGACAAGGACGATGTCACATCTGCAACCATTTGTGAACCCTCACCTCCATCCATGTAAAAATAAATAAATGACCTCTAATCTTTTCCTTCACACTGTGCTGAATTTGCCAATGCTAAGTTTAATGGAACAGACAGCTGCTCCTTTTTCTTGCTCTGCAATTAAACTTTCAGATAAATCCCATGCAAGTTGAGATGCAGGAATCTGCAGAACCACTGTGTTTTTTCTTTATTTTGTAAAGCTCCAGAGCAAGTTGTCATGACAAATGCAGACTTTAGTTTTGATACCCGAGTGCACAGCAGGAAATGGACGAATAGAGAACAAAGAGAAAGTCTGGAGAGGTAATTTACCTATGGGCTCTCATTTCTCTGGGGTCGAAGGCCATCACAGCATCTGAGGAGTCACCGTCATCTGTTCCTTTGCCTCTCTTCTTTTCTCTCTTTTCCTCCCTGCGGTACATCTTCATCATCTGCTTTTCCTGCTCTGACTGGATGGTCACCTGGCACCCATAGGTGGGTTTGGTCATTTCACTGCTGATTTTTTTCATCATATCTAGAGGAAAAACATGCACCAAAAAAGGTTATCATTGAATATATGTACACTACAATACAATACACTACAATACAATTTAAAACTTTGGGAATCTACCAAGAAGTGGGTGCTCAATCTAAATGACCCCAAGATCAGAACAAACACATTTTACATTTACATTTAGCAGATGCTTTTATCCAGGGTAGGCGTGAGGAGGTCTTGCGTAAGGACCGCTACTGGAGGTAGCCAGTAGGATTTGAACCCCAGTCTCCCACATGGGAGGCAGTGATGTTACCACTACACTAACCAGCCCATCAATAAGGTAAATAAACAACCCTGAGAGACAGCCAAAGATTTGAAGGTATCATTGGAACTAGTTACATCTATGTTCATGAGTCTATAGTACGGAAAACATTAAATAAGCAGGGAGACTATGGTAGGACATCAACAAGAAAACCACTACTTACTAAAAAGAACATTGCTGCACACCTGAAGTTTGCCAACACTGATACTCCACAGCAGTACTGGCAAAATGTTTTGTGGACTGATAAAACTAAGATTGAACTTTTAAGAACACACTGCATATCATCATAAAAACAACATAACAGAGATACTATGGTATTTCTTGAAGAGAGCCATACACTAAGATGTCCAATTCTTGCCACTGTAACAGTTTATTTAGATTTATTAGATTATTTTTCAACATACTGTTTTTAATTATAATATGGATTCTTTTTTTTTATGTCAACTTCAATCAACCAATTTCTTTAATAAAGATAAGATAAGATAAGAAAACCTTTGTTAGTCCCACAATGGGGAAAATTGCATTTTTACAACAGCTTAAACACTAGAGTGTCAGAAAGACAGTCTGACCAAATTATAAAATATATACATCTATAAAGTTGTCTTTTTACATTTAGCTCTAGTTACAGTAGATGCTAAACACTGATTCTGTGGTTACACAAATGCAGATTCAATATCTGTGTGGTCTGCAGTGCAAAGTAAACAAACTATGCTCACTCTGATCTAAATGTAAAGCTTTGGCTTAATGCTGTTTTGTTTTGATTTTACAGAGATTTGTAGAAACTCTCTTGAAATAATTAAGCCTGATTTACAAATTTGTTTGCACCATTTATCCCTGGATCTGATGTAGCCTTCTGAATGTGCACAAATGTTATTGCTTACATTACATAAGTCAGATTTAGGAAAAAAACAGCTGTCTTGATAGTCTGTTGTCTGGTATAAAAGCAGGCAGCAATGTAGGGGTTAATGTCCCCCAAAGCAGCCTCCCTGTTTGAGGCACAACAGCTCAATAAAAGGCAGAATTGCTCTTGAAAACAGATGAGATCTGATGATTGCAGCGTGGCCTGGGCTGATTGACTGAATGATTTCTTCTTTATCTCGTCAAGCGGCTCTACCTGCCTCACAGCCTCCCTCTCATTCTAGCAGCTCCCCTCTTCCTGTCACTCTTACCTCCCTCCCATTACCTCTTCAACTCCCAGGCCCTTTAACTCTGTCACCCTCTCTCCACCAATTCCTCTGTCTACACCATTCTCCATCCTTTACTTTCCCTCTCTCTGGGAGCTATTGTGCCTTGTTATGTGTCTCAAACAGTGATTGCCTCCAAATCTCCAGGATTCTCATTTCCACAAGCGATCATGGTGCCATAATCACTGTGAAGAGCATCACCAAGATAGATTTTGTCCGTCTGCAAGATGGTTTCACAGTATTCTCGCATATTTGAAACTGCAGTCTTTAAACTCATTATCAGATGTTCAACTGTCTTCTATATTACCACAAAAACTGCAGTAGCCAATTTGATCATTTATCATGAATAATAATAAAAAGTACAACAGGACCTCAACTGAAAATTTTGGATATAATAAATTATGCTCTGTATTCATTATTTTTTCATTTAGATAAATACTATTCATATAATTATTGTTATTTTTATTCTGGAAACCTGGGATTCCTGTCATTTTGTTTACAAATTTTTCAACAGACCTACAACTGACGTACCTATTGACCTACTAGCCTTAATTAGTCACTTATTAAATATAGAAAATGTCAAAATATTCATCATTGCATAAGAACAATTTGATAAATTGATATCAGTAGAGCTGTTGGTTAATTAGGCACCATCTGTTACCACAGGGTACAGGTGGGTGGCTAGAAGTAAAACAGACCTAAAACTTTAAACCAGAGAGGGCAGCAAAACACTGCTATTCAGTCTGGTGTTACTCTGTAAGCTGATGTCTTAAAATGTCTTGTGCCGTCTGTCCAACAGTCCAGACTCCTAGGATACTTAATTTACCGTTACTGAAGACTAAGCAGACCAACACGTATCCATATTTAGGACTCTGGAAGATAATTTTATGTCACTGTACAGTGGTAAACACTGAATTATATAGCTCTGTCCTCCTCTTTGCTTTTCTAACACAGAAGCATAAACCAGATGCTTAGAATTAGGGTGTTTACAATTTAAGGAGCTGCCATAGATATTATATTTGACTATATCATTGTAACTGATAAAAACGCATGGATGCGTGGACATGTTGCCTTTTTAATTGTCCATTCCATTTGCTTCCATCAGCCATTGAAAAGTGGAGAGGAGCCACTTTGATAAACATGCAAGTGCCAAGCTGCAAACTGCAATTTAAAAGCTAATCAGCAAGAGACAGGCATTCCCACTAAATCCCACTCTTCCTGATGGCATGCAAATACTGGAAAATTTAATCAGCCTTTTTTAACCCCTCCTGACTTCACCCTCAGTTGTCAAGGCAACACTAATCTCAAAAGCTGTCAGGCAAGTGAAATTTCTTAACACTGATCAAAAGTTGTTCACAAAGGGGAAAAGCATCAGCTAAGTGAAACTGCATATGGACGTGACTCGGTGCATGGACGCCAGCTTGTTTCCCTGTGGCATGAAACAGTAAAAATGTTTACACTGATCAGTTTTTTTTATGGGCATGTTTAGTTTGCTTAACTAAAAGTGAGCCATGCTCAGTTGAACAGTCAATATATTTTAAAAACAGAGCTTTGTCTGGTCTGGCAATGAAGGATAGTCCAATCTCATTTACAATTTGTATGAGTCTGCCTTTTAACTTTTACCATGGTAGGTGGTATGATAAAGTAGTAATTCAGTAGGTATACACTACCTGTTTGATAAAAATGTAAGCCTATAGTCAGTACACTACAATAAAAATCAGAGTCCTTTGATATTTAGTATCTGCAAAAGCCAAGTCTGATCCATTACATAATTATATATAGTGCATTTTCATTAAATATGTACATGACCTATTTTTCAAAAGCTTCTTATTCCCAATGCTGAAACTCCTGGTTCAAATATATTAATAAGCTTAAATTATTGATATGATATGAATGAAAGAATAACTGGGACTTCTGAAATTGCCACAACAGGATCCTCTACAGTGAGACATGTACACTGGAGATCAACTGGAACAACCTAGAATTTCCTAAATATCAAGATCACTGCTTACTCCTATTTAAAATAAAACAGGACTAAAATAGGAGCATTTTAAGCATATTTCAGTAGCTAAATATATTCTGAAGCACAGTATGCTTACATACAACATCATAAACTTATACAAGTCCCCCAAGAAGGGTGCCAATGGGTTCAACACTGCAGCTGCAATTGCTCACCAGTTCAGTGCTGAGGAAAGTTGAGTAAGGATCTGTCTTGTCATACAGTGTGTCAACATTTAAGAGCATTTGGGCTGAACGCCAACTCTGCAGTGACCAACCCTCTCATTAGCAGAAGAATCAAAAGGCTAGACTAACTTTTGCAATCTTTGGAATGTTAGGCCTCTTATACAGCTACATGGCAGAGTGAAAACACTGAAATAATGAAATGGCCAGTCCAGAGTCCTGATCTAAACTCAATAGAAAACCTCTAGAAAATCCTTGGCTGCAAAGTTATGGCCAAGAAACCCACTACAGTCTGTGGACTGTGGTAGAGACCGGAAGAAATGAAGATGTGGACCAAAATCACTACAGAGCATTGTGAGAGACTGGTGATTAATTGTTGACCGTTATAACCTTCAAAAAATGTTGTTGTAATCTTTCTCAGTGCTACAATTACTGCTGTTCTCTAAATTTGATCATTATGTTTTTTTACAAAATAAATTATTGATTATTTTGTAAAACACTGGTAGCATGGTATAGTCAGGTACAAGGTATAAAGGTAGGGTTTAAGCATAAATGCATTAGCCTTTTAGCACAGGCTAAAAGAAAAAGCTGCCAGGTGAAAGCTTTGCACACTGCTAAACAGATCAAATCTGATAAAAAAAATTGAAGATAATCAAATCGAGTCAACCTCTGTTAATTCACATAAACAGCTACATTTGAGCAAGGCCAATGTCCACATCTAGAAAAATAAGGTGCCTGCTGTGTATCTTTCATGCTCTAAACTAAAAAGAAATTAGACTCAAATGTACAAGAGTTCACCAGACTCAGTAATGTAATTCAACACCATTGGACTAATAAGATTGAGTGACTGGCACATTTTACAGTGTAGAAATCAACTTTTTGAGACACTGTCCTTAATTTTCCTTGAGCTCACATTCTTTGTCCAACTCCAGTTGTGAGTTTTTCTGAGGTAATGGGCAAAAGTAAACCTACTAGTATATCTCTAATCATTTAGTGACCTTGTCAGGAGGCACACATTACCATGGATACAGAATTGTTTGTATATAGCAACTATATAGCTATATTGTTTATAGCTAGCCTTCTATTTGCTACTAGTTATAGGCCCTGCCGAACACAGGTCTGATCCCAGGAAGAAGGCCCAGAATCCACTAGGAGCTGAGGAGGTTGAGGTGTGGCGCAGTAGAGAAGTGCTGAGAAAATCACTGGGATGAGTCATCCGTACTGATCGTGGACCAGACTGGACATGGTTGAAGGAATTCAGTGCTTTGTTATCTGCTGTATCTCACCTCTCAAATTTTATATTATTCTTAGGCTATTTTTCTACTCTGTATTTCTTTGGATAGTATATTTTAGACTTCTAGATTAGTTCTATTGCTTTTAACTTTTAATGTCAGTTTGACTCTGCTGCTGTGACGTGAATTTCCCCTTCAAGGGAAAAAATCTTATCTTGTGTTATCTTATATACACCTTGTAGCATATTACTGTGTTTACATGCAATAAAGTAACCTGATTACAGTTGGCTTTCTTGAGTAAGCCAGTTTCTTAAAGGTGATGTAAATTTCTGTAATCAAGTTGGAGGATTTTAAACAATAACTTGAAAAATCAATAACTTGATTTCTGCTGTACAACACTTATTTCTCTGCCAATTATTTATATAAATGGGGTTTCTAAATTATCTTTTACATATGCATGAATAAAAGACTGTAGACAGGAAAAGGAGTAGAGTGGAGTGGCTAAATAAAAGGAGAGATCATTACATGTTTTTTAAAACATGTCCAACTAAAACTGAAGGAAAGACAAAGTGGCCTGTGGACTTGGACTCGATTCTCAACACATGTTCAGACATTCTGACAGTTAGTGGTCTAAAAAGGAGCTCTTTTTTCCTTGTCTTTCTGTCACACTGTGCTGCTAGTCAGCTCACACACTGCAACAAAAAACCAGCTCAAAGCATGTATCCTCATCTGCTTTAAAAAAACAGTACTCGGTAGCAAGGGTACCTGTATCTTTAGTTCGTCATCCACAGTATGTATAAATTATTATTTATCAGTACCAATAAAGTCTGTCTGTCTCTCCATTAATCCAAGACACATAATATCCAAAACAACACAATATCAACACTCATAAGTTAATTGATCTGAATAATTAAAAATGTGTAACTTTTTAAATTATATTTAACATAATACCATGACTGAGCTATTTTGTTAAGACTCCAAGTGGGTTTTAAAATGGACACCACTGGCTTTATTAATCATGTCACAGTTTAATTAGTGGCAATACTTGTGTAATGTTTCACACCCTGTATTAAAGTCTATATTTAGGACCTGTGAATATCAGCTTCCTCTAAAACCTCTAAAGGTTGAGTCTGTGTAACTTTAAATAGTTGCAGCCAGGGATTATTACGACAAAGCAGGAGCTCTCTCTCTCTCTAATCTTCAACAGCTCTTTGATGCCTACCTTGCATATGGATCAGAAGAAAGCTCTGACAATGATAAATTATCCATCCTTACGTTTCCAGCAAAATCTTCAACTACTTACACCTACTCTCTGCACATTAAACGAGAAGAACCAGAAGAGAAGTCTACCTCCTTAGGACAAAAAAACCAGAGGGTAGAGACACAACACCAGGCTCCGGAAGGAAGACAGCATATGAACTGAGAAAAAGACACAAGCATGGATGGCAGGTGCATCACTTGAAGGGTTAGTGTGGGGCAGCTGTGTGCAGTCAACTACAAATCATGGGATCGGTGGTTCGATTCTCAGCTCGTCCTGTCACATGTCAAAGCGTCCTTGAGCAAGATACTGAACTCCCCTGGCAGCTCTGCCATCGGTTCGCTAGTGTGTGTGTGTGTGTGTGTGCTTGTGTCTGCAAATGGGTGAATGAGATGCAGTGTAGAAGTATTTTGAGTACCAGTACAGAAGAAAAGTGCTAAATAAGTGCAGACCATTTACCATTTTCAAAAACAATCTTGTACCAAATCAATGAACTCAGCTTTAAGCTGCCTAGATTGCCAGATAAATATAAATAAAACCAAATCTTGACCCACACAAGAGCCTACAAGTATAGCCTGCTGTGTTTCTTGTTATGTCTTTTCATCAATTTATTTTCTTGTCTTGAAGTAACTAGTTTACTTCATGTAACTGTGAAAGAGCATGTCTGTAGCCCTAAAAGTGAAATGCTGGCTGTGGGACGTCCATATTATTTGCCCAGAGAGTTTTCACACATAATATCAATCGCTGTTTACATTCCTCCATCCACTAACGCCACTGCTGCATGTGGCATCATACAGGCAGTTACACTGGTCTGCAGACTAGACAACCTGACGTCTTCTTTATGATCTCTGTAGACTTTAATCATGACACCCTCACTAAGACAATTCCCACATTTACCCGGTTTGTGAGCTGTCCCAGAGGACACTGGACATGATGTATGCTAATGTTAAAGAGCCCTGCCACTGCCCTTGCCCCTCTTGGCAAGTCAGATCATTACCTGGTACATCTCCTTCCACAGTGCACACTTTTGGTTCAGAGGCAGCCTGCCACCATTAAAACTGTAAAGAGGTGGACAGAGGGGGCCAATGTTGGCCTGCAGGGATGCTTTGAAACTACAGACTGGAAAACTCTCTGTGAACCTCATGGTCAGGACTTTGATGGACTAATAGACTGCATCACTGACTACATCAATTTCTGTGTACACATCCACATACCAATGAAAAAAAATGCTGCTTTCCCAACAACAAACCCTGGGTCACCATGACATCAAAGCCATCCTGAATGACAAAAAAAATGCATTCAGGTCAGGTAACAGGGAGGCAACAAAGACAGTCTAGAGATTGCTGTCTGTCAGGATCAGAGAGAGAAAGAAGGCTTACAGGAGAAAACTGGAACAAAGCCTTCAGCATAACAACACCATGGAGGTGTGGAGGGGCATGAGGACCATTATTGGCTACAGGTCCAGCAGCCAGGTGACTGAAGGGACTCTGGACCAGGCCAACAAATAAAATAATATTTTTCAATGGATTTCAGGTCAGCCTCAGAGCACCTCACCTTCACTACAGGCTCCTCAGTCCCTCAACCACATGACTAGGCCACCACAAATGTAATGTCCATCTGAGCAGATCTGGTGAGGAGAGAGCTGAATAGGCTTCACCCCATAAAGACTGCTGGGCCAGATGGAATTAGCATAAGAGCACTGAAAGCCTGTGCTTTGTGGTATACTCTAACATACTTTCAATCTTAGCCTGCATCTGGAGAGGGTCCCTCATGGGTGAAAAAAGTCATGCTTAGTCCCCAAGAATAAGAAACCACAATGACTAAAGACCAGTGGCCCTGACCTAACATATTATAAAGGCTTTTGAGAGGCTGATCCCTCCCTAAAGTTCCTTAGACCTCTCGTCAAACACCCACTCACCCCCCTCCAGTTTGGTTATCAATCCCAACTTGGGAGTGGGAGCTCCATCACACCTACACCCACCCCACCTGGACAAGCCCGGGGCCTTAGTGAGGATATTATTATTTAGTGCATTTAACACCATTCCGCCTGCACAACTGAGTGGGAAATGAAAAAACAAGCAGGTTGACACTCCCGATTTTGTGGCTCATGAACTACCTTACCAACCGTCCCCAGTACGTCTGCCTTCAGAACTGTGTGTCTGACATTGTTGTCTGTAGCACAGACAAAGATGTTATAATAGTGTATACTGTTATAATAAAGTTTTTGGAATCCTGAATAACCCAAACAAGAGCCTATGCTGCTAGGGGCATTCACAACACCATGCACATCCGCCTTTGTTTTTACTGGTATTGCATGGTTTTCTATTGTAACTCTTATTCGTGAGAGTTATGAAATCAGAGACAGATATAGAGAGGTTTGTATCAGTCCTGGTAGATGGCGTGAAAGGACGAGATAGAAATAAAAAATTGCGCTGAAGTGAAAGGCCTTTTTTAAACATGGCTTCTCAGTGGATTTTACTAGAATGAAAAACAAAAAGGGAAGGTTTCAACTGTGGGAATAAGTCAAAATTACATTGGACCAAAAGAGAAGAGTGGAGTTGTTAACTGTTTTGTATTATGATTTAAATACATTTATCATATCCAGGTTGTATTTGTTGTTCTGCTTCAGTCATGACACAACATACAGTACATCTACGTTGGTAGAGTTCAGGTGCACACTGGCCCCAATTTGACACGCTAAATTTAAACTGTCACAACAAGTTTATCAACCAACAAGTCAGTAATTGGCAAAACACAGTCTGCTAATTTGTGTACAGTTTTTGTTATTATGTAAAACGATGGACCTCATTTTCCAAGATTTTCCTCCTCATCTTGTGTGTGCAGAGAGTGATTATCACCTAACACCTAATTTGCCTTAATCGTTTTTTTATTATGAGAAATACTTATATTTGCTTAAGCAGACTTCAGTCACAGGAAACGTTTTAAACACCAGAACAGATCCAGTAAAACACAAGAGGACATTGCAACAGATAATTTAATTACACACACTTAATGTGCAACATTATAAAAATAATCAAAGATCAGTACCGTTATTACAAATGACTGGACAGTGACAGATAATATCCACTGGACACTGTCACATAACATCACTATAACAGTAGTTTGTAAAAAACAGAGTGAGTTTCCAGGTTCTTGAGATGTGGAAGGTAAATACTGACGATTTTTGTTTTGGTTGCAGGAATATCTTAATGTGGAATGACAAAGAGAAGGGCCCTGCTTTATAATTACTCTAAAAGCACTGTCAGTAATCTAGGTGCAACCTAAAGTATATCGTTAATGAATCAACAGATGGCTGACATAGTTAATTCATACTATCAGTTAATGCCCTTAGAGCAGAAGAAATGCACAATTAAACCCATGTGGCACAACTTTTGTAACTCCAAATCAGAACTTGTGGTACAAAGAAATTATATTTATTAGGATTAAACTATTCAAATTATATGAATGAAAGAAGAATAAATGCAACAATGTGGCTTCTGAAATTGACATGACAGGACCTTCTACAGTGAAGATGCATCACTCAATTGGATTTTGTGGAGCTGCAGAAACACTCGCCACTTGC
The DNA here is from genome assembly GCF_900324465.2 of Anabas testudineus. Lineage (NCBI taxonomy): Eukaryota > Metazoa > Chordata > Actinopteri > Anabantiformes > Anabantidae > Anabas > Anabas testudineus. The sequence goes on from NC_046625.1 coordinate 22,881,308, forward strand.
AGTTGTATAGCAGTTTTACAGAGTGGAGCTTCTTTCCTCACAACAGTCTTTGAATACATAGAGACACTGGCAGCAGAGTGCAGGGATCCGTGGTGTTTGTGAATGTTCATGGCAGTTTTGTTTTCTTTATTGTTTTATTCTGTCAAACTTACTTTTGTCACTCAGAACAGTGGCTACTTATTTTAATACTCATCATATTTTGTGAAATATTCAAAAAGGCAATGAGAAGCAAGTCCATATTTTCAAATGATTTTTTTCAGTTTCCTAAATACTGCTGACAACTGCAGAGTCTGGGTGTTTGTTACAAATCTGCTGAAAATGCTATCTGGAGTGCTACTTAGCATTATTTGTTACTTATTATATGTGTCAAATATATTTTCAAAATGATGGTGAGAATGATGATGTACAGCTGCAGAAATAAGCATCCAGGGTCATGGGAGTTGCTGGAGCATAAAGGCATCTAGTCATTAATAACCTATTTACATGTCTTCGGACAGGTGTTCAAACCCACGACCTTCTAGCTGCAAGGTTTGAATTCTATCCATTCTGCCAATATTTAAAATATTTAACATAACTACTATTCATAATTCTATAATTGTTAACCATAGTGAAGAAAAGGTCAGTGAGCATGAATGATATGGTTGTACTGTGTGTTGTAAACTGATTTGAATAACTTTGAATACATTTTGTAAATCACTACTGAAACATGAAGTTTACTACTCCCAGCAACCACCACTGCAACTTCTATGTAAATTGAAGATAATAATAGGAGAGTTACTGTACGTTACTTTAATATATCCTGTCAGTAAGTCAGCCAGCTCTGGTTTACACTACTGTATTGAGAGTTCATATGAGTTCACAGCTGTGGTGTTGAACCCATTAGAGAAATGCCTTACTAAGTCCATTCGTCTTATTGTGAGTATACATACCACCTACAGTATACTAACTTTAACTAACTAATTACTCGAAGCCAATTTCTGTGTACCAATGCATATAAATTTTGTGTGACAATATAAAAAGTGAAATGCATAAATGGCACAGTAAGTGTGTGTACAGTAGCTTGTTTCTTTTAAATAGATCAATTCATATTTGAAATTCATAACTTCAGTATCTTAAACACTCTAACACAAGTGGAGTTTGTGTTACTATGGAGATTACCTGGTTGCCATGGCACTGCCTCACCTGGTGGGTAGCCAGTCCTGTCAGATGGCATAGTGAGGAGGGAGTCGACAATGGCCACCCGTTGCTGGAGTAGGATGGAGATCATTTCTAACCCCTCTGGGCCCAGCAGCTCAAACAGCTGGAGGGAGACAGAAAAAGACAGAAGGTGATAACCAGTACTAAAATACAATCAATACAAAACAGCAATAGGAGCAGCAAACATTCCATCATATAAACACATTTAAACATGTATACACATTCTATGGCTCCCACAAACATACTTTTATTGCCAAGCACCTGGGCACCTGGTAATTGCCATCCACCTGGTACAGAATATGCTCTGCCGCTTAGCCTCCCAAACATAGCCACCTGGCACTTAGCAAGAAAGACTAAAAGAACAGGAAATCCCATGCACAGCAGCATACAATTAAAAGCACGGGAAAGACAGGGTTGCACAAACAATCATCAATATATGTAAAACGGAAAAGACGTGATGATGAAATGTGTGCTTTATAATGGGAAAATTGTAGGTCTGAAAGTATGTGGTATGTAATTGAAATCTGCAAAACAATGCAGTATTTTTGTTGCTCTCGTCTCAGGGTTTCAGATGGAGGTATGGCTTGCTCTTTCAGTATGTCCTCCCTTGGGAAGGCAATAGTCAGCACTGCTGGGAACTAAAACAACAGACGCACTTTGATGTCAGGTCAGCCAGCGTCTTTGTTGGGGGTTATCTTTGTTTCCCTCTGTGGTCTCTTTTATATCTGGTCTAAACTTCTCTTGGTGTCTATGAATGTCTCTGTTTTATTAGAGCTGACAGCACTGTATGATGGGAGTGGGGGAATGGGTGAGAGGTGGTGGTGGGGGGTTTCACCTCTTCAAAAGGATTTTTTTATGAACTCTCATGAATTCTGTCCTTGGAGTTGACTGATTAGGTGTGGGTTTCACTGAGATTGAGAGGCAGAGTTTCTCCTTTAGATGGATTCTGTACAATCCACCATCCTGTAGGCAACCTCAGTACTAGAGCATTAACTGTGTTATAACTCTACATCTGCAAGGCTACAGGTCAGCGTAAATGTCCATGTCCTCTGCTTCTGTATCTGTGATTAAATACTCCGCAGTACCTTCTTCGTTTTTCAACTGATACATGAAACAACTGGAGCATTACTGGAAATAAGTCACCATTCGACAGAGCTGTGTTTTGCTCTAGACCAGTTTACCAGGAACCCCAGTTTGGAGAAAAAATGCTTTGGATTAATTTTTTTAAGCTTATGGCAATATACTAGAAATATAATGTCCAAATTATATTGAAAAGTGCAAATAGTTTAGCCGCACCTCACTTATGTTAGCCTTTGTGAAAACATAAATAAATTTAGTTGTAGGAATAAAAAACACTTAAAATAGAAAACTTTGTGGACCATCATGCTAACAGCATTACATTTATTTTAGTAACCTATTGCAAACAGCTCATAAGTTATTAGTAATAAGCTGCAATCTGCTCAATTCTGGTCCCTATACACTAGGTTTTTTTTTTTAAATAGCTGATTCTTGTTAAGTCTGAATGTCATAATACAGTGCCTATAAAAAGTATTCACCCCCTTGGATGTTTCATCCTTGTATGTACTGACATTATAAATCAATCATGGTCAATAAAAGTTGGTGACTTTGACAAAAATAATTTCAAAAACATATCTCATTAATGTCAAAGTAAAACAGATTTCTACAAAGTATTGTCAATTAAATAAAAATATATAACGTAAAATCTGTGTTTGCATTAATAATCACCCCCTTCAGGTCAGTATTTAGTAAATACACCTTTGGCAGAAATCACAGCATGGAGTCTGTGTGGATAGGTCTGCAATCACAGCATGGAGTCTGTGTGGATAGGTCTCAATTAGGCTTGCTCATCTTGGACACTGGAATTTTGTGTAATTTTTCTTTGTAAAACTGCTCAGGGTCTGCCAGGTTGAGTGGGGATCGGGTGTGAACAGCAGTGATTGGTGTGTGCCCAACATAGTGTCTTGTCTGATGGCCAAAAAGCACAATTTTAGTCCCATCAGACCAAAGAAACAAGACCAAAGAACGCTTGAGTTTTCTTCAACAGTGTCTTTCTTTTTGCCACTCTCCCATCAAGCTTTGACTGGTGAAGAACTCGGGCAACAAGTTGTATGTTGTTGTAAGTTGTTGTATGTACAGTCTCTCCTATCTCAGTTGCTCAAGCTTGTAACTCCCTCACAGTAGTCATCTGTGTGTTAGTGGCCTCTCTCACTAGTCTTCTTGCACAGTCACTCATTTTGTGTGGACGGCCTGTTCTAGGCAGATTTAGACATGTGCCATATTCCTACTATTTCTTGATCATGGACACAAGTGTCCTTATACTGCAGTCACTATACTGGACTCAGGTGATCCCCATTTCACTAATTGATTTAAGATTCAAAATTCAAACAACTTTATTAATCCCATTAATGGGACAACTAGCACCAAATATGTGGACCTCTGTTGGATTAGGTCAGTCATTTTAAAGTAGGTGAATATTATTACAAACACTGATTTCACCTTATATATTTTTATTTAATTGACATTACTTTGTAGAAACCTGTTTCAATTTGACATTAATGAGGTATTTTTTGTCAAAGTCTCCAACTTTTATTGACCATGATTGATTTATAATGTCAATAAACGGATGAAACATCCAAGAGGGTAAATACTTTTTATAGGCACATACTTTTGACGAAACAGTGTGATAGACTTAAAGATTTAGACACAACACACCATCTCTGAAGAATTATTAGCTTGTGGTGCATACAATGCTAAAGCATGTTCTTCTTCTTGGCATAAAATATACAACTGGATATTGTTTGAAGTGATTAAATTACTAGTGTCAAAATGAAGCTACCAATATCAAAAGAAAACATTTTTACATTCTTACCTTACTTAAACTAGAAAATAGCATCCTGCCTACATCAAGTCAACTAATTTATAGGCATGTCTGTCCAGAGTCAGATTTTAAACAGTTTAAATATGAGTACAAGTAGACATTTGTGCCATGTGCCTGTGATATTGTGTTGATGAGAATGGGATAGATTTGAGGTTACAGTGACCTTGACCGGTGAACTCTGATCACCAAAATCTAATCAATCGATTCTTGAATCCATATGTATGTAAGTTTGTAACAAATCAAAATAAATCCCTTAAAGTTGTTCCTGTGCCATGTCATTCACAAGAATATGACAGATGTGAGGTCACAATGACCTTTGAGCACCAGAATAAGATAAGATATTCCTTCAAGGCTCTCCTGAGATATGACAACCTGAAAACAGATTGTCTCTGGCCACTGGTGTTGCCTGGGTGGGGGAATAAAACTATTAACAATACCACCTTTTGCAATGGCCTTACCCAAAGAAAATCTAATTCTACTTGCAAATTTACATTAGTTACCATTTAAAGTTGTATGTTCAAGTTAGAACTAGTTGTTAAGATGCTTTTTAAGTTAAAAAAAAAAGTATCAGTCAGAAAAAAGCACTGACACCAGCTTTCAGTTTTTTGGTACAGTGTTCTCAGGTCACTTGATACAGTGCATTGTGCTCCTTTCATTGTCTACTTTAATAAGTAAAAGATGTCAAATTGAACAGCACAGTTTAGAATTTTTACTATATTTTTGTGACACTTCAGTGCTGATACTGACACAACTCTTTACAAATAATTTTCACACTGACTACGTAGAACTCATCTTTACAGTTGTCCTTCAAGTGCATTGCTAGAGTAGACAGAAATGTGATCTTATGATCTTTCAACCAAAGGAATCCTCCTCCAATAAGTCAAATCTCCTCCTTGCTCAAAAAGCCACTGTGCATTTTCAGTCTTATCTGAAACACCACACCATCATTAACATGAGGCTATAGTGTCAAGTCAGCATACTGTACATAACCGAACAGATTTCTACTGTAACACCCCCATCCTGGTGCTCAGTGGCTGCCACAAAATGTCAGCAATCTGGGGTCACCAATAAGAAATACTAAGAAGCAGGTTCACTCCATTGTCAGTAATAATGGCACTGAGTGCAGAGCCTTTAAACTTTACTGCTGTCTTTGGAGTCACACAGAGGTACAGCAGATGCATGGAGAGTCTGCAGGTGCACTCTCTCCATTTCTTACACTCACGCACACACTCTCGCACACTTTTGCACACACACACACAAACAGGGCATTCTACATCTAAAGATGTCAGTGGGAGAGTTCACTTCCAAATGTCAACTACGTGAGGTACATTAGAACCAATTGTAACCAGCTGAAGTTGTACAATTCTGTCTCTGTGGTGAAGCAATTGATAGAACGAGGGTGCATGCGCACACACACACACACACACACACACACACACACACACACACACACACGAGGAGCTATAGGGGTGATATAAAAGCTTTCAAGTATAAAGGAGACAGAGAATGAAAGTGAGTAAAAATGCAGGGAGACAGAATGATGGAGCACTTTCCTGATTCATAAGTAAATATAAGGGATGACAAATCTACTTGAGGTTTCCACAGGATGACACACAACAGAACAGAGACTTACAGTCAGCAGCATACAGTAAGAGTGTTATATTTCTTTTTCCCTTTGTTCTCTTCACTTCACATAGCAAGATCAAAACTGAAGCGGTACCACTTTTATTTAAATTATCTACCGTTCAATGCAATCTAGAGTTTCTAGTGAAAATCTGTTTCAATTCTTCAGAACCTCTTTCCTACAGTGATTTTACTTGGTGTATTTTATTAGTTTATTATCTGTCTGAATAAAATTTCAGTAAAGACCCTGTGTGTAGAATATTTTGTGTGATCTTTCAACTTATTCTGAAATTTTTGTTTCTGGAACATTAAAACTCTCATGCTGCTTTAGTGTGGTGGCTGATCAGTTTAATCCTCCACTGATTAAGACACAATTGAGAATTCTTCAGTTTTCCACCTTACAAAAGTGTATTCTGTTTTTCTAAACGGATTTAGAAAATGATGCTAGACAGTAAATTGCACTGTTCTGGAACTGTTTCAGAAAATAGGAGTCCTCTTAAATAAATAGACAGTCTGATACTAGTCCTGAAGCCACTCCAGTTTCCTCTTTGTTGTTTGGTTAAGGTCATTGTCCTGCTGAAAGTTTGAGCCATCAACCCAGTTACCCCACGTTATGTTCACTTCAGAGCAGATTTTAAGGAACTTCTCTTTATTTGGTTGCATTCACCCTATAAATGTAGAAATCTGCTTCTATGTACACATATTGTTTCGTTAATATTTCCAAAGCGTTTTCACTATCAATAAAGGTCAAAGCAATTGTGAAAGTTGGAAATGTCTAAAAAGCTCTGGAAGTAAAGGCTACAAATGACTTGACCTAACAGCCAGGACATGATAAATCCAGCATCTGGATCAAACACAGGCCTGCAAATGACCGTCAAGGTCATAGAATGACTAGGAACCAAAACTATGAAATGTACCTTTGAGACACATACAGTAGAGTGGAAAAAGTGGAATTTATTCCTCTTTTTCCTTTTTCTGATTAATCCTTATTATGTTTTAAAAACAAATGATGCAGTAAAATGTAAATAATATTGTCAAAATGTTACATTGAAATCTCAACATAGATTAGGTCATTAAAAAACAAACAAAAAACTAAGTTGCCAGTTACTCCTGTATATGCAAACAGATCCAGTACAGCTTCTATTCTACTAGAGTAGCCTGTCAGTGTTCACACAAGGGCAAAGGGCAAGTTTGCAAGACACAGTTAACGGTCTTGCACACCAATAACATAAAGCACCAGTGTTACACCCATCTGTTGTCAATAATTTCTTGTCAAAAATAGTTTCTCATTTGTGAGATCATGTGATACATGTAGTGATGTTTTTGTATAGTATCTGGAATTTCAATATATTTTTCCATCGCTGCCATCTACTGCCCCTTCAGCAAACTAAGCTGTCAGAAGGTCTATGGTCCAGAACTATAATAATAAACTACAACCAGGCACTTTTTATTTCTCTGACTATATGCATGTAAATATGAGACTTGTCATACACTGATAAAAGAGGTTAGCATGGGATAGCTGCTCTGACACTTAATAAAGCACATGATAAACTGTCACCTACACTGACAAGAAAAAGGATAAGTCAAGTGGTATTGACACATATGATGTGCCTAAAATAGTAACACCAAAAAAATTCTAATCTTTTATGAGATTTTATTGAGAACAACCATAAAAACCTAATGTGCTATTGGAAAAAGTAAATGCGTCATTCATTAGCATACCTGGAAGAAAATAAATTTCAGAGTGCGAACTAAAGCTACTCTGACAAAAAAAAAACACTCAAACTTTTTGAGTATGCTGAGCACAAGAAGAAAATCTTTATGTGAGCCATGCACCTCAAAAAGAAGCTTTCAGATCTATGATCATTGTTGATTTACATAAAGCTGTAAAGGGTTACAAAGTGATGTCAAATACTTTAGAAATTCACCAGTCTACATTTAGGCAAACAATCTACAAATGGAAACACTTTTAGACTGGAGCTACTCTACCAAGAAGTGGGTGGGCAGTAAAAATGACCCCAAGATCAAAACAAATACTCATAAGTGAGGTAAAGAAACATCCAAGAGTGACAGCCAAAGATTTGAAGACATATTAGAACTGGCTAACATCTGTGTTTATGAGTCTACAGTAGGTAAAACACAGAACAGGGTGCCTATGGCAGGACACCATGAAGGAAGCTGCTGCCTACTAAAAAGAACATTGCTGCGCACTTGAAGTTTGCCAAAAAGCACATTGACACTTTGTGGACTGAAAGAACTAAGATTGAACCATTTGGAAAGAACCCACACAACACTACATCTGGTGTAAAAAAAAGGGCACTGATTCTTTTTTTTTTTTTTTTAAATATGTCAACTTGTCCAATTTATTATATCTATTAAAGTTGTCTTGTACATTTAGCTCTAGATGCTAAACACTGATTCTGTGGTGTCACAAATGCAGATTCAATATCTGTGTGGTCTGCTGTGCAAAGTATACAAACTATGAGCACTGAACCAGTTATATATTCACTTTTTCTTCCATTTCAATTACTATAATATTGTTCAAAAAAAGTAGTCCACACCTCCAAATTAATTTTCGTAACAAGACTCTATGTATGCTAGAGCTATCATTCATATCATATTATTTGAGTTCATTGTTGCACAGGTTCACATACTTTTTCCAGTAGCATTATAAGGTTTGTATGTTTGTTCTCACTAAAGACATGAAAAAGCTGATTTTTTCTGTTATTATTTTGGGCACATTATATTTGTTAAAACTCTTGACTTCAATAAATATCAGATCACATTTTATGACAAATGAATGCAGAAAACTATAAAATTCCACAAGGTTCACATACTTTTTTTAGCCACTGTATTTTGAAACTAAGTGTGTGTGTACCTTACAGAATAGCTATCGAGGCTACCACAGTTGTTACTGTGCATTCACATCAATAAGCAAGCAGGTTCTGTCTTTGCCGACTAACATACTCACACATTCATAATTCCAAAATTATGAATACCAAACCATTATCAATATTAGAACCTGGATGAAAAAGAAGTGGAAAGATGTGTACACTAGAAAAGAAAGAAAATCCCGCAATGGTCACTAAAATAATGTAAAACTGACAAAAGCAATAAATTATAATGTACTAAAAATTAGCTTGTGAAAATCACACATCGCTTTTGAGTTGTGGTATAACAGAACCATCAGCAACTAATAAAACTGGCCTGCACAATAATGATGGTACCCCTAGAAAGAATTTTAATTTGACCACAGGGACATGTAAAACTAAAGTCTGTCCTATAATTAGCATCACAGGTGTCTTCAAACTTGTAATAATTCAGTCTGCCTATTTAAAAGGTGAAAAGTAGACAGTGTGCTGGGCTGCTTTGCTGCATCTGGCACAGGGTGTCTTGAATTTGTGGAGGGTACAATGAAATCTCAAGACTACCAAGGCATTCTGGAGAAAAATATGCTGCCCAGCGTTTCATATTGAGCATCTGTGGAAAGCTGAAACATGTAGTCTGGAGAAGGCACACTTCAAACCTGAGACAGCTGGAGCAGTGCTCACGAGGAGTGGACAAAATACCTGTTGACAGGTGCAGAAGTCCAAAATTGCTTGACTGCAGTGATATTAATTATCATTTTTGTTTGGGCTAGTTTCATTAGTCTGTATTTTTAAAATGCATCTGTTGAACCACAACTCAAAAGCAATCTTCATTACTTAATTTTTAGTAAAATTTATTATTACTCTTGTCAGTTTTAAGTTATTTCAGTGACCATTGTGGGTTTTGCTGTCTTTAACAGAAGTGTGCCAACATACATGTCTACCTGTGTATGCAAATACAGTATATGACAGTATTTCCCAGTGACACAAACCTCATTCTGCAGCTCATCATCGCTCTTATGAGAGGCCAGCATCTCAAACAGGGAGGTGCACAGCTCCTCTGGGCTGGATGAGATTATGTTGCCTCCATTCAGATACTTTTCCACCTCAGTTCTTAAGATTGCTTCATTGCCAGAGGTCAAAGATATTCCTGAGTTGGACACCTCCTCCTCATTTATGACTTTCTTCCCATTCTTCTGATTGTTTAAGAAGTTGAAAAACTCAAGATTCATGTTTCCCTCTTGGAGCCCAGACCAGGGCAAGTCTTCCAGGGGGTCCACTGTGTAGCTGTCATATGAGAAGGCAATATTGCGTCCAAAAGTCGACCCTCGTTGGGACTTGTGACGGGAGCTTTGGATCTGAATAAAGTCTTCAACTCGGGAGTCTTCAAGTGGAGCCAAAAGCCGAGCCACACAGGCACAGGAGGCTTCAGCAGCAGATGACGCGAAGGGGCCAAACATCTGTTTAATGGCTCGGGTCTCCTCTGTGCCCACATGGTCTTTGTTGTGGAAGGTCTCAAACAGAAAGACGGCAGCACTTTCAATGACTTCCTGACCATGTTCAGTCCCAACTGTTAAACAAAACACAACATATTTCAACTTTTATATTATGATTGTACTGTCATAACAAATTTAAGGGATTTGTAAGCTATAGGCAAATCCCCAATCCCCACATATCCCCATAGCACTTTCCTCAAACATTTGTCTCACCTTGTATAAACCTAAAGTGGGAGAAGTACTCAATTTGGTTAGGTGTGGAAAGTCACTAGGTTCTCGAGTACTGTACAGTACTCAAGTACAAACAAAATATGAAAACAAAACAAAATAAAGAGTAATCTCTGACAACAAGAACTTCTTTGACCTTCATTTAAATGTTTGCTAAATTAATATCAATTCAGGGCATACATGACATTGACATTTTAGCTTATTTTTATTTATCTTAACATTAGCTAATAGTTGGCCTTGCAGCATTGTGTACCCTAATCAGTTGCCTATCTTTCCTAATAGTAAAGTCTGGATGTGAGTTTTGCTAAAATAATAAAAATCCACCTGAAGGACAAATAAAGCTGAAGCACTGGTCGTTATTTCAGTAACGATAATGTTTAGGATTATTGGTTGTTGCAAAAATTACCCTCACCCTTACTATTACAATTGATAATATCTAGATAGCAGTGTTGTTCTGTATGGCTATTATTCTCAGCTGTGTACAATTCATAGGTCCAGAGATGATTCAACAGTCGTGTCTCTGTGCAGTAAAGGCTACAGCATGAGCTCACTGTTTAAGGTCCCAGTACACCTCATTTAATAATACCCCAAACAATTTATGCTTAACCAGAACGGCACTTAGCACAAAGGAACAAAGAGTAATTGTCCAATTAGAGGAAAAAATGTCAGAGGGATAGAGGAAGAATATAGTGAAGAAGGTTGAAGAGGCAGAGGGAAGCGAAAAAACAGATAAAAAGGATTTAAACCAATTAAAATGATCTACCAGCATCAGACTCGTTGCCGCATGTTAGCAGAGCAGAATGACTGCTTTTATCCTCTCCAGAGTGTTCGTAAGAGCAACTTTTTTTATTTGGATCCAGTCATGTCGACTAAGGGCAGGTTCAACACATAAAGCAGTGCAGAAAATCACAACAAATACTGTACTTCTGACTGAATGAGAAGAAAGAAAATGCTGCCATGAGAGAAAAAAAACAAACTAAATGAAAATCTTCAGTCTTTCACGGGAGCTCCGTCACTGAAGGACTGAAGTTTAACACCTAAGGACATAGAGAAAGGATTACAGGATGCATGGCATGCTATCCTACATCTGTTTCTGTCTCTATTTTCTTTGGTCAGGGACCATTTTAAAATGAGATAAGATTTCTAAAAATAAAGATTTCAGAGGTAATACAGATACCAAGTCTGTGCCCGGAGAATCCAACCATGCATCCATTAAAACTATAAGCCAGCAGTTCTCCTAACTAATAAATATGTACACTTCCGACTTAAACCAGCAATTTATTTAGTCTAGTTTTAGCAAATCCCAATGAGCTACAACATTAACGCTCTCTGATGGTTTTCATGTTTTAGTAGACAGTGTTCAGCATGAGAAACCTTTTCATGCAGATCATGATAGACAGATGTCAAAACACACAGTATCACAGTTTCATGCTGTCCACAGTGATTTGTAATTCTAATGGGGCTGAGCAGCCACAGGCCAGTTAGAGTTCCCATGCTGACCCCTGTCCAGCAGGACATTAAAACCTACTGGTGGATTTAATATCCTGGATGACCAATGTATATTTCACATTATAAAACAGTTATTAAATAAATTTAAATATTTGTTAAGATTACACAGTTGAGGTTGGGGTGTGGGTTATAATGAACTGGACTAGTACAGAGTTTCAGGCTGGTGATTTAAATTACACCAGTGTCATTAATGCTTGGATCAGATTCGAAATGAGCAGATAACAGATGTTCAAAAGACTCAGATCAGGGTCAAAACTACTTGATTACAACGTCAGTAATTAACAATAGAAGGTAAGATGTTTTTTACTCTATTTACTTACATTAAAGTAATAAACATATATATTAGATATATTAAACTTACAATGATTTTTTATAGTTGTTCATTAAAGGCACAAAAACAACAGCATCAGCAGCTGGTACGTGTGTTATTTGTATAAATCGCTTTTATACAAGTTTTCTACAACAACAACATTCCATGTTTTCATCAGTGTAACAGCAACACATGTAAATGGATAGAAATAAATGACAGTGGATTTGAGACGGAGGACTTAATTACCGATCTGTTTGGCTGCCAGAAGGAGACTCTTCAGTTCCTGACTGACAGCTTGGTGCTTAGCTTTGTCCTGATGCTCAGTGCAGAAATGGACGATCTTCTGCCATGTAAGGCCCTCTCTGGCAAACAGCTCCTGTCGCTTCAGACGTTTGGTCTAACATGAGTCACAGAGAGAAATACAATTACATTTACAGCACTCATTGCTCTGATAATTTTCAGGTATTTTTAACTGCCCACATGCCACTGTAAAAGACATACACTCCAACAATCTGCCAGTATTGTGTGGAAACAGTGCAGTTCTTGTATTTAGTCACTGATCAGTTTATTTATTGTTTTATTTCATTCTGATGTAGAATCACTAAAGACAATACCTGTTTCTCAAACCATACCAGAGGTTTTAAGCTGGTTATATTATTTTTTCTTCAATTTCAATTACTATAATATTATTATATTTTAAAGACAGTTCACATTTATCAGCATTTATGTAAATGTGCCAGTGTTTACATGACGTTGTTTCAAACTAAAGCTCCAACCTTCATATACACTGGATCCTATATTTCCTATGAATCAAACACCATCTTTTCTAACATCAATGATAGTCTACTCTAATGTCTAGTAAATGCTGAACTCTGCCTGTGGTTTCTGTCTCATGTAATCCTGATAACATCCTCAAGCTATTTCCCAAGGCTTAACAATGCTCCTTCAGAACCAAACAGTCATGTTAGGCTACTTTGGTGAGGCATGGCTCACATAAGTACATTCTTCTTGTACAGAGCAAACTCAAAGGTTTAAGTGTTTTTTTATTTGACTACATAGAGAAACTCAGATAAAATTACTATGTAAAACAAAGCTAGCTTCAGGTAAAGATGTAGCTATCATAGGTCTCCCTGAGTTGTGACATCATCTGTTGCCAATGTCAGTCATATATAGTCATAAATATTAAATGTTTAAAATGAAAACAACTTGTCTTAACACTAAAGAATAGAATCTTTACACAGCACACACTTAAAGATTTTCTCTGCCAACTGTCAGCACCAACTGAGCTACACTGGCACCTACCCCAGTTGTCACAAACAGATCACATTCTTAATCGTCTCTCCAGCTCCTAAGTGTGTGCTGGCCTTAAGGGTTCATAGTCACTTGGTGAAAGAGCTAAGTAAATCTGAGCGTTGTCTGAGTATTTGTGATAACCAACATTACTGTTGTATATACTTGGGCCTTAGAGAAGCATGTACTGTATGTTAAATAACTGCAGAGTAAGAATGCAGTCATGGGATCTTTACAACCACTGTCAACAAAATAGCTCATGCGTTCAAGGTATGATCAGAAACAATGGAGGACTGCATATAATCCCACACACTTGTGCAGTCTGTCAAAAAAAATTATATGAACCACTGTATCTAAGGTTGCATTAAGATCATGCAGCACCCAAACTGAATTTTTTGAGTCTGTGTTTAAGTAAATTACATTTCACACCTTTATCACACTTAATCAGTGCAGTCTCAGGCACACGTATGTCATTGATGTTTAGCATGAACAACACTTCTGTTCTTTTTAACTTTTGCTGCATGTTGATAGTCTGGGACACATTCCAGTCATTCTCACTGCCTGCCGTTGCTAACCTTAAAGTGAGTTAGAATTAATGCTCTGTGTCATCAGCCACTCCGATTCCGTGTCAAGTAGTTAGTTGCAAAGCCAACAAATGCATCTGTCATAAACTTACAAGTTATCATACTGTTTATACAAAAAGTTATCATGACATTGTGCCAATACATCTTTTCTCCCAGAGCTACTAAGCATCACTCTCACAATGTGGTCTCTCACCACTCACACTGATCCTGTTTCCCTTCTTAAAACTAAAGCAAAGTTGGATTCTGGAGAAATCTGTTATTTTCCTATGTGGAGGGGAAAAGCAGAGTCGGATAAGAGCCATACAGTTTGCAAGCTGTGCAATTAAAGATAAAGTATTTCCATAGCACAGCTACTATGAAAAATCACATTACTTGCTTGCTCACAGAGTTGGTAGAAAATCAACCTGCTGTAGTTGATGCCAAAGATGGAGCCCTCCAGTGTGTGTCAAAGCAGCACACATTTCTTGCTCAGGTGGAAAGTGTGGGAAAATTCCAAACTCCTTTCAGCGTCTCTGCCATCAGAACAGTTGTTTTGTCCTATGAACTTGGTAATTTCATAGATTTTTTTTCCCCAATCCTGATGAATCATGATCGACACATTTAAACAGCTGTCTTTAGAGACTACACTCCACTAAATGTGTCAGAGTAGAGAAAAATACTTACCATTAAAGAAATGTATAAAAATGTGCAGTGATTATGTGAGGGCGTCAATGACTATTACTAGTTTCCTACTTGTATTTTAACTAGTTCACAAACTACTAGTGGATAATATGATCAAACAGCATCACTAAATATACAATACATCATTGCCTATGTATATTAACATTGTTAAGACTAATACTAGTATTACGAACACTAATACTACATAATATATGAAAACCAGTCCGGACGTGTGTTTCAAAACATATATGTATTAATGTGACCATTTTTCGAAGACAAAATTCAACCTGTTGTACTTTTGTAAAGATCAAACACACAGAATGTTTGACAGCGTAAGTAAGTTCAGCTAACAAATCCCTTAGTCGCTACAAGAACAGCACCAGTAGCAGGAAGGTGGGCTTAGGTACAGCAGGTGTCATCATGTGATCGTCATCAAATCCCACAAATATCTTAAGCCAACAATAAATAACGTGTTGTGCATATCCAAAACCTAATACATCTATAATATACATCCTCTGTACCTGTCATATATCTCTTTTAAGCTAAGACAGTGTTGCTCTTCCACTAATTTCAAGTGTAATGTCAGCAAAACATCCAGTAGCTCTTAAGTGGTAGAAGACAATAGTTAGAAATAGTGTTCAGAAACACATGGTCCACTAAGTGGCCTCACCTTCAGGTCATACAGCTGCTCAGTGATGTCCTCCTTCTTGCTGACGTTGGAGAAGGAGCGTAGTGCTCCTGTGAGCCGTGGAGGAGACATAGCTCGAAAACTGCTTCTCCACTGTACTTCTCACTGGCAGACAGAGACATAGGAGGGAGTAAACGTTAATGACAGTATTCCCTGTACAAGGTATTAACGCAGATAGTTACATTTGTTTAACTAAGTGCAGCACGTCAGTCTACACGAGCATCGCCGTGACGCAGCAGATGGTTAAATGCACTATAGCTTTAGCTAGTTAGAGTTAGTGCATTCGCCATCACAGGAAACCCTCAGACAACACGTTCAAGTTACACGTTCGGCTGTAAAATGTATCTCTAAGGAAGTCATGGTAAAGTTAACTACGCTGTTCGAGTAGCTCGGATAACAGCAGCATTGAGGTAACCTATAATAAATGTTGGGTTGTTAGGAAAGTAAAGAGTGCTGTAACTGTACAAACGACACGTCCTCTGAAGCCACTTTTACTAACTTTACCACAAACAACTGAATGACAGGCATGAAAGGCATGTAACACACTGTGCTGCTAGCTAACGTTAGCCTGTCGGCCCGGCTGCCTCTTACCCCGCCGTGTTAGCTTTAGCACTGCGGAGAAGTGTCCGTATAAAAGCAGCTGCGGCGGCTGGAGCAGTGCTCGGAGCCGGTGTGAAGCTCGGTCGATGTGTCGCCACCTCCACAGAGACTCGTCCCGTCCACTGTCCGGCGCGTGCGAGGGGGGGCCTACCGGCAGATGTCAACAGAAGCTGCGTGCACGCAAGGAACTATGGGTTTTGAAGTTTTTGCGACCAATATTTGAGGAAGAGCGAGGCTTTAACGGACTACATTAACCATATCCACGGGTAAACGCCACTTCCCGTTAGGTTCGCTTCTAACACCAACTGGCGCACGCCGACACCTGTGTGGGCTACGGGGGTCGAACCGAGAGCAGGCGGTGACAGCAGAAGACGGCGACAAAACGCAAATCCTAGGTCTTAGAATTAAAAACACTGACTTTGTTTTAGCTGTGATGCTGCCACATTCTTTCTTTTTTTGAAATGGTATATTTTTTTTCTCAGTTTAAACATTTTATATGTTTTCCATGGTCTATTTTGAATAAAATATGACTTTGTGAGATTTACAAATCATTGCATTCAGTATTTCTGTAGATTTTACATAGAGGCTCATCTTTCCGGAATCAGGTGGTAATAAACAAATGTCCAAAAACATTTCCCCAGAGGAAGAGTCACCATCTTTTTAAAATTCCAGTATTCTTATTTTTTTCATTTTTTTCATTTCCCGTTGGTTTTCCTGTGGGGAAAGTGTTTATAAGCCAGTTCCCAGGAAAATAACATTGGCTTGTGGAGTTTTGCAGACAGATTATTACTCTGTAGTCACCTTAGAGTGGAAATTCTTCTCCTTCAACTAAATTCAGTAAATGTTCTTTTATCAGTGTACTGTATTTAGCCTATTCTTGTGTGTGTGTGTGTGTGTGTGTGTGTGTGTGTGTGTGTGTGTGTGTGTGTGTGTGTGTGTGTGTGTGTGTGTGTGTGTGTGTGTGTCTGTCTTGCATAGTTAGTGAGAGAGTGACATTTGTATTAAGGTTTTATTCTGTTCAGTAAAAAACAAGAAAGTCATCTGTCTGTTTGTTTTTTATTCATCACAGCGTGATTTATTTTAGATACCACTGCTGCAGAGATATCACTTTACACCATAAACTATTATAAAATGAATTAAAAGGAAAAGTGAAACGGAAAATGTCATTTTTTAAAACATTTATCCATTTATCACACACAACTGCATGCAAATGTTCACTGTCTTCACACATCACACAGAAGAACTAACCATATTGATTTTTAGAACAATCAGCAAGTTTTCACATTTTAAACCTTTGCACAGTACAGTTTATTCTAATCTATGACTCTATAATAATAACATAATATAACTGACTGTAAACGTAAACACAGACCATCCATTACTGCAAACATTTTTACTGCCTGCATTTTTTCCAAATCTATCTTTCCAGACAGCCCTCTGTTCCCCAGCAGATGTTTCGGAAGCTATTTACATAATATTTGCATTATTCATTACCAATACTCTGATTGCCTGGTGGTGTGGTCTCCATGTTCACACCCAGCCAATTGCAATACAACCTAATGAATAACACAAATTCTCTTACGCTGCGTAGTTGGCCCCTTTTCACACTTTCACTCCCAAAGCAGGATTATTACACCAATTGTGAAACTGGCACTGCCTCCTTGTGTGTATAAAAAAGGACATGCAGCTTCAGGAGTGTAGGGGTGTGAAGTGTCAGTTAAATTTTATTTTTGAGACCAGCCACTCCTGAAATTTACTGTTACCGTTACATAAGTGATGTAGTGTTATTTCCGATGTGTGGGCTACGTGTTACAACCATGGCTTGGTGGTGTAACAGAAGAAACATAAATCAAAGAGGAAAAATAACAAACAACTGTTAACTAAGTTCTTATTTATTGTACAACCAAAGAAAATCTTAAAGCTTTTTAAAAATAGGAATTACTGGGCAAACATAATAAAGTATATAAAGAGGAATACAGGTACCCCCCTGTCTTCGAGGCCTACCCATATATAAACTCTGCTGACTGACCAGATCCGTTAACAACACACCATGCTCAGCAGTGTTGAGAGGAAGTGGCGGAAGTCCAAGACTCCATCTGCTCTAGCCGAATATCAGAGCCTACAGGCGTCATCCTCTCACAATGTCACTATGGCAAAAACAGAGTACTACCAGGAGAAAATCTGCAACATTACTGACATAAAGTCGCTCCTCTGCCCCCCTCACACACACACACACACACACACACACACACACACACACACCTCTCACTTGCTAATAACTATCTTCTTTACCAATAAGGTGGCAGCCATCAGCTCCCAGTTCTCTTCTTCAAAAAGTGACATACTACCAACTTAATCTAACAATACGTCGCTCTCTGTCGATTCTCTTGATCCTATTCCCTCCACACTCCTTCAAACAACAGCATCCACAATAATCCTGGCCATTACACATTTCTCACAACATGCACCTTTCCCACATCATTTAAGCAGGCCCAGATTACCCCACTCCTTAAAAAAACGACACTTGTCCCCTACCTTGTGGAGAATTACAGATTTCTCTTCCATTCCTGGCCAAGACTCTTGAACAAGCAGTCTTCAATCAACTGACTGACTTCCTTTTAGGAACAACCTCCTTGATGTTAACCCGTCCAGCTTCAAGAGTGGTCATTCCACAGAAACAGCACTACTGAAGGGCATGGAATCCCTGCAGGCTGCAAAACCTGCGGCTCAATCTTCTGTCTTTCTACTTGATCTATCTGCAGGCTTTGAGGCAGTTAACCACCAGATCCTCCTTTCTGCACTTTCTAAATGGGGAATCACAAGCACAGTACTGACATGGCTTAAGACCTATTTGTCTGGTCGTACCATCAAGATATCTTGTAGGTATCTTGAGTTAGGTTTGTCACTCTCACTGCTTCTTCACCGGTGTGCCACAAAGCTCAGTTCTTGGTTCTCTACTCTTTTCCATCTATACTACATCCCTAGGTTCCATTATCCAATCACATGGCTTTTCCTATCATTGCTATGGTAATGACAGACAGATCTTTCTGTCCTTCCCACCAGATGACTCCACTGTCTCACTATGCATCGTCAGCTCAACCTCTCCAAGACAGTAGCTGTTGTCTTCCTGGCCAGACCTTCGATACAGCATCAGTAACAACATAGGGTTTTTCGTAATTGTCCCCACTTAGTCTGCCAGAAAGCTGGGGATGATCATTGACCTAACTGGGTTATACCAACCATATCACCTCTGTCTCAAGGGTATGCAGATTTGCCTTTTTCAACTTCGGAAAGATCAGACTCTACTTATCGGACTATACAACACAACTTATTACTACTTATTGTGCAGGCCCTGGTCATATCACGGCTTGACAACTGCAATGTCTTACTGACGGAGTTGCCAGCTTGCACCATGAAACCATTTCCAGTTGATCCAAAATGCAGCAGCATTTTGATATTTTGCTTTGTACCTCACGTGTAAGTAGCTTTGGATAAAATCATCTGCCAAATAACTAAATGTAAATGTAAATAGCATCCCTTAACCCTGATGTAATCTATACAAATATATGACCGGGCTAATTGACAGTGCAGCTGATGTTGGCGTGTACAAGCAAGGGGTGTATGGATGCATGTGTGAGTGTATCTGTCTACGATCTAACCTGGCCCCCTGTAAACAAATAAGCAATTGGTGGTGTTCACAAGGAGATAATTCCACTAAACAGAACAAAGGCACAGCAAAGGTCCAAAGTAATTATAGAGTACCATAGAAACTACTACGAGGCAGAAAATACAGCCACAAACCACCAAACAAACAATACAGAGACTTGCTGCTCTCCCTACATTGCAGCCTCCCTGAATGAGTACTAGGCAGGGTTTTAACAGGAATGTGTGAGGATGTCTGAACTTGATTGGAGGGTCGGTTTAGATGACCACACCAATGGGAAGGCAGAGATGGGAACACATGGTGATTGGCTTGAGAAAGGAGCTGGGCCAATACATCAACCAGAGGTGTGCTCTGGCACAGCACAGATTTGCATGTGGGCTTGGTACATGAGCTGAGGTCATTCACTATTCAGGAGTAAGACTAAATTAAAGACTCTAATGCACTACATCCACTATCTAGATATGGTACATGATTTTTTTTTATTTAAAAGTTACAAATCCCCCAGTCGCTCATGAACAGGGGCTGGGTGCAAGATCTGCAAATTCACAAACTGACACACTGCATTAGAAAAGCAATGTAAACCTCACAATCCTGGTGCACATAACGCATGGCGTCAACTGCATCACCTCTGCAATACTCAGAATAGCACTGACCAGGACTGGACTTATCCTTGTATGTCTGATTTCCAATTTCTCTCATTTAAATAACTTGGGGAAGATGGAGATGGAGATCATTTTAATGTATAGCAGGCCCCCTGTCACCACCTTGAACAATGCCAGAGCTAACACAATAGTCAACGATTTTGAGTTGGAGGGACAACAAATTAAATCATCTGAGATGAGTGTGAGATGAGAGCACAACGAAAGAAAAGAGGAAAGAAATGATGATTTAACAATTAAAGAGCACTTGATTGGTGTTGGGAACATGGTTTCTGTGGGAGTTTTCAAACAGATGTGCTATTTTGGTTCCAGGAGGGTTCAGCAGTCTCATGGTCTGAAACAGGAGATCTTTTGATTATAATGACGCTATGACCTCCTGTGTGGCACCACGCTCAGAACTAATCTTCTCATTGCATCACTGTAGACCCTCATTCTACTTTCCTATTCTTCTGATGTCTGTTGCCCCATGAAGAAGAACAGAAGTGAATACATGTTTACCTCTGTTCCCACAACTTCAATAGAACTTATGACTCACCTAGTGTAAGTTCTAAGACAGTGTGGAGAAGGTGTCTCATCTCCCCTCTCACTTCAATTGCTTCATTCTTCTGTGCTTTTTGTCCTCTTGGCCAAGCCCATATCACAGCTCCTCCTGCCTCCACCCAAAGCCCCAAACACACACACACACACACACACACACACACACACACACACACACACACACACACACACACACACACACACACACACACACACACACACACACACACACCACTTCATGAACTATATGCATGAGTGATGTCCACTGAACTCTGGCTATGCCACAAGAGAGCTATGCTTCAGAGGATACTGAGAGTGAAGGGATGATTCGCTCTTTTTCTCTCATTTCCTCTCTCTACCCCTTCCTTCTCTCTCTCTCTACAACGCACACACAACAAAAACAAAAACACACACACACACACACACACACACACACACACACCCCTGAGACCACACTAAAGGGCACAGCTTGTAAAACACAATGCATCAGTTTGAGTTTTATCTATGTGAATTTCTCATGTTTGACTTGTCATTCCTGATATTGTTGTGTCTAACATAAACCACAGTTCAAGTGAATATTTCTTGGATGACATTACCACGGGCAAAGGCAAAGTAATATGAACCACACTGCAAAGAAAACCACTGGATGTATGACGCAAGCAGAATGACAACAAACAAATGAACTAACAAATGCAAAAGTCAGCAATTAGCTGTGCAATCAGGTACAAATGTGTAAACCTTTTAAATCAACTATGCGAAATCTGCACCTCGGTTTTGGTTCACTATTCACATTTTAGCACAATTAAATAGACCTACACTCAACTGGTTAGCATTACATTCAATGCTACTGTCCACAATAAACTGTCCTGTCAGGCCTCAGCCAACCAGACCACAAAAGTCATAGCTGTCTTTAGGAGACAGAGCCTTTCTCCCTTTGACCTTCAGTGGTGATGACCTGGAAACAGTTTTCATCCTCTAGTTTCTGAGAACCCTCATGGCAGCCACTGCACTGTAGTGCATGAACATTAAAGAAAATCAACCTGTCTGAGCAGCTGCTCATGCCATTCTACCACTGTTCCACCGAGAGAGCGCAAGCATACTGTGTCTCAGTGTGGTATCATAACTGTTCAGCAGGCAACAAGCCACCAAAGCCCCAAATCTCTCCCTCCACACATTAACTGCCTATGTGCCACAACTGTTGTCCAAAAATGCACAATCCATAGCTTAACAGCTACTCTCTCTGTGTTTCTAGCCTGCTTTTAAACAAACCTGCATTAAGTATAAATATACAATATTTATTGTTTGTGGGTTTCTTGACTGCTCCTCCTTAAAGCTGTCCTAAATCCTGTAGCCATGTGCATTTGCATTGTTGGTTTTCACACTCAATACACAACTTTTTACTGCTTATTCCGAATTAAGAGTTATGTTACTTTTCAACATGTTTGTAACTTCCTCAGTCACGCAAAGCTAAATGTGCAATGACAATAAATGTCTTCTATTTTATCCTAGAGTGTTCTGTACTGATAATCAGAGGCTTAATAATTCCTGTAGTTACCATACACTACATAGACCTCTATGTGTTTTTGTTGCAAACTGTACATATTTGAAAAAAAAAGTGTCTTTATAATGAACACATCACTAAAACCAAACACTGCTTTGCTAAAGCACCGCTCATATGATCAGTACTAGATTGACACCTGTGTGTAAGTTTAGTTTGTGACCTTGTTAATCGGTAACTTTTATGCAACCAACAAGTTTTTTTGACAGAAGAAAAAACTGTAACTTAAAATGGACTTAAACAGAGACTTTTTACTTCAGCAGGACAAAGGCTGTGATTTATCTCACTCAAACACAGGTGGTGGCAGAGGAAGATGCTGTGTGGAGTTTAGTGTTTTGAACATAGAACACTTGTGGGGAAGAAGTGCCAGGAACTGAAGCACAAATCTTTAAAAATAGCCATTTTCAAATCTCCTGGCACTCCTTAGTTACCTGGTGCACATTGATACAAACAGACCACAGTGGTAGCACTGCGCTGCTCTGTGCTTTGCTCACGAGACACACACTGACCCAAAAATGTATTTTCCCTCAGAGAATCGTTGCAAAGAAGCAGGTACTGTATTAAACAGTGAATACAAAGCCTGTATTACAGAGGGGTTCTCCAAAGTCAGTAAGATTTGTTGTAAGGAAAACCATACATGCAAAGATGGTGCCAAGAGTTGTTTGGACATAAAAATAAAATAAAAAATAAAGTCTATCCTGGGGTGCTCTTAGTGGAAAGAATGGGATTATTAAAACCACTCCAGAACATATTTAATTGACCACGACAGCTAAGCTGCTATTTTAAAGTTAATAAAAATAGTGAGGGTCACCAAACATAACTTGCGAGTCTTAATACCAAACATCATACATTATTAGTTGTACCGTCCTAGTTATCATAAGGGCCCTACTGCTACCTGAGCTAGTCCAACTTTAACATGTGTTTCCAGATGGAAAATATCTAATGGCGTGTATTATTTACAGAGCTGTTATTTCTCTGTCCCACAGACACAAAGTGCTCTGTGCAGGGTGTGCAAGTCATGTGGTCACATTAAAGGAAACTTGGTGCAACAGAGTCTAAGTGAGAATCACTTCTGGCTCTCAACAGAAACAATAAAAAAAGCTTTGTATCTCTGTGGCATACGGGGGGCATTTGTTTTTGTCAGAAGGCTGCTCAACACTCTGCTAATGTGCTTCCAGGATGCTGCTACTGGCTTTTCCCCCAAGGCAGAGATCCATCCTAATTATTCACATTTTGAAGTGAGCTCCATGGTGAAGACCTTCTCCCATGGTGCAGACACCGTCATGCATACATCTTAATAACTCACCTCCCTCAAAGTTGCAGCCAATCTGCCACACACTCCCAATGTCGCTTTTGTAGAACCAGTAGAGTACTGTTTATTATTGGATGTATGCGTTCATACAGTACTGCAGGAGTGACTAGTTAAGTGGGTCTGGCCACATATGGTATGTGTGAAGAGTTGTGTAAGATTAATTCCAGTTCTAGTTCTAATTCTAAGTCATTCTAGGATAGAATGACATCCAGTTGTACCTGTAGACTTTCAAGTAAATGTGTATCACTTAAACATTCTGATCCAAGTATATTTGTATTTAAATACAAATATAGTGGGTTTTAATAAAAGACATTAGTCAAATTCTCATTCCACATTCTAACTTGTTCATGTTTAAGCATGTGGTGAGGCTGAGGCTATTCTTACTGTTTCCCAACATGTAGGCATAGATAACAGCCATAGATTGTGTATGTGATTTACAATGGAAGTGTAAACAATATTCCAAATAAATGCAGGCAAAGCAAAGGCACCATGCTGAATGACTGTGTAGTTAACAGTAGTATATCCCTGGGCTTAAGGTGATGGTAAGATTGACATGACCGGGTGGGCCAAAATATATTACATTTTGCTGTAATATACACAACTGTGGAAAGTGTTTGCAGTTAAATTCCTTTCAAAACAACAAAGACAAAATCTTATTAAATACATTTGTCAGTTTAGAAAGAGTTTAAAAACTGAAACTGTACTGAATAGTGTAACCTTTCTGTCTCACACCTGACAACAACCTGTTATGGTACTTCCATAAGAGGTTGGCACATGTCTCTTAAGGGACCTTAACCCACTCTTCCATAGCAAATTGTTCCAGCTGATCCAAATTGTGTGGTACTTAACCCTGAGCTTCTGCCACAGATTCTTAAAAGGATTAAGATCTGTGCTCCGAGACAGCTACTCCAGGACCTTGATTTAATTGTTCTTCAAAAAGGTTTGGACCAACTTGAATGTATGCTTCAGGTCATTGTCTTTCTAAACCCAGCAGTGACCTATAGCTAGACTGGCAGCAGATTTCTTTACATTAGCCTTCAGAATATCAACATAATCAGTTTTATGATCCCATGCATACAAACAAGGTTTCTTTGTGCTGAAGCAGCAAAACAGGCCCGCAGCATTATGCTTCCACCGCCATGTTTGAAAGTTGAAGGAGTCTTCCCTCCTTTGCTTAAGCAGCTTAAGCAGTCCTGTGGAGGCCAGTTCAGCAACAATTGTCTTGGCAGAGGTCTGAGCATTGTTGACGACTTTTGTGATTATTTTCCTTTTTTTTAAAGTTTGAAGTTCTGTACTCATAACCACACCCAGGTTTATTTCAGAATGTGTCACCTTGTGCTTTGCAATGATGCATCATTCTAGATACACTGAAATGTTTATACTGTACATAGCAGTATAAGAGGATGAAATCACTGCTTACCATGAATTTAGGTGTAGTCCCTCTCACGTTTGAGTCATGTTTGATATCAAAAAGTGGCCTAATCATTTTGGGTTTGACCATGTGTGTGAAAGTGAATATTCACAAGTTTATGAGTTACAGTGTGGAAACAGAATTTACATATGCAGGAGGCTGGAGGTAAAATAAACAGTCACATGACCCATTATAAAGAAATCAGTTAATGATTCTAAGTCCTTTGGGATGTCGGTCAGAAGCCACACTCCCAGAGCAGTGAGTAGTATATGAAGCTGAAAGTATGTGTACAGAGGAGGATCAGGTGGTTAGATAGGTCAACGACATGCTAGACTTTCCCTCAGGAGACACATGTTTGAAATATGTATTGTAACAAAAAGTGTTCCAGGTACTTATTTCATGTTTTCACTTAAACTAACTCAGTTGTCTTTGTACCAGAACTCAACCAAAGAAATGATGTTACCCTAACTGTAGCTGAGCATTTATGTGTGTTGCCATGATGACCAACACACAGTAACACATTAACAAGGCTGCTTATAGTATAGTATACCTTTAACATTTAGCAACATATCCTCATTGGAGTTAAAGTGGCATCAAAGTGTGTGTGTGTGTGTGTGTGTGTGTGTGTGTGTGTGTGTGTGTGTGTGTGTGAATGCATTTTGGCTCTGTTAATTCTCTCTGACTCTGGACTCCTAGTATTTGTTGGCAGCTTGTTCAGTAGAATGGGCTTTGAATTATTCACTTTTCCTCTCTGAAAGGGATTTTTTTCCCCCCTACACTTGGCTTTTCAATTCCAAATTGAATTCTCTATGGGCACTTGATTCAGCTGAAATATATTTTAAAATATTGAAAAATCTATTTTATATAGAACTTAATATGACACTAAAATAAAAAGGACGCTAACAATATAGTTTAATGTGCTAGTGGTCTGTGAGGATGAGAAATGCAGTCATTGGTGCTGAGTCCTCATTGAAGACACTCGGGATGATAAAGGCGTTCTTAATTTAGCCCAGTCTCAAATGATGGACATTTCATGAGAGAAATTATATCTTCATTCCTGCATAATGGAAGATTAGGTAAAGCACCGTATACTGGCACTGAAAGATTTATGTTACAGTATGCTCTACCCCGGAGCAGGGGTGTGGAGACAGTTTCTCAGGGGCAGAGGCTCAATTTTAGAAGAGAGGGGCATCGACCAATAATAATCTAGCAAGCTTTGTCGCAGGTTACATACCAAGCTCTGCTGATTAATCTGGAGTATAACCTTTTAAATATAGTGTTTGATAATGATGGTCATTCAAAAATGTTGCTGACATTATAAAGATGAGATTAATAAGAAGTGCTTTTAACTTCAAATGCCTCTAGTTTTACAAACCACAAGATAATTTTTTATTATTTAATGCTAAGACAGGCACAGCTGATCAGCTTGGAAATGAACTCCTTTACATTGCCAAACTACATTTGGATGAAAACACAAATGAGTAGCCAATATACACAGATGACAAAGACGAGGCATACATCTTCATAATTGATCCTTTAGTTATTTAGAGTTCAATGAGTTCTCTAATTTGCTCAAAGACTAGTGTTCAAAGGCAGGTAAGGTGGTGGATGCTGCTGCGTTGAAAGATCGTGGGCATAGTATAGCAGAGAGGAGGTGAGAATTAGTTTCAGCAGGGTAGAGCAAGTTTTTTATAGAGAAAAAAGTCCAGAGCTATCAATGTTAACATAGCAGGACAATTTAGTAAAAAAAACTAAAGGTTGTTTTGTCCAACAGCCCTGTGTTTTCAGGTGGTGAAAGCCAGGAGAGTATCAAAGAGAAGACTGTGCAAAGAAACCAAACCACCACTTTCTTATATGGTCAAGACAGGTACTCATCAATGGAAGTCATTTCAATATTAGGTAAGGCCTTCAGATCAGATTTGAAATTCAACAGCTTTAAGATTAAAAGGAATAACTACTGCAGGTTGAAATCTTACCAAACTGAGTGAGGTCAAAATGACACTGAATGAAAATAGAATTGTTAGAATTGTTAAAGTGAACAATCAAGTGAATCTTGATCTCATCAGTCCATAAAACTGATTCATCTCTGTACTTTTCTGCAAATTCCCACTTGGCGTTGTGATTCTTTCTTCTGATGATTCTGGTGAATAGTGTTACAGTCACTAATTAAATAAAGGCTGTTCTCCTGTGAATTCTCGTCTTCGTTGTTTGTGCCAACCTGTGCCAGGTTATTTGAACCAAGAGTAACATATTATAATTAGACATCTCTAGCTGTAGTGATTATGACATAAGGAAATAAGAAAGTCATGTAGTAGTTGGTGATGGGAAGGTCACAAAATCAGGACTTTCCCACAGATTACGTGGTCCAGCATGAAATGTGTGTTATAATTGTAACTGTCTGGTATGCCATTCACCACAACTGCTAATATATAAATACAAAGGGGGAAGCAGGAAATCAGTAGCAGGTGTGGAGGGGTGAATGGCACCAAACAGACAAAAGCAGGTGGGGCATGCAAGGAGCGAAGAGGAAGGTTCTACGACAAGGGTCCAGTTGTCCCCTGACTGCTTAATGTCTTGGGCTTGTGGTTGTTTGGTAATGCATGCATGGCTAGCCAAGCTATGTGTATCCCCTTTCTTCCAGTCTTCCTAAAGGCTACACTAAGCTAACCATGTCTCTTAATACTGTCCAGTTTAAAAAACAATCTTGATGGATGACCAAAGAACTAAAAATCACTTTACATGTGGCTGATTTACAGCAATGAATAAACCCTGGCATCTGATGTTTTAGACAGTTTATCCAACTGTGAAAAAGATTAGCAGTAAAGAGGCATTTAACCAGAATGCCTCTCACTCACTTATATGTTGTGCATGTGATGCTATAGCAATATACTTCTCAGGAGTAATCTGATTGCATTTTCAGATGATCAATTTGACAGAGACTAAATGAACAGATTGATTTAAGCCAGCGAGCAGCCAGACACTACTGCACTAAGAAACGTCATCCATCAGTAGCCACAATAGCTTTTTTTGGCTTGTCACCGGTAAGGCATACTCCATCAACTTCCACAGAGAGAGCAGTCACACTTCCGCAACTGCAGGCTTCAGCATCAACACCACACTGCCTGGGATTCAGTTAAAGTGCACAATCAATCAGTGCAATGTTTCAGTCATTCGTTAAATCCAAATTTACCAAATTAAAAGATACCTGAACTTCATTGTGGATACGAAGGCATGAAGGTGGTAGAACCATGATAAAGACTTTTATGAAACTGTACATTTGCAATTCCAATTAAATTAGCAAGAGCATGTATATCAAAAGTATTCTGTCACATCAGGAGCTTTAGAGATGACAACAGTTAGACTAATTGGGCTTTTTAGTAAATCAAAGATTTTTAACTAGTTCCTGTGAAATTACTGACGTTCCTAACATACTCAGCTGTGCAGGTGTTCAGTGTGATTTAACAAATGTTAGCTGAACGTGACTAACATTGCCTGACAATCTTTAACATGACAACTTTGTCATTGTGTGTTTGCCTGCTGACACTCACATTGTGCTTAAAGCATCGCTGTGTCAGTGCAGATTATTTTACAAAGCTCAGCAGACCTGAATTTTGTATTGTACTGTAGATGATCTGCTTCCTTCTCATCTGGAATAACGACTAAATGAGCAGGCAAATGTAATTCAGCAGGCTCATGAAAAGTAGAACATAGAAAACATGTCAGATGTTTTAAATAGAGATAAAACAAACAAACAAACAAACAAACAAACAAACAAACAAACAAACAAACAAAAAACACACTCAGTTGACAGAGTTTAAGTAGCTGTTGTTTTTAAATAAACTGGAAATCTAAACTTCAATTTTCATGAGTTCATATATTTATACAGGCATCACACAAATAAATACAATGTGTGTACTACTGAATTTGGAATTTAGGGTAAACCGGGCTACGTAGATGTGTGGTTTCTGTGTGTGGACATACTGAATTCTCTTCTTGGTACACTATGGCTTAGCTGAGTCTATAGTCTCTCTCGTTTGTGATGGCGCTTTCAATTTAACAGGCTTCCAATAAAACAACAGTAGTATTGATTGGCTTCTTTCATGAAATTTCATGAACTAAGGACAGTGACAAAATTCAATTTACTGTACATGCTCCTAAATGCAGTACGCACATGATGTGATCATCTAATTATTATTGACAGATTATAAGATAATGTCCTCCCCCAGACCGAAAGAGACCCAAAAAAGACTACAGTTGACGGCATTGTGTAATCAGGTAATTTGTAGTTAGTTTTTTTTTTTGGCTGTTAGGGATCATTTTGTGTCATGTATCTCTTTATTGTAATTTGTTTTAACTCTTTTAAAAATTGAGTACATTTGCCATTAATCCAGTATCAAAACCAGACATTTAACGAAGTCAGAGCTTTGTATTTTATCATTAGCTCTTGCTCACAATGTCATGTCAGTTTGACCCTATGTATAAAGTTAATAATTGACGCAGCTACAAACTGCAACTGTAGGCATTCAAGGCAGTCATATCCAACTTAAGATTTTATTTTGCTCTCAGATACACATATACCTCCTGCAACAAACAAATGAAATGAGTGACTGAACACAAGCTAAATTTATTTTAGATCAATAATATTTCATGTAACAACTGTCATGCATCGGTTGTCACAGCGAGCCTCCATTTGCATAAACAAAATACCACCGACAATTAGACAACTGGCATTTCTCCCTCCAGCTATCACTGTGAAACCACACTCCTTTCAAAAATGATATGAATACAGTTTCCCATGTATCACAGGACCTAGAACACACAAGATGCTATAAAGCTGGATTAAACTACAAAGAAATGCTTCACACTAAATCGCGCTTGTTGCTTGAAGTGAAATGTGACATAGAAAGAAACAGTGTAAAGATAGTTGTGAAGTGTTTGTGTTTTTAGATAGACTTGACTAGTTGCTCTGGCAGAGCAGGAGTACATGTGGCAAGAACAGTGTGCAGCATCAAATGATCCCCTAATCCTTGCATTAACTCAGGACTGAGTCTGCTGCTAACATTCATTGAAAAGGGCTCATTACTGTAGATTTACGTTGCTGTGGAGCTCTGAAAGATGATCTGCCTGTCTAGATATAGAGAGATGATACTCAGTATCATCACATACGTACAGTCTGAGTGAGGTGATGGTAGGGCCAGACTTGATAGTGCATATTTAAACCCATAAAGCAATAACCTGAATTTGACACACAAAGTTCTGTTTGTTTCCTTTCTTCCTTTTCCTCTATTATTCATTGTCCACAATTGCCATGGCAACCTCCTTTGTGCTGAGGTCACTTTCTTTTCTCATGTCACGCACGATGTGTTCACTACCATAGTGTAACGTACCGTTACAAAAGTCTATTGCTTTGGTGCATAGCAGTATGATAGAAATGCATATGACTTCAGCACGAGGTACCAGGCAGTGGTCAGAATGAGAGAATGGAGGCAGGTATTGTGAGAATGTGAGTGAGATGAAGATGAGAGAAACAGATCAATGGGGAGGAGAAGGAGGCGGGTGGGAGATGACGACGGATACCTATTGTAGCTCCTACAGTGCTGCTCGCTCCTGGCAGAGCTGTGAGCCAAGCGAGAATTCCCTGAGCAGCAAAGGAGCTTAATGCAGAGCTCATATGATCAGATCACTTCTGGCAAGAGTATTGAGATGCAACGTTTACATATGCATGTGCTGCTTTGGTATTTATTTTGTGGATTTAAACATAATATAAAAACATAAAAATAACTTTTTAATAACTTTAATTTGAACAAATAAAAGCTCTATCTTCCTGATTCATTGTGCAACCTGTGCCATGACATGAAACCTTGTAAGTGTCATTATCCACCACTGAGGCTGAACTGACGCTTTGTCATATTGTCTTTTTAATGTTGCCAAAATTACAGTGTCTTCCATTCACACTAAACATGATGCCATCCTAGAAAACAGTTTTCTTTACAATACAACAAGCAGTCTTATTCCATTAGATAAAATAAATACAAAGAGGAAATGTGCAACCCAGTCTCCTAAAAACGATGTTTCTGTACAACACAATAACTTAAACAGAAGCACAATCCTTCTCTAATCCTAACCAAAGTGCTTCTTTTGCCTAAATCCAACCTCACATGGGACTCTGCACTTGAACTCGGGTCTGTGGTTTGTCAGGCAGATTGCACCTGCCCTTTAAATGTATTAAATACAGACACAATCACAGCCACCTCAATCACTTTTAATCACTCACAGTGGGCACCCTTAATAGATCAGTCTGTGCCATTTTTTGTGTCAGCAAGTTTGCATGCTTTCTGAATTCTGACCCAGAAGTCTTGTTATGATCCTGTGACCCTCCTTTCTATTCAATAGTCTTATCGGTTTCATTTCTGTAACTTTGCTGTTTAACTTTCATTCATAGAGATCAGATTACACCTTTTGGTACTGGGATCTGACTCACCTGCCATCCAAATGGCTAAATCAATTCACCAAAGTAGGTTTTGCATTGTCTATATGTTCCTTAAATTGAAACAAGCCTTGCAGAAAACCTCCCACGTATGGGCTGTGAAACACCATGGCTGACCATTGACCAACATCTATTGGCCTAGCTTTTGCAATGACCCTGGCTGAATTTTTTGTGCCTAACCCTGACCCAGTTGTATGTGGGTCTAAACTCAACCAAAGCACATATGATTGTTGTCATGGTAACAGCTCTGACTTGGCAGTTTCCATTTTGGTCTACGAAAATGGTAGCTGCCAGAGATGTCCACCCCTTAAGCTCAGTGATCTTGCAAAAGCCTTATTTTATATAGCTGCCTGTTGTCTTCAGCTACCCCTTTCTCAACAAACAACACTGTTGTAGCTTTCCAGAGAACTTGTAAGTCCATGTCCTTTGGAGACCATAGTAATCTCCAACAAACATTATGGGCAGAATTTTTATTATAGGTAGGTATTATTTCCAATTACGATTTAATTCAGCATTTGGACAACAAGGAATCAATTGCACTTTAATCTGAAGCTCATACATTTACTACCTCAGTAGGGAAATGTAATTGAATAAACAATATGTGCAGAGCAGAAAAATTCAGCCAACATAAAATAATATTCTATCTAGAGATTTAAGAATGAACAATTTGGCAGTAGGCGGCGAAGCTGGGGAGCTCAAGTCAATTTTCAAGAATGCTCTAATGTATCTAACCTTCATTTGACTGCAGGATTCTCATCATGCCAACAATCTCATTACAGGGTATTGTCACTGGCTGATACTCTGCCCATTGTTGCGTGGGTACAAAGATGTCTAAAGGACTGATCTGTGCTTGCACTCCTTCATCATGACTAGTACAGAAAAACAGAAATAGTTTTTGACTTTTTATGCATTTAAGTGAACACAACTACACAAGAAAATAGCAAAGCAACAACAATAACAACAGAATATGTAACAGTGGACCTGATGAGGTTGGGGTTAGACTTATTGTTGCATCTGTCCTGAACTGAGGATATTTGTGGAAACTTCAAATGATACATTTTCAGAAACATGAAAGTCTGGTTGCTATAATCATGAAAAGATAATCACAGGGTGACATGCTGGGCTCTTATCAAAGGGATTTCTGGAGCAGTATGTGGCTAATTGAAACTCTCACAAGGGCTCTATATACAGTGGCAAGAAAAGGTACGTGAACCTTTTGGAGTTTAGTGGTTTCCTGCATTAAATATACAGAAATCATCAGTCAAGAGTATTAACAAATATAATTCTGATCTTTTATTTCTTTATTGAGAACAACCATAAACCATAAACTGTAAAAAAGTATGTGAACCCAAGAAATAATGACTTTAAAAAGTTCAGTGGAGTCAGGTGCTAGCATACCTGGAGTCTTGTTAAGAAAATTAGTTTGGAGGTGTGGACTAGAGCTACTTGACAAAAACCACTCAAACCTTTTGAGTTTGCTCCGCACAAGAAGAATGTGCTTATGTGAGCCGTGCCTCACCAAAATGAGCTTTCAGAGAATTTACGATCAAGAATTGTTGATTTACTTAAAGCTAGAAAGGGTTACAAAGTGATGTCAAAGACTTCATAAACTCACCAGTCTACATTTAGGCAAACAATCTGGTATATAAATATACAATATATATGGAGACAATATAAATGGAGACACTTTGGGACTGTGGCTACTCTACCAAGAAGTGGGCAGCCAGTCAAAATGATTGTCCAGCCAGTATTTAATTCCAGGCTTAGGCACATTGTATTTATCAACACTCAGGTCAGATCACGTTTTAAGACAAATTCCAAAAGGTTTACATACTTTTTTTTGCCAGTGTAGATGGAGTGGCTCTGGAATAATGTCCTCTGGGCATCTGCTTCTTTAATTTAAAAGGTACACCCTGTTTAATAACCCCTGAGGCTATTTAACACTCACATATGCAGTTACAATTAACAGAATAATAATGGTTATAAGAGTATGAAGTATTTTGGACACTTGACCTATTTTTACAAGCCAGTGTCTCTGACAAAGATTTGACAGTGAACTCTTGAACTGCTAATTTGGCTTTTTAGTGAACCCTCATGTATATTCTTGCTAAACACAGGCCCTGGATGTGTAGGAACCCCCTCCCGTACCTCCTCCCTCCTCTTCCTGCTCCTCCTCCTCCTCTCCCCCTCTGGCTGAATCTTATTTCTGCCTGTCCACAGCATAGGCCTGAATTAAACATGGCTTCATATAATGTAAGCGGCGACTGCACAGGCTGGTCGATAGGCTTTTAATCCCTTCCCTGCTCTCCTTTCATTCCCATTCTGCCGTTTTAGTCTCCCAGCTAAATACACTGTGGCTCTCATCTCAGTGTCCTTCAAGCCTTCTCTCTCACCCACTTTGGTCAGCTAAACACTTTCTCTCCATTCTTCCCTGCCCTCGGCCTCTCTGTCTGCCGTTGCTGGGTGTCGTCCTGTTTTCCCGAGTCCCTACTGCTTTGTAGTGACTGTTATCCTGCCTGTGTGTTTGAGCTACGTGAAGCTACACGCAGCACGTGGTTAAAATGAAACCACCTCAGTGCCAAACACTGACATCCTAACATAGTAACTTAGTTCAACTTTGTTTCATCACAAAACTGAGATCAAAATCTCTTGTATGTCATTTATCCAGCACACATTCAGAAATTGAAACAATAATACTTCTTCTTCTTCTTCTGTCGGCTTTTCCCATCAGGGGTCGCCACAGCGAATCATCCTTTTCCACCTAAATCTATCATGAACATCTTCTACCCTAACACTAGCCAACCTCATGTCCTCTGTTAAAACCTCCATATATCTCCTCCTTGGTCGTCCTCTTGCCCTCCTGCCTGGCAGCTCCATCTCCAACATCCTTCTACCAATATACTCACTATCCCTCCTCTGAACATGTCCGAACCATCTCAGTCTGGCCTCTCTGACTTTGTCGCTAACACAGGCAACGTGAGCCGTCCCTCTGATGTACTCGTTCCTTATTCTGTCTAACCTGGTCACTCCTAAGGAGAACCTCAACATCTTCATCTCTGCTACCTCCATCTCAGCCTCTTGTCTCTATATCACTGCTACTGTCTCTAACCCATAGAGCAGAGCTGGTCTCACCACTGTCTTGTACACCTTACCTTTGAGTCTTGCTGACACTCTTTTGTCACACAACACTCCTGACACTTTCCTCCACCCGCTCCAACCTGCCTGCACTCTCCTCTTCACCTCTTTTCCACACTCTCCATCACACTGAACTGTTGACCCCAAGTACTTAAACTCCTGTACCTTCTTCACCTCAGCCCCCTGTAACCTAACATTTCTACCTTGATCCCTCTCATTCAGACACATGTATTCTGTCTTACTACGACAAATTGAAACAATAATACAATTAATTCAAACAATCAATGGAAACACAAACATTGCAACTGTCACAATCTCTGCCTGGCCCTGTGCCATGTTTCTGTTTTTCGTTTTTTTCCTCTCCCCTATACTTAGTTGGCCACACCTCTGTCGCTCTGTTCTCACGTGTCACTTCTTGCTGGGACCAAATATTGCTTGATTAGTGCTCTCACTCTGATTACTTGATCAATTCAAACTGTCCCCGCCGGATTGTCTGCAGTCACCGTTGAAGCAACTCTCCAGCCCTTGTACCTGATATCCTTCTAACTGCTACCTGTTACCGACCTGGACCATCCTTTTAGTTGCACCTGATCTGACGTGTTTCTATCTCTGTGGATCATTCTATTTTCATTGTGGATTTTGGTTTGTTTTTGGATTTGTTTTCCTTCCTGACTGCTAATCTGGATTTTGTGACCTGTTTTCTGCTCCTCTTACTGTCTCTTGGAGCCAACATGCTCACCTCTCCAGCGTCGTCCCCTTCTCCAGACTACATCATCTCTCAGTACCCCTTGTTCCTGATGCTGCCCCAACTACATTATCCAGAACCCCTGGCTCAGTCCTGCTTCCTGTTTCCTGTTTGGTTTTTCTGTCCCCCCTTATTTCCACCTGAGTCTCTTAAAATAAACCTTTAAACAAACTGTAGGGTTGTCGTGTCCTCCTTGTCAGCTGGTCGAGGTAGCAAAATCATTACAGCAACACTAATTTGAACATACACAAGTATAATTGGCATTACAATCCAGTTAACTGTATACTAGTGAAGTCTGTCAGAGGAATGAATTCCAAATCAAGCTGTGTGCAGCTCAATGCAGTTGGAAAAAGAATAGTACCAGAAAGCTTTCTTCTGTTATTATAATTAGTCTGTACTGTGATCTGGTATTTTGAAGTATGAACTCAACACAGGAGGTTGAATATCTCAGCAGCATTGATGTTGATGTGCCAGTGATGACCTCCGACCTTTTAATAGCCATTGTGTTCATTGAACAGAGTTGCTCGATGGTAGATGGCATCCAGTAGGTACAATGATGACTACACTGTGGGTCTGCTCATGTGCAGTCAAAGCTGATGTCCAGAATCCCTACCTGACTCCCTGCTTCACTAACCAAATACCCCCCAGCTGTTCTATTTATATCATC
This sequence comes from Anabas testudineus, assembly GCF_900324465.2. Lineage (NCBI taxonomy): Eukaryota > Metazoa > Chordata > Actinopteri > Anabantiformes > Anabantidae > Anabas > Anabas testudineus. The sequence continues at coordinate 22,917,434 of NC_046625.1, forward strand.
ATCAAAGGCATCAAAAAACAAAAAACACAAAACACAATTTCTCTGATGCATGATGAGAAATTGCAGATACTCTAAAAATATGCTATTTTAACACTTGATAAATACAACATAAATGTTGTAGTGGTGTGTACAGTGGTGGAGATATAGGTGTACTGGGGTGGCAGAAGATAAGTTGGTACAGCAGTTAGCCATGTACCACAGGTTGAGTGGTTTGACTCCTGGCTCCCCCTGTCAAGGTGTCCTTGGATAAACACTGAAACCCTGTAGTAATGCCATCGTCTACAGTTTAGCATCTGTCCATCATGATATCCTACTAAATACTTAAGTGTGTCAGGTTTTATTATACAATATACTAATCAGCTGCAGAGGTTGGTTAATGTAATGTACATGTCCGTGAACAACTGGAGAGTAATGTTCTGTTACTACTGAAGTTGGAATTTATTCTTATACTTCGGAACTGTCCTTGGTGCTGAAGGACAGTGTCCAACTGGTACAGTGAGAAGTTACAGTCAAAGCAAGAAACTTCTAATGATCAGTGTCTTCTCTGCTACACAAGCTTGGATCTTATAGTCAGACAAGACAGTTATAACAGTGAAGCACAACAGGACCATATGGATATGTCAGGAGAGGCACGATTCAGAAAGTGTTTAAATGCTTTATTTATTGAAAACACTTCTAATGGTGCACAAATCGAATTTTGGTCTACGTATACGAGGGAACAGACTTTAAGAATGACGACTGAGGTCTAAGTGGCTGATTTAGTGTAATGTGTCTGGTTTATTTACTCACTTCTATTTCTAGAGGATTCATCTGGGACTGTCTCCTTTTTCTGAATACTCTGTCTCATACAAATATGGTTCTCTGAATCCATCTCACCTGACAATGTGTTCTTGCGTGTAAGACTCTATCCTGGGCAAACATTGGCAAAAATCTCTGGTTTACACTCAGGTCATTGTGATATGTAAGAACCAACAAGCAAGGCAATGTGAAGGGTGTAACGGAGCGGCTTAGCGGAGTTTGAAACCCTGGACGTACTTGAAACAGAGAAAAGCTTTGATAGAATGAGAATGGCTGCCAAGAGAGAAAGCAATCGAAACTCATCGAGGCTGAATGAAGTTGAACTTGTGGATGGACAGATCACACATACAAATGCAGCTGACTTCACTGGGTGAACAGGCAAAGAACAGAACATTCAGCTCTGTCCAGGAGGAGGCTGCATTTCTTCAGTGTTGCATCCACACATCAGACAATCGGGCAACAGCTGTTTAAAGAGGCTAAGACGTTAGTCGAGGTTTTTTTGTCTGCTAATGCCAGTTATTTCATAAGACAGTTCTCTCTCATGGTTGCAAAGTACCTTGAGAAGAGATGAACACATCTGCATGTGATGTGTACAAGATTCACATTCAAAGAACTTTATTGATACCAGACGGACATTGCTTTGCCTTGTTACAAGCAGCTGCCCTCTGCTCAGGAAAAGCTTGGAAACAACACCAACACCTAGAAAAACAGTGACAAAAACCAAACAAACAAACCCTTCAGCATTCGTCAATAAGCACCTACAAGGCGTCTTGTAATCTCAGCCAAGACTTATTTATAATGCTGCCATTGTGAATTAACTCTTTAAAACACACGCTCATCCACATCACTTGATTGCTGGAAGATGTATTTTAATCTTTGTTGTAAAAATAGTCACACACTTTCTGAACTTCAAATGGAAATACAGCACATGGTACAAAAACAACGGTAGCTTTGTTTGAGCTACTTATAGTAGCAGCTCGTGTGGAAGCAGCAGGAACTGCAGCAGTTTTTAGCAGCTGTCTTTCATTCTTTATTTCAGCACATTGATTTGACCCTGGTGACCTCCCCTTGCTTTTCCAGCAATGGACATGTTGGAAGTGTTGAAGAGTCGTGTAAATATGTGTAAACAGTATTTTACAATCCTGGTTTGTAACAATCTAGTGGGGTTATTATGTAGGTTATTTAATAGGTTCATTCTACACTGTGGTCATTAATTGCATCATTGCATCAATTAGTACATTGTTCTTTGTGTGTGGCTTATTGCTCCCAGGCTAGTGGTTCTTTGTTGTTTCACTGCTGACTCATCAGAGGACTACACAGGTCCAGTTCATACCTCTTGTCACCTGATGACATGCAGGATTTTTGTTCACTTGTGTTGAATTAAGTTTCTAAACAATCAAAGTGCACACATGATTGCAGTGGGATTATGTTTCCTATTAACATAATGAGTATGTGTTGACAATAAATGCAAATGGGAAGTTGCAAACACGCTGATGCTAAGATGCCTAAACCCATTATGTGGCTTAATTGAGAAAAAACAGCCACTTCACACATGTTTACTAAACAAAACCACAACCTTTCTCTAACCTTCATCAAAGTGCTTTTTGTGCCTGTTTGCTCTAGAAATACATTTGCTGCTTCTGTGAAGCATTTATGGATGTGTAAAAAAAAAAAAAAAAAAGCAGCTCGCACACAGCCATGTCCAACCCTTTACTTAATCTAGAATAGAGGATTTATTAGCCCCCACAATTTGAAATACCTTTTCAAACCCTTGTCTAACGGGTGGGGATAGTGAAGCAGTTGGTGAAGACCAAACCAGAGCATAGAGTACAGTGAACATTGGACCTACAGTCAGTAGATGGACACAAACACAACTCTAAATACATTTTCAATACTGGTTCGACGTGTAAAAATACGTAAAACTATCCAACCGTTTGCTAACAAGCCAGATTTAACATATGAAACTGATTATATCTCATTCTAAAATCCACTTATGAAAACAGAACAGTGAAATAAACCATTTTACCACATTAAGCTGTATAGGGGATGTTTAAATAACTTTAAACATAAATTTTAACTATGAACAAACACAGTTGCACTGATGTTAACACTGGTTTAGGCCAGCATATTAACGTCTTCCACTGGATAACACCACACCCTAAGAGTGTTTCTGCCATCAGTGCAGATCAACGGACGAGTTCACTTGATGGCATTTTGATGAGCTTGCAGAGCTGCTCTTTAGCAAAGTCCTGCTCCTCACATTGGCATGGTGACCACATTAAGGGAAATATTCAGTCCACACTAATGTGACGTGCAGAGCATTTCTAATTAGTGTCAAGGGCAGCTAATTATAAACCTTTGATTCCTCATAAATGAGAGGGAAGAGCAGGGGGCAAGTGAAGACAGGTAACTCTGGTAACAGCATCTTTCACTTTAATTATTCCTTCTCCCTCCTTTCAACCTTTTCCCTTCTCTTTCCTATTATTCTCTCCATCTCTATTTCTCTCTCTCTCTCTTTGTTTTCTCACTCTTTTGCTCCTCAAACCACAGCTGCTTGGAAACGTCAGTTGGGTACCAAGCGCTGGGCTGTGCTGTGTGGTTGATCTGCTCTGATATTTAGAAAGTTGCGTAGCAGTGGCCCTCTGTCTCATTAAGATGGAGTCGGCTGCTCGGCTTGAACCTCCACTGGAGAGCACAGCAGTAATTGGTAATCAGAAAGGGATGGGGCATGGCATCCCTTGCTGACTGGATGACCTCTCCCTGCTCTGTAGACAGCTACACCTTGCTATGAAACATGAATGAACATTGTACTTGACAAGTGTCTGGCTGTGCAACTGAAGCTGCTACAATCAGAACAATGTTGCCAGAATATGGCTTTTGGTGGTCTGTAGAAATCACTTGACACATGTTGTGTTCACCTGATGGTTTAAAATGACCAAAATTGCTTTAACTTTATGCCCCTTTACATGTTTGCTGACATTTTTAGTGCTGAATATTTGCCACCCTTCAGAGAATCATTATAACAACATGAGAAGACATTAAAAATGTTCATGTTTAAACGTACTTCCTGCATATTGTCCTCACAAGCAGCTTCTCCCTGAGCTTTTTCCATTAGCACTATGAGGTTTTTATGCTTGTTCTCAATAAAGACATGAAAGATCAGAGAGTTTTTTGTGTTATTATTTTAAACACATTATATTTGTTAATACTTTTGACTTAGCTGAAGATTAGATCACATTTTATGACAGATTAATGGAGAAAACCATGAAAAAAAACCCAACCTAAACCTAAAAGTATGTGAACCTAAAAGGTTCACATACTTTTTTAAGTCATACAAGTCACATGTATGCTGTCTGTTCCAGATGCAATAGCAGATATGAAAATAAAGCCCTGTTGTGGGCTTCTGCTACAGCCACTTTAGAAAAGCAACTGAATTTGATGTCGCTGTTTGGATCCAGTGGTAAATGACATTTACATTTAGTTGTTTGATTATATTCCCCATTAACTGACATAATGAGCATATATTTATTAACTAGTGTAAATAGAAAGTTGCACTAAACATAGTAAAGTGTTCCCAAGCAGCATTTTTCTTCTCTGCCAGTAGATTCAATCTTATAGTTTGACCACTTATTCTGTTTGCACTTGATTTAGCACTTGGTTGGAGTTAAGGAACGACATTAGAGAAAAACTTAACAGTGAGACACAATGACACAATGTGTTGCTCAGAAACAAAACCATAATCTTTCTCTAACCTCACCCAGAACAGGAGTTATTTACTCCTTATTTACATTATCTACTGGTTTGGGACTGGTGGCCAGAATGCACATATTCTAGGGTGCCAAACTTGATTTTGCGGTGTGACAGTCACATGCTCTGTATGCCTTTGTAATGATCCACCTCAATCACCTTTTTACACCTCTGTTGGTGTTGTCAAAGAACCCAGATGAACAGACGTTGATAAAATTAAATGTAGAGAAAGGTATAAGGAAGAACCCTGTGAAAGGAGGAATATGCAGTATAGACCCAACTGGCCTCAAACGGGTAGAAGAAGGCGGAATAGAAAGAGACCTTATGAGTTTCAAGGAAGATGGAACGAGAGGAGACCCTACGGGCCTTAATGAGAATTGAATGAGAGAAAATGGAACGACAGGAAGTTGGTCAAATCTCGAGTGGAGAGGCCCTGAGGCCTGAGTTACGACAGCAGGAAAGAAGCCAAGATTCTCTTGAGCAGCCAGACCAAAAGGAAGACAACACAGAGGGAGATTTGAGGGAGGTGCCTAAAGCATATTCAGGATCAGGAAGAAGAATCAGAGCTGGTCACTGATACCCGCATGTCTCCAATTTCAGAGGCGTCACCACCACCTGTTAGAATAGGAAATCAATATGAAATGTGTGTAAGAAGATCTGTGACGAAGTTAAAATAAGTATAAGTCAGTGGTTAGGGAAGCGAAAGTTGATGGAAAGTACCAGGAAGATTCTGCAACAACCAGAAGAGCACAGAGCTCAAAGAGGGATCCGCCCGGAGAGGTGAGACTGCCCTGGGCAGTTATCCCATCGGGACTGGAAGCCGCCTGGCAAGGTGAGGCTGCTGAGTGCAGCTGGGCCATTGGGCCTAGAGATAAGAATCCAACCAGGAGAAGAAGAGGACTGGATGATGAAATCCAACTTTAACCAGAGACTTTCAACCATCAATGTTTGCATTTTGGATGATTATGCTCTTCAACCAGCCTTATTCATCACCTACCAAGGAGTTGTGAGTAGAATAATAGTTACATAGTTACAGGGGAAGAACAGACCTATTTGATGGATTTACTGTAATGTTGATTTTATCATGTTAAACTCTTGTATTGTAGTTATTGCTGTTACTTTTTGAATCTGTTTAATAAAGTACAACATTTGCAGTTAAAGTGAAACTTTCCTGGCTTTGATTGTAATGATATAAGGATTCCTTAAAGTGTCCTGTGTCCTGAGTAGCCTCTCCTTGTTGAAGTAAAAGTAATAGATTGTGTGTGACTAGCAGCAGTAAAAGTACATTTTGAGTTTAAACATTTTCCTGCAACCACAGAAACTGTTCACATCACCAGAATGACTCTATTAGTATCTGTAGTCTCAGGCTTGTGCAGGTGCTAGTGAAGATGCAGCGGGGGAAACATTGGGATGAAGGTAGTGAATAGCTGAATGAATCTTTTGACCTGAGCCTAACATAGAAACCTGTACTGGCCAACCTTAGGCAGACTATCACAGACCACTTTAATGTAATGTGAGGGCTGGACTGGACTCCTGGGCCCCTGCCAGGTTAACAGTGTTAATTAATGTAGCACACTATTCATTCAAAAAACATGAAAACATCAGAACATAATCCCAGTGATTATGTTTCCCACAGAAACTTAATAGCAGTTGCAGTTTAGTTGCACAGGAACATAATTGCTAGGAGACAGGGTTCTGTAGCATAATTTCCCGCCTGTGTTTTCACCCAATGACTGCACGCTTTGTTCAGACTGTAACTTACCTGTTAGTGACAAATTGCCGTTGTGAATTTAATCTGTTGTCTCTGCAGTCATGCAGACAAAAACAGGACAGTGTTAATAAAAGACTATTATAACATTGATAGTAGGGGATCTACTGTAAATACAAACCCATTAAACAGACAATGGAAAAGCAATGAACAGCCATCAAGATATGTGTCATCGCTCGGAGCCACTTCAAGATCCCAGGGCAGGTTGTTCCTACTAAGACTCGAGTGGCCCCGGGGTCTGAAGGTCACCTTGTCTCATGAGTGTGTCAGAGAAGTAGAACTGTGCAGGACCACAAAGTACTTTCAAAACAAGTAAAATAATTCAATATCTAAGCTGACAGGAAAAAGAGTGCTGTGACGTGAAATGAAAATCTTTGGCCTGTGCTCTGCCAGAAGCATGGCAGTTACCCAAACTGTGTGTTTCTGTACATTACATCCATAAAAGCTTGAATACCAACTGTCTGGTCCACACACAGTGTGGTAGTAGATCTTTCTGAGACAGAGGAATGGGTATTTTGGATTTATTTATTTATCTGTTTTGTTTGTTGAAATTCAAAGAAGAAAGAAAAGGCACCACACCAGCGCCAGCTTCATGTTTTTTCCTCCCGCTCTTTGTTTTTGACACTTGACAGTACTCAGAAGCGTCAGAGTTTCACAATAAATAAAACTGAACTTCATTAACAGAAGCACATCAAAGCCAAAGGTGTCCCACTTCTGGACTGTGAGTGACAAGTGATCTGTGAGAGATGCAGAGCAAAAACACCACAGTGAGGACTGCTTAGAGCCGAAGACGGAGACAAGAAGGTAGAACACCACATCAAGCTGCATGATTGTGGGTTTAACAGTGAGTGTGTGACATCCTCAACCACCATAGTATTATTTGTTTCTATTCTTAACCATATGCCATCATCGATCTACTGCACCGGTATAATCCTGACTCTCGTGCTCCATGGATACAGCGCTGCATATAGAAAAATGTAATCTCATTAACACTGTCAGAGAAGAACCACAGCTATGCAGTTTACCAGGCGCACACCTTTAGAGATCTGTGTTCGCTTTGAAACCAAACAAAAGGTTTGACACGTAGGAAGAGACTGTTTGTGTTCTCAGTGGCAGTGACTCATCAGGTGAAATTCAGCTCCTAAAGCCTTTAATGAGAGTGTAGTGTGCCTCAAATGACATGAACCAATCTCCCTGAAAACATTTGTTGTCTGCAATCAATGACAAAAAAGTACATCTCCAACCTGCAATTTCACATAATAATTTTGGATAAAGGGGGGGGGCAATATGTTGTTGCTGTGTATTGTGCAAGTGAATGTGGGCAGAGAAAGCCTTTCAGCCTGATTTTCTCTCAGACAATCTTTATTCTGGCTCTGGGTCTTCTCCTGTAATCACAGACACTGTGCTCCAGGCATTATTATCAACCACGATAAGAGTGGACAGACCACCAGAATGACAGGAGGAGAGAAATTTTAAGGGATGGTCCAATTAGCTTTAATTCGTATGGAGAAGATGACCAGTGTATGAGAAAGGTAAAGTACAGAATCTGAAAAGCTCTGTACACTTGTTAGGAATAAATGGGAGCATACATGCATGTCAGTTGTCTGTGGCCATCAATGCCATATTCTTCCCCCCAGTCCAAATGTCATCTTGTAGTTTATTAGCATGGAGAGCAAATATCAAGGAGAAATGGGTGCATAAGTAATCGGAAGCAACGTCACAACAATGCAGAAGCTCTAAAACTAGACAGAGGGCTCTTTCATCCTCAAACCAGAAAGGTAGCAACCAAGGTTTGCAGCTTCGGTCACTACAGGTGCTCGTGCAAACCAGACACAGCTAGAGGCTGAATATGTTCCAGGGGGAATACACAATCAGACATTAATATAAAAGGTGAGATCTGGCATGTGATTGATTGATTCACTGTTAAAATCAGGTAGGAAGCAGGATGGAAGACTTCAAAGTCATTATAGAAGGGTTTTGTTTTGTTGGGTTAGGGTTTGCAGATTTAAATGCAAATTTGAAAAAAAATTACATATATACATATAAGTTTTTGAATTTGGTGACCACCAGCATTGGTCCATAAAGTCAGGCACAACCAGGTGTGATGTAGAAGAGAAGCTAATTTTACAGAACAATAAGCGGGACAGATGCATTATGCCCATTAAACTGGCTGCTTGCAGTACATAACTAGCAGTACATATAGGTCTTAATAACATGTTTCCCACATCCAACCAATGGACTGTGTATTAGGTATAAAGCTCACATGCAAGTTTTGGTCACATTGTGGCATCAGTGAGTAAGATGTGGTTATTCTGCCAAGACACTGCTGATAGCATGCATTATATTCTTCCAGTGGTGGGTGTGGGGTGACAAAACCTTAAAGTCCAGCAGCCCCTGAACAGCTCCTTTGGGGTAACCATGGCTGGATGGCTCAGAATACTCAGATACTTATTACTGTTGGTTTAAAGCGGTTAACAGTGTAAGTTGTGCACTCTCAGGTGTCCCAAGTGGACTTATTGTGATTGATCTAGAATTTAAGAGTCTTCTGAAGTTAGTGTACATTCCAGGTTTATTTTGAGGGTCTGTGGGTGGACAGTGTACTTTCATCTGGTACAGTACTGTTAGTGTATTTTGTTGATTTGATCAAAAAACAAACCATACAGAGGGGAGAAAACTTTCAGCCCTCATTCCAGGTAGGTCTTCACTGAGATCGCGCCTATAAACCAACTGAACTGGGCATGCTGTATTTGCAGCCATGATGACACATTTACCAGACAAATGGCAGATCTCTCCAACCTATTTTTCAGTAGAGGCTGTAAGAAAGAATGGATTAGTGATGCTAGGGACTGCTTCACCAACACGACTCCGCTTTCTACCTTCGCAAGATACCCATCTGACTAATTCAGGCTGTATAAACCACGTATTAGCATATGCACTTTGAAATGCATTTTCGCATGGTGAATTTTATCCTCCATCATTTCACAGAAATTGCTTTTGGAAGGGATCTCTTTATGGTGATGATAGCGAGGATGCACAACCTCTTTCAATTTACATATGGGCATGCAAGTGTTGTATTAGGACAGAGGTAAAACATCCAATCATTTCATATTTTAATTTTCCTTTTGAATTTGAATTGTGTTTCTAATTTATCTGCATCACAGCTACACAGCAAATACATCATCTTGGTGCTAACTCTAATAACACAGCTCCGTATTTCTGGCCACAACAAATCATTTACTCTCTATGGAAAACTACTGGGGTTTCATTCTAGCTCCGCAGACAACTGACATCCCAAAGTCTGCATTATAGTGGACGCCCAAGTCATGAAGGTATGAAAACTATCTGGGAGGATCTAAACAGATGACTTGGCAGTGAATTTGCTGTGACATTGAGAATCCCTCCAGAGAACGTTGTTTACCTCAGTGAGCTGATTTGTATGGTCACCAAGTATTTGTTTCCTCACTGATGGGGACAATACAGTGTCGCTGCAAGCACAGACGTGAGTATCATCAGGAGTTTCCTGTTAGATGTCGGAACAATCACAGACGACAGACCTGACTCCAAGGACGTAAGTGATTGTTTTGTTGTGTGGGACACACCACACATACTGTACACGCTTCACATGAAATAAACAGCAAAACAGGGCAGGAAGTAATTTTAACGTTTGCAGAAACCTACCTGAATCTAATCATATCACCAAACTGGACTTTGATGTTGAGCTATAACAAAGGTCACTGAAATCAACCCCCACAGATATTAAATGATTCACCAGCAACAGCATGTCTTGTACTGCCCAGTTATTTAAAGTTCCCTACAGTCAAATTATGTTGCCGTAGTAACCTGTTTGATAATAGCTCATTGTGCTTCACCCATTAAAACCCCAAAGACTGTTTAACGTTATTGCTTTAAATTACTACACTTAATTAACATACAGCACCAGTGAAAAGAGTGAATACAGCTTTTTCATTCATAGTTTTATTCTTTCCTTCAGTTCTTGTATCATCATTTATTTATTTTTTACATAATGGGGAAATGTAGTATTAGAGTGGCAAGTATTAGTGTTGGAACCTTTTGGAATTTCATGGTTTACAAATTTTATTTCTTTATTATTTATCTGATCTTCATCTAAGTCAAGAGTATCAACAAATATAATGTGCCTAAAATAATAACAAACAAAACATTCTCTTTTATGTCTTTCTTGAGAACAACCATAGAAACCTCATAGTGCTAGTGAAAAAACAATGTGAACCCTTTGAATGATAACCTCCAAAAAGCTAATTGAGTCAGGTATTAGCATACCTGGAAGAAAATTATTTTGAGTGTGTGGACTAGAGTTACTATAACAAAACCACTCAAATCTTTTGAGTTTGCTCCTCACAAGAAGAATATGCTTATGTGAGCCATACCTCATGCAAAGAAGCTTTCAGAGAATCTAACATCAATAATTGTTGATTTACATAAAGCTGGATAGGTTACAAAGTGATGTCAAAGACTTTAGAAATTCACCAGGCAAACAATCTACAAATAGAGACACTTTGGGACTGTGGTTACTCTCCTCTCTCCTTACTCCTCTATCCATTCAAATGCCACCATTGCATGTCAATAACTTTGTGTCTTCTCTCTCCTGTAGTTGTGTTTCCTCCTCTCTGTCTCCCTCTCTCTGTACTTTTCTGCAGGTATCCTCGGCCTGGAGCTGTACATCTCCAGAATCCAGTTCATCTGCCCAATGTTCTTGCTGCTTGTTGTTGTCTTTATTGCCTGCTGTTCTTTTCTCTCTTCTCTTTCCACTCACCCCAACCGGTCAAGGCAGATGGACGCCCACACTGAGCCTGATTCTGCTGGAGGTTTCTTCCTCTAAAGGGAGTTTTTCCTCTCCACTGTTGCCTAAAGCTAAAGCTCAAATGGGATTGTTGGGTTTTCTCTATAATTTTTTGTATAAATATTTTCTGTAAGGTCTTAAACCTTAAACTGTAAAGTGCCTTGAGATGTCTTCTGTTGTGATTTGGTACACATACTTTTTCCACCAGCACTATGAGGTTTTTATGGTTATTCTTAACAAAGACATACTTTTTTGTGTTAGTATACATATTTTTGTCAAAACTCTTGACTTCTTGCCACTGTTTGTAGTGAGCAAGAAGGTGAAAACAGGGTTAAAAAGAGCACAATTGGTGGAACTTCATTAGAGACATTATAAGACGATATCAAAAGAGTTTCTGTTCAGTGGCAAATGGACTTGCTTGAAGTTTTTGAAGACATCACTTTCCATTCAGAAGGCTTCATCAGTTCTGGTCAATCTTGACTTTATGATAGGAAGGTCAGATCATTTGAAAAGTTTCAAGTTTCAACTTAAAAAGTTTCTTCAAGCTCCAAGAACAATTGAACATAGTGGTGAAGCTGGTTCTAATGAGAACCACCCCAAGACAGGAAGACTGACAGTTGGCGTATTGCTGCTGCAGAGGATAAGTTCATTAAAGTTACCAGCCTCCGAGCCCAGTGCTTTCTGGAGTTTAATTAGCAGACTCGTCTCAATATCAACTCTGAGGAGGAGATGGTGTGAAATGTAGTCAAAGTTCTGCAAAGAAACCACTTCTGTGGGAGACCAGTAAGAAAGAGGGAATTACTTGGGTCATAAAACATAATTTCACCATTTGAGTTGAGGATTTAACCACGGTGTCTTTATGAGATAGAGTTATCTGTGGAGCCTTAGGGCTGTGAAACACCAAGTCTCACCAGGTGAGAGGAGTAGTGGCAAAATGGCAGAGCCACATACTGGTGTCTGAAAAACACCAGGGATCAACTCTGCCAGGACAGTCACAATCCAGAACTAAGTCAATACAATACAGAAAATACAAAATACAATACAAAACAACACAACACATACATCCAAGAAGCAAAGCCCCGGTACAGTCCTCTTCACACATCCGATATCTGACATACAAATCAACCAAACAGAACACAGGTCAGGAATATTGTTCTGCAATCACTTCATCACCGGCTGAAAACAGGCTGATGAGAGGATCGGAGGCAGAGAGGGGTCAGGCACGATAACAGGATGGAGAGTTTAGGCAGGTAAGAGCGTCAACAGTCTGTTAAATGCCCTGGTAATACAGAGCAGGTGTTTCAGAATCAGGAAGTAGGGGCAAATCAAAGGCAGGGGGGGAAACAGAGACGACAAGGAGAAAGACGTGAACCCTGAGGTCAGGAACCAGATTGTTTCATAGCCAGTGACTCTTGGGTGGCATGGTGCTGTAGTGGTTAGCAAGAACAAGCCAGGTTCAAATCCACAAGTTGGCTGGGTGTCACCCAGTGTCTGCATATTTTCTTCTCCAGCTTCCCAGGCTTCGTCCCACAGTCTACAGACGTGTGGGCAGGGGTTATGGTTAATTGGTGACTCTAAATTGTCCATGTGTGAATGTCAGTGCTTGTCTACTTTACACAGGAAGGGCGGATAAAGTTTCCTGCTGCAAAGTGTGGGTGATGGGAGAAGCTGCAGGAGAAACACTGCTCTGACTGCTAAGATGGAGTACTAGTGGTCTGATTTGATTTCTGGGGGGTCTGTGTGAAAAGAGAACTTCAGGTAACTGAGCTTCACAAAGCAGAACAGACAACTAACTAAACCTACAGTCACACTTATGACTTGAGATCAAGGGGACAAAGCATGTCTTTAACATGTCAGAATCTAATTTACGTTCATCAACATACCTGCACCAAATGGAAGAACCATATTTGACTATTTTACATGGTACTGAGGAAACCGAGGGAGGGATCCTCCCTGGGAAAGCCACAGGTGAGTGAGGTGGAGTTGAGGCCTAATAATAAGTGGTACCTAAGACAGTTTCCAATACCTGATATACAGAATCTAAAGTCCACATCCAAATCTACTGATCCAAAAACAGCGAGAGAGAACAAAACAAAGCAAAACAACTAACAAGGTACTTACAGGAATACAGAAATAACTGCAATGATGACAACAGACAATCTACCACTGAGCAAATGTCAAACAGACCAGTGGACAGGTGCGTTCAATCAGGAAGTGACCAGGGGACCAAGCCACTGCACGGGGCAGAACAGGAGCAGAGATGAAGGGTGGATCCAGATGTAGTCCAGACCACAAACCAGATGTTAAACCATGGCACAATGAAGCTCCAGGTGTTCCCAGTGGGCACGTCAATACCTGTACAACACTTTCTCCAGTTAAACCACTCATGTACATCACAAAACAATTGCACCAACCGCTCTTATTGATTTTCCTGTGGTTTGCTGGTTAAGCAGTGTTTCACCAAAACACAACATTTGACTGTTCACGATGTTTCCGCAGAACAACACTAATGTGTTATTGAATATTTAATGAAGGATGTAGCCAGCCTGTCAGCTGGTGTCAGAGCTTCTGTTGTGGACAGGATGATCGGTCTGGACCAATTAAAAGAAAATGATACAGTTGATGGAAGACAAGTGAATGACTGTACAAGTCTAGTTTCATTTGTTTCAAACGATTTCAGCTAAAATGTAAACTTTATAGGTGTTTAATACATCTAGACAGTTTCTTAACAGCTTGGAGGCCACACAGCAGTGCTACCGAACTTTTCACAAGGAAAAAAATACATTTGTGAACTAATTTCAAATTTGTGCTTTTGTGCAAACAAACTTTCAAAAGTGAAAAATATGTGTGTTACCATAGAAACTTGAGTGGTAATAAAACAGCAGCTGGTAAAGGTGGAGCTGATTTTAACTTATGTACTGAAAGCTGCTTCATCCATAATAGAATCTACAAACCAATAGCTGAAACTTGTACTTACATACAGGACCTGAGTAAAAGTATCTATTGTTATTTTAATGTGTGAAGCCCAGTGTAAACGAATACATTACTAAATACACTGCTCCAAAAATGAAAGGAACCCTTTTTAATCAGAGTTTAGCATCAAGTCAGTTAAACGTGTGGGATATTAATCTGGTCAGTTAAGTATCAGAGGGGGTTGTTAGTCAGTTTCAGCTGCTTTGGTGTTAATGAAATTAACAACAGGTGAACTTGAGGGGCAACAATGAGACGACCCCGAACACAGGAATGTTTTTACAGATTGAGAGCAACATTTTTACTCTCCTCCTTTTTACTCCTAGTTAACACTACACACACTTCTAGTTAATTACATTAAAATTGCATTAAAAACTTTTTCATACTAAATGTTTGTAATTTAACTTAATTTTGGGCAAATTACATGATAATTATATTAAAATTTCAAACTAGTTTTAAACTAATTACACTTCTTGTAATTGTATGTAATTATTTAGTCATTTAAGAGCTGTAATTTACTAGGTTACCAAGCCCAGTTAGGTGAATAAGAGACTGTGCAGCTTGTTTCATTTGCTGAAAAACAGTAAATGGCTCGAGTCTTTATGAGAATGAATGCAACTCGAAACAGAATGCTTTTATTTCTGTGGACCTTCCAGCTGTGTTTTAAAGCACTTATAGCAGTACTTTGACAGCACCATGGACCCTGTGTGCGGCAGAATACATTAAAAATGACCTCTTTTAAGTATGACACTTGATGGCTTTTACATGTCAGAATGTCAGCTGGAGAGAACTGCAGTGCCGCGGTGACACGGCTGAATCCGAGATGGGATGGAAATGCATTCAATAAGAGCACTTGACTGGCTAATTCCTCTCTGTAAATACAACACGTACGAGCGGCATTTCACTTCCACTACAGCCTCCAACACACTGAGATGAAGAGAGCAGGAAAAAAAAAAATACTGAAGAGAGAGAGAGTTATTTAAAAATGTTTTAAATGAGTCACAAACACAGCAGCGTTTGAGATCATTTGATGTGTGTGTCAGATACGTCTGCACTGATAGTAGTTAAGGGTGTATTTTCAGATCTATTTGTGCTGTGTTGTTTAGATGTTAGGATTCACAATAGACGGAGTTTGAGCCTATGACTCCACTGGGTTCTTTTTCTAAAAAAAAGCTTTCACATTGTTAGAAGGAACATAATGCCTTGCACATCAAAAGGTACTGCAGGAACAGGTAAAGTGAAAATAGTAATAAAACTAATATTAATCATCTCTTTTACTACTGAGCCATGCTGTTGGCTGTTTTTCCTCTTCTCTTCTCAGAAATGGGCGTCAACTGGATGACAGCATATGTTGCTCCCAAAACACTTTAGATTATTCAGCTTTATTATAGCTTTCACCACGTGCACTATTTCACCTGCATACAATTACAGGCTTGGCTTCTAAACTTTTAGAAGCCAGTTCGTATGATGATGTCAATGATTTAAAAAGAAAAATGATTTTGACTGGTCAGTTCAACACTTACAATCAGACTGTGGATGATGCAGAACATGATTTGTTGGAACCACTGACACTTTAGCTTCTTACAGAATATGTTAAGTTATTATCAATTATTATGAATTTTAAATCCATATGATGTTATTACTATGTAATCGGTTATTTGCAATAGTGCAATATTTCATCATCCCTTTGCATTTAAAGCAGGTCGTAGTGTTGGGTGTTATCAGTTTTTAATTACAGGTTTTTATTGCATCACTGTTACATTAGACATGTTTTTGTGCTACTCACACTGAAACCATGACAGCAAGTCCTTTTTCATGCTGACTTTAATTCAAACTTTTCCTCTCAAATGCTTCAATTATTATTATTATTGTTTTGAACTCAAAATCATTTCTTATCACCATTATTATTTCCCTGTGTTATTTGTCAAAGTGTATACTGTTCTCTGTGTTAAACGTTCAGAATTCAGAATTCATCAGTGCTCTCAAAAACCAGCTCGGTCTTCCACCTCACTTCCAGACAGACCACTCAATAATCCATTTCTAAAACTTCTTATCTTATTCTATCTCATGGTATGTTTTTAGACGTTTCAGCCTGTTTTATGTCCCGTGGGGTAGAGTAATAGAGGTTGTTTGGTTACAGAGCTGTCATTGACTATCTACTTGTAGTCCTTTTATTTAACTTTTCATGCTGGACACAAACACAGGAGGGGAGGGGGGATGGGGTGATCAAAGCTCCCTTTCATTTCACCTCCAGGCTGTGGCCTGAGATCAGGCAGCCATCACTGCAGAGATGCGCTCCTTCACCATCAAATTGTACATTGTCCATCTTGCTGCAGTTGTTTGCATCTGACACCCCCTCACTCTGTTTCTGATTCTACCTTTTGATTGGCTCGTTACCCTAAAACAAAGGAGGTGAGGAATAAACGGACACACACAAAAAAAATATTCTTGACAAGTCAATTATTCACACGTTAGAGCTGAGGAGAAGTGACTTTGCCAAACACGGGCGATAATCTCTGTTTCCATGCCGATCGAGATGTAGCAAGATTTTTGTGAATTGAAAGACGTTATCTCAGGTAACGTCAAGATACTGTCAGCTGCTTCTCTAAACACAAACTCAAACCGAGGAAAGCACCACGCGGCCATCGCTGTTCACTGGTTAAGACAAAAAAACATAGTCATGACAAACAATTGTGAGGAATGGAACACGCTGCATGGCTGCTAATTCATGAATTGATATTAGGCTTTTATGTTAATTGATGAGTGTTTGACTCTGAAATGATGCCCACGAGTGTTTTTCCTTTTGCACGTTGTTCTGTTCATTTTGCATTTAGCATTTTTTTTTTCTTGCTACATTTTTTCTATTTCTGCATATTAACCTTTATGTTATAAGGTTGGAAAACTCGTTAGTGTGGGAAACAAACAGCTGCATAAACAGTGACAGTGAGCGTGTTCCTCAACCATCTGAGACACACACACACGGAGGATTTCTGTCATGTTTGGAAATGAAGCCCAGCACCATGTTCTACTGAGGCGTCATCCTGCTCACTTTACACCACGACTCTGGTGTCTTCTGCTGGTCTGAGTGATGTTTCAGGAATGCTATGCTGATACTAAAACCGTACACTCACCTGAAGGATTGTTTTATTTCAGCACTAACTGTTCACTTTTGATCAGCTTCAATGCACAAACGCACATATTGATATTTCTATTTTCTTACAAAGGCCCGCGTGCAGCCTGCGACTGTGATGAAATTTCTCAGCACAATTTCAGATGTCTAAGAGAAGAAACAACACTAATAATTTATCCCGCTAACAATTCCCCGAAAATGAAGTAATAACTTAGATTTTTAGCAGCATTCAAAACAACAACAAAAAAAAAAGTTTCATATTGCTTTTAGGGAGCAAAGAAAACTAAAAGATCAGAACAATACAAAGTCGAAGTTAAATACAGAGAGCAGCCTTCAAAATGAGCTCCAGTGGAAGTCAGAGGTGGGTAAGAAGGCTGCTTTCTCAGCTGCCATAAATCTCTCTCCTAATGTTGCTCATAAGCTCTGACAGCGGTGCAGACAGAGCATTTGACCTGAGGTATTAATAGAAAGCCATGTTAACATTTTTTTATTAATGTGTGATATCTTTAGGATGGAGTTGAAATGTTACAGAGGAGCTGCATCTATCCCAACAACTTGTGCACTAACATAGTTCCACTAAATTTACTCTTCACACACACAAACTCCGTTTTAATCTACATCTTTTCATATAAAACACTCCACTAATACTCTCTTTCGCTGCGGACACTATAATTGTCCAGCTTGTCACACATGCTAATTGCACTGCGTCCTATATCCAGTAACCCTGTGGGACTAGAAATAGCTGGGTTTCCCATGCTCCAGGTTAATCCACTAAACTCTGAACTGTGGGATCTGCTGCAATCTGTACTGTTCCCCTGCAAACCTCCAGTGACATCCCATTTCCTCTTTAAGCTGCCTTTCAAATCTTAATTGACCCGTCACAGTTTAATTCCAGCCTGCTTCCATTCATTCTCTTAAAATGAGTGTGTGTGTGTGTGTGTGTGTGTGTCTGTGTGTGTGTGTGTGTGTGGGTGTTTTGGGGTGGGGTTGGGGGTGATTGCTGACCATAGATATCACTATTTAGTAAAGGTCATCTTACTGTACTCTTTAATGGAACATCCATATTATATCTCACACTGAGATCATGACATTTTCGCCCATCTATAGGATCAGAGTCAGGGTGGGGTGGGGTGGGTGGGGGTTTCACCCAGGTATTCACAGCCAGCACCTCCGATGTCCACACGGTGAACTAGGAATAAAGGATAACGGCTTGTAATGCGCCTCAGTCCTCAGTCCTACCTGACACCCCTTCTCATGCGCAGGGGAAGCTGCACACTCAGTGTCGGTGCGTCCCCGACCCCTTCGCTTTGAGCAGTGAGTCCTGCCGTCCGACAGGAGGCGTGTCTCCCCTACGGCCGGAGCGCAGCGCTGCCAGATGCGAGTGCGAGGGAAAGCGACTTGACTCCGTGGAACCGAATCAACTTCTTTGTGCGGCTTTGGGAACTCGCCTCATTCTCCAGCTCTGTCTGAGGTAAGCCCGGTCTTTTCCAACTTTACATCGACTTGCACGTTTGGTTTTTCCTTCTGCTGCGTTTCCCTCTGCGTTGTGCCGCGTGTTACACGTCTTCAGGAACAGGTACGAGGGGAAACAGATGACACCGCGGTGGAAGCCGTCTCAAAACGTTCCCGTGCCGGTAGAAATGCGCAGAGAACACCGCTACGCGCCTCACCGGCGAGGTTTGAAGTTCGTCCGCCAGTTTACTGGGGTAAAGTTGCTTCTCACCTGCGCCCTGAGAACCTAAAGAACATTTAAACGTGTCAGAAATGGGCTCTGACATGTGCTTTAATAAGCCTCGGAGGGACGTGACCTCCCGTGTCTTTGATCGACCTCTATTTGGAGACGCCTGTCACCTTTTCGGTTTTCCTCCTCCTCCTTCTTTTCCTCCTCGGGCTGATGCCTTTCACTGTTTGTGGCTTTGAAAACCATTATGGGGCTCGTTAAATGCCCGCCACGGTCTGCTTTATAAATGATCCGCAGATAACGTCCTCTAGTTTACGGTGGGGGGGGGGCTGGTTCGGAACCGGCGGAGACGAGCCGCGCGTTAAATCCCACAGCTGATAAGTACATCAGCTTTAAATCAACTTTACCATCACGCAGCACTGGACGCGCCGCGCTCAGCCTGATTAAAAGCCCTGTTCAGATGCACAAAGGGCCATTTGTTGGGCTGTAGTTCTATCTGTAAAAGGAGCTGGTGCCAGCTGTGCTTTCCACTGCCAACAGGCTCTGGAAGCACCTTTCTATATTCTAGGTTTCCCCCTGCTACTGTATCTAACTGTGGCTCTGTCTAATTAATATTAGTTTCCTTCTTATTTGTCTTCTTTGTTAATTAAAACAGGCCTAAGTGAGGAGAGACAACCCCCCCCCCCCCATTATAATATGTTAGTCACATATAAGCTCAGAAAAACAAATAAAAAAAGTATTTTCAACAGTGAGAAATCAACTTGTAAGTTCAGCTGACTGTCGTCCAGTCTTCATTTAGTCTCAGCTCATCTACTATAGCTAGGTCCAGTTATTTATCATTATTTCAACTTCCACGTCGCTTCATTTCATTCTTTCTAAAACGTTGGACAGTCTGGGGGGTGGGGGTGAAACAAACTGATCCCCGCCGCTGTCCGTGGTGCTGAAACCCCCTCAGTGCAGAGGCTGCTTGGGAGACACAGCCTGTGTCCGTGCTGCTGACAGCTCCTCATAAGCAAACAGCAAATGTTAAAACATGTGTAGTTGAACATCTGAGTCTTTTTCTATTTTTAAAATCATTTTTTAAATCTGACACTTTATCACGGCTCCGTGTTTTAATTGTAACGTTCATTTAGTGTTGAGATGTGCTTTAGAAGCCACTCTTCTTTTAATCTGTGCGTGTTTAAATCGTTTTAAATGAAGTAAAAAACAAAACAAAACGATGCATCCGATTAAACAGCCAGACCTGCACTGAACAATTACACAGCTCCTAATAAAACAGTCAGTGTGGATTCTCTGTCTGGAGATCCACGCAGGTGGAAAATGTTTCCTGTAATTCTTTTTGTAAATAAGTTAGAGGCCACAGTGCAGCCTGTGGGGGGGGACACTGGGTAGAAACCCCTCTGTCGGACTCACACATGCACTTCACATGTGCCGCTGAGGATTCTTATTTAACAGGCTGCACAGAAAAGTAGAAAGTAGAGAAAAGTAATCATTTCAAAAGAAAGAACACGAGCACTGGGATCCAGCAGGGGCTATTCATCATGTGGAGTGTTCGCTGACAGCTTTGGTTCACGGAGCTCTCACACGAGTCCGAGCTTGACTGACTCCGATCAAACGCGGCCGATCTCTTTTCAAATTCATAGACTGGCTTTTATTCGGCTGTTGCGCGGCTCCGCTGAACCAGACCGAGGCGAAAATCAGAGGAACAACCGGAGAGCGGCGGCAGGTTGACCGGAGGGTGGGGGTGGTGGTGGTGGGTGGTGGGGGGGCTGACACGGCATCAGGGACAGAGAAGGCAGGAAAAAAAAAAAAAAAAAAAAGGAATTATGAGGTAGGTGGGGGAGCTCAGGGGTGGCAGGGCGAAGTGTGGTCAGCAGAAGCCCGGTCCACCGTGCGCGCTCCGCCGCTACCAGTGCTGGCTCGACGTCAGATGCTGTGCGGCAGTGCAGCAGGAGGAGCTCGGTGTGGCGAGGCTGCTGAGACCGCCGCTTCGCTCGCTCGCACTCTCACTTGGTCACGCTGGATCTCTAGAAGCCTCCCCAGCTCTCGCCGTCTCGCTCACCCACCCTCACCCTCCCCACCACCACCACCACCACCACCACCACCTCTCTCTCCAACCTTTTGCCTGTGTCTTTCAGCAGATGGATTTCTTCAAGCTCTGCCCAGTGTAACATGGATGTCCCGCCACCCCCACCACCACCACCTCCACCATCATCTTTCTCAGCTGAGTCGGAGGGCTGCTTCTCCTTGGCGCAGTGAGCTGGACACGCAGTGCTTCTTTTTCTTTTTCTTCTTCTTCTTCTTCTTCTTCTTCTTCTTGTTTTTTTTTTTTTTTTTTTTTGCCAAATGGATGTGGAGAAGCCCTAGCGTCACCCAGTCCGCCAGTGGTGATCATGCCGTGATCTTGCAGCCGCCTTACTTCACGTAAAAGGGGTGAAAGAGAAAAACAAAAAGATCTGGGGAATATATCGATTCAGGGAGTAAAATCCTGTGCACCACACAAGCACCATGAAGATTACCTCCCTCCTGATGTTTAATGCCAGATTCAGGTGCACCATCAGGCTTCTACTGCTGCTTTTACACTCTGTGGGATATTCTCATGGGATGCCGCATGTGTTGAGATTTGGTGAGCTACTGCTTTTTTCTTTTTCTCTCTCTTTCATGTAGCCCTAAAAGTTTGACGGGTGTCTTTCCCCTATCCCCACCACTCTTCCTCCCTTCTCTCACTTGTGGAAAAATAGCTGAAGTTGCTCTTCTGAGTGTTATTCGCAGTGTAACGAGGGGTTTTCAGGCAGCAAGAGACTAATGAATGCAAAGAGTTGGCACAGATGTGCACTACTGGTAGGGTACTGCCAAAAACTGCTATTGATATAATATAATACACAGGGAAGAGAGACTGGACAGTAGGTCCAATAACTTGTTGCTGTGTGTGGAAGTTGGACAACATGTCCCAGTCCTGTGTGTTTAGTGGTGACATCTGTTTTCTGAAGGATCTTGGACCGTGATTTCCTAAAGTAGAGCTCTAATGTGCAAACAGACATATTTCAGCACCACCCGGCCGTCCAGTGTGTTTGTTGTAACACGTTGCGGCTACAGTGTGCGAGACTGCAACACAAGTCCACATGGTTTTTTTTACCGGTTGCGTCATTTCATCAAATGGAAATATCCCACATGTCTCATGAGCAACAGAAGGCCCAGTCGGGCCTGTATAACTTAGTGCTGGGGTCAGCGGTTGCTGTGTTTAAGACTTGCATCAGCAAGTCAGCGGGAAGAAGATGAAACAGTGCAGAAAGACAACGTTTGATTACACGTGTTTATCAATGATACTTCTAAATCACACACACAGAAACCACAGCACACACACACACACACACACACACACACACACACACTGAAATGGACAAATTCCTTTTTTGCTGAACAATCCAGTCGTTTTTGTTTGGTGTGAATCGGAGGAGATGGAGCACACTGTCTGTAATTAAATCCACATTTCCACAAATATCCATTTCATTAATTCATAAATGCAAATTGATGAGGTGCTGATTGATTTTTCTGCTGATGGAGCTGCAGGCTTTGATTCCGATTCACAGGCATCTGAGATGAGCGTGGATGGAAATTCAGTGAACCTCTTGCCTGCTGTGTGTCAGTCAAGTCGTGCTCACTTCACATTACCGTGACTCGTGCCCGACTAAGAGTCTTTCAACAAGAGAATAAACACCCTGTACCCGATTACAGCCCATCATATCATCACAGTCTCTATAGCTCCCCAGCAAAAGAGGCCCGTACTTGACAACAGCAGCAGCAGCATCAGAAGGCTGAATCTGTCCATTCCTCTTTGATCAGCTACCTGCCACTCAGGTATTGACAGGTCTGTTCAGCAGGCACCTGTAACGTGTGATGTTATTTCTAATGATCATGCTGTGTGACCGATTTCAGTTTAAGATGTGGAAACATTCATCAGGAGCAAGGAGACAATTGTATCAGCTGAATGTGATTGTAGTTATATATTAGTCTGAGCTGTGCAGTGAGAACACTGATCCAAATATAAATAAGTATAAATGTTAAAGGAGCATAACACAAATTCAGTAGTGCACTGAGGCAGTAGGGGTGTAGATATACTGGCTTTAGTATGGATCTGCCTCTGGAAACACAGAGTCCTTCACTTCACATGACGCAACTCAGCAAGGTCTTTCACGAAATCCTCCCATCCTGGAAAAAGTGTCAGTGTCACCACATCCCCCAGGCTGTACCCAGAAAACAACAAATTCAACCACAGATGACATCATCATCATCACCAGATCATAAAACTGATGTGTAACAATGAATTAATTAGATTTAATGACTTTGACTAGAACATTCTTGACTGTGGAGCAGCTAAACCACGCATACATATCTGCAAAGTTTAGTTTTAGACATCAACAATACTTAACTCCCACATGTACATGTGAGCTGGGAGGAAATATGTTCCAGTGAGATCAAGGACCATTTTTTTTTAAATAGGAGCAAGAGCCTCACAACATTAGCTCCAGTACATCTTTACACCTCGTCTTGTCCACTGTCAAACCTGCACACACACACACACACACACACACACACACACACACACTGACTTTTCTCAGCTTCTCTTTATAAATTCAGCTATTCCAAAGTTTTTTTTTGAACCTTCCTTTTTAAGCAGCCAATCTTCAAAACAGCAGCTTGCAAATGATTTGGCTTCTTTAGTGAACGGATGAATTAGCCAAGAGTGGCGCATAAGAAAAAAAAAAAAAAACGGGATTTTCATTTTGAAATTTGAGAGAAACAGCTCAGCATGAGGATGTCACAGGTGTTGTTTTTAAATCAATCTGACCGGGGGTGAAAAAAATAAAATAAAGTTTTTCAGATTCTGAGAATGAGTATTAAAAAATCCCAAAAAAACATTTGGAGCATATATCTTAGTGGTTCAGATTATTTTTAATAATTAGATGGAGGCAGCGGAACAGATGGTTCTGATAGTGTGGCTGTTCTGCTGTTTAGATTTAACCACTGCAATATGCGACCTGCAGCTCTGGAGCTCTGACCTCAGCCTGCAGGGTCTGATGAAATGTCCCAGAATCCTTTGAGAAGTTCCATTGCAGACAGGTGAAGTCAGGAAGTGAAATGACTTGTGTGGAGGAGAAGTCGTACTCAGGGTCACTTCACAGGGATGCAGCACAACGTATTTCACATCTTCACCGCGCTGCATGAGCTGCTGGTGTCAAGCAGATGAAAAGCAGCATAATCAAAAAAAGTGTACAACACAGAGGAGGTATGGGAAGGCAGGGATCAAACACTACATTTCTCAGCACTGCTACAGAGTCATGGACGCCCACGGGGCTCCTCACAGCTTTTTTTTTGTGTCTGTTTATACTGG
This sequence comes from Anabas testudineus, assembly GCF_900324465.2. NCBI lineage: Eukaryota > Metazoa > Chordata > Actinopteri > Anabantiformes > Anabantidae > Anabas > Anabas testudineus. Next base: position 22,941,739 of record NC_046625.1, read on the forward strand.
TACTTTATGTCTTTGTGATCTTGAGAGTGAAGAGATTGAATTAGGTGTGTTGGCGCCGGCTACCGTTGTCGGTATTAATATGAAGGTCAGCATCTAATGGGGCAGGCGAGCTAAATGTTGCAGGTCATGGCTAGAAAAACTCGCTCTTTAGAAAAACAACTCACTGATCTGGCCTGTCAATAACTGAAGAGGAACGTTGACATTATCCTCCAGCCCCTGGCCCCCGCCTCGCTGATGACTTGGCAAATGCGAGCTGCTTGGAAACAACGCAGGTCGCTGCGCACTGGGGCGTTAGGTGTGAAGCGGGAGGGGGCGATCTCAGCTTCTTTCAATAAACAAGTTAATTTCCCTGATATCTTTTGATATGATTTTCAATTCATCAATGTCGCCGGAGGTGCTTCCTGAACAGACAGCTGGGAAGTGATTAGAATGAACAGAGTGGATTAAACCATGACTGAAAACGGACTTTATTTCTCCTTTCTGAGTGATATTGAGTAAAAGCTAGTGTCCAGCTGTTTTAGGAAATGACTGAGCCTATTTGAATAATGAAACTTTCAGTGATGGAACATGAACTTTAAACACCTAATCTGTAAAACTAATTCACAAACTGAATGTGTCTGGTGCATACAGTGTGAGCAAACTGCCACCTCTCAATCCAGTCCAGATAACTGAGAGGCACTAAATGATCATCAGGTCATAGACATGTCAAAATGTACCATTTGAATCCAGCACATGTTACAGTATCCTCATTAGTTTACAGTAAGTTTCCTTACCTCTCTAGTGTTGCTGCACAGTCAACTGTGTTCAGAAGAGACTCAGATGCTCCAAATGACAACAATAATCCTCATATTTCATGTTTGGACGGCCTCACTTGCTGGTTGCCCATAATGTTTACTGCTTGTGTTGTCACACTTCCTAAATTTGTGATGCCACAGGGGAGGTAACACTGCTTGCAAAACACTCCTGCTTGTCTTTCTACGACAGCTTTTCCACGACACAAACAGCTTTTCGCAGTCGGCTTTGTTCACAGAACATCCAGCTCGACACAAATGCAGCATCACTCGAACGACGAAGAGCCAACGAGTACAGTAGATACCTAATACTGTAAATATACACTTTTCAGGCAGCAGATAAATGAAAATGAGCTGTAACCATACAGGTCCCTACTGCAGTGTGAGTGTATTGATGTGCTGAGTTTAAATGGTATCTTTGATTCAGCTGTTGTTTCCCCTGGTGGGTATTAAAGACATCGCACATAACATACTACTGAAGTAAGAGATGACATTTTCTACACAATCAATAGTCATGATGTCAGAAATAATATTAATCATAACAATAATAAACAAGAAAAGAAGTCGAGATTGAAAAAGGACGCAGGTAATGGATTATGAATTGTCGTCCAGCCACAAAGGCATCCGCACATGAAAGGAGAGCGGCTCATTTCTATACAGTGTTTGGCAGAAAAGGCTCTGTGGTTGAACATGATTATAATATGAATCCAAGCAGCGTGTTAAAGATTCAACGGGGATGGTGATAAAAGCCCTCAGGGGTACTAAACGGAACTGCTGAGATATAGCACACAATGAAAAAACCAACTATGCACAAGGCAGACGATGCTGTTACATCTCAGACTGGAGAATTAGCTAAACATGGGAGAAAATGTGATCACTGGCTAACATAAGACTGTTTCTGCCATTCCTTTACCGTGTGTGTATATTTATTGCATCCGAATTTCCCCTCTAAACTGTATTGAACATGCAAACATATTTATTAAGCAGTCTGCAGTGAAACTGCTGTGATGTGAAATAAAAACAACCTTTGCTGCACAACAGACCACACCATCCTGCCTCGATCTGTCAGCCATCTGTGGCTCCATATTATCCATTTTGCTTCTGTCAAATTAACAAACACTGAGATTCCATTTGAATACTTTATTGGAACGGACAAAAACAACAGAGGATTCTGTGTCCACAACAACATTTAATATATGATTTATAACACATCATACAGCAGAGCTACCGTCATGTTTTAACAGACAATAAAAACCAATGACAGCCAGCACTGAACCAGTCATGAGGGTAAATAGAACTACAGCCATGTCAAGTTAGGTTGACACGCATAGCAAACAGTGTAGGAACAGCAGCCACAATTCACTGGCGGCAGCACGTGTGCTAATGTTTGGTCCACAGCAGCCATGCACACCAATACCTCAGGAATTAGAGGTAGATAAAAAAAGAAAAACATATGACTGCAAGTGCAAAGGAAAAGTCGAGTGACAGCATCACTGAAGAAGACATTTCAACAGACACAGCTGAGGCTCAAAAGCTGAGGAGATGCTTCAAAAGACGGGTCAGAGGAATTCTGTAGCGTGGAGATATTTTGTCTTTAAAGTCCAAGAGAAGCAGAGTGGTGCTGCATGTTACCACGAGGACTTTTTTTTACCATCTGAAGCATGCACAATGTAAGACTGCACAGTGATACCAACAACATCAGACCACAGAGTCCACTTTATTCAGTGCCACAGAAAGAGACAGAGTGATATCACAAACCCAGTGTCAACTTGCAGTCATGTATGTTGCATTTAAGCAGCTGAATTAACCTTATGATGTCTTATGATGGGAACTTTAACCTTGACAGACATTGGGATTTGGTTTATGTGATATATATACTGTATATAATAGAAATCAGCAGCAGCATTAGTGAAGTTTCCCATGTGAAAGGGCCCCTCATTGTCTTACAATCTCGAACCATATGCAAACTATTCCAGCACCTAATCGTGACTGTTGAATATAATGCTGAACTCAGGATGCACTCATGCAGCAGGCAGAGCCGGATCCTCCTGCTCAAATTTTTCACTCATTTGTTTACTAGCTCTACATCTTTCCTCGTTGAATTAGCAAGCTGAATCAGAAGTGTTGGAAGTCAAGGTTATTCAGAGTTAGCATCGCAGCTATCATTTCAGTTAGAAGCATGCTGATTGAACTGCACCTCAATCGAAAAAAGCTAATCGGACTTGATGGGACTGCGCTAAGGAGGCAGATTTCTTCTAAAGTGGATAGCAATTTGCTGCACTGCACTTTTTTTTTTGGATGGGTAATAGTTATTTGATGTTTGACAAACCAGTGTAAGAACAGGACAAAACAAATGATTTTAAACTGAGAACAACCTTCAAGATGAAAAAGCCTTTTTATCTGGATAGTCTAGTGGGCTGACGGATCACGGCTGTGGCCTACCTGCAGTAGAGGTCGTTTGGCAAGACCTCCTTACGCTTAACCTGCCTTTACCTTGTACCTCACTTGTAAGACGCTTTGGATAAAAGTGTCGGTCAAATGACTGAATGTAAAAAAAGAGTAAATGTAAAGCCTTGGGCTGTTGTAGATTGATGGAAGACTTCAACAACCTATTTTAATCTTTATTTATTTCAAATCCCAAGCTGAAAAATGATCATCCATGATCACACTTATTGTTGCCGGCTCTGTAATGTGACGGATGTGGAGTTTGGTCTAAAAATTGGTCTCACTTTCCAGCACATGAGACAATGTGCTTCTATACAAAACCAATAATGCTGAGCAAAGGGCTTTTATATATTTAGACTGAAATCCACTGCTGTTCTCCTTCAGGTGTCTTTGTGTTCATTATACCCTCCTGCACTGTAAATGTACTTTATATGCTCTGCCATCAGCATTTCTTCCACAAGTGCTCTGCCAGATAGGTATTCCACTCAAAATGGTACAGTATATAACAGGTATTGTAAAACATGTTTATGTATTTGCCTGTAACTTGATTAACAGCGCTGTCAGACAAAGGCAAACGCTGCTTTTTGATATTCAGTGAAGGACCTCAGTACATCCTCTATCTGTTGCCAAAGCATTCAGCTGACATCTCTGGATTGTGTGTACTGCCACACAATCAAATGCAGTATTTTTAATGCAGTGAATTAGTGGCATGTGATTGGATCACTGCCATGTGGAAAAATATGGGCCCTTCATATAAATCATTAGCACTGTGCCCTTGCATTGGCAAGGCTTGATAGCCACCCCGGCAAATGTCCTCTATAGTCAACCCTCAAAGACTTGTACTGTTCACCAAGATAAGGCTGTGAGACAGAGAGAACCACTGCTGCTTCTCCATAGATAAACTTTAGGAAAGTAAAGATATGATTCATTAAAACTTGGAATGGTGATTAGTTTAACGGATGGATGGTTGGACATTTGTAATCTGAGACATTTTGTGTACAGTTGACAATTTGTCCTTCCGGCTGAGGGAATGTCACTTGTCTGTCTTTGTAAGAGTTCACATTCTTTGGGGAGTGAAGACTGATGCTCATGGCCAGCTATACATTAGAATATGTTATTTCCCGGGTAAATTCAGATCTTTAGGAAGGACATCAGTATTCAACGTACCATTTTATGCATGCGTTGAGAAATGTGGACCTGATGTCTGGTCAGTAGCTGCTAGAAGATTTAGCATATAGCTGGAAGTTTTGAGTTCTGATAACTGGATTTTTTTTATGTTCAAAATGTTTCATTACTCATCAAAGTGGCTTCTTTAGCTTGAGCAAAATTGGTTTTGTTCCTCTTTGGCCTGAATATCACAAAGTGTAGGACCAGGCCTTCCTGGTCTTAGTCTTCTTGGGGTTATTGGGGGCTTCTTTTCTTGTTTGTTCCACACTTTTCGCTGGTGGTTCTAGTCGCTTCTTCAGTCTGAGGAAAGTTGGTAGGATTCCACACATTTATCCTCCAGAGGAGTTTTGTTCCTTCACTTCCTAGGAGGTGTGTAATGTTGTTTTATGTTGATATTTACCTGTGGGTTTCCGTAGAACAACAGTTCTGCTCAAGTGGAAGATGTTCTTCACAGAGAGACAAAGGCAGTGAATTTCCCTTTTTTCACATCTAGGAGAACCTGGTTTGAGCCAGTAGTCATGTCTGCTGAGATAGAAAGAAGTTTGGCAGTTTCACAGAATGGCAACACTCATTGTATCATCCTTCATTGAGGGCAACTCAAGCATATAATGTGTCAGTGACTCTTTTTGTGCCTTTGGCAGCAGAGAACATGTTCTACCATGGCAGTACTTCCACTTCACTTGTTCTTTTAGTTTATGATGATTTCCTCCTTTACTGGCCTTATTTAAACAGCTATAGAGTGCATGCTCGTGTTTTACAAGGTGGAGGGTCCTGAGTAGTTTCTTTTAAAAGATAAAGATAAAACATTGTCTGTCTTATCAGTGGTAATAGGGATTCAACTCATATGTTAACCTCTAAATTTACATTGCTATTCATTTTTCATAGTTATAATAATGCATTATTACATTGTTATGAGCAGAACAATACAACTATGGATTGAAATTGATATTTTTGATGATTGATGATTATCAAAAGCAGCATAGCAACCATGGCTACTGTAACAGCTCAAACAACTCACCCAAGCCTTGACAACAGACAGACTCTGATCCTGCTGGATTGACATTTGATCTCCGGGAACCACAAGGTCCAGTTGAGGCATGCTAGAAGAAATTCCAATGGAAGGTGCCCAGGTACATGAACATTAACATGGAGTCACCCTCCTCCCACCCAAGCAACGTGAGTGGCAAAGGCTGTTTGTCTAACTGGGGTTTTGTCACTCACATCAAGAATAGAGACAGTCACCCCATTGTTAATTCACCACCTGAATCCTCTTTGGTCTAGGACCTAGACCAAAGAGGATTCATCAAAAACAGAAACCCCGAAGACTGTTCAATCAACTGTTCACAACAAAAACAGCCCCAAACCATAAGTGTTTCATTACAATTTTATAAACTAAACTGGCCATTTCTATTTAGCACCCTGCTCACATTTGGCTTCGCAGAGTCATTCATCCACTGGATCAACACACTATACACCTCACCCAGGGCCACACAACCAGGGGAACCAGACAAGGATGACCACTCTCTTCATCTCTGTGAGCCTTTTTTAAAGAACCACTAGCAGCAGCCATTACACAAAACATCCAAATTAAAGCAATCCAGTACACAAACGTAAAACTTAAATGTAGTCTTTGTGCAGATATTATTACATATTATTACACCTACAGGACCCCCACATCTCACTACAGGAAACATTTAAAATTATTAATTCATTTTCCCACAAACTCTAACTACATTATAAACTTGACGCCTGAGATGCTGCAGAACAGGAATCCCTCCTTTCATTTCATATTGGCAACATTAAATACCTAGGCATAAGTGTTTCCCCCAGGCTGTCAGAGTTATTCAGTCTCTACTACACTCCTCTTTTAAAAAAGATAGACGATGATCTTTGGACGTTGGACAAACTTTCACTCAAATTGAACAAATCAAAACGAAAATGAAAATCCTGCCTCAGATAAACTACCTGTTTTTAATGCTTCCCACAGCCCCAACAAACAACTGGTTTCAATGACTAGAGTCACTAACATCTCACTTCTACTGGAAAAACAAAAAACCTAGAATTTCACTGTCAACAAAAATCACAAGGCAGCCTTGAAGCCCTCAACTTCCAACACTCTTTCCTAGCAACACAATTACAATACTTAGTCAAATGAATCCAAAAAGATAATTACAACAGCTCATGGATAGATTCAGAGCAAATTTTTCAGTCACAGATCTCGCTTTCATGCCACAATCATTCACAAAATAAACTATTTCTTCAACTCTGACAGGCTGGTGGAAAGCTCAAGATCACCAATTCAACAATTCAAGCTCACCAATTCAACACTAACTTACAAACTTACAAACATTACAAGCACAAACAAATCTAAATCTCTAGATCTCTATAAAATCATATCAAATACAGACATAGTAACAGCAGTCCCTATAACAAAATGGAAAAAAGGTCTCACTCCGACTTTTGGATAGAAGTTTGTGATAAATTGTTTGTATGACGAGAAACACCAGTTTACAACTAATACAACACAAGACAATACACAGAACCCACCTTACACAAAGTAAAATAGAATTAACCAACACCGACATCTGTTCACGATGCACCTTGGGTAGTACCGACGATTACTTCCACACCAACTGGGCCTGCAAACCAGTTCTTTCCCTCTGGGCAGCTGTGACAGAGTTCTTACATCCTACATCACCATCCCCATGTTGGCTTAGATCACCAACGCTGCTCATCTCCCAGTTAAATATAGAAATTCACTATTCATTTCTTTACCTATCACCAAAAAAAATGTATTATCTTCTTATAGAACACATACTCATAGGGAAAAGCTTTTACTACAGCATTGAACCCTTTCTGAAATTCTTTTCCTCAATCTCCCTATTCTTTTTTTCATCTGCCATCACTATAGTTGCAATTATTGAATTGTTGTTATAATCCTCCCCTTCTTCCCTTCTGCCCCCTTTATTATCATTATTATTATTATTACTGCATGCATGCCCCCCCCTTTTTCCGTTTTTCCAATGGCACCCAATACCCCAATGCAAACAGACACACCTTACACACTGCGCATGTCCTGTCTTTTTTTCTAACAAAAAGGAAAGGAAATTAGTAACAGTTGGTAAAAAAAGTCAACTCACCTTCTTCCTCTAGAGCTTATTGTGATTACTACCTTTCACCACATTAGCAGGTTTTTGCCTCATCTCTTCGATGTACCGCACATGCACATGAGCGTATTGTTCAGGTTTTCTAAGTCTAAGCAGGACTCTTCATGCGTGCAGGGATTTTTAGCCACATGTTGAAGTGTCGCTGGACGCTTCAGCAAAGAAGTTGACTGTCCAGATTTTCCAGAAGGGATTAGTATTGTATAAATTATTATTATCGACGACTATACCCAGTATTTTTATAATAAAAGAATATTATGCACATGCAAACATAAGAATTGTTTCTGCTGTCTGTCATACTGAAAATATCCTTTGGAAAAAAGGACACACGCTGTAAAGTGTAGGACAGGAAATGACTCACCACACTGCTCTGGTCCTCTCTGCCATGTTATCTACATGTCTATTCATATCTGTGTTATTCTCCTCGCTGTTTTTACAAGTCATGAGAAAAAGAAATATTTTGCTTAAATTACTTTATTTGCCTTAGTGCTGCCAGTCTGAATTATCAGCCTTCTTAAATTGAGTTTAGCAGTGGTGGCTTTGTGAGCATTACACTGTGTCTTGGCCCACAGCCAACACACTGCTGGTAAATATATTTAAATCAGTGCAAAGCTGCTTAAAATATTCATATTTCACTCATTGCTAGTTTATAGAAATTTGAACCTATCTCCGGCTGGTAAAATCAGTTACATGGATAAAATATACATATATCATTTTACATTTTAGAGGAACAAAGAAAGTGGGATTTGGTTAGAGGTGGTGAGACGTTGAGCTCCTGTGAGCAGTATGTGTTTTTCTGATATGGCTGGATTTAGATGCTCTGTCTCTCCCGGCTGTGAGAGGCAGGAGAATGCATGCCATGTTCCTCTCAGTACAACCACACATGAAGACCATTAATTTGCCACATAAAAAGATTATTCTGAAAACAGTTTCTCTGCATTCTGCCGCCAGCTTGAAACAGAAAGTCTGTGCCCGCTGTTGGCTTTGCCAATAAGGCAAGAATGTGGATGTAATTAGCTGAGTTTTAGATGCTGACTGAGCAGGAGGTGACTTACAGAACCATGTGGAGTAACACTGATGGAGACGCACTGTTCCAGCTGAAATGGAAGACACTGAGGACATACGTGACCAGATCCATTCCCTGTATCACTGTGACAGTAATACGAGCTAGGACTTCTCGTGACACACTGTCCTCTGCTCCTTTTCATCTTTGTCCTACACTTCAGCCTCTGTGTGCTAACCACTGCCTCCTGGTGCCCTGGCTAAAATTAGGATACATTTTCCATATGCTCCATTTTGTATGTTTTCTAGTGACCTCTGGAAGTCTTATGACTGTTCTCAATTCACACAAGGACAGAGAAGATTTAAAATGTATTTTCCATGTTTACAATGCAAGACATTGTGTGAACAGCAACTTAGCAGGAGCTGACAGAAGGACTTTCTGAATCCAACCCAGTCTACAAACCCAATTTTTTGGAGTGGACTAAATCACCAGGTGGATTGTGAATATACTAATGCGGTTTATTTTTTTCAATGAAGCAAATGCTAAAATTATTAATGGAACGAGTCATTAGGAGGTGGTGGGGTGGACGGTGGGTGCACATTGTGCACAAATGTCACACCACAGACCCAAGATCAAATACACAGTGTGTGGTTAGGTTTAGGCATGAAAAGGTTTGTTTATGTTTTTCCTATATTAAGATTTTATAAGATAAGATATAAAAAAAAATTTTCCTGCCACAATATTTGATCTTGCAGAACGTCCATTGTCTGGAGATATGCATGTATCAGTATAACAGGATTTGCCATTTATGTTCATTTTCAACATGTCATCAAATTTGCAGTAGAAAATGTAATTTGGATGCTAAATATGTTCCCTACAAAACATAAGTGGTTTTTGAAATTTGTTGTAGTATGGTAAATGTGATCTTAGGAAAGAGAGTTGGTGATGACAATGATGATGATGATGACAATGATTTATGATAATTTACTGTCTCATCATTTTCCAAACAGTTATCTGATATTTAGTTGGTAATTACTGGGTATATTTCCATTAAAGCCCTGGAGAATTGAAAACAAGACAATAAGCATTCCCTGCTAAAATTACAATCTTTTTATAGCTATTGAAAAGAAATATGTAGTAGACAATTAGAAATCTGTTCATAAACAATCATCAATATCCAAAGAAGTTATTGTATCATCAGAGAGAAAATGTTCCACGTAGAGTCGCTTTATTTTCACAGTCATGTTTGATATGTTTGCACGTGTATCTGCTCAGTTTATGTTCTCTGCTTAAAAGTTACGTTTAAAGTTGGCACCATTGATTGGCTCAGTAATTTGGTCCAAACTAAAAGCTCAACAACTACTGGATGGCTTGTCATGAGCTTTTTGTCCAGACATTAGGTTTCTTTTTTTGGGGATCAAGGATGACTTTGGTGAAGCCTTGTCTTTCCCTCTAGCGGCAGTTTAAGGTTTAAAAGCTACATGTAAAACTTCAACTCAACTTGACTTGCTCATCATGTAGGACAGACGCTGCGCTCGACTTCAATGCAATTACAGCCCATTGAACCTAAATGGTTCATCTGTTTTCATCGTAGTCATCGTCAGGAGAACAAACAATTGACTTAAGACCTTACCTTAACTGTTGACCACATGGTAAACTGAAAATTCACATAGCCATGCACACAGACTGCACAACTGTGTGTAAAAGCAATTCTATGGATCTATATTATGGCTGCCAGAGGGGGCATTCCATCACCTGAAAGTCCAATTATCCCAACTGAGCTCTCCAGATGTCTCTGTCTTCCCTTCTGCTGCCTGGAAGACAGGTGTTTGGAGACCAGAGCTGTATATTTTGTAAGTAAAAGGCTCTGATTGAGAATGGCAGGGAAGCCTCCTAGTCAATAACTCATTTGGAAAGGGTTATGAATTAGAATGATCTTGCTGAGGGGAAGGTAGACTCCAGCTTATATCTTGCTCCGAGTCGCTAAAGAAACTGGAATAATAATCCTGCAGGAAAATCGATGGCAGAATGCAGCGCCACGGGGATAAATACCTGCACAGGCCCCTGTCTGCACCATACAACTCTTATCTGTCAATCGTGTGAATTTCTGCTGATACACCATAAATCCAATTCCCTTAAATGTCATGTTAAAATTTCAGGCCATTTAGATTGGCCTGTGGATAGAGGGGGACTGCTTCCTTCTCCTAGGGCCTAGGATTATATGTCAATAATGTCCTCAGTGCCAGCAAGGTTCTTTCATTAGCTTGTATTTAAATTGAAGTGTCATCCATATTATGAGAGCCTGCTCCACGTCTAAGTGTCTGCGCAGTGTTTGTGTGCATATGTGTGTGTTTGCTGCTGGTACAACAGTCGGGCACTTTCTCATCTCTTAACCTTAAAAGAGTCATCAGATCAGTTCATCAAGTCAAAGAATGATGTGTTGGGAGAGTGTATGGAGTGGCAGAGATGCAGCATGGTGGAGGTTACACAGGCCATCCCTAAATGTCTTAGTGTTTTAACAACGCACTAAAAGGTTTAGTGACAGCTTCGAACATAACTACAAGTGATAGATTTACATCATTAAAAAATACCTTACTGATCTCAAGTGAAAATTATGAAGAACACACACATTGTCTCAGTGTCTTGTCCAAGGACACTTCAGTATTTGGACAGGAGGAGCTGGGGGTCAAACTGCTAAACCTGTGATCGGTAGAACACCTGCTTTACATCTTAGCAATTACTTTGGTGAGAAATCTTATTTTAACAGAACCATCCCTCCTTCAGCTACACCGCTGCAGAGTGTTCGTGGTGGGCTGCAGCTGACAGAGTGACAGGCAGGGTACACACAGGACAGGCTGCCTGCCAATCACATGGATGACACTCAGCCATACACAGCTTTGGCCAGCAGGTTTGAACTCGGAACACACTGGCAGGCAGGCAACATCGCTAACCACTGCACCACCGTGCTGCCCACTGATAGAAGCAAAGCTATGGAAATACATCTGCCCGTGGAGGTTTTCTAAACCTGATCACTTACTGTAACTTACAGTACTGTCAGACACTGGAGACTGAGTAAAGAATGGGCTGTTTAAATGCATTAAAACTGTTGCAGAACCGGGACCCTCTGGTTGCTTTTGTCTTCCAGCTTAAGTAGCCAACAACACACTGTCATGTTCCTAGGTCAGTGGAGCATTTGGTATGTATCCCTTTGGGCTGCACTCTCTGTTTGTGGCAGATCTGGGTTATAGGTTGAATAATTCCAAAGCCTAGTTGTTTCCCTTAAGCTGCTTTGATGCTACATCACACAAAGATTCAGGACCATGATTTGAATTTTTTTTTTTTCTCACATTACTATAACGCTTGAACAGACAGGACACAGTGTTTCTGAACATCCACATCTGTCTGGCTTGTTATTCTCCTCATTTATTTGTAAAGACTGTGCGGTTGTTAAATGCCAAATTAAGTTTTGGAATGATATCGCACAATTACATCCTAACAAAACAGAAATGAGCTTTTGGAATGATAGGGCTCTCACTATTGCGAACAGTGATTTGGTTTAAAAGGATTTAGCCCATCAGAGGTTCACTGTAACATCTAGTCTGTTTGTGCACCATGACACATGCACATGTTTAGGTGACATGATACGAATTCCAGCCAAAGACAAATTGCAGCAGTGCTCCAACAAAGGGCAGAAAAGAACACATTTCCCACTAATAAACAAGGGTGTAAAAAGTGCAGGACTGAAAATACCTAAAAACAGCTTTGCAAATAATTTATGAGGAGGGGAATGTATTCAGTATGTTGGTTAGACCTGAAGGATACACACACTGCATTTCGGTGAGTAACGCTGAATATAAATCTTTTGTTTGTTTACAAGTAAAATGCCACAGGGCACCTTTAAGTGCACACAAATCATATACATTACATTATTTGAGCTTTTTCTAGAGCATATCAAGCTTCAGGTTTCAGGCAGAGTCCCTAACCTTCCACAGCCGTTGGTGTTGGCTCATTTCAGAACATCCTAAACGGAGACTTGCTGTACGGCAGCTAATCCATTCCAGGGAACAGTTTGTCACCTTTAAAACTCTCGAATAACACAAGAATGATCTGGATCTGTGTCTGGAGCTGGACCGGCAGCACAGCCGTCTCTCTGAGTGACCTTCAGTGAATCACCAAATAAGGCTTTTGAAATGTTCTTCACACACACACATACACACACACACATTGTGGGGGATGCTGGTCCTCATAAGAAAGATGTCATACAGCACAGACTGGATATATTGTGTACTTTCAACATATGTCTGTCTGTGTATCTAAAATGTGATATGTCTGCCTGTATCGGTGGATCTTTGCTACAACAGCCAAGTGAAACCTGCATTCAGTGCTGTAATATTGCTGTCAGTAGGTGCAGTATAGGTGTCCCATACTAGTTTTTCAGTTCACCGAGTTCGTAGGGAGCATACAGTACAGCATCAACACCATACACACCATCCTGGTCTCATTAAATAGAACTAGTGTTTTTCATGAGCAGCTGAAATTACTCCTCATCAACTGTACACTTTATTTCTGCTTAACTAATATTGAAAACCCATAAATTATTAAAACGAAAGAAATTCATATAAATTATTATTATAAGTTTTGTTTAAAAAATAAAATGATTTACATTGTATGTTACTGGTCTTCAGTAAGAACAAATAGGCCTGTGCTGACACACACACACACACACAGCATTGTTAAGGGAGAACATAATGAGAGATGAACCAAAGCTGGTTGATAATTGGTTGAGAAGTGAAGATTGCACCAGTCTTAGCCTTTCAGAGTGTCATGTTGATTTTCCCACTGTGCATAGGGGACTACCTTGCATGAGGAAGTCAACTGAGAGAACTAGGCTTGTGATAAATGATCAGCAGTAGCTGTGTGAAATATGGTTCCATGGAATGTTTGTACCAGCAACAGAAAACTACCAGCGGTGTATTACAGTGGGACAACGTCTTCACATAGTGTTTAGACACAAACCTTAGACGGGAAAAGGTGGGGGTTTATGGTTTTTAAGTCTTTTCTGCAGGAGACCAGAGTCCAGAGCAAAACAACTTGAGGTTGTTATGTAAGTGATGCGTGTAAAATTAAAGGAGGAATTTATTTGAACCCTGGTGCTGCTCATATTTTTATTATTCAGCCGGTGTTAGTGGACCTGCTGCATTTGTGTCTTTTTTAATCCAACACAATCAAACAATTGTGTGTTAAAAACTAGATGTTTACTTCATCTTTATAAGAAGTAATAGAAACAGTGTATGTGGTTAATATTTGCTCTTTACCTTTTCTATTTGGGATAGAGTATGAGCAAACAAAGACTGGTTCCCGCCAGAGGGCAGAGGGTAAAATGTGTGAGAACGTGAGAGCAGACAGGTGTTGGTGCTTCAATTTTGCAACAACGTTTTGGCCCTGGTGTGCAGGAGCGAAACACAAAACTCACACTGTCTCTCTCTCTCTCTCTCTCTCTCTCTCACACACACACACACACACACACACATGCACATACTAACAGCAGGTCCATAGTGGAGAGCGACACGGGACCATTGAACCCAAACGTCCTGTATGTGATATAAATGGTTAGGAGGGGTTGCATGAGTGTGCAACGAAAAAAGTGTTCTGACATATGTTCTTCACAGAAAATGAGAAAATGATAGGAAAATGGTTCCCACAGACTCACAGGCCATACAAGAGTTAAGCCAAACCACTAAAGTTTTATCAAACATGTTGAACACCTAACCCTAACCCCAACCACGTATAGTGCGTATTCAGTGCAGCAGGCTTCTGGCCCTTTGCTCAGTGACTGTACACCAGCACATGGCTGTCCTCCGAGTGCAGATAAAGTTGTTCCATCGGATAAAACGTGTCACACACTGCTGACTGGAGAATAAAGAAACACTTCAGGCGCTTCTTAGAAGTGCTGCGACATCACAACCAGCAGGATCACTGGTGGTGGGTGGGTGTTTTATTTGCATTTACGCAGGCTTTGTGTGTGTTTGCATGTGTGCTTTATCCTGCTGTTATCGACACTGTTTGAAACGTTTCAAACACATTTTCCCTTTGTGCTTTGTGTCTTTTTTCCTCTTTTTGCCAGCTTTCCCCTCTTGAACTGTGATTCTGTCCTTTGTAGCTGTGAGGGTAAACCTGTGCATCTCTATACCACCACCACCACCACCAGCTCACTGGAACGTCTGATTGCCTGCTACGGTTTTGACATGTGTTTGTGCGCGGCTGTGGGCTTGCAATGGGAGAGTGGGAACTGCTTAAGATTTCCCAAGATGTCTTGGTCAGGCATCATTGCTTTCAGAGCAATCTCTACTTAAAAATAGAGGAAATGGGGGGGGGGGAGAGGAAGAAAAGTAGAGAGAAAAGAGTGTGTGCATCCTTGTGTGTGATGGAGAGAGCAGGAGAAATGGAGAGAGAGCGAGGAGATGGGATGAAGGTCAGCTGGGAAAAATTTACACAAAAATATGAAGACACTTTAGGGAGAGGAGGGCGAATAAATAAAGAATGTTTCCTTTAAATTAAAGATGACTGTAAACGGCAGTGAGGATAGGGACCTCACACTCACTTCATCTGGTCAACAAAACACTTCGCCTGTTGGGACTCAGCCGTAGTTGGGTTTTTTTTCAGCGCACAGTTCACCTAGTGCATCGTTTTTCTTTAATTTGATCATTTATATCTTCATGCTTCATCTGTAGCACAAATGCTCATCGTCAACAAAACATCTTGAGATCATCAGAACATTGATTTAACTTGCCTAGCCTATTGAAAACAGGTATAAAAACAAGCACAATGCGAGAAAAGGGATGAACAGTCAGATTCTGAACTTGTGTGGTAGAGAATATAGCATAAAATTTCAAATGATTAGCAACATGTGTGAAAATCCATTCTTGAATGTATAATCTGCTCAGTATGATCACAATCTGATCTACTGGTCACCGGGCACCACAGGGGTTGAGAGCTTTGCTCTAAGCCACTGGGGCAAGTGGTGCTCCTTCACCCTGCTGTCGCTGAAGCAGCTGTCTCACCACTCGTCACTGGGAGGAAATATATTCTTCAAGACAAGAGGAAGTGGATGGCTTAAAGTTTGGAAGGAATTTGAAAACCAACATGATCTCAATTGGATTTCAGTTGCTTATAATGGTTTACCAGTGGACAGACATTGTGAGCTCTATTATTCTCCAGCAGCCCCCCCCCCCCTGTGCTGAACGTCGCTCTCCGTGACCGCTGCCATACTGTACATTTTTCCTGTTTTTCTCTTTTAGTCTGTTCGGCTCCTCCACATCATCACTTCAAAGGCTTTCCAACTTTCTTTTCACAACTTTTAGGGGCTAGAGAGGAAGTGCTGCTGGAAGTGCATTATAATACCCTGAGCTGCAGATCTGCTCACCAGTTTCCACTTACATTCACACTCTAGTTCCACATTTTGCTGACAGATCACTGAATGTATAGAATAATAAAAAAAAAAAAACTGTTGGTCATAGCTATGACTGGATTTGCTGTAAGTCAGTGATTTAAGTAAATCTCTAAATATACTGTAAATAATATTTACACTAGAATTGGCAAATTTAAGCATGTATCCAATTATTTGAATGAGGGAAGGTTGTTCAACAGTAAAGTATTCGGAAAAGGTCTAATTTAACAAGCAAGCAGGCCATTTCCCTGTGGGGTTTACAATTACCCTAATTGAAAAAGCTGGACATGGATTGAAACTGGCAGCCTGATTAATGGACTCTTACACGCGTCTATAGAAACCTCTGTTCAGTACTTTCACACATGAATAGGTTCAGGATAGGTCTGTGTATGTATTTGATGTTTAACTGGCAGTTGTTGATATATGAAACGTATTTCATATCTTTTTTACGACTCCATATGTTGGAGATTTCAGTTTACAGTCTAGGTTTGGTTATAGTGTTTTTCCTCATGTAGGTTATCATCAGTTGATTCATGTTTAATACAACAGCAAAGTCATAATTGTGTTTATGTATCTGAATAGATGTTAATGGTTTTGGTGACCTTTAAATCAGCTCTAAAAAACTCAGAAACTGGTGTTAATGGTTTTCCTGCTGTTTTTAAATCTTATGTTGTCTTTATTTAATGGCTCTAAGAGAAAATTCTTAAACATGATGATGATGAAAACAGGCAGATATATGGATCCATTGATGTTATTGATTTCTCCTGCTGTGCCTACCTAGGGTGGTGAAAAGTGAAAGCAGAAAGCTCACAGTGACACAGTGAGCTGGATCAGTCTTTACAAATACCAGAGTAAATGGCCTGAAACACAGAAATCTCAGGAGATTTGTGTCATTTCACCAGTCTTTGGAGATTACACTTCATTAAGCGCACAAGAGGAAAAAAAAAAAACAGACTTGCAGAGTAAAAGAAAAGCAGGGGTCTGGAGATGACATGGGTCTGTGAGTCTCTGGTGTGGTGGTAGTCTGTGGATAGGTGCTGGGGTAATTAGGACTTTAGCTTACATAGTAAACGAAGCCTTTGTCGAACTTTTCTTACTGAATGGTATGTTTACAAAATTGGAGCTTGTCTTTGAATATGTCGATCGAGGGGATGGGTGCTTTCTTTCTATTCATGAAATCCACTATGATCTGTTTTGTCTTGATGATGTTGAGAACCAGGTGAATGCCCCAACATCACTCACAGATGTTGCAGCTCTTCCTTGCAGACCGTCTTTTTGCTGGTTCACATCAGGCCAAAAAAGACGGTATCATCAGCAAATTCAACAGTAGCGCTGTGAATGAGGCTGCAGTCATGTGTAAGGAGAGTGAAGAGGATTGGACTCGGCACCTCGACCTCTGGGGCTCCTGTGTTCTGGATGAAGGTGTTCCTCATATATTTATGTTCACCTTGGTTAGAATAAACAAAACAAATAAATAATTAGCATCAGCAGTAGGTGCCACTACAATAATAGATTAGAATTAGGATCAATAAAAAACATAAAGTAACAAAAATGTGTGTTTGTATGTGCATGTGTTATATCTGCTTCAGTCTTCAAGCGTCTTGTGCATGCGCTTGTTCTTCTGTTGAACAGTGAGAGTGTTAGCATGGGTGAGTGAGCATTTACATATGTCTGTGACTAAGCCCATTGGCACAGTACAGTGTGATACTGTGCTCCCTGCCTCACTGTGCCTGTCTATTGCGAGTGTAGTTTTCTGTGTCCTGGTTGTAATCCTTAGCTCTGTTCCTGGGGGAAAAGCTGGAGATGTTGCTGCAGGTTGCTACCGAATAGAACAACAGGTCACTCTGCCCTGGCCGTCCAACTTGATAGTATAATACTACAACAAAATCACAGCTGATAAACCTAATATCTACCAGTGGTCCGTTGTACAACTGGCATCAGGTGCAATTAATATTGAAATGTCATGTGTAAATTTATAACGGACTATTCAAAGCTTGGTTAACAGTTATGAAAAGAGAGTTCAGCCTCACACAGAACCAGTTAAAAAACATACATACAAGCTTAAAAAGTAGCAAAAGGATTGGAGGAAATCAGTGCAGCCGCTGTTGCAAGTATTAAAATACTACATTCGCTGATTGGTACCACAATGACATCAACAGGTCATGCTACTAATTGGTAAAGGCAAACAAAACAAAACAGATTCTGTGGCTTTCACACCCCAAGACACCAAGTGCTGCTCACTGGGCACAGACCCCTGCCCTCTGTACTATAGTACAGCAGCACTACACAGGTCTCTACACATGGGATATTTGCTCATTCATTAGGAACCAGGATAAAAATTCAACACTAAATTATTCATTTCAAATTGGCAAGTAGGAAATTCTCTACTACCTTGCTCTTTTGCTGTTATTCACCCCCCTAAGTTGCTCAGTTGTGTTAAGAAAAGGTGATTGAAGCCAGTGAGTGGTGATACACAGTGACTCAGACTGTGTGTGCAAGTACAATGTGAAAACAGCCTTGGGGATACTGTAGGAGAGATGTGCATGGGCTCTCTACCTCATTCAGAGGTGAAAATAGGCATTGTGGATCTGAGAGGCAGGGGTGTTGGCAGGTGTCCCATATTGAGCAGTGTGAGACAGCCCCATGCTGCATGGCATGGTGAAAGAACCAACAAAAACACAAGCATCTGCATAGTTCAGGGACTAAAACGACGTAGAGGTCAGAGAACAGGTTCCAGGACCACCTAGAAAAATCTACATGAAGCAAGAAATAGATGAATACTTTCATGTTCTTCCATAAACACAGCCTTTTTCAATAAAGCATTAAAGTGAACGGTTCAGTGGTTACTAGTAGAAGATGGTGATTCTGCAGGCCAGGTGTTAGTGTGGTTTGGATTTCTAAAAGTGAAAGGTACCCTTCCCCATAGATATAAAGGTTAAAATACAATGGCTTTAAGCGTTACTTCCTGAGGCTAGGCACAGCACATCAAACACAGTACACTGCACACCGGTACTACGAGGACATGTCTACCCTGTGAGAAAGTGTGATCAGGGTTGGAAAAAGCATCACAGAGATATGTTCCACTTCCTGCTTTCCGCTCTACAAACTTTGTTACAGGGAGAATGATGTGTAATAAATGAAAAGTTAAAACTGTAGCTGTTTGTGTCTTCAGCAACAAGTGTTTATGTGTCACTGGCAAAATGGTTAAGTTCTGTTGCTAAGCTATGCTTCATTTTAAATATAATGTAATGGAAATGGAAAAACAATGACATAAAAACACCTTTTACATACTGTGAGTTTTGGATGATTCGTTTGAAGCTAATTAATTAAAGGAGATGTTGCACATAGTAAGAGGGCTCAAAGCTTCTAGTAAACATGTGTTTCCATGCTGGCTGGAAAATGCTAAACTGTTAGATGTGAAACTTTAGTGAATTATTACACATACAAGGGAAATTTTTACTCTCCTGCAACGCAGAATTCTAATCTTATATGTCATTGATAACCTGCATAATCACAGGTTTACATAATAACACTTAAGGTATACTAGCATTTTATTCATGCCATGCCTAAATTATTAGCAGTGCTGTAAACCTGCATCATAATATCCCTATGTAAATATAAATTTAAGCAAATGAAAAACATCCTGCAAGAGCTTAACAGCAAAGAACCATCAATGGGTACAGAAGGTAGCATAGTAAACCTAATGGATCACAGCTGTAAAACCTGACATGTGTAAGTCAGTCTGGACTTTTTCATCTTCACTTTTTTGATCTCTTTGTCTCTCTCTCTTTGTCTCTCACACACACTCTTAATCAGTTGCTTTGAACAAACACTGGACATCTTGTAAGTAGAGCTCTGTAGACATGAGTGGGCTTTGTAGAATGACTTGGAAGTTAGCATCTCCCTGGTTCCCTAGAAAAAAAGCAGTTATAATGTTTCCATTAGCTTTCAGATTATTAGCTAAACATTTGCTGTGTTACAAGTATTACAAATTATTTCTACTGCAAGTACTTTGATTTTAGAATCCTAAATACAATTGCCACAAATATAGAACTGTTGCTTTTTTAATGTGTCTAAACTGTCAAATGAATAAAACATCATCACTACTAAGTTTCCAACTGTTTCCAACATATAAAGTAAATTAGTCCTTTCCAAGTATGTAAACTAAGAAGTGACCAAGTGCAGTGGACAAGATAACATAAGTACTTGTACATTACCAAGGAACTGAGGTGAGGTGAGTACTTTAACATAAACTACCAGAACTTAAGCACTAATTTAAAGATGACTTAGTAGTAAAGTAATAACTTGACTACCATAAACCTAACAACTAACAAACCTAACAAACATGATGTTAACTTGGTACAAAACACAACGCCAACCAAACAGAAAGACACAAAGTGAAGGGTGAGCTCTGACAAACATGCAGTAAGTTCTAAATGAGCTTGGCATGCTCACATAAAAGGCTGGATGAGAAGGGTGGAACTCCGATAAGAGGGAATTAGGTGAAGCTGAGCTGCTTCAGAGACTGTGGAGTAGCAGAGCTGGAATGGAGGAGCCAGGTGACTGTGGGTGAAAAAAGCAAATATAAACCAAAAACAAGGGACAAGAACCTGCTCAAAACTCCTACCAACATCTGAATGAGAGAACCCGAAGTGTTAAAATGCTAACTCATTTCCAGGTTGTAGGACTCACTAGTGTAGTCTCTTTTAGACAGAAATATGATACACCTCTGTATCAGTGGGAAGGTGTCCCCCCTCTTTAAGATGTCTTTGACTATTTACACTGCATTTTACAAAGGTAACCAGCACCCCGTCACACCCGTTAGGTAGTACCACTTAGTATGTTTAACACATGACAGCTGATGCTGTTATTTATCTAATCTAGATTTACATAGTGAACATAGTGAATATACGCCTTCACACCATTTACCATGAGCCATGGACATTTGGAGTGTAAACATCAAGGTTGAACAGAGAGCTGCATTCACACGTTCTGGTGAACACTTGTCAGGTGAGGATGCACAGGATTAATGAGCCTCAGCAATCTGATGGCTCCAGAAATCTCCAGGAAACAGAGAAGAAGAAGAAAATCACACCAACTTTTAATATTTAGTGTGATTTGTGTCAACAAATGGGGCAGGAATGAACAAAAGGTTCCGTTTGGATATCAAATCAGAACATTTTCCACTGCATGCCACTATCTCCTTTCTCAGTTTCCCTCTCTGTGTCTGTCTCTCTCCTTTCTTGCTTTGTAAGCCGAACCCCTGGAGGGCGATGGGCTAAAAAAGGAAACACACAGTTTGGCCCTCGGCTCTTTTCTCTTTTAATAGGCCCGGTATTCCTGGTGGAGCAGTCAGGAGTTCACCTTGATGTCACATATCAGCGGCAAGCTCAGGGCTCTGGGTTGCCCTTCCCTTGCTGGCTCACAGTTTTAAAAAAATTTGGTTTTGAGAGTGATGGGGCAGTAATAGTAGGAGGAGGTCTTTCAATTTCTTATCTATTGTGAAGAAACACTGGGTGTGCACAGTTTAATTGAACTGTATACTACACATGTTGATATAGACATGTTGACATAGAAATGCATTGAGACATACAGTAGTTAAATATCTATTTTGACATGTCGGAGTTTCATAAGTAAGTTTCCATTTTGTTTGTATTGACTTGTATGATTGCAATGCACTTGTCAGAGATCAGTCAGTCAGACCAGCTTTGGCTCTGAGTATCACTGCTCATGCCAGCTACTCACTTCCCAATCTTGTCGATCAGAAGATTGCATTGCTTCATGCATCACTATGGGAGTTTCACTTGTAAATTACTATTACTATAGCATTTTAGTATGTGATATAGAGTTTAAAAAATGCTCATAGTTTCTTTAAATGGCAGAAATAAGAAATATTTAATCTTTTCATGACATTTAGGTCCAAAGCTGTCAAAGAATCAAGCACATATTGTATCTGATATTGGACTGGGAAAAGCAAAGCTCAGAGAACAGTCAATAGAACACAATTAGACTGAATCACAGAGGAACCTGCTGTACATAGTGTCAAGATCAGATTGTGAAAGATTTACTACCCATATAAATATCTAAGTATAAGTATCATTCATTCATTTATTGCCAATGTCTTTGTGTACTGGTAGCTGGTTATATAATATATTGTTATGCATTATATGTAGCAATTAGAGACCAGCAACATTTAGGGGGATATAGATAGATAGAAATAGATTGAATGATAACTTCCTCTCTACCTCTTATTAGTTCAGTACAATCCCTGGTATCTGCCTGTCCAGATTTATTTTATTCTAACAATCCACCATTTTCCCTGGAGAGCTGATTCTCATTCATGCTGCTTTACACTCAACTACCGATGACTCCAAATGCATGTTGGAGTTCATGATCTGGTGACATCAACAGAACTACATCATCTGTTGAAGACAAGAAGTTGAAGCTCTTCTCTCTGGCTGCATCTTGATATCACCAAAATAATTACCAAGATGATTTGAGACAAGGGACAACAGTAATGGAGGCCAACACCAAGCGGAACAATGTCATGATGTTCTTACTAATATAGTTGAAATCTCTCTCTAATAAGGGGCTAGCATGCACATAGTGACAGTATAAGAACCCCATGAGGCCACAGTAGGTCCTCTCAACAGGAAATTGTTAAGGCTTTCCCCAGTCTATAAAACATATGCAGACTCAGCCAACCCTCCCATGACCATGTCATAGCCAGAATGGGATCCACATTCCTCTTCCCTTATCAGAGGTTGGATAATTAGTGCTACCTCTCTGTCTGCAAGATTTCCCAGGGAAGGTCGAGCAACGACCAGCACCGAAGTTTCAGTGTGACTTAACTTGACTTATCTTTTTTACTCTCAATTTATTCTCTGGGAGAAACTTGTACTTGTACTGTATACAAAGTGTACAGTGCATTAAACACTAGCTCACAGCAGTGGCCCACTCTACTTGAAGTTCAGCTCAGAGCTGTGCGTTCTTTCAGACAGAGAGAGAGAGGGAGAGAGAAAAAAACCCTCTTCAGACAGCCACTGACCCTGGAAATAACACTGTTTTATATTTTCTTTTTCTTTCTTTTGTCCCAAGCTACAAATCGAGCAGAAGTAATTTGATTTAGCCATGGGCATTTGCCATCGATTGTCTGGCCTGCTGGACGGTACGGTCAAGTGTTTGTCCAAACAGCAAGCGACTGAATAACAGTGTGTGTGAGAGACAGACAGAGAGAGAGAGAAAGGCAGTGAAATGGTGATGATGGTCCAAATTAACTCACACACATATCAGTTGTCCACACAAGGTCCTACAGCTATGATCCTTAATTAGAAAAAAAAGAAGACAGACAGAATCTGTTCATAAGTTCAGAATAAGCAGTAGGGTATAAGTATATATATATAAACACAGTATGCTGTTGAATACATCACCAAAAATTTCTCCTGCCCACTAGGGTTCAAGTTCACTTAATGTAATGTAACAGACAGAAGTAAAGTTTGCATGTTGTACAATAATTCTTCTTTCAGTTGTTTTGTTTCCTGCATGCAGTGTTTGAATGTACAGTAAGGCACTCTCGTTTAAATTACAACACAAGAAAAAGGAGCTTGTAGTGAAGGTTGGAATCAAGCTTACAAGGTGATTCATAAACTATTAGTAAAATATACACTGCCACACACTCTAATATTTCGTTGGACCATCTTTAGCTTTGATTATGACACACATTCGCCATGGAATTCCTTCAATAAGCTTCTGCAATGTCCCAACCTTTTAATCCCGTCTAGAGCTGCATTCTTTTTTGTCAAGATCTTGTATTGATGATGAGAGTTGAACCATTGCACAAAGACTTCTTCAGCACATCCCAAAGATTCTAAGTGGGGTTAAGGTCTGGACTCTGTGGTGGCCAATCCATCTGTTGTGATGTGTCATGCTCCCTGAACCACTCTTTCACAATTTGAGCCCGATGAATCATTGTCATCTTGTAATATGCCTGTGACATCAGGTAAGAAAAAATTCATTGATAGAATAACCTGGTCATTCAGAATATTGCTGTAGTCAGCTGACCTCATTCTTTGGTCGAATAAAAATGCTGAACCTACTGCAGCAACCCCAGATCATAGCACTGCCCCCACAGGCTTTTACAGTAGGCACTAGTGATGATGGGTGCATCACTTCACCGCCTCTCTTCTTACCTTGATGCCCCCATCACTCTGGAACAGGGTCAATCTGGACTCATCAGACCACATGACCTTCTTCCATTGGACAGTTCTTAACCCAGTTTTAGTAGTTTCATAGATGTTTTCTACGACCACAGAATGTGTCTTCTGACATGCTTGTTTAATAAATAAGAAGTTACTCTCTGCATCAGTCAATTCAATTCAATTCAATTCATTTTTATTTGTATAGCACCAATTTACAACAGAAGTTATCTCAAGGCACTTTACAGTGTAAGGTTTAAGACCTTACAGAAAATATTTATACAAAAAATTATAGAGAAAACCCAACAATCCCATTTGAGCAAGCTTTAGGCAACAGTGGAGAGGAAAAACTCCCTTTAGAGGAAGAAACCTCCAGCAGAACCAGGCTCATAGTGGGCGGCCATCTGCCTCGACCGGTTGAGGTGAGTGAAAAGAGAAGAGAGAAAAGAACAGCAGGCAATAAAGACAACAACAAGCATCAAGAACATTGGGCAGATGAACTGGATTCTGGAGATGTACAGCTCCAGGCCAAGGATACCTGCAGAAAAGTACAGAGAGAGGGAGACAGAGAGGAGGACACACAACTACAGGAGAGAGAAGACACAAAGTTAATGACATGAAATGGTGGAATTTGCATTGATACAGGAGAAAGGAGAGAGGAGAGGAGCTCAGTTTATCAGTAGAGGTCCCCCAGCAGAATAACCTATATCAGCATAACTAAGAGATAGTTCAGAGTCACCTGATCCATCTCTAACTATAAGATTTATAAAAAAGGAAAGTTTGAAGTCTAGTCTTAAATGTAGAGAGGGTGTCTGCGTCCCGAACCTGAACTGGGAGCTGGTTCCACAGGAGAGGGGCTTGATAACTAAAGGCTGTGCCTCCCATTCTACATTTGGAAACTCTAGGAACCACAAGTAAGTCACTGTTAAATAACTTTTTGCCAGCTGAAAAATAATCCTCCATGCAGTAATTATCCAATGGAAGGCTCTTACCTATTTGCTTAGTTAAATCCAGGTGGTCACTGTTTTTGGACAAGCAGTGTACAGTGAAGTTTGTGAAATCATTGTTTTTACACATATATTTTATTATCTAGTATATTGTCATAATAGAGTAATCAGCTTTTCACACCCCCAACATGTAATGATGGCATTGCGAAGGAGCATCTGAGGTTTTGCGCTCTCCTCCTACTGTGTGTTTGTGTGTAGTTTCAACCTACTACCAGGAATCTATACTCATTGGACATGTTCTGGGGTCATGCACAGTTCCAGCACCTAGATGTCCATTACAGACTAGTTAAAGGGATATGGTATGTCGCCTCTCTTACAGGAAGAACTAGAATTGGTGCAGGGGAACCAACTAGATATTGTTAACCTCCCTTCTACTCACTAGCTGAGGAACTAAACTCCTGGAAAATGTCTGAGCATTTTATTTTTGTTTGTTTGTTTTACTAATCATACACGGACCATAACAAAAATAATGTTTGATCATGGGATGCTCCATAAGTGTACTTCTAGAGCACAAGATCACTCACTGTGTTTGCATGTACTTAAGTAACAAATCATGTAAACTGGAAACCTGCTGCTACAGTCACCAGGATCTTCTAGTTGTTGGTGTTGTCCTATACAGGCTCCAATGAATCTTTGTCATTTGATGGCACAGGTATGGATTAGTAATGGACCATTACACTGTGCTGTACACTATGCTGTGTCCTACGCCATAGCTTCACATGCATCTCTCTAGAAATGTAAATATAAATTGCTGTGACTTCCACTTGGCAATGTTGCAGTCAAGTCAGTGGTGCAGTGATTTTGATCAACGTGCAATTAAGACCATTTTCTAGAATAGCTTTGGTTTTACAATATTTTGCTGTGTACACATGTCTGTAATGTCTGATCAGTGTTGCACCACCATCAGTGTATATATAGTGAATGAAAGTTAGTTCCCAGAAATCAAGTTGAAATGAAGCTGTTAACTAACTTGTGCTCTGTGAGCTACTGGACGTCTTTTAACCCTTTTGTTGAGTTTTATTGATGGTTGATATGCTTGAGGTGTATCAATTAAAAATCATTTTTCTCCTGGTAAAATAAAGATACCTTTTAACATTTTCATCCTTTGTTTTTTTGTACTTTTCATTGCCTTTTCGTACCACTTTTGATCATTATTCTAGTCTGTTTCTTTTCTGTTTGCCTTCCTCTCCAGTCCTTTCCTTCCTGTCTGTGCCCCTCACCACTGCCTCCAGGGTCACTTTGACAATACATGATGCAGGTGTCAGACTGCAGATACTAAGCTATCCATTTCTCTGTCTAATGGAGTTATGGTTGGCCTCTGTTGACCCTTAAACAGTTTGCGGTGGAGGAGGCGGCCACTGGCTGCGGCGTCAGTGTGACATTCTCTCCTTGCCGCCTGTTTGATCTCAGCCGGCTGATCTCATTTCAGGGCGAAAAGCTGGGCTTGACAAAGAAGGACCTTCAGTGCAGAAGAGTGATGGATTTGTAGGGAGATCAAGCATTTACTGCAACATCCTCCTGCCTGGATTGTAAAATAGGTAGCAGTTTTCAAACCAGGTTTGGAACTAAATCTGTACTGGTCTGAGTCAACAAATCAGAGTTTAAGGACAGAGGTCTAACACCACAGTACCCAGATTTAGGGTGCCATTCCAATGCAATACTAATGTAGCTCTGTTTCCAACATGCTTGTTTGCATTAGCTGCTTGTCTTGTCACTTCACTTGTGTGCCTAGCAGACTTCAGTTATTAACTTGGTGTTTGCATTGCCGTTACTGATGTGCAGATGTTCATTAGGGGATTTGTAAAAGGTGCAGCACCTCCATTGAGGTTAGGGGCTGGGTAAAAGTGGGCTGGTGACCACAGACCATGCTATTTCTTCAGAAGGAAGTAGTTTAATAGTAAATGTCACTGTTTCAGTTCATTTTGATTTTGTTATGTATTTGTATTGGTAATGTGGGTGATGTGACCCTTTAAATAAAAACAATGAGTGGCAGGCGCTCACTATGAAGTCCAGTTCTAGAGAAGAGGACTTGAGCTGAGATTAGGGATGGCCCAATCAAGTTTTTTTTTTTACGTCTCTGAGTACTTTAATATTGTGCTGCTATTGCACTTTAATATTTGATTTTATCTACAGTAAATACTGTAATACCCTCCAAAAATTGCTCCCTACTAGTTGTGAGGAGCTATGATCTGTTGATTAATTTCTTTGAAAGAGCCCTAAATATTTAATCATCTCTGATGTCATCCTGAACCTCTGAGTCTTCAAAAATGATGCAGGGTTTCATGAAGAAAGCTAATTAGCCTCAACAGGTACATGAAATTAGTGTTTGTTTTTTAGTTTATTCACTAACAAGTTCCTCCTGTCAAAACATTGTTTTTTGTCTTTTTAATGTGAAAAGGGGACCTCAGCGAGTTAACCACAGGAAAAGCAGCAAAGGTGTCAATGCTTAAACTGTTTGCTTTATTGGGTTACAGTTAACAACGTGGCTGCATGGTTAATCACTTTCATAAAACAAGCATGATTCACACTCCCATGTGAGCTTATTCTTACCAAGTTTACAACACTGATGTTTTCCATTCAGATTAATTTTTATTTTTTGGACACCTATTGAATTCAGTTTAAATTAGTTTTCGTTCCACTGTTGTTTTGTGACTAGTCATTCATTCTTGTGAGGATGTTCACTGCTTCATCTTCCATCCCCATTTTTCACAAAGAAACATTCCTGACTCTCTTCAAGGGAAAGTAGCTAAATCCTTTCTGAAAGTTGCAAAACTTGTCACAAATGAGTTCTCAGAGAAATAAAAGTTGGTAAAGGGATCTTAAAAGTGTCAATAAATAAAAAGTGAAAAATGCAAACTCACACACAAGACACCAGAGAGGGAGGGAGATATCCCTGTTCAGCAGAAAGTTGTTGCTGCAGACAAATTTTACAATCACTATATTGCCTGGTAAAGTCAACCATAAACGTATTATGTGTAATTCATTTACAAAGGCATGATGAACAACCCCTCTTCGTCACTCTCCAATGTTTGAGACACAGAAACCTACATAGAGTAATAGGTCCCCTATGACAGTTCACAGATACTGATTAGATACTGAATTTGAAGTGGTATTCGAAGCCTTTCATTGTGGTTGACCAAGTAACATACAACCTCCCCTATGCTCCACTCTGTGTGCATTTGTGAGCTGCCTACTTGTAGAAGTCAGTACAGACCCTAGGTTGGGTAGTGCTAGACTAAAAAGGACTAATAAAAATGACCAGTAATTGACTAGCCAATACTATGTCAGAATCTGTCCTGGTCATTTATTAGAAACAGTTCTAGTTAAGGTTAGTTTGTCAAAAGTCCAAAAGTAAAAGACCTACACTGTTATAATTCTACACTCCAATGTCCAGTTGTCATTGCCAAGAGACAGGGGAAGTTGACAAATGGCAACAGTTTGACTGACTGAGTGTTTAAAAATGACAAAGAGGGTATCTGACATTTACATGTTGTGTTTTTCTCTTGCCTGAATTTTAGCGTTGGTGGAGTCACCGTGGGGTTGCGGAATGGCCTGCTGCTAATTGTGTTATTTCTGGACAGTTGAAGCTTTATGCTTGCAGGGCCGTCATCTTTGGCACCTGTATATTCTCTCTACAATTTGTCCCTCACTCACCTCGTTCACAATAACCATTATATGTTCGGTGAAAATACCTTCCCTCCTCCACTGTAATTATCACCAATCTCTTTTTTTCTCTCTCCATAATGGATGCCAGGAAACATTAAGAGCTCCAGTGCAGAAATTAGCACTTGACCCACAGTCTCCTGACTGAGATAATGTCTGCAGGCTTACAGTAGAGGGAAAGAAAAAAAAATCTGGGAGTGGGTGTGCAGATGAGAAAGCGGGTTGGTGTGGCAGACTCTGATCTCCTCCTTTGCCTTTCAACTGCTGTGGGAATTGAGAGATATAGTCTAACTCAAAAAGCTTGGTGTCTATAATCCAGACAGAGTGAGAAAGGCAATGCAACGACACAGAGAAGGAAAGGATCAAGAGGGAAGGCGAGAAGAAAAAGCCTTTCTCATCATCCCTCTTTCTTACCGTTCTGCGACTGTTATTACTGCAAAATGCCTATCTTCAACTTCTTTTTCCTCACAGCATCCAAAAACACTGTTCCAGTTCTCAGATAACTACTGCAATGGGGATTAAGCTGTTTGATATGGAGAGGAGGTGCACAGAGAAGAAGCAGCAGGAAAGAGGAAGGCATTTACTAACTTTCAGCGGGAGAAAGGGCAGTGAGACTGGGTAGCTTGTACTACATGATTTGAAGGTTGATGTCAGTAGTGATATTGAAAGTTGCAAAGCATTTGTTTCACCTTTGCATGTCTTTGACAAAATTTATACAGAAATTAACTAGTTGAATGTTGTGAGTGTGAAAAACCTTTAAAAGATCAAAAGCTGTCTATTGGATTTCGGAAAACTAAGAAATTTGTTTTGTTGGCTGGTTGATCCCCAGAGTGTTGCAACAGAAAGTCTGCAAGTGAGCAACAATTCAAATAAATATTTCAATAACTATTATTAAATAGTGAAAAGGAGCACAGTACCACAACATGATGGTAGCATTGTACTGACGCTTATTTAATGTTCAGTTCAGATGTCAGGACAGTTGATCAAATAAGAAGAAAAAAAAAGATTAGCAACTTAGTAAAACATTTAGAACCAGTTTCTAGTGTACTGACTAATTTATTTTATAATTTACTTGTCACTGTGTAGAAAAGTCACTATGGTTGGGGCTGTTGATTAGGCAAAAGCAAGAGGCTGCTGAACTGAATGCGCTGTCAGGATCTGAGCTCCAACAGCCAGTTATTGAGAATCGCTAATCAGATACGAAATCCACACATGACAATTCATGCTCAAAAAATACATCGAAGCAGCCTGTGAAATAACTCAAATAAAAAAATATTTAATTAAATTCATTTAAACAGTGACAACTCACAACATAACTTTACATAGCAAGGTCAAGACATTACAGATTTATAGAGAAGAACAAAAAAATAAATATAATAATAAAATACCAATGCAATACACATTTGTTAGCTGATGAAGTTGATGAACATCATTAGTGACAACAACAATGATCCCCAATGTTCTAGGGTCAAAGCCTTAAGATGGGTCAAATCTGCCAACACTCCCATAATCTGTACCATTTATACTGCCTTCAGCTCTAGTGAAACTAAACACTTCTCTAGATGACTGTCTGCATTTGATGATCCCTGGACATTTCTTCCTGATTTAACTCCGCAAAGACTAAGTATTCAAAGTTTGCATTTTTCTGACTACCAGGGTCAATCCATTCATCCTCTGGGGAGCATGAACATGCACAGTAAATACAGATTAGGTCTGAATATCTTGGGGCACAATACTCACGGCAGCAGTACAAAGAAGGTCAAGGGATCAGCAAAAATAATTAGGAATCATCCTCTGTGGGCTGTAAATATCAAGTAAATACCATATTGTCAGAACAACTGACCAACCAATGGATCATCTGACTTTTCTTGCCACTGGCAGAGTAAAAACACGTCCACTGACATATTTTGTGGAGTCTGTTGAGAAATCAATGAGTTTACAGGCAAAGAATTATAATTTGGGTTTGTAGGAGAGTGAATCTGGTGGGAGGGTTATAAAAGGAAAGTGCATATCCTTTGTCTATGGAGATAGAGGATATGCACTTCTTCAACTTGGCATAATGAAATGAGGAGTCTGTGTGTCCATATGTTTGAGCCGGAGGCCTTGGATTCAGCAGGAAGTCTTATTATCATATCACTGGCTGCAGGAAATTTGCCTCGCACTTGTTTAAAGGTAATGAAGAGTCATCTGAGAGAATGTGCACCGCGATCAGACTGCCATCTGTTACCTGCTAACACTGCTCACCCTGACAGTGAAGACAAAGCTGGAACCAACACACAGCCACTCGGTGGTGTGTTCACATGAGATCACTTTACAAACATTTATGTGATCTGTTTTTAGGTGGATGGCATTCAGTTCACTCCCCGCCTTTGGACTTCCTCTCGCGCTCCTGTGCTGTGTGTTTCTTCTGTTTTTGTTAGCAGATACTGACTTTTACACTGATATTAAAATGTATTTGATCATCTTTGTGTCAGTGCATTACTTCAGAAGCAGTGATTTCAGTTCTTTCAGGATCTCAGCAACATGGATTTAAAATGTTATGTTACTATTACCAAACTAATAACGTTCCTTTAAAATATGATGAATTCAACACATTAATAAATACACAAGCTCCACATTCACAGTATGTTCGCTCTTGGTGTAAGTGTTTCCATTAGCAGCAAGTCTGCTTTGCTTGCTGGTATAAATAGGCTGAAACAAAGCTAAAGTGTACCACCTGCCATGAACCAAATGGAACAAACTTAGTGACTAGTTGAGGAACAAAGTAGAACATCTATAGTTAGATATTTTTCTGATTGAGAAGAATGGAATACTGCAATTTTACATTAAGCAGCAGGACCCAAACATCACTAACTCCGGGTTTGCTTTGTCTTGCACGTACACCCAACAGTGGCATTCATGGAGCATTTCCATTACAGGAACTTGTTGAATAGTAAGTGAACTTGTAGCCACCCGTTTATTCTGCTTATGTTTCCACTATCCTCCAGTTTGCTTTTTGGAGACAAGTTCTAGGAGTTATATATATATATATGTAAAATTTATTACTGATGTTAGGCAGATGTGGATTCTGTCATGATATCCCATTGACTCCCAGGAATGGGTTATTGTCATGGACCATCATCGGTCAACAGTAAATCTTTGTCTTATGACAGTATAAGAGGGATCAGTTAAGGGCTCTTCTGAAGATCTTTACTCTGTAATATTACCAATAGTTTTCATACTACTAATCAACCTTGACTGACTTCAATATCATTTGGCAAAGTGAACAGAAACTTACCAAGCAGAAATAAGCAACACATTTTGTTGTTGTTGTTGTTTTTCTTTGCACTAAGAGCCCGTTATTCTATCAAGCTGTGTTATTATGCATGAAATTCTTTAAACAGCGAGAGAATATTTGTGTCTAACTCTGTTTTGAGTCTAACTAACTGTTTCTGATCTGCGTGTGCTCAGTGGAGACAGAAGCATCCCAAAGCTGCATGACATTGATCATTTTGGACTTTCCTCTCTTGCCTTTAAGATGTTTGCTGATGAAAGAGCAAAGGTCTACCATTCTCTTTCATTGCTGCTTCCTGATAATGCACCATGGAACGAAACGTGGGTTTGCTGCTCGAGCACTTCTCCGAATATTTATTTATCACTTCAGCAATACTGCATACAAGTAGCTCATGTTGGGTAGTTACGGATCAAATTTAGTTTTGCTTGAAGACAGCCATTTCATATTGCAATTATTTCCTTTTATTGTACTGAAAATAATTTGTGACTTATCCTGATAACTAAAGAAAGAGGAGAAAATCTGAAATATCATTAGAATGAATCAACCTCTAGGGCTCTTACTGTGCTTTGGTCAGTGGTTTATTGTCTTTTTTATATTTCAGAGGAAGCGTCCACTCTGTTGTGGAGTACAATGGAATCGTGAGATGAACAACAACAACAACAACAACAACAACAACAACTACAAAAACATATTGTTTCTAAGGTGTTAATGATTGCAAGATTTTGTGTATAGTTCAGACAAATCAATTCTGGCCTCAACCCATGTGGAACAGACACTGGGGAAATTGGTTCCCCTGTGTGTGTTTCATTTGTGATCAACATACCCCAAAGACAATAGGAGAAAATCAAAGCATGGCAGTATTTTTTTATGAGGGAATAGTCAACTTGGTGTGTAGTTTAGATTTTGTTGCTGTTTGCACTATCTTCATCCTTGGTGCGTTGTTATGGTAGATCCAATTAAACTTGCTGCAGACATGAGAAATGAGCAAAAATGAAATCAATAGCATATTGAGTGTAAATTCTACCCAGCTCTATTTTGGTCTTCATGGCTACACACACATATACACACACAGTTGGAGCAGTGGGAGCTGAGACTGTTAGTTAACAGGAGGCTGGTATTGGGGCAGTGAGGTGGTGAATATTGATGGCAGCAGTATTGATTGAGGACCTGTAGGGTTTGTCTTCTTTTATCCAGTCAGCCTTCTGCCTGTCCGGCAGACTTTATGGAGCATCTTCTCTATGCCTGGCTGCACATTATGAGAAGTGTGGAGGAGGCCC
The DNA here is from genome assembly GCF_900324465.2 of Anabas testudineus. Lineage (NCBI taxonomy): Eukaryota > Metazoa > Chordata > Actinopteri > Anabantiformes > Anabantidae > Anabas > Anabas testudineus. The sequence continues at coordinate 22,975,172 of NC_046625.1, forward strand.
ATTAAACGAGCAGTAGAAACACACAGTGTCTACTTCCATGCACAGCGCAGTTCAATCATGATAAGACACTGCGTAACACTGATGTTACAGCATATAATGAGCCACAACTGGCTCACTCCTCATCATATGCACCCTGGCTTAGACAGATTCCATATCAGGCTCTTTATAACCACAAATGACCACTATACAACCACAAAGTGATACAGTAGTCACCCAGAAACCATTAATATATGCATTGCAAGCACTGGGGAATCGTTGTACATACATAGCAACTTAGTTATGTAGTATATAGTAACTGCCAAGTAATACCCTAGCTCCCATTGAATATTGGTAATGCAACCAAATAAATTCTCCTGGTTTAACAGAGGCAATTTAGAGGCTACGTTGTTGTGTTTTTGCTCTGTGTATATTCCTCTGCTACTTTTGAGATACAGTATGCTACTTATTTTTGGTGTGGCATTATGGATAGCTTTGTTGGGCTGTCAGTCAGGCAGTTGCTTCTTCACTTTGGTCCACTATCATTGTTAATGTGTAGTGAAAAGTTTGATAACCCTTTAATTCCCATTGACACTAAGAGGTCATGTGGTTTCCTTCATCTACTCACAATGTATTTGTAGAAAACTATTTTATAGGAGAGCTTTTTGCTCGTCTGCCTCTTTTGTACAGGAAACTCCTAAAGGTTCTTTTCAAATCCCGTTTTGGTTGTTTCGAGAGCTCCGATCACCACAGGCACAATTCTGGATTTGATGCCCCACATTCTGCTTATTTGTAATAATAATCATATAATAATCATATATAAAATAAATAATAGTTATTTTGATTACAGAAAGCTTACCTTAACTTATAGCTTAGTGATTGGCTCTGCTACTAGAGGCTCTCTGACGTGTGTGGGAGGGTGTCAGTACTTAGTTGTAACACTGGTGTTTATCACAGGTAATATTAATGCTCATATACTGTAGTAGATATCTTGTCCGAGTCCAGTAGACTTCTTGCCATGTCTCTGTGTTGCGTTAACTCTACAAAGGAATGACTTGTTCATGTTTAACATTGTTTTTTAATACCACCTGCACCTCTGCAGGGGAGACCATTGGTCATAGGAAACCATCAAAACCAAACCAGCTAATGGTGTGTTTTTTATGGTTTGACCCTAACAAGGCAAGACTCCGTATTTCGTACCTACAGTATAATAATAATAATAATAATAATAATAATAATAATAATAATAATAATAATAATAATAATAATAATAATAATGTCACATCCATATAATTTGACAGAAAAATGTTCGCAGATATTATGATTTTAGATACAATATACATTTTCTTGGAGAAATCACTTCACCAACAACACTGTAATTATGAGGACAAAGGAAAATTATACAAAATGGTGTAGTTCCCCTTTAATGTGTAAAAAAGACATTTAACATTTGCTGGTTTGACTAATGTAATAATGCAAGAGACAAGTTAAATAAATGGCATTTATTTAACCTTGTAAACTGAAACATAAAAGAGACAGACACAAGAGATACATGCCACAGTAGTTTTTGGCCACACTTTTGTAGTTTTTAGAATTTCAGATCTGCTCTATTATGAAGTGCTGTTTGTGGCCCTGTGGGTTGGAAGCCTGTGGATGTTTGAAGCCTTATGTAACACCACCATTCAGCATTAAGTGGCACTTATTCAGATTAGTTCAGTGCTCGGCTGAATCACCTGTTTTCACAACACTGGTCCCCGCTAAGTGGAGAGCATCTGGGATTTGCCAAACAGGCTTTACATTATCTACCCATTTGCGATTTAGATTAGCTGTGATCTTAATGGCCATGAAACACCCTTTTAGTGTTTGTGTAGACGTGTATGTGTATTAGAGGTGCAGAGAATGTATGTGCCAGTTAAGGATGTAATGATCATTTATATTCATCTATGTATTTCCCCATCAGTAGTCTCAACTATTAAATGGGAACTATTAAACCATTAATGTGTAAACTACGTCTTCATGTCCAACCCAAATTTTGGTCTTTTATAACCTACTGGAAGTTTGCAAGCTTTTAGCTTCCAAAGGGAACTGAGTTACACAAAAACTTGCAACTATTCCATTAGGATTTTACAGTATCAAAAAAATACCAATACAGTCCTTAAGCTTGTCACTCAGAAACCATAATACAATTGCCATCTGTAACTTACCCACCAAAACTTACAAGGAAAGATTTGAAAGCAGCACATTCCATCTACCCTGACGGCTCCCAGGTCCCCTGACCCATACCGAATCATAGCCTTAAACCACTGACTGTTGTACATTTACTCAGTGCTCAGTGCACCTATGGTGTGACTCATCACTGCTCTCTCCAGATGCCCAAGGCCTAATTGTGCCGAACTTCACACCTTCATGCTCTGAGCTGTTCACAGTGCTCCCCTTCTAAAGTTGTCAGATCTCTGACTGCTGCAGCTGCTGTGGACTCAGTTACCCCATGTTTCTCAATCCTTGTGCGGACAGCCTGTTACAGACCCTTTAAACAGCCAAACACAAAAGGGACTCAAGCTGAGTGGTACTGCTGCATTGCTGTGAGCTGGTGACATGTTGAATAACTGTGGAATGCTAAAAGGCCCACAACTCACCTGTCTTCATTCAGTGCATTAAAAAGCTGACATTGCCAGCTGCCTGGTGCAAAATGTCCTCAGGAGTTATTCATTGTCAGTTTAAAAGCAAATGAAAAAAGACAAATTTTGACTGATTTGGTAAGTAATAGCTCAAGTAAAAGTATACCACGATAATGAGACACAATGAGAGTGAAAAAAAACGACACGTGCTCTTATTGGAAGGCTTTGGGTAATGCTGATGTGTTAGCTGGATGCTGTTTTGAGTTTAGTTTTATAGCATATAATTAGCACTTTATTTGTGACAAATTTGCACTTTAAATTTGGTTTATACAATGCCTAAATCATGTGCAAAGAACCTGGATATTATACCACGGTGTGACTGGCAACACTGTGGTTAGGTTTAACACCATAATGGCTGAGGTTTAGTTGAACACAATGGTACTGGTTTTCCAACTCTATTCGCACCCACCAAAAAACTTTGCCTATTTGCAGTTAGGTTGAAGATACCATGATGTAGCAGGGAAAAAAAACAAAAACAAACTTATTATTTAATGTAGGTGAATGGATATGTGTTTGTAGACTAGTGCTCTAAGTACTTAGGAGCAATAGTCAAGAACAATGCTGGATGGAGCTATACACACACGAACTCATACACACACACACACCAGCTATTATACACACCCTTAAACCCTCATATTTCTCTTTCAACTCCCAGAAGTGTATTTGCAGTCTTGCCTTGGTAATGTTTTGTTTCCACGCATGCAGATCCTCCGGCTGGTGAACAGGGAAGAATGTGTAATTGCTAATAAAATGGTTGAGCCTGTAATTACTTCCTGAATTATTATAAGTGCCTAATGTTGTTGATGGTGCTGCCTCCCTGCACACCCTCCGGCTGAAAGCAGTAAACCACCAAAACAACGATGTGGCATGTGTGTTTGCTCCTCATATTAAAAATTGACAAGGCATAACTGCTCAAAGTATTGATCAAATGCAAATCTGGCACCTTATCTACACAGTTAACTAAATAATTCATTTTGCTTATTGATGTTCTGTGGTAGAACTGATGATTATAACATGAACATCAACATCAACACTGGTCTGGTGGACATGAGCTTTGTTACACCCTCGCCAAGTTTAGGCACTGTCCTCATAGTCCAAGTTTTGTTGCCCTATCACATTAATATACACAATATCTGCAACAAAACATTTATATTGGGTGAAACATATGACAATGTGACCAAAACTTTGCTAGTTTGGACAAAATAGGCTCAGGACTAGTACTAGCATTAGCAAGCCTCATAAAAGGTGAAAAATGGTGCCGTATATGAACAGCATTTATAATTCAGTTCAATTCGGAATTTTCATTGCTGTTTGGTGTCTTTACTTTATCACTACATTATCATACCAAATGGATCTGTGAACGTGTGATGAACACACGAACATACATTTTTATTTGACCAAAACCTTTTTTTTTTGACTTTTAAAAAGCACAGCAAGGCCCACACATGTGCCTGGTTGCAGAATTGGCAGTGCAGATCCTATAGACCAGGTGGTGGTTTTGTGTTGCTTCATATGGATTGAAATGACTGGACCAAGTCATCAAGCACTGCATGAGGAACCCTGCCAGACCGTTGAGGATTTTAAATATATGATAAGAATGTCTCTGTTTAGAGGTTTTCAAGTTTCGTCAACCTGGACGGAGACCCCATACACACACATATTGTATAAGTGTGTGATCTGGTTATGAACAAGTAAATAAGTGGATTTAGAATCAGTGAATCAGTTTTTATTGACTTCTCTCTTTTCTCATCTATTTGTTTTTAGAAGAGGACACTGAGGACAAACTGCAAGAGAAAGAAATGTGGGAGGGCCAGAATTGACTTTTTTATGCTTGGTTTATTTAATTGATGATGTTATACCATACTTGGCAAGCTCTGTGAAGAAGATTCAGTGAATAAATATGAATGTAGGAGTACAACAGTGAAAAAGCATTCCATACTCTAATATAGATGCTTAGGTTTTACAGTATTTGTCCAAGAAGTCTGGTGTTGGTTTGGTACAGGAAACTATCTCCACGCAGGAACTGATTCTATTGATGAACAAAAAGCTGCTTCGACAATAACTTATAGTCATTTTTGTGTTCCCTCCTGCCTGGTGCATATGTGTAACTCTATTTCTCTTCCACAAAAGATACAGTAATTTCTAGATGGAGAAGTGAAGCCAAGGTTTGTGTGTGTGTGTGTGTGTTTACACATTTCAAAACTAAACCATGTCCAATTTTCTTCTGTTGTTCTAACTCATATCAGATTTACCAAGAAGAGAGGAAACTAGCTGGCTGAAATCTCAGCCTTCAGCCTTCCAAAAACCCCGGGTGGTGAAAATCATTTAGATGAGCATATTTAGTTGAATATTAAGTATTAAAGACAATTAAATTCTTCACTCAACCTTCATTACACCCCCCCCTCCATCCCTCACCACATGCTCACTGTTGTCTCTCTCTTCGCTGTGTTGTATTCTGTCAGAAAGAAAAAAGCATATGCCTGTTCCTCTGCTAAAGGGACTGTTTAACTCAGCGAGAACAAAGAGCTGCAGCCTTGTCTGCGTTGTATCACACGACTCTTATGTCGATTATTTTTACCTTCTCTATTTATAATTCCTCTGTCCTACATATGTCTTAGACAGCTCTCCTGGGAGGTCTTTGTCACTAAAAAGCCTGCTTGCTCTCTTTCTGTCTGCACCTTGTGATTGGGTCAAAAAACACTAACCAAATGGAATATAAAAAAAAAAAACCTTCTCATTCTTTCATATGTTAAATAGGAAACGAACAAAACTCATTTGAGTACTTAGTTTTGATGCACCACTTGAATAGACCGGGCTTCTTATTCTGGGTTCTTTTGTTTGTTTGTTTTTTTTTTTTTTTTGCTATTATTTATTTTGGTATTCAGATATTTGAATGCCTCATTGGATCATTTGAAATGAAAGGCCAATTTTCTAGGAAGTACGAATGATCCAGACCAGATTCACTGGCAGTGCCATCTTACCAAGAGTGTTGCTAGACCATATCAAGTGTTCATCCTCTGGGGATAACCGATGTCCATAATAACAGAATATGTTATTATTGTGGGTTTGCCTCCCTTATGATATGTATCATTGAATTGCCATTATCTGTTGTTATCTGCACTATAGATATGAGCATTACAATATGTGTGAAACAGGTATGTGCTTAGGTTTAGGCACAAAAACTACAGTCCATGCAGTTCTTGCATTTAGCAACAACAATGACTTGGTTAGGGTTAAGCACAAAAACATGTTGGTTAGGTTTTGGAAAAGAATGCAATTTGTCATTTTGAAAAAAACTAAATTGACCAATTGTTTGAAATTAATTTTTTACATTTCATCCATTTGATGCTTTTAAGTTATCTTGCTCTACTGAATCATTGGGCCAAAGTTTTTGGCATGAAGATTCAGTTTGGCATGAAATAAAAACCTCACATCTCACTTAAAAACCTGTAGAAGCAGCCTTAGCACGCACAGCACTATGTATACGTGTGAGTTTGTTTGTTGAAGTTTGCACAGGAGAGGAAAAGCACTCAGGTGTTCGGCCATGTGGTGTGAGTGGTTTATAGAGTAGTGTGTGTGGCTACTGGCTGCTTTCTTTGTGTGCAGCCTCCATTCAGCTGGTGGCCCTGTCCCTATGCTCCATATTGCTCCACTGTTGAACTGTAACCTGGTAATCCCCCTCCCCTGCCCATATCTACTCCCACAAGGAGCTCCTGCACCTCCTCCTGTTTTCTTGCTGGCTTGGTTGACTCTGATTAGACTACCTGTGGATATTCATGCCACAATCTCCTCACACTCAGCCATTCTAGGCGAGAAAGTGAGAAATATTCCCACCTCTATCAATGTAGCGTTTACACCCTGCTATGTGTTGCTACAGCTTTGCACAAGCTCTTTTTTAGGACTGCTATATGTGTGTGTGAGGAAAGTGTTAATTTGGCTATTAACAAAGAGACTGCATGTTTCTGTACACTCGCTGCTGCATGTATGTGTGTGAATGAAAGCAGAGGCGGCTGGCATCTAGTGGGTCCGCGAGGGGGTGTAATGGAAAGTGGTAGTGGTTTTAGTTTGGAGTGTGTAAACATGCAGTGTTGGACCCCAGCAGGTGTTGCTGTTGTTGTTGGTTGCTCACATTGGATGCAGAACTGGTCCTGGGTCTGTGCCATGCTCAACCTCACCGCTGAACTGCTCTGTGTGCGTGGGAGGATCATCATGTCATCAAGGCTCCTTCACTGGGGGCTTCTTTGAAGAGCGAGCACGGTTTCTGTGCTCACCTCCCATTAGCCAGGTGCAGCTAAATTATTGATGTGTTTAGCGGAGAAGCTAATTGGATATGACATTGAAATTGAAATGAATAGATAGATGATGTCCACACCTACGCTCTTGCTCTGGGTGAAACAGGAGACGTTACCAAATCTGCAGGCCTCTGCGACCTCAGGCAGGCGCCATAGTCGCACTGAGCTCATATCTTTTTCTTCTTGCACTGCAATAACAGATAAATAAATACATTTTATTAATCTGCTCAGTGCATATTACTGGTGGGTAAGGTGGAACTTGTCATGTACATCATCCTCATTTTTTTTAATTCCATTTAATTGAATAAATTGATATTTAAAGTAAAAAAGGTTTAGCTTTGTCTAATGCAATTTAAGCAGCAATCCATCCTTAATAATAGTGTGATATATGATGATGCCATTAGACACAAGAAGAGTTTTCATGCTAATTTTGATACCAGCAGAAAAGTCTTGAGTACATTTACTTTTAAATGTACGTTGTAATACAAAAAAAGCAGGTTTGCTGTAGTTTTGTGTTTTATCCTAATGATTCAAAATGACTGCCACAATGATTGATTAATATGAGAACGCTACACACTGCAGCTCTAAGCCGCTGAAATATCTCAAATAATTTAATTAGTGTGGTTTTCAAGGGAGAGTGTTAATATCATGAATGGTTTAAATGCTGTTTCAGAGGCTTTTCCACCCTGAGTGTGATTCTGTGGTAAACATCAAGTACATTTCCACACATGCTCTTGTTGTGATAGTTAGATGTCAGTGTGACTCTGTCATGGTAAATTAGCGCTATGAAATAACTAGTAAATACTCCCGACCACCCCCACCACCGCCGTCATCAGCTCCAAGAAACAAACAACTGGAAACAGCAAAAACATGTGCAACGCACTGTGGAGCGTCTCTCTCTCTCGCTCGCCTGACACACACACACACACACACACACACACTGCACATTTTCCCCAGTTGTACTGCAGCTGGCTCTGTGTCCCAGCTAACTAACAAGTTCACTCAAACAGGGAACAATTTCCTCCAAATGCATGGTAATGTTTGAAATAAATAAGCTACATTATGCATAAAAGGGAAAATGATTACCCGCTTTTAAAAGCCTTTATGAATATTTATGAAGTGTTTCTGTCGCTGCTTATTTCCCCAGTCTTTTTGGATATGTAGTCAGCAGCCATGGAAAAGCCCATGTTCCCTCTCACTGTTTCAACATGAAGCCGCTGTGGACGTTTTTACATAAAAAAAAAAAAGTATTACATTTGATTGCTGATTGAATTTTTCATTTTTCATGGCCTTTTTTTCAGGGGCTTTTATGCCTTTTGTAGGCTTTTATCTGTGAGCGTGACTGTGTGTCTGTGTGAGCTGTTTTTTTTTTTATGTTTTAAAGGAACCTGCAGGCGCAAGGCTGTGTAGGACAGCTTTTCTCTCCCCTTAGCTGTGATTGTCAGGGTTAGTTAAAGGCAGAGGGTCCAATGTTCCCGTGGCTTTAAGGACACTACAATCCAGCAGCAGAGAGATGAAAAGAAAGAGAGAGGTAACTCATCCACCCATCCGAGGGGATTTTCCCTTCAAGGGCCTCATCACGATCTCTCCAAATGAAACCATTATCTCAACATTTCTGCCTCAGGCGCTCTCACTCTGACTATTTTACTTTTTCTTTCTCTCGCGCACACGTGCACATACAATTGCACCATATCCTCTCTGCTCTGCTGAACTTTTCCCTTTTCCTCTCTTTAGAGCAGTATTTTGGAGATGTGAAGGAAAGATGAAAGATGTTAGGTGACAGCGGCGGAGAGATGGCGGATGGTGGGAATGGAGAAGGGGGAGTAAAATGGTGGAGGTGTCAGGAGATGAGGAACCAGCAGGGAGGGAAGTGTCAGAGATGGAGGAGATGGTGGCAGAGTGTGAGTGCGTGTGTGTGTGTGTGTGTGTGTGTGTGTGTGTGTGTGTGTGTGTGTGAGAGAGAGACTGGAGGTGGCTCCTAATTCATCGAGGGAAAGCTTAGATTTGGTTTGCTTGTCATAACAGATGCCTCAGCCTGCCCAGAGGGAGAGCTGTTCTCCACCTGCCGTGATTCAGTTTGAAATGTCTTTTAATGTATTAGTCGGCCATAATGGATCCCATGGCTCATACTTGCAGACATGCCTGCCTTTTATCTCTGCGCGCACACACACACACACACCATTTCCCAAAGGAAGGAAAGGGGGTAGAAAAAAAACATAAGAGGGTAAGAAAAAAGAAAGTGAGTGGAAGAGAGAGGGCAGTGATCACCGTGGTAACGGTGAATAATAGCATGGCCGCAGGACTGAAACAAATCACCTGTAGATGATTCTATTATGTGCAGTCACAGAGGAGCTGTTCACACAGCCTGCTGCTCAGCAATCTGCTTAGAGGCTGTTCACTCAGGACAGAGCTAAACACATGAGTGTGACGTGCACGGGCACAGCAAATTATTTATCTATTTACTTATTGATAATTATGTATGATTAGATCCCATGAATAAAGGGTCTTGATGCAGTGATAAGGCAGACGAGGACACTACAGGAGCCGTTTCAAGTACAGGTGATCAGGTTGCACAGTGTAGAAGTTATAAATGAACCTGCACCCTATGTCAAGTGTTCAGTTAAAGTGTTTATTTTAATATAATAGTATAATAGTATAAGTATAATGTACAGCTTTCAAAACTGTTACTATATCATTATTACCTCATTCCTCTCAATAAATTTAAGACATAAGATAATTTAAGTACTGATTCCATTACAGTTTTCAGGGATTACAATGTTACAGTATTCAGACAGTGTTGTATAATAATTATATAAACCATAAAATCAAGCCAGCTGTTTATAATCAGCAAATTAAAAAGAGACATCAGCAGTAGAGATGCTGTAGACTACAGCATAGACAAATACAGTTAATACATAAAAACACTAAACACTGCATAGTATTTATATATAGTAAGAATACATCAATAAATAAAATATTCCTGTAAGAACAAACACAAAGGAGAAAATGACGTATTAGTAGTTTAAAGAAAATGATAGATGTTATGCACAGAAAGTTCTATTTATATGCTTACAGTATATGAAACTTGTAATATGGTACTACATGATGTAAAAGTAAGGCTGAGAAGACTCGGAAGATGTCAGACCTGTATCACAAAGCCGCACAGGCCACTGTTTTAGTGTGACCTCCAAAACACTAATAAATAAATACCACACTTTAGTTATGGTTTGATTAGAAGCCATAAACAAAGTTTGATTTTGCAATTCTGATTGTATGTTGACTTGCTGTTTTCAATAACATTACATTATTCTCTTTTTTTCTTATTTTCTCTTGTTATAATTACTATATTTATAACCTCATAACACATTCAAAGTTGCAGTGACATTGCTACTATTACTTTCTTACTATTATATTGTAAAAAACATTCATAGGCATGGTCAGGAGCAAAGCCAGGGTAGGATGACATTATTAGCACCTAAATAAGGTTTATTGGACAGGTCAACATATCATGACAAGGACTTTTTTGCTTTTATCAATGATTGTTTCCTAATTCTAGCCTAGTTTCCTCTTATTAGCTTTAATCATGTTATTTTGGTGCACAAACCCTGCCTTAGCCATGTTGGTAGCGGATCTTAAATGGTAATAAGCAATTTGTAAAACGTTGTCCCTGCTTGGCTCCATGCAGCAAATCAAATGAAACAAGTTCATTACAGAGACAAGACAAATTGTTCCACTGCATCCATCATCAATCCATCAGGCATTAGTTCTGTCTCCCACTCTGTCAGAGGACCTGTTGGGATCCAGGACACAAAGCAATCAGGCTGCCCTGTGCCTTTGATAAAGAATCCGGGACCACCACAAAGCTGACCCGGCTGTGACCCCGGGGCTACACTGTGATTTCATTACTGGGGTAGCTGAGACAATAGAGGCGTGGAATCTGAGGAGCGGAGAGAGCATGGCAAGTGCACTGAAACATGATGATTTCATTGTGCTGGCACTTAGCGAAGACATGTACAGCAGTGAGAAACAGATACAATATGTGCACATGGCAGACACACAGAGGTGTCAGGCTTTAGAAAGACTGCCCTGTACCTGATAAGAGCTCTAGCTCAGTAAACACAGGTCCTGTCAGTTCCTTCTTGAGAAAGACAGCGACTTCCACCTTGCTGGCTCATTGCAGCTTGTGGTGAAACAAGTCACTTTCAGACATGAAAACATTGGTGGCTTATATCTGCCTGTCAAAGTAATGGCTTTTTGGCATTCAAACATAAGCCTCAATTACAGAATTGTTCAGGAAGGGGTCTATTCATACAGGACAGGACATGATGTTTTCTGTAGTTAGAATATGTGCGACATAAATAACTGTAGGTATTGTCCAACATATTGGGAGCCAGTCCAGTAGTGACAGTGAGGGAGAAGAGAAAGAAGAGTGTAACACTGATGCTTTCCAAAATCCACATACACTGCAGTTTGAAGGCTTAATATCACAATTCACAATTTGATCCCTAATAAAAGATGTCATTTATTTATGAGACAAAATATCCCGACTATTTTATAGAGTCTGACAGCAGCTGACAGAAGACAACAGAGCTGGTACAATGGCTGAAGACTTGAAGACTTTTTTCCACATAGAGTTTATAGACTGATCTGACCCCCCCTTGACTGATTACAACTGGCTCATTGACAGTGTTGTTCATGAAATAACCCTTCAGATATCTAATTTATTCATCATGCAGTCCATGCTAGAGATGGCAAAAGTCAAGTCAGTTTTATTCATATAAGAATTTCCATGTAAAATGGTTACCATACATTGGTGTGAACCTGAACTTTGAAAGCTCAGAAGCTGATTGAACAAACATTTGCAGCATAAAACACAGAATAACCCTGGTAGTGAGAATTAGACTATGGATCAGGCTGTGTTTTTCTGTTTGAACCCAACCTGTCCCTTGTGCTCGACTCAGATATGGTCATACATATGGTTTAAAACCACAGTTAGACCTGCTTAGACCAACATGACCTATCCAAATGTGATGTCTTAATTTCTACCTGGACTCAACCCAAATCCACGGGTACTTTCAGGTCTCTTTTTGGGTTGGGTTCCACCCTCTATACATCACAGAGGGTGGACCCCCCTCTTCTCACACACAAACACCATCCCATTTAATATAGGCTACAAGCAGTGTGACCCTGAGTCCGGCTTTTGATGAACGATGATGAGATTTGTTTAAAAAGCCAGCTGTCCCATTTTCTGTGTTATCAGTGTGCCTGCGCAAGGCTCTCCCACCATCTAAATTATCTGTTCTTGACATTATAATTCAGTGCACACATGACAGCACTGTTGTCTCCCTGCAGAAAATAGAATTTCTGTATATTTGATTTTCTCCCCCTTTTTGTTTTCTCATTATCTCTAAAACATGTTGTGCACTTCTCCGCTGATTTCTAACCCTTTACAATTTCACAGAGGAAGCAGAAAATGAAAAGTCAGGCCGCGGATCATCATGTGAAAGTGCCTATGTTCAATTTTCCTCCTTCCCACTTTTCAAATTCTTATTATTTCTACTAATAAATAGATCTTGGCTGCAATTCCCCAGAGAATACATCTAGATAAATATGTGTGATGATAAATGTGTACGCAATAACTCCCTGGATGATAAAGGGAGGAGGCTTCCTTTTTAGTGGCTTCTTGCATTTATTTTTCTCGATGTATGGAAGTGTCCTCCAGCCCAGGCATTAGGTTATTGGAGGGATTCAGAGAATTACAGCTACATCTTTTTATCAAGGAGTCCTTTATTCTCCTATGTGCTGTTATGAATCATTCTGATCACACTGGCTTTATTATTTATTTATGAGCTACATCAAAGGCAGTAACCTTCATTTCTTTGTGATGGACACCGAGTTTTCTCTGAAGCTGAATTTATGATGCAACTTACAGCTGCTTTAATCAATATTTTCATATTAACAGCAGATTAAATGACTATGCATGGTGTGAAAATGATGAGGCATAATCACAAACATACACACATTTCCCTTTTCATCCAGATTTTTTGCTTATGGGCCCCAGTTTTACTGTTTTCAGTTGCATCTCAGCACTCTCATCCACCTTATTTTCAGCAGCAGGCAGCTGTTTTCAGTGAAAATGATGTGATAAACCCACTGTACGCTACCTGCTCAGCACCAGAGAGAACAGTTGGAGACGAGCTGTTGAACACGATGGAACACACCAAACAAGATCATTTTTCTCAGGCGTTGGCGGAGACCAGGTCGGCGCAAATATGGCTTCGAATCAATGCTAATGTTGTGTCTGTGTGAAATCAAATGTGTGAAAAGAGGCTGATTTACTCACACATTTGTCATATACAGTAAACTTTCACTGGGATAATATGTCACTGTGGTGTTTACAGCTTGTTCAAGTGGTAGTTTGTTTTTGTTTTTGTTTGGTTTTTGGTTAAATGCAGGTACCAACATATTGGCACCGACATTGTTTGTGCAAATAGAGTTGTTCCAATGACAGGACAGCCAGTTCTGAGGACAGTGGTGGCCCTAATGGACGCTGCTGGGATTGAAAGGATGTACTCTTCAATAGCACTTGTGCCCCACTAATGCTTTATTTCTACTGTGTATTTGGAGTAGGATTGTCCTCAGCAGCTTATTGACAGTGTCTCTGAACACTAATTCTTTGTTGGCTACGAAAAGGGCAAAACGGCACAAACAACTGGCCACAGACAGCATTTATTCATAATCTGCTGGTTAACCCATGAGTAGTACAGTGGAGAAAATGGGAGGTAACAGCAGAAAGGAGGGAAGGATGGATAAGTGAGGGATTAAACAGAGAGTGTGTATTCAAGACTTCTGTGACCAGAGGGACCTCTGTTCCGGGCATTAAAGATCCGCTATTGATCCCATTACAACTGAAGGACTTTATAGACAGCTCTGCATTGAAGCCATCAGGAAGTGAATACTTAATTAATCAGAGAAGAGAAGTTGTGTTTGTGTACGTACGCAATCAGTGGCTGATGTTTCTGCCTTTGTTAAATCAATAAGCATGTCAGGACACCTTCGTATCTCATCTGAGCCCCGGCTGATCCCTTAAACGGACTGTGATCACATCACAATGGAAAGGTCAGGGGAACATCGTGCTGGTGTACCGGGAGAAAATCGCCTCAGGAGGAATGTGCCCTCGACCCCCTCATTTTTCCCCCTTTACTTGAGATAATATCACACACTCGCCTGAGCACAGAAAATCAATACACCTCAGCAAGTTCAAAACCAAAGATACTCATTAAAAAGAGAGGGAGCGAGCACGCTGTTCAGAGTATTGGTCCAAGTCGAGTGAGTTAAGCTGCAGGGATTGTTATCATTGTTAAGCAAATAGTTCCACAGAGGGAGAGATAGAAAAGAGAGAAATAATAAGATTTACTCCCTGTGCTATTAGCAAACAGTTTCTTTTTACAGACTGATGGGGAGCCCGCCCCTCCGAGTGATTGAATAACCACCTCAGCACATGGAGTATTAGCTAACTGTTAAAATGGAGGAGGTTGACTTGTAAATTGGAATTAAACAGTGCTCTCTTACTTCTGAATGCCCGGCTTACGTTGCTCCACTTAGCCTTGGGTATCTCCAGAGCTTGAGGAATGCAACATGACACATTGTAAAACTAGACGTCCACTTCTAAGATTCTCAATTTTAAATGATCAGAGACATGTAGGAAGACGTGAAGATCAATTCAATTTCAATCAATCAATTTATTTTAAGTGTGTGACCAGTGAACTAGCTTAGTATAGGTTGCTTAAGGCTGCGGTATCCAATCAAACAAAACATTATCAGATGATCGCAATTTTAATATCTTCATGATTTTTATTATTTTATTAGTATTTCTATCTTTTTTTTTTTTCTTGGTTACTGCCAATGCACAGTGATGCATTCGGTGGTATCCTGCTGATATAGAAAGTAATAGCCTTGACTCGCTTCCACCTCATCCATTACTTTGATACATCATGACAGCTCATTGTGCAATATTGCTAACTCAACATCAATATTTAAGAGCTTCCACTTTGCTTTATCATAGAAAGAAACAGGTCTCATTCAGACAGTGATCATTTTGGCATCTGAGTTTGATTCAGTTTTAGTCTTATAGATATATATTTTTTGTCATTTGATTTTTTAAGACCAGTTTTAGTCAACAACAATGTTTTACTTAGTTTTTAAATATGTTTTATTGTCATTTTTATCCACTGTTATTCATTTTTGAAGCATTTTGTGGCCACATCTGTCAGCATCCTTGATGTGTACAGTTCCTATAGTGACGTGCTCTTCTCCTGTATTGTGAAGCAGCGGAAAAGAGTGTTTGGTTGATCAGATGCAGTGATTCTGAAGCTAGATTTAGTTGCATTTTGACAAAAAAAATGTTGAATGGGATCAGTTTGAGAAGCACAATCACAATTTTTAAATGTTGACTGTCGGCATTAATCTTGTAACATATTCCTTTTGAAAACAACGCCAAACATATCCACTACCTAATGTTACATCAGCACGTTACATAACTTAATGGTAATGTATATGTAATGTGCTACACATAAATGACAGCCTTTTTCTCAGCTTTCTTTCATTTTCTTTGCATTTTTTATTCTATTATCAGTGGCTTGTCCATACAAACATAAACAGGGAGAACATATGACAGACATAATGCCACTGGATGAAATATGAATGTTAACATCTCATTTGTTCAAGTAAGGATATAACTTACTCCGTTTTCTTATTCACCCGGCCAGACTTTTTGTATAAATGGATATGCCTTTCACCCTGTCTGGGTGTTAATATGGGTCACAGGTTTGTTGCAACGGAATCGATGAGTTTCACTCTGATGGGTGACCGAGACTCTATGGTAGATCTTTTTAGTGGGCTGGAGTGTGCTGTGCTTTCAGCCTTCCAGGAATCTGCTCACTCTTATTGTGGTTCTGCTCATTGACATTTCCAGATGTGAGTAGTTCACAAAGGCTGTGACTGAGGAGAGAGGCTGACATTTTGTGTCTCCATGAGTGCTTGACAATGGCTGAGAAGCACTGACATTTGTGAAAGTGTCAAGCGGAGCACCGCTAAGATTTTCTATTATGAGAAAGAGAGGAAAATTACACATTACACACTTATATCTGTACAGTAATCTGTGCTTGTAGGAAGTCAGATAAATGTGAAACAGAAAAAAAGATAAGTGGTGAGGGGGGATGAAAAAAGTACAGGAAAAGGGTAGCAGAAATAAAAGAGAGAGCTGAATAAAGAACAGTTGATAGAATAAATACAACAAACTAGTTGCAATTCTCAAGTGGCTCACTGTGTGAAAGCATCATCAATCTTTTCCTTCTAAACCTCCCTCAACTGCTGCAGACAGCTCCCTGAAGTATATAAAGCCTTCTGCTGTTGATCTTGTATGAAAAAGGTACAAACTGTTCTGCACAAACAGACCATTGAATAATAATGACACCACTCTGGGAAACAAATTCACAGGTGCCTGCACAAGATTTGCACAGGCTCAGAGAGATACGGAGATGGGGCTGAACACAGATAGCAGGAATACAATTGGGTTAATCGCAACTTTCAAAGTGGCCATATTGTGCAAAATCTAAGTTTTGGTAATTTATGGTACATTTGTATGACTCTGGTGCATGTGCATACACACACCAGGTACGTTAGAAGTCAGTCAGTCCTTTTTTTACATTTTTTACAGGGGGCTTGTTTTTAGCCAAAAGGCGCATAATATGCGTACTTTAAAATGTTAACATTTATGTGTAATGAAAAATCTACGATATGTATATTCAGTATTTACACAGGATTTTTAACTATCTAGCCAAACACCCCCATTGTTTAAGGTGATGTAGCACTGGTTACACAACATTTACCAGTTTAGTTTTGTTGAACCTTTTTAATCCCAGGAGAAAACATGATTTAAAAATTTAATTTATTGTATTCAGAACTGTACCAGTATAAAACAGCCCCATTCAAAGGTAGGGCGAATGTCTAATGTGATGGAAGCATCTGTATAAAGATTAAAAAAGGAGAGATTGAGAGAGTGAAGTTCAAACCTTGCTTACTTTGTCACATTTATACGCCCGGTCAGTTGCTGCACAAATTGGGTTTGATTGTCTTTTTTTGCTGTGTGATTGAGCTCCTCTCTGGTTGCACCATCAGAAAAGGATTGCAGAAGCTGTTAGATGATTCACCAAGCGCTCTGTTTGAAGCACAGTGAAGTGTTAAATGGCCCAGCAGCTGCAACACAGCTGGTTGGTTGAGAGAGGACACACAGCATGTCCACTTTGTCCATGTTTTCCAAGATTCAGAGCTTCTAGCTCTAAGTCTTATTTTATCGTTGTCGCTGCCTGTTTCTACTCACCATCTCTCACATTATGTTCATGTACATCTACACAACCCCCAGTTGCTTTCCCCCATGTTTTTTTCTTTCTTTATCACCTCCATCTGGTCTCTTCCTGCCCCCCAAGCCCTCCACCTCCACCTCCCCAGTCCTCCACTCCCCTGCCACCAGGAGCCTCAGCTGTGATAAAGATGGAACATGCTCTTGGAGCTCGACATGCTACGCTTCCCGTTCTGCAGCACTGATATTCTGACACTGATCGCCATCAAACTGTCAACAACAGACAGGGACTGGGAGCTGCTTGTGGGTGGATGTGCTGGGGGAACCACATAAATAATTTCCACTCAACAGAAACGATGAGCTGAAGCAGGATTTACTATTAATTTCTGTCTTTTCTTGAGAGGGAAAATTGAGATGGATGATGCCCGGTGCTAGCCAGGCCCTGCTGGAGAGATGATGGGAAAAGGCCAACCCACAGCCTTTCAGGGCCCTGAGTTAAGTCATAGCCCGACGGAATGGGATTTGATAGGGCCTTTATTCACTTCACGGAGAAGGATTAGACTGACATGTTTCTTATGAACTCACTGGAAGGGTTCAGAGGAGTACAGAAGTCATATTTGCATTTAACACTGTCCATGCAGTAAACCAGCCACAGTAAACATGAGGAGCTCGTCTGTGCTTGGCTGTCTCTTTGAACTCAGCAGGAGATTTGTTTTCAGTTTACGGTGACACAAGTATTGATCAAGGTGTCAGCAGTGATTCCGTTTGGGGAACTGTAGCATTCATGCGTGAACAAATTGTTTATGTGTCATAGAAGCAGAATTTCTAAGCAATGGAAGTCTATCATTGCTCTTGTGATAAAATCGATTGGAATTAGGGATTTCCACATTCTGTATGAATCTGTCTTTGCACTTCCCTGCTCTTCAGTCCATCAGTCTCTTACTTCAGCATGGCCTTTATCCACTCAAAGAGGAGGAGCAGAGGAGCAACAGGCAAACTGAACAGCAACTACTAGCAACCAGCTGGTTTTCTCAGCACATTCAACAAATTGGCTGCAAGGCCTCCTCCTTTCCAGACATGCAAAGCATTAACTTATGTAGTCATTACCTCGAGGTGCTGAATGTGAGAACATAAATGTCCAAAGCAGTTGGCCTACACAATGTCTGTAATAATAATAATTACATAAAAATATCAGACTGAAATCCCAGTGAACAGAATCTGCATATGAAGAGTCTTCATATAGCAAATATCCATTACATTAATACATCCTGATGGTTTTAATATTGTGGTAGACAGGACAACATGGTAAAATTATAATGGTGGCCATGATTCGCTTCAATCCACACTGACTGCAGCCTTCGTTCAGTGCCTCTGTTGTCAGAACAGCTGCCTGTGTGTCTGTCTGTCAGCAGAACATTTTTCAGATTGATTTTTCTCCTGTCCACTGTAGAGGGCAGAGCAAGTGAAACCAGAAAGCTCACACAAGGGGGCGGATCAATCATTACAGACACTTTAAAAGCATTTATACATTTGCAACAGCCTTTAAACCAATTTAAACAGCTGTCTGTGGAGATTACGGTTCACTAAACTCACCAGAGGAAATGAAATAGACTGGAAATGTAAAGACACACCATGATTTCACACAGGGGTTGACACACATCTTATGGTAGAGAAACAGTCGCATTCTCAAGCATTGTTCAACGTACAGTTCCAGAATAGGCCGCAGTAACTGGTTTTACTGGAGGGTTAGTGTAAAGTTGGAGTCAGTAACTACTTGATGGTTGTGCACTGGGGTTACTGTGTGACAGAGAAACATTCAAGGTGTTCTCTAATAGTCCTGATACATACATAGCATGTGTGTTGTTCTATTTTATAACACATATGTGCATGAAAAAGTCCAGATTTCTGCTAATGCCAGTTCTGCTGCCGTTGTATAGAATACACTGACTTCAGTGCTTCTACCAATGTCATAATTTACAACATCTAAAGCGGTTTTGATTGATTGGGGACTATGGCGTGCATGGCCTGAATAAAACAAGAGGCTGTACTTACAGGACATATGCTCATACAGGAAGGATGGGGATATAATGGATTAGACCCAGCAGAGTTTGTTGTACTTCTGCGCCACTAGGGACTCAATATTCTTTGGCTCACGGCACCTGTCAGTCACTGGGCTCCCTGGATACCAGGGTAGTGCTGTACTCTGCAAAGCCTTATTTGTAACAAATGTGCATTAGGTAGTTGTGTTACAGCATTATTATGGATCTGTTCATCATTTTATGATCAATGTAACACTAAATAATGACGTGATCTTTTTTAGAATTTTTCTAAATTTTAGTTTTCAAGACAGAAAGACATTATTTTACACAGAGCCTTGACGTTTTAAAAGCTTGTAAATACATCAATACTTGTCCTCCTCAAAAATGTCCTCCAGCTTGATAAAATATAGCAAACCTATTTGCGTAAGTATAAAATAATTGTATCTTTAAAAAAAAAAGAATGTATATATGTAAAATTATATTTATTCAATAAAGACAAAAAAAACACACTTTCTTCATTACTGTCTACTTGGGATTAGTATTAACAGCTGGATAGTTTAGTGGTAAGATCACTGCCATCCATGCGGGAGACTGGGGTTTGAATCCTGGGATGCTTGGCCTTCAGGGGCTTTATTGCTGATTCATCACAGAGGCAACGTTTTGATCAGATACGTTCAATTTTTAGAGAGTACTCTAAGGAGGAGGATGCATTTAGTGTGGTCACTGTGATTTGACCAGTTTGATGAAGTGCTGATGTAATTCTCTCTTGACTGATTGCTGGCTCTGGGTCAGTCATTCTGCCTTCAAAGGACTATTAGATTAGAAGGTTAATTTACACACTGCTAATCTGTTATATGTAATTGTATGCAGATAATCTATGGATTTCTGCCAAAGAACATATGCAGTTATAGCTGGAGTAGTATACATGCATGCACATAAGCCTAATTTTGGCATTGAAGCACATTGTCTCCATGATTTCTTTACACTACACACATCCATCTTAGGACTTTGTAAGTTGTAATATCCTGATGCCTATAGTAACTTGAAAAGACTTTGCATTTCTCTTCCACAAATGTGATGTACTGTTAATGTGCATTCAGCCATAAACACTGACTAGCCACAACGGTCCACCTGCCAGGATTTAGACACTTTAGACTGCCATATCACTCCTTAAATGTCCATCTATCCATCTGCTAAGAGAATTAAGAATCTCAACAATGTCAATCTAAAACATTGATCATACAACATACTGTGATACATGTCCACAGATTGCCAATTTATAGTTTAACAACACATTTTAGGTACAACCTCTTACAGTGCGACTTCATTAAATCAACCCATCAGAACAAATATGAAATGATGCAGAATACACCCACTAGTTTTACAATAGGGCTGTGTCATGTCATGCACAACATATGGTGATAGTTCCTCCCGATGATGACATTTACCATATTGCAATACAAACAAATGTTTGTATTTCATTCATGTTGCTGCCCCAGCAGACCACAGCATAGAAGATGACACTGGAACCACAGACTCATATAACATGAGCAGCATGGGGCAGCGGAGCAACCCACTGGGAGTTCAGTTTCTTGCTCATGGACAGTAGAAGATCAAAAGACTTATTCTTGGTAGAATTGGTAGAGCTCAGTGACAAGAGTGTTTTTTTTGCCACTTTCTCTATTCTTTAGTTTTAAAACTATATGATATTTCGTTTGAGAACTTATATGAAATTTAGCTTTTGGGAAACAATGTGCAAATAATATCTCTTTTTGCATGTTCAAAATGTAGACCATGTTGTTCACTCATTGCACGGGTTGTGGTTTGATTTTCGAGTGTCCATGAGCAAGAAACTGAACCCCCAGTGGGTTGGCCATCAACTGTCCTTTAAAAATTAAAATGTACCTGTTGTCACCCATTGCACAGCTTGTAACAGAGATTGAGATTCAGGATTTATTTAAGACTTTCCCTGCATGGTGTGACATACAGTTCACTTGATAGTTGTTCACACAGTCTAAAGGCACCTTTACACCTTTTAAGATGAGAACAAGCAAAATGTCCTCAGTTGGAGGATTTTCTTTTCCATCCTTTCTTCCGTTCCCTCTGTCCTTATCTCATTTATTCTGCTTCATTTCCATATTTTCATGCAGACAAGCAAACAACTTTCTCGATGTCTTCATATGTATTCAGACCAAGCCACTTAAACAGTCACCTCTCTAACACTTATTCACCTTTCTGCTGTGATTCATCTACACATTCACAGGCCAGATTCATTTCAGTGGAACCACAGAGATTCACGGCAGGAAAACGGTGCGTTCTGCGTGTGAACGGACCCATTCCAAACACTCAGCTTTCCAATTATAGTACATCCCGCTTAACTGATGCTTATTAATTCCTTCAAACTCATTATGGCATGCAAAATAGGGCTCTCCCATGAGATGAATACTAATGAAAGTAAAAACTTCAACAGTGAGGCTGCTTTCAGAGGTCTTTCTGTTGATGTTTGCTTTAGGCTCCAGCAGATTTAAGAGCATGTTTAGAGAGTCCACTGGTGAAATCACTGTAAGGAAGCATTGATTAAAATCATCCAGTTTCGTGCTAACAGGAAGGACCTGCACAGTACTTGTGCAGTGGAGTATATGGATTACGTCTAGACTTAAAGAGCATCCTACAGTGGTACAGTGCTTGTAGTTGGAGTAAATAAAGCATGGAGTCCAAGTTCCCGCTGACTGACACTGAGCCAGCAGGGCCAGGCTATAGGGCTAACCTAAACAAAACACTTCAATCTCTCACCGTTCCTCTCCACTGCTCCCCAAGGGCTTGATTGACTGATTCACTGGCCAATCAGGGAACATTGATCTCAGACACCAACTCTCCTACCCCCTACTCTCCAGGCCTCCTCTCTATCCATTCATCTGCTGGCTGTCAGAAGTATTCACTGGAGGGCTGTAGCTGTGGAGGCCCACACTTTTAAACACACTCTAAGGCTGGAAACATTATTGTAAATTGAATCTTTCCTGTATTCAGTTGCCTGGATCCATGAGGCTCACGGTTCAGAGATACTATATATAGTTTGAGACTATTAAAATGTTGCTTGTTTGCATCCTTAGCTATATATAGTTTTTGCATTTTCATATTTTCTGCATAGACAATGTTGGCAGTTGGAGCACGTCCAAAGCTTAGATGGTCATAAAACTGGTTAAAGAACTGAGCAACTGATTTAGAAGATCTTTTTTGTTTTGTGATAAAAAGTCAAGTATAAAAACCGCCACATAAGAAAAAACTGTCTTATACAACCCCCCAAACACGATTTAAACATGTAGATGCCATTGGAATTAGATATGAAGGTGTGAGCGAGTGACTATACTGAAACATTCTCCATGTTGAAATACAAGATATCTCTCACAAAACGATGGCCTTCAGAAGTGGATAAGTGAGAAAGAGAGGGACACACACTATATATCGACACATAAGATAATTGCAAGAAAATATGCTTAATGACTAATTTAGGCCTGTTACTAGTTTTATAAATTCAACGGAAAAATCGCTAGAGTCTGAGGTTCACCAACACACATACTGTATGCCTGCAAAGTAACACATGAAAGCAGTTCAGGAGCCATGATAAATGAAAAAAATACCCCACATGCCATGATCAATCATGTTACAGGCATTATTTTTTGCAGATAAAGTCAGGCGGACCAACCAGGGCAGGTCTGCGCCCATGCATTTAAAATTACAGATGACAAGGACATTAGAGTTTAATTAGGTTTAATTAATTTCCTTTATTATTTATTGTAGTTCTAGAAATATTCATGGTTGGTTATGAGGTTTTCAGACCACTCCCTCTCAAAACTAGAGATTTAGTTGCTCCTATAAAAGACAGCTGAGCTCTCCCTGGCTTCTTGTAATTGAAATATAGTGGTTTACTAAATATTTCACCATATAATCAGTTTATTATTTTGGGCAAAGGGCCATAGGGAGATCAGTATGTACAGTGTACTTTACAAGTATCAGCTGGAGTGTGAAGACTCAAAGTGCATCTGATGATACCTAAGGTTCAGGCTGGATTTGAGCAAAAATTTAAAAAATCATGGTCAGGTTCGGACAGTGTTCAGTCAGGTAGGCAAGTTTTAGGCTAATTAGGTGTAATTTCAGTTAAAAATGACTAAACAAGTAAATGGATGGCTTGAGCACTCAAAGGTCTGCTTCATGTAATGGGCAGTGAGGACTGTAGACCTGGCCTGTAAATGCATGAGAATCACAGAAAAACGTACTAAGAAAACACAGTACATTCTCATTTCGTCAGGCTCGAGTTGGGTTTGGATGCTAAATAAAATATGCTTGTTGATTATGTGTTGGGTTTGGCCAGCACTCTCTCAGGTTCAAGTTAGGTTCAGACAGAAATACGCAGTCTAATTGATAATCTACTATCAAGTATTTACATTGGACCAGAAAACCCAGATGTATAGAATTTATTCCTAAATATAATGACAAAAAAAGATTCTTATTAATTCCTATTAAGTAATAAGATTCCATTCTGAGTTTGGACTTTTACTGTACAGCAATAAGTGCCTATCTACTGAGGCAACACTTCAGATTTTGAAATTTTATAGTAGCACTGCAAGCGATAACTTTGTTGATCTGAATCACTTCATTCATTTTAGTGTAAAGATTTGTAGTCACTGACTAAGCAACCTTTTTTTTCCTCAAGCTAAGTGCTCATTTCACCGATCAAGTGCACTCCTGTATGGACATACTGGTATGTGCAGGCATCACCATTCAAATGTACAGTTCATCGCTATTCACGTGGCCCAACTTGCAGTGCTACAGTTGTTATGACTGCACTATAAGCACAGTAGTATGTTTGTCCAGGCTACCTTCTACAAACCCTACACATAAAGTATATCTGCAGTAGATCATTTAGTCAGACTGATCAGAATATGGTCATGAATTCCACTGGAGTTAAAGTCATATAGTGTAGTATTATCTTGTGCTGTCATTCAGTCATTCAGACGGTGTTATCATTGTTTATGTTCATGTATTTAGACTAAGATTCTTTATTCGGAGATTGTCTGTGGAATCCTATCTCCAAAAATAATGTTACTGCAAAACTGAAAATGTAATTATATGTTTGTAGGACTCATAATGTCCAGGATGGATTATGTTTTAACACAATGTATTTGAATGAAATGCACATTTAGGAGAAAGCCACTGGCTAGCAGTTGGCTGAAAACTGGCTGTGATTTGGCTGCCAGCCGGCTGGGAACTGCACTTCTGAATAGCTGGGTGTGTAGTTAAGTAATGCAGTTATCTTGTAAATAAATGATTCCACATTTTTTTGTAATTTGTTTAACAGTGTTCACTTGTCGGTTTATTTATTTTATTTCTATCCTCCATGCACTTTTTATAGACAGAAATAAGTGATTGTGTTTATGCTTTTCCTTTTGTGTCAAGCTGATTAGCAAATGTATTAAATTGGAGGCCAGTCTGTTTACTGTGATTGGGATTCTTCATGTGACTCAAATTGTCAATGTACTGTAGTAGAAGGCTTCATGTAATTACGGCTACTAGCTGTCATTATTTGCATCTTTTGGATTTTAAACAATTCAACTATGATCTATGATGTCTCTCTTTCTTTGACAGGGGGGATATTTGAATCCATTGAAAGCGGCCCATCAGGTGCTGAGGAACTAGCCTTTAAATTTGCTTTAAACACAATCAACAGGAACAGAACCCTACTGCCAAACACCACACTCACCTATGACATCCAAAGGATAAACATTTATGACAGCTTCGAAGCCTCAAGAAAAGGTATTTATGTGTCTGTGATTGGAAGATTTGTGTGTGTGTGCACATGCTTGTGTCATAACTATTTTGCATTGTAAATGTATTCCCTGTTTGAGGATTGCAAGCTGCAGTGGCTTAGATTGTGACAATTATAATCAGGCAAGGGAGAAATGGCTGAGCACTTCAAACGTAAACAGAGAGAATTGATTGGTTCCAGGTAATGACTCAGCGGCAGTAATTCAAAGACCAGTTTGGCCCCCAGAGACAGCCAATAAAGTGCTATAATCTATCAGTTTTGTGTATGCATCAGACTGACATTTCAAGTCTCTTATCAATTACGAGCCATTATATCCTGTCTCAGTGATCTTGCCAACTCCCTTATATCAAATAGGATGATTAGACTGCATAGTCGAGCTAATACAAAGATGTGCGGCTGTTTTTACTGTTTGTCTGCCATTTCATGGCAATTGGTAGACAAGGTTTGCACATAGCTCGAGCATGATAGCTCGAGCCTGCACAGTATGCAAACTCGAGCTATTAAAAGCCACTTGCATGAATGTACCGTGTGCCCATGCTCATTTGTATTTGCTTTATTGTGATCTGATCTTTAATTAATTCTGTGGAATTTACTATTATATTATACTAAAAACAATATGTGTGCTTTTTGTTTACATTTCTAGTCTGTGTTTCCTGTGTAACAGATACTACTGGTGTTACTCTTTAGTTTCCTCATTGTCAATTGCCAATTTCATGACAAAAACAAATCCAAATGTGTTTGTCTCAACACATTACTGAAACAGGAGGAAAGTGTCTGTTGGGGGCTATTTTCAGCAGTGAGTGAATCCACATTTAGTGCCATTATGGCAGCGGTTGTAGATGTTATGTTGGAAGGTCTAGGTAATTTAATTAACACTAAGCCTTATGGCTATACCAGAGTAACTGGCCATCACACATCCTTTCTTGTACAAAGAAAAGGTGTAGGACTTACCTGAACCCCTAGTGAGCTCTATCAGTTGCTCCACTTGTCCCCTGCAGCATCGACTCACTTGACTGAGTGGTCTGCCCTCTTGTATCTGCTGCCTTACATTGAGCTCAGCTGGTTTCAGTTCATTTAGATCAAGAAACAGGTAGAGACTAAACCAAAGTAAATGTCAGGAATAAGGGTTATAGTAAGTAATGGTTCAACGAAGGGTTTCCAATGCTCTTTGTCTACTAAAGTGATCATTCATAATTGACAACCAATCAGCAGACCAGATGACAATGTCCATGACAGTGAGTATCTGGAGCAACAATACAGTCAATGTAGCACACATATCAAATCAAACTATCGTGTGAGCATTCATAGTTAAAAAGGATCCCAGGGCTCACTCACTCACTGTGTTTGTAGTCCAACAGAGGAGGTTCTGGAACAGATCAATGACAGGTTTTGGATACACAGAGGACTAATGCAGACTGATTAAACTGTGATTTGGTGACAATAAGGAAAATAGAGATAATGATAATGGACTTTTTAGGGAGTAATTAGTCAGATGTCTCCCCCCTCTAGCCTGTGACCAGCTTTCTCTGGGGGTGGCAGCCATTTTCGGTCCCTCTCACAGTTCCTCAGCCAATGCAGTCCAGTCCATTTGCAATGCCCTGGGGGTGCCACACATCCAGACCAAGTGGAAGCACCAGGTGTCAGACAACAGAGACGTCTTCTACGTCAGCCTCTATCCAGACTTTTCCTCGCTTAGTCGTGCCATCTTGGACCTGGTTCACTTCTTCAAGTGGAAAACGGTCACTGTGGTTTATGATGACAGTACAGGTAAGACAAACACTTTCTCTACTTTTACTGATAGCAATGTAGAAAATGTAAATATGAAAACAGTGTGAAATACATGTAATGATACAGAGAATTATCACCTGAACCTCTACCAATCTTTCAGCTCATCACTTTGCTGTCTTTTCAGTAGCTCTGCTGTTTTATGTGCTCTCTCCACCTTTTTTAGATGAAAAAGCTGTAAAACCCCATTGTACATTAGCATAGATGAGAATATGAAAAACAGCTCATCAATAAGAACAAAACCACTACACAAAATCTAAAACAAGAAAACAAGACATATTCATTAAAAGATAAACCATAATAAACAAGAGAATTAGGTTTTTGGCATTAAAATGGTCAAGCTGTATTATCTCATATGAAGACAAGTAAGAAACAAGTCATACCAGATTGGCTAAAGTTAACTATAACTTTAACTCTAGTCAAAGAAACCAGGTAAACATTTATATTGTGTTTTAGAACTTGTTCCATGTTTCTAGGGTGGAAAAACAAAAAGCCTTCTTTCCCAATTTAGTCCACACACTAGGCACAATGACATGATAGGTACTTTAGATATAGAGGTTTGGGGAATCTTGCCACAAATAGCTTTATAAATATAAATATACCAATGACAAAGCCATGGTGGGGTTTTGGTTTTTGGTTTGTGACAAATCATGTGTCATGTGATCACACTGACATTTGTATTTATTAAAAAAACAAAACAGTCAAGTAACATCGCCTTAATAACACCATCTCATATGGTGGACTTGCATATTATATGTCATCATGACAAAATGCTAACATTTGATTAATCGATATAACTATGACCATCTTAGTGTGTTAACACTGTAGGTGCAACTGGGGAATTCACACCAGCCGTTCTGACCACGTCTAGTTTTCTGCTCATTTTATAGTCTCCTGTATGTTTGGCTTAGTTCTGCAGGGGCTGCCACCTGTTCACATGATTCTCCCTGTGGCACGTTTGTAGCAGAATTCAGGAAGCACGGTGAACAAATAATATTGATAGTGCTGAGTTAAAGACAGACACAGAAGACCTCAGGGAAGAGGCAAGTCTCATTATCCCTGCAACGTTAGCTAGAACCTAGAGGGTAGGCCCACCATCTGGCTCAGCTTTTAGTGCAGTGAAAGGTTAGTGAAAATATGCCCACAGCTGCTGAGGTTAACAATAAAAACAAATATATCTTAATAAACAGGCAAAAAAAAAAAATGCAGATAGGGAGCACCTGTCGAAAGACGTGTTTGAGAGAGGTAGCAGACAAACAGTCTGGTTGTTTGGATGTAATAATTTGTGCTGTCTCAGAATGAAACATGCTTTAGTTCTTGGTTCATTTTTCAAATTTCTATTTCTATCATTGCAAGGACTCGATAGATATTATGCATTCCCTAACCTCTTACCTAGCCATTATGAATCGTTGCCTAACCCTTGTCCTTGTCCTTGCCCTTAGCCTTACCCTAACCCTTATCCTAATCTAAACCTAATTTCAGCCTGAAAGATCTTAAGCCACAAACAGCTTTTCAATCGTATAGGAACCAGAAGAATGCTGTCCTCCCTTTGACTGTGTCAGATAAAAGACCATATATAGAAATCTGATGTGGACTACTTGGGGTCAAAAAGCATCCTAAAGTCATCCTAAAGTCTAAAGTCATGCTGTGTTGTGTTAAATATTTGTATCACACTTGAGTCTGACTAAAGCAGAGTTATATCAGAAATGGATATATTTTCTAACTAAGGATCCTTACTGCACTGAGCATTTTATATTGATCTGATCAATTGTATCAACATAAGACCTTGATCAAGTGTTAGCAACTAGGCTCCACAAAGCAGAACAGGCAACAGCATTAAGACACAGACTTACTCATCACTCAGGTGGTTGTGATCAGCTTGAATGGAGGTCAACTTACTCCCAGGCTGTACCAATCAGTGAAGAGCTAGATAACACTGTGTCATTCTCCCATGAGGGAGCAAAGCATGTACAACATCTGTGGATAGATCTACAATAAAAAGCATACATTAAATTATATTAAATAATAATTAAATAACAAATGTTAATGGCTCTTAAGCACGGGGGCTGTGGATAGTTGAGCAAAATGCTGGTCACAGAGTTAATGGTTGAATCCCATTTCCTCCTGCTACCTACATGTCTTTTAGTAGCTTGTAGTGTAGCTTTAGTAAGAAAAGCAGAGAGGAAACATGGCAGAAAAGAGCATACCCCAAGAGAATGACATGTCCCCAGCTAGACATGAACTGGGGATGCTGCAGGTATGTTGCATGCAATGTAACCATTAAGTTACCACAGCACAATGAAATGTGTTTAATGAATGTTCTGAACTCTGAGTTACTCCCAGTTGGCAGATCAGCAATTCCATATAACTCTGTCAATTAAAAGCTCTCTCCATTTCACTTCTGCCTTCCATGTCTCACAATGGTCCTTCAGGAGAAAGTCATGAACACTAAGTATAATGTCCCTCATTTCTATACTTTGTCTTAAGATGATCCTATCTGTTGCTTCATGATGAGAATATGATTTCATTCTCATGAGACAAAGGAAAGACAATTGCAGCACAATTTTTCTCTGAGATGATACAATTTGGGAAACTTTCTCAATGTGAAAGAGGGAATACATCAGAGAGGGGTAGAGAAAGTTGGACCAGTAGACAGGGAGGGAGAGAGAGAGAGAGAGAGCAGAAGGTAGAGAGCGATAGCCCAGTCCCGCAGGCTGTCTCACTCCACACCTATAGGTTTAGCATTTCTATTTTGTATCGCTTTTCAATTAAAGACTAAAACAACCAGCAGTGAACTGTTGTTGACTCAATTTACACATAAATAAAAAAGCAAAAGCAAAAAAGGGAAAGTAAGTGCAAATGAAACGCTCGGAAAAGAAATATCCAGAGAAGCCAAATTCTTTAAAGAGCTGATAACAGAGAGTAGGACACAGGACCACAGCTCCCAGTGAGTCCGGTACAAACACCTGCCAAGCTTTACTGAATAAGCAGAAGACATGAGGGAACTATTCTATATGCCAATGATTTCATACAGTAAACTTAATTTTCTGCTCTGGTTTCATCTCTAATTAAAATATTCCAAGTACTTTAATGTGATTAGCTCAGACTTCAAATCTTATTACAGCTTGAATTCTCTGTGTAGCCACATAGCATGTGGTTATATGGAGTTATATGGAGGATGTAAAGAATGTGGTGTCAGAAAGTCATTTTGGGACAAATTTGGAACAAGAGTTTATAAAGCACTCACACAGTTATTGTTATAATAAATAGTTTTAAAAACAAAACTGATTGGACATTTTTGTAGTGCCTATAGCTCCTATTAAACCTCCATGAGAACAACAACACATCATCAGTGACATCTACTGATATCCCATTTTAACATTGCATCATGAGAATGCACAGCTGAACTCCACTCTGAACCGTCACACTAATTCAGGAGAACAATATAGGGGGACTGCAGGTTTCACGGATTAGGTGCCATCCTTAACAAACAGGTTACTGTGAATGGCGAGTCCAGGCAAGATTTGTTATGTGTAGAATTGTGGGAAAATGTGGAGGCACATAAATGCCGCAAAGCATGTTAATGTCTCCAATTTTATAATGAAATTGTTACGTTGTTAGGTGGTTATGATAAACAAATTAATGCACCGTGTAGGTTTTGCCCAGTTACTGGTGTTTATTGTTACCATCTGTAGATGTCCCATACTTTGTGGAAGCCAGAGTTCGTGAGGATGCAGAAGACATGCCTTTTTGGTTACTCAGGGAAGCAGACCTTGTTCAAATCTTTCTGTTATTGCAGTCCAGGTCACTGGGCTACAAATAAGCCAGCAGGCTGTGTACATGTGCCATATGCCAGGGGTCACGGTGTGTGCCAGCCTGAAGAAGGCTGCCAGGCTTCCCAGAGCTCCATCCAACAGACACACTGGGACCAGAGAAGTGGGATTTGGCCTGGATCACAGTGCTGCAGTGTGTTCGCTGTGTTTAGTATTCAAACCAGAAAAAATGTGTTTTTTTTTTTTTTTGTATTTGCAGATATGCTAGATTACAATCAAGCAGTTAATCAAATTATCCAAAGGAAATATGCAAACAACAATCCAAAACAATGTAGTTTACAGACTTCTTTATTCAGTTTCTCATGTTGCCTGTCATCAGGGTAAGAGAGACAAAGAGCAGTTGCCAGGGCTAAAATGCATAATATTAGTGGTAAAAACAGTGGTAGAAAGTAACAAAGTATATTACTGCTGTATGTAAAAGTTAAATATTCCTGACTCCTATAGCCCTGTCTTTGTATGTCTTTTCCCATGAAGCACTTAAATTTTATAACGATACAGACAAGGAATTTACAGCAACAATATATGTACTGTATGTTTCCAGTATGTACATACTACAAATGCAAGGAGATTTTAAGTATTTCTATTTTTTTACAGTCCTTCTGTACTTCCTTTTAAGTTTACAGTACCCTTTGCAGTACATTTAAAGATGCTGCACACTGACACGGCTGTTCTTTTCTTTTCCTCTGCTAAGAGTGAAGCTATAAGGTGAGAGTGGAACTATACGCTAATTACAAAGCGGTTCTAAAACACTTTAGAACTCTTCTACTCAGACAGGTTCATGTAAACTAAGAGGAGGGTCAGACACCTCTTTTTGACCAACACAAACTAGGTGCTAGTCCTGATTCAGTGCTAGTGTTGGTTCAGAGCCATGTTTTTAAGCCACTGTAAGTTTCCACTACGCTAATGCCAAGCGCAACAAGAAGCAAATGCAGCAGAGGTTAACATCTGTAAACAAATGCTCACATGCTGAATTTATAAAAAAAAATACAGTGGGATAATAATTGTTTTACAAATAGCAATTTGAGATAAATTGCACGAGTATAAACTGCTGTGGTCTTTTGATGAATCGATATCTGGAGAATGTGTGCATGTGGGTGTTTGCCCTGCAGGTCTTGTAGCCAGCTTTAGAGTGGAATTGATTGTCGCTGATCCCACCACCTCCATTAATTAAGCTGTGAAGTGGACATAGCTGGTTCACTATGGGGTTAATAGTGCCTTGATTTTCTGTCTTGGTGAAAGGAAATGAGTGTGGGCTGACCTGTAAACAACTTCAACATGGGGTGACCTGATAGTGAGGGCAGATAGTGTTGGTGGTGGACACTGAGGGTAGGCAGTGGGGCAAAGAGAAATTAGATCTGATTGGAGTCCTTCAAGAGGTTCAGGCAGGATTCTATTTCATTTGAATCTTTTCTTCTTCCTCTTGTTTCAGTACAAGAAGTACTTACTGTAGCAAAGTCAGTGCACTAGAAGATTTATATTTCCATATCATTCTTATGGGTTCTCACCTTGACCTCCTCCCTCTGTTCTAAACCATGTCTGTTTTTCAGGAATGAGGGGCAGGAAACTACCTCTTTTTGTGCTATTTCTCCACTGAGCAGGGAGCAAAAAAGCAAATCAATAACCATAATGGGACTCCTCTAATGGCTCAACTTTATTATGGCAAAACTGAGATGGCAGGAGCAGATGTTATAGCTCTCACAGCCAGCCATAACATCCATTCAACTACCTGGAACACTGTTAGCACTACAACTGCTGCTGCAGTTTGATTAGGCCATAAGGGAGAACAGGCTACTACAGGAATAAATAAATAAATAAAACAGTGGCTTGGAAAGACCTGCTTCTTTCTGGGTGTTCACACTATGGAGTCCATACACACAGTCTTGATGGCAGCCATGGATGCTACTGTTTTCTGTCTGATTAGAGAATGCTTCAATATGACACAAACAGCAGCACAGATGATAGAATGGAATAGTGCTTTAACAAAACCATGACTAAAAGGAAAATAAATCAACTTTAATGCATACAGTATATATACAGAATATCTATTCATATGTACATGTTAATATACAAAATATAACACATATTACAACAAAACTAAACCAGCACAATGCAATTAGATACAATATTCAGTATTTATAACATATGTAGTAGCTTTTCACCATGAACTCTTTTGATAAGAGGAGTTAATGTAACATACTGTATATATTGGGTTTATCAGCAGTTGCTGATCTGGAGAAGAATTTCTTATATAGACCGCCCTCTTTAAGTAAACCTTGATCTCAGGGGATTAATCCTGACAAAATAAAAAATGTTTCTGTTCAAAGAGCAACCCTGTCTACTAAAAAATTATTACATTTCACTGCAATAGAATATTTGAACAAATGAAGCCAAAGTGAGTTGTTTAAAGTTGATTTTTCTATGTGCACAAGTAGAAACCCTAGAAACCACCAACAATTTGGTGTTTGTATTTCTACATAAAATAGAGAAATACTGTATATCAAGTATAAATACAGCTTAAACTAGCCTTCAATGCTACTAAGCCTGTATTCATAGAAGCTGGGGTTATATGTAACCAACATTAAGTGTTCTTGAAAAGTTTTGTGACGTTGTAAATCTAGAATATCCTCATTATTTCGACAGAAAAGGTAATCTGGTGGCAATTGCATCTCTTTTTTTCTCTCTTGGCAGTTTAGTCATATAGGAGAGAAGGTTAGTAGGAGACTAGTACTTTAACTATACTTGCTAACGGCAAGGAGAAATGTGTGTACTCAGCACATCTTCTGGCAACCTGTCCGTTTCATGCAAAGTTGCAAAATGGAAAGGAATCTGGAATTATCCTCCGGGCACAATAATATTCACAGTATATTACTTTGTTTGGCATTTGCAAAGAACTCTTGTCATATTTTACTGTGGATCAAAGTGTTGGGTGGACAGACCTCTTTGGCCCCATTGCTAGCAGTACGAAAACATCAGGCCCAATATTGGCCTAGTCGATGACTTTCTGTTTATAGCCTGGTTTCTATGGCAGCTAGATATAAAGGCTGTCCCTGAGGTGGTAGATGAAAGAAAAAATGCTGTATTACCTCTGGCAAATCACATCTCATTACTGTGACTCAGCTCATACTAATAGTTTCTTCACTTTATTTTACTCTTTATTTTGTTTTAGGCCTCTGAAATGTAGAAATACAACCTTTCAACTCTACAGGAAATATGTCTTTCCCCATATGCTTTCCTCAGATGGTACCTTAAGAATCTATAATCCATGTCTGGTCTGGTAGAGAGTGTGGTGCTTGATAAAAGGTCAGCTTGACAGCATGTTCACTCAGTAATATGAATGGCTGCATGGTGTAATTCCAAAGTGGTCATTTGAGAGAGGCACAAAAATGATTAAGAGCCATGTCTAACAAGCTGAGCTGGTATTTAAAGGGTGGGCATGCCTGATCTTTGTTAAACCCTGGTGGGAGGTTAATGGGAATTAGAAGCCTAGAAGCAGTAAAAGACAATAACCAGAACAGCAGTGGCAAAGGTAGTTGCAGTAGTGATGTTACCTGTAATATTGGTAGCAGTTGTACAAGGACTTAGATCAGCAATCAAGAATTACAGTACTGGTAGTTGCAGCAGTAGTTGTGTAGCAATAGTACTATAGTAATAGTAATAATACAACAGCAGTTGTCATACAGTATGTCACAGCAATAAGACTCGTTGTAGTATATAGCTTTCCATAGTATCAGCTAAAACATTCTCATTTCATAGCTTCAGATAATGACGCATTCCATATCGACAAAAAGTGACACTTTTGTGCTCAGTATTTGACTTAGTGGCTGTGGGTGCGTTTTTTTGGCAACTTTAACAAACACTTATTTACAGTTTAGAAACATCACAGTTTGTTCAGGGTTAGTCTCAAAGAAATTCAGGGGTTAAGTCAATTGAACAGATAAAATAATTATCGTACAAACTAACTAAACATGATCATATCTGGTTTGGCTGTAAAAAGTAGAAGCAAGTAAACCACAAAGGTTGAGGTTGCAATTATTTTACTGACAGTAGCCGAACAGAACTGCAAAGAAGACTAGAATGGAATTATTAATAAGTCAAAATAGTTTTTTGGTAACTTCATATTTATTTTATTAAGACTATTCCCAGACTTAATGGAGCTGCATTACTAGAAAATTGCCTTAACAATAAATGATCAATAAGGTGCTTGATAAATTAAATAAATGTAATGGTATTTAGAAAATAAAAGCATGTCTCTAATTTAAATCCTTTGTAAAATACAGGTGTGGTTCAATTAAATAAACGTGGAATCTCAATTTGGAAACATACTTTCTCTCATTTCATAGTTCTTTCACAGTTCGCACAGTGTAATTCAGAGTGAGATCTAGGACCCAATCCAGTAATCTGTTTAGACTTGATATGTTTGTCTGTCCACACCAGTAGTCCCAGCACTGTTACACACTCCACCAACACTCACCAACTGTTATATTGAGTGAGTGAAAAATTCAGTGATTTGACATTACATTTATTTTTGGTCACTTACAAAATGCAACGATACATTTTTAGGCAATAATATATGGTTGGAGATAATATCGGTTTCTATTTAAACTTGCAGAGAGTTGAAGAATCAATAATATGTGTATTTTGGAGGGTAAAGCACTATACAGAGAGGTGTCAAGCCTGTTTCCTAAAAAGTACATACTCAACAACTAGAGTGTAGGAAACAATCACATGATGATTTCTATTACCATAAAATGGATGCGCTGACATTTAATGTAAATAGCATACATACTATAATACTGTGAGGTGGATTTAATATTGATTATTCTAAATTAAATAATCTTATTATAAGTAATGTTATATATGTGTTCATGCAGTCTAGCATTGTAATTTTAAAGTATGACGCCTCATGTGAGCTGAGTTCCACATATATGCATATACGACTTGATTTGTGTTGGCGCTACATTTAGTAAGCAACGATATTTGCTCCCATTCCCAAATGAATCACTTTGAACTAATTTTATGGCAGAAGAACACATTTTTATACCATATATATGTGATGGGCATCGTTAATGGAAGAAAAATAGAGTAGTTGTTCAGGGAATGCGCTCTTTTCAGCACAAATGATTTAGAGCTGAACTATAGTGTATCTAATAACAAAGGCTATTTTTTTCTGACTGGCCCACATTTCCAGGCGAAGGTTTATTTTAAGCCAGGAAACAGCAGCATAACATGTTCCACCTCCACATTCCTGAAAACCTATTAGAACCTTTGACCACAGGCCTACTTTAATTTTTCTCCAGCATGTTCCATGCATTTAATTCAACATAAATAAGCCAGCCGATGTGGCGAGGGTCACATTAACCTTGACCCTGGCAGTCTGACGCTCTGTGACTCATTGGCCATTACTCCCATTATGCACTGCTGTGGATCGGCCGTGTGAGGGAATCACTTTAGGCGGCCTGTGATGATTGAGTAAAAGGAACTCTTCTTTCTTGTCTGCAGCGAAGCACTCGTGGGGGAGGAGGGAGAGGAAAATTTAACAGCCGTTCCCTTGCAAGGATATTTATCACAGCCAGACCGAACTGTCTTATGCTCAGGAGACTCCCAGACGGCCCCCTAATAAACACTTAGAGGGGATGAAATATTCATGAAGAGTTAAATATGGATCCTAGGGCAGTCACCATGCATTAACCACTGTCAATACTGATCGGCACTGACACCTCTCCTTTCTCCCACTCTAAATTTTTTTGAAACTAGATTTTGTCAGTAGGTTTTATGAAGGTATAAAGGAAGACTCAGCCATGCAGAATGGAAGGAAGGCTGCCTTAGAAGTGAGAGGAAGCACTATAGAGGTGCTCTGATATGCGTTTATGATGAGAAAATGAGGCAGTCACATGTGTCGTGGATGCTTTCATCAATGTTAACCGTAAAAGAAGCAGATTTTCTCTTCGTACTCATCAACCAATGTTAAACACTGAGAAGAGACAGGACATAAGTCAAATCTAGCACACAGACCAACACTTGTAAACAGTACATGCAAATTATAGCTACTAATTCCCATTCATGGGCCACTGTGTCTGTCCATCCATATGTCTATATATACAGTACATCCAATTTCTCCTGAACATGGTATCTTAGAAATCTGATTGGCACAAATGTCCACTTGAGCTACAGATGGACTGATTAGAGTGTGGTAGTCAATTCTAGGTTGAAAATGGTTTGAGATATTTGTTTTATGCAGCGCTAGGGATGAAAAAAATGTCAAGAAGGCTAGAAACATTATTGGAGGCAGAACAGCCAGAAGTAGTTAATTATTATAGGATGTGTCAACATTCTGTTATCACTCAATTATATTTTCGATTTAATCATTTATTGTATCTAGGCAAACGAGGGAAATATGTAACCACATAGTGACATCAGTGCGATCTCCATGACAACTAAGAATACTCTGCAGATAGAATCAAAGCTCTGCAAATAACTAACATACCAACCAGAGTTCAGACCAGTGATCACCAACTGATGCCCCAAATCTGAAAATTGTAAATATCTGTAATAGCAGGAGTATTTTCAGAGAATACGTAGTTGTACAGTGTGTTTTGATCATTTTTAGCCCTAATCACATACTGTACAGTATTTAATACTGTAACAATATTTCTTCTCTGACAAACTATCTGGTATTGCATTACCAAATGCAGAAAGAGTTTGACTACACTATGCTTGGTATTTTCGTTATCCACCCCAACCACCTCCTGCCAACTTTGCTTCAATTAGTAAATGTAGCACTTAATTGGTTAAAAAAAAAAGAGCACAGTAACCCACAGAGTACATTCCCTATAGGATTGAAATGGTTTTCATGGTTTCATACTTTTTAGGTGACGGTCTGTGGTTAAGCTACAGACTTGCAAAAAGCCCTCCACATGAAATAAGAGATAAAATCAGTCTAGGTGGTTCATTTCCCTCTGTTTCTAGTTATTATATGAAGCTAAGCTAGCTTTGTCCTGACTCCAGCTCTGTAGTTAACATGCAGACCTAATTTCTTAAAAGCAATTTTAAAATGTCACTTTCAGAAAAACGGCATAGAAACGTGTTTGCTTAAAAAGGAATGTGGATTTTTCAGAGAATTTTAAAAAATTCATGAAGATTTCATCACACCCTATTTTCAAAACAAGCATCCTTTTTTTATTGTGCTGAAGAGTAAAGAAAAGAGTCAATGTGGTCATTAATAGCGCACACAACATGAGCAGAGCCATGTGGATCTGTGGACTAAACAAATACAGAAAGGTATATGCCTGAAGTTTCTCTTCAACTAAACTACATAAAGTATATTATGCTTACATATTCACTATTTTTTTACATGAAAAGCAGGTGGAATTCTGCTCTGTTTATCACAGTTACATTTGCATATACCTCCCTTAACAGCCTGCTCATTTAGTCATTACCGACTGCACACACTGCTACACCGCATAAATCATATTTTTAGACTTGTTTTTACACATATATACTGTACACAGCCACTTTACTAATATCCATGGTTACTAAAAGCTCTGTGATACAACTGTAGTCTGGTTTGTTTGTATCTCACACACAGTAGTGATTCTGTAGCCAGCTGAGATGTTGTGCAACACAGGAGCGGAGTCACTTTGTCATGCGATGGTTAAATGGAGCACTGCCAGTGTCTCACAGGTCAGCACTCTGGGGATATCATCATCAGTGTGTGACATAGTGTTTGATTTAATGAAAACCAGAAACGTACTGCTGAAGCTCCAGCAGACTACAGGCTGGTGTCCCACAGTGCGGTGCACTCATCTAGAAGCAGGAAGTAAACAAATAATGCCACAGGCCAAACAGCTGGGGACAGTGGGCTGTGGGCAGAGACACAATAGACTGCTGTGCTGGTTTACACTGACGTGTTGGTACATGTAAACAGTGCCTTTGACTTGATTTTCAACTCTTGCATCTAAAAATTAATCTTACAATGTTTCAGTTTAACATGTGAAAAACAACAGGATAGTATTATAAATGTTGGCAAGCGATGTTCGTCCAGTATAGAGATGCAAAAACAGCACAAATAGTAATTACAATATTCACAAGAACTCATTCTGTTCAGTAGCAGAATGGGCATGATTAACTAAGATTACATTTGTGATCTTAATTATGCATTTTATTAAAATTGTATAATTGGACAATACTACTATAATAAAACTATAGCAGCTATAATAGAGACATATGTTGTATAATTGTTCTTCAGCTTGCTCTATGAGCCTTTTTTGTGCACATGGATGTTTTTCATTGCTCCAACAGCCACAGAAAATATTTGATGAGATCCATGACGCTTGTTGTAGTTTTTGTTGCCTGCAGTTCTTTTCTCTCTCCTCTTTCCACTCATTCCAACCGGTCGAGGGAGATGGCCACCCACCCTGAACCTGGTTCTGCTGGAGGTCTCTTCCTCTAAAGGGAGTTTTTCCCTCCCCACTGTTGCCTAAAGCTTGCTCAAATGGGATTGTTGGGTTTTATATATAATTCTTTATACAAATATACTTTGTAAGATCTTAAACCTTACACTATAACGTGCCTTGAGATTCAGTTCAGGACTGTTTCAGATATAAAGACTGGAAACAAAGTCAAAGAATAAGCCAAGCTCTAACACAAGATGGTGCCATAAAATAAAAAGCAGGTAACACAAATAATGACTTCATTGTTGAATTATGTAATTATCTTATACGATGATTTGTATCACCCGATATAAGCTGGCCCGCCAAACTAAACAAAAATAATAAATACACTTTGCAAATGTTTTATTTTCCCTGCGATTCTAATGTGCTCCCACTAGATGACGCGCTCTAGATAAATTGACTTTATTGATCATCTTTATTGATTATTATTGTTCTCCACGTTTACTTTTTGCACCCTCAACCCTTCTGTAAAGATGAGCGGACCTAAGAAAAGGAAAGTAGACGGGGAATGTTGAGTGTTCAATAAGGAGTGGACAACTAATTGTTTTTTCAGTGAACACCAATCGAGTGCTGGATGCCTGATATGTCAGGAAACTGTGGCGGATATAATATTAGTCGTCACTTCACCACAAAGCACGCTAATTATGCTAGCAAACTATGAACAAAAGAACGGTTCCCACTGAAAGTAAAAGTTTTACCGTTGTATTATGTAAAAAATGCATTATATAATTATTAGTTCAACGAGCATTATGTGTTCCATGTCTTTTCTGTCAAGAAGAGCGCACACGTGGTGAGCAAATGAACGCACATTCTCAAAATAAACAATGCTCCATCCTTGCGCTGATCGTTGTCGACTTTTGGACCTGGAGACACAAACTGAATAAAAAGAGGAGAATAAGTACATCTGCATCTCTTACTGTTTTTGAAATAAAACGGGAGAGAGAGTGATGATAGATAAGATGATATCTTGAACATAACAGAACTTGCAGTGCTTTAAAACAGCAATTGTTAGTACCCTAAAAGTTCATTTAATTCTCAGTGTTTTAGGACTAATTTCAATAAATAGTTAAATACTGTGGGACACATGTGCTTTTCACTTGAACTGAAAGCACATGTTTTCTCCATATGACATGATATATATATATATATATATATATATATATATATATATATATAAATTTCTCCTATGAGGTGGGGTTACCAAAACACTCTGCTCCTGGTCCGGTCCCTTTGGCAAAATTTAGAACCCATTGTGGCCCACGAATCAAAAAGTTTGCCCACCCCTGATTTAGGCAGAAGAACTACACAGGTTAGGTATAGTGAAAAGATTGTTGAACAAAAATCTATTACCAATAAACACTTTCTGTTTGAAACTGGTGTTCCTTTTTTGCAATTTGCAAATGTTGTACCAAGACAAAATGTTTGAGAAAGGGTCATTCATCTTTTCTTGTGGTTTGGCAGAGCTACTTCAGTTTATTTTGCTTTTTTGTGCATAAACACAGTGCTTGAGGTGAGTTATTAATGCATTAACAACTTCACGTTGATCACATTTGTACAACAGAGGCAGATGTCAGAGGGCTGCTCTCACCACCTTCAGATAAAGAGCTGATGATCCCTAGATAGAACCTAAAAGGTTCTCTCTAGTAAACCTAGTCTATGCTATGGCACTACTTTACTTCTAGAAAATAGTCTTTAATTGAGAAAGAAAACATTCAGCAATTTGATGCCCTGCGAAATTATTTACATTTACATTTAGTCATTTGGCAGACACTTTTATCCAAATCACTCAGCAAGCAAATGATCTTGCAAAATATTCAGAATTTCCATGAAAAAAGATGGCAAAAAATTAAAATAAATAAATATAAACTGCATATTCGGTGTAAACATCTTACTCTTGTGGTTTCTCTGTCATTTACATATTCTTTATCTGCAACACAATGATTGATCTGCTACTGAGTGGAGAAATGCTTACTGGATATCACAGCAGCTTATCTGTCAAAATTAAGATGTTTGTGCTTCAGTTGAAGCCCTCGTCAATATCCCCAGCATGCTTGACTTCACACGTTTCCCATACACAACAGTGAGTTGTTCCTCCAGAGGAAGAGAGGAATCAATACTGAGCACAGAATCAATGTTATCCAACATGAGTGATGAATGTCAGGTAATGTGCAGGACTGATGTTCGTCTTTGTGAGAATATTCATGCAGTCAGATCAAGGTCTGATGGCGTGAAGGCAACGCAGGCTCAAAGGCTGTTTAGATGTGTTGAGGGTGATATCAGAAGGACAAAAAGGACAAAGAAAGAGATGGGGGAAGAGTAAACAGAAACACACGGAAAGAAAAATGTGTTTAGATAGTGAATAGTAGGAGAGAGCAGGAAGGGTACTGAAGAGAAATTGACTTAATTAGAAATGAATGGACAGCAAACATATATCCCCACAGCTTTCTGATCCTCACTCTAATTAAACCCACCACTGCGAAACGAACAGGAGTAGTTGTTGCTACAATAACTGTGGAAAGACACTGATATTTGAAATTTCCTTTTTGGAAGTGTAATGTTCATGGAAGCACGACAATTACAGCTGGGTTAAATTTTTTTTTAAATGGCAATGACTGTTGAGGCAAAAGGAAATAAAAATAATCTTTGTGGCTTTTTCTACAGGTCTGATTCGATTGCAAGAACTTATAAAGGCACCATCTCGGTACAACATCCGGTTAAAGATCCGGCAGCTGCCTGCAGAGACCAAGGATGCCAAGCCACTTTTAAAGGAGATGAAGAGGGGGAAGGAGTTCCACATCATCTTTGACTGTGGCCATGAAATGGCTGCTGGAATCCTGAAGCAGGTGTGTGTGTGTGTGTGTGTGTGTGTGTTTATACGGTTTCTGTAGGTGTAACTGTAGACACTGCATTCTTATTTATTAGTTATTATTTAGTAATTATTATATTATATATTATTATATTATATTATTTATATACGGTAGTGTGACAATTCACACTATAAGAGAAGTCAAGTTCTCATCTGAAATATAGAGGAGGGCTGTTTGGAACTTGCCACTTATTCTTTATTTAATTTTATTTCGAGTTGGCCAGTTTTTTAAATTAAAAACCTGTGTGGTAACCTGAGCCTCTCATGGTCACTGGAGTTCTCTGATATTTCAAAATAAAGGTCTGGTGGGATTACTGCTTAATTTGCAGCCCTTTAGTATGGTTGTTTTTTTTTTAAAGAAAAGCCAGCAGATGCTAACAGGAGCCAGATATCCCCAGAGTGCCCTGCATTTTAAGAATAAAAGCCCTAAAAGGTAGCATGTTATCACAGCAGTGTTCTTGATGATAAAACTTCAAAGGAAATTCTCATTATGGACATTTTATATTTACTAGCCTACTTTTTTCCATCCTTATCTGATTATTCTTATTTCCTTCTTTCTTTCGTCCAGTCTTTCATTATTTATTTTTATATGTTCATCTTATATACTCGTCTAATATAGCTATTCTGTTTCCCTCTGTCCTTTTCTCCTTCTCTACTTCTCTTTCCTTTCTTATTTACTTCCCTCCTTCTTCCCTTCCTTCCTTCCGTTCTTATTTTTCCTCTTTTTTGCTTTCCTTTCCTTTTTCTTTCCTCCTTTTCTTTGCTTCTCTTTTTCCTTGCCTCCATGCGATGTTTTTTGAGCTGAAAGCATGAAGTACAATGTGTTGCAAGCACCTGGACAATTGAATATTTACTGTGGGGAAAGGATGTAGGGTTAGAGTAAGAGAGATGATGGGTTTTCTATTTTCTTTTTTCTTCGGGTCCCAGCACATCACACCACACACACCAAGCATCTTGGCTTCTAATAAAAAAAGTCTAAACTGGTCATAGCTTGTAAAAAGTACATGTCTTTGTTAAATTTAGGGGATTAATGAGTAACACCAGCCTCACATTGCCTGAAGGAACTGCCAGTCACTTAAAGAATTTCAATTATGAATTAATTTTCATTAGCATGGAGTTTTATCTTCCATGATGGTATGTTTGCTGTAGAAGTTTCCCTCCTCCCGAATTTAATACATTTTTACTTAAAAATGAACATCACTTCCACTATTGATAATTATAATTTAGCCTTTCAGGAAAAAAAGTAACTTATGACCAACATTAGACTTTCTCAATTAGGCACAATCACGACATCTTGCTGCAAAAGTATGTCATTTAGCAGACTGCAGTGACCAACTCCATTAACAAGTGTTCATATTTTTCCTGCTTGGAGGAAGCATCAAATATTAACGACAACATGATTCACCCACAACACTCTGTCACTCTCCCAGGGTTTTAATCAATGTCTGAATGATGGAATGCGACGGAAGGTCAAGGACTTCTTTCATTAAAAATGTCAATGAGAACCCCTGCTAATGAGAGGTAATGAAAGACTTAACTGTCCTGCTCTAATATGCTCATTACATGGCACACCAATAAGTTAGAGCTCCTAAGGATTCTTCAGGTATCAGTCCTTACTTTAAAATAGTGGAACAACAAGGTGAGATAAAGAAAGTTATTAATTGAATATCTGTGTTTTCACTACAGAAAATTACTACAGAAAAAAGACA
Source organism: Anabas testudineus (assembly GCF_900324465.2). NCBI lineage: Eukaryota > Metazoa > Chordata > Actinopteri > Anabantiformes > Anabantidae > Anabas > Anabas testudineus. Next base: position 23,018,984 of record NC_046625.1, read on the forward strand.
TTTAAAAAAAATAAAATTAAAAATAATCGTTAGGACACAGAAATAATGGAAATACTGATAGCAGCATTGTATTGTTTATGTGCTACAGTGCTGTAATTAATATGCAATGATTTAACAGAAAAAATAAAGACAATAGCCAAATAAATAAATAAATAAGTAAATAAAAACCTCACTCAGTCTCCACTCTGACTTAACAATTAACCTTCATTTTCCCCTGGTAATCTGAGTCCAAAAACTATAGTCCACCTTGTCCACTGCTGAAAAAGGTACATCCACCAGTCAGGTTGTGCTTTCATATTTCTTTTCCCATCTGTAGCTTTTCAAGAAGTTTCCCCCCATGCACTGTGTGTGAAATAAAGCTATATCGGAATTAAAACATTTAAATGGAATACATACCTGATGAACATAAACTGCATTTGAAATTAGGGCTGTTAAAAAAATGTTTAAGCAGATAAACTAGCAAAATCTGTCGCAGACTCTCACAGTTTAGCAAAATACAGTTTCCTGGAACTAAAGAGAGTATTATATTCCCAGTTTAGCATTTTCCAGTTGTAAATTTCTCTTGCTTGATAAAGAGTGACCTGTTGTGTCACCACGACGATACACAGAATGCAGAATCAGCCCAGCAATAAAATTCCTGTGAATAGAGTAAAGAAGAAAGCTTTGGGTTGTGTCTGAACGCACCTTCTTGTTGATAGCTTTAATACATGTTTTAAAATCTCAATGCTTTTATAAGTGTACAGTATGTGTTTGCCCATTGTTTTGGTTTTGACATCAAAAAATGGGAATAAAGATGTATAAGCTCTGAAATATTTCTAGCTATTTATCAACACAATAGGAACTGGCACGATGTGAGTCAGCGCTGAGTGGGCTGATGGCATGGTGGAGACTTTTTCAAGGTTTCCCCATCTGATACCGTCAGACATTATCCCTTTCTTTCTGGTTAATTATCCTCTGCACACGGTCCTAATCTGTGATTCATATTGGTTCAGTGAAAGTCTCAGCACGGCAGGCGGAACTCCGACACCAATATATAGCTACATACAGCTGGAATTGGGTGCAACAGCGAGTGTGCGCGCACACACACACACACACACACACACAGTCTGGATGATAATAGAAATAATACAGAGCAAGGTGATACTACTTTCCAATCTCATTTCAGAGGTGCATTTCTACAGACAGATTGCCTTGATAATGGTGTGAATGACTACGTATTCCTGTGAACTTACTAAAGTCTCTTTGTAAGATGAGAGAGACAGTGGACAAAGCTGTGAAACGTTTTAAACAACAGTGACCATTCTATCTATCGGCCTGTGCTTTACTGATGTCACAGCTGTGCATTTAAACCAAACCAAACAACCAATTTAATGGCTGTCTGTTCGTGTGTATTTCGCTGTTTATCTAGATCCATCTGTCCAACCACATCAAAAAGCCAGATCAAATAGAATATACAATTCTTCCAGCATGTTATCCTGGTTAAAAAAAAAAATTAGCGCCACAGGCAGCATCCTAATTCTATGGTACTTATTATTGGTAACAGGTACTTTGTTTTTCACTTTAAATAATACCCCATCAGTGTAGCTGGTCATCAAGTCAACCCCACGTGAAACTGCTTTAAGCTCCTGTCAAAACGCAAACACACATGGAGACATATATTGAAGTAATGCCATTCCTTTTTCTCTGTATTAGGCCTCTTGTCACAGTGAGGAGGCAAAGCATAAGACTGCTACTTCAGAGTTCAGTTGACGAAATGACTGCGATTTCAGTAGTAACGTGTCTCTGACCAATCAGTTGTCCTCAGTGTTTCCAAGTCACGATTTTTTATCGCCACCGCTTGCTGGAACTTCATAAAAGATGCTACCTAAAAACGTAAGCTACCAGGCATTATCCGCAATTTTTTCCCAGCTTAAAAGAAAAACAAGCGAGTATATGCGTTGAGACAGCACCACGCAGTGGAAGAATGCTTTCCTTACTTTGCATTGTGCTGTGTTTCATGCTTGTGTGGGCACATTTCATTCAGTTTGATAATGGTGTTTTATGTGATAATGCAGTTGGATTGGCTCTTTTCCCAGTCATTGCTGTGTGTTCATGAATTCTGAATTCTGGGAGATATGATTATTGAACTGAAAGGAGTTGAGGATTTGTTTCAGTGCTGATGTCAACATATCAAAATGTTAGACTTTCACCAGAGTCATGGACTATACCATTAATGTGAAAAAGCAGGAGACTGAATGTTGGAGCTCCATACCATACTTCATATCTAAGGAACCCAGGCAACCTATGAACAAAATCCAGTTTGATTTCTTGGTCCTAGGCAAATTGAATGCTTTGCTTTGAGCTTATTGTGCTTACGGAGTTATAATATTACAGTTTAATGTTATGGATATTGTTGAAATTCAGAATCCGGTAACCTAGCACATTATAACTCTCTAATTTCTAAAAAACTATGTACTAATTATTTTGCAATTTAGCAAAAATAACTGCATTTAGTGTAAAAATAGTTTGAAATTTTAATATAAGTATCAGGTAATTTAAATTAAATTAAAGTTAAAGTAAAAACTATATGTTTGTATGAAAAAAAAGTTTACATTTTAATGTAATTACCTAGAAATGTGTGTTATATTATAACTTTATTTCAACTTACTTACTTTGCCAAAATATTCAAAATGAGAAAACAATCACTTTTACTATTAACTACCCAATAATTAGCAGGAGTAAAAGTTAGATATTTATCTAAAATATTTTGTAACCTTAGTGAATAAGAAATGTAATTCTTTGGGGTTTATATTGTATTATTTATAAGTAATCGGTAGATAAATATTTATATTTTAAACTGAGCCCTACAGAGGTTTCTTTTGCCTAATGATTACAAAATATACAGTATAATACTTTAAAATCAAACTAAAAAAACTGAAGGCCCATGACATGACGCACAGAATTTTATTAGCATATACATACATCACAATATCCATCACAATTTTTCACAAACTACTAATTTTCTAACACTGTACTAACTTACACCCTAATCATGGCAGTTACCTTACAATTACACAGGAATTTACACCAGACATGTGCAGTACCCAAATTCTAATATACAGTGCCTATAAAAAGTATTCACCTGCTTGGATGTTTCATCCTTTTATTGACAATCATGATCAATAAAAATTCACGACATTGACAAAAAAATTTAGAAAAATACCTCATTAATGTCAAAGTGAAAACAGGTTTCTAAAGAGTAATGTCAATTAAATAAAAATATGTAAGGTGAAAGCAGTGTTTGCATTAATATTCACCTCCTTCAGGTCAGTATTTAGTAGATGCACCATGGAGTCTGTGTCTATAGGCCTCAATTAGGCTTGCACATCTGGACACTGGAATTTGATGCCATTTTTAATTGCAAAACTGCCCTTTTCAAGTCCATCCACAAATTCTCTATTGGATTGATGTCTGGGCTTTGATTCTGCCACTCTAGAGCATTTACCTTGTTGTCCGTAAACCATTTCTATGTAGCTTTCACTGTAGGCTTCAGGACATTGTCTTGCTGAAAAACAAATCTTCTCCCAAGCCGTAGTTGTCTTGCTGACTGAATAAGATTGTCCGTCAGGATTGTCCTATATTTTGCCGCATTCATCTTACCCTCTACGTTAACAAGCCTTCCAGGGCTGGCTACCAAGAAGCATCCCCACAGCATGATGCTGCCACCCCCGTGTTTCACAGCAGTGATGGTGTGTTTGTGGTGATGTGCAGTGTTTTGTGTGACCAAACATAGAGTCTTGTCTGGTGGACAAAAAGCACAATTTTGGTCCAAAAAAACAAAAAACACTCTTCCACTGGACCATGGGGTCTTTCACATGCCTATTGGCAAAAATCATGATTTAACATGAGTTTTCTTCAACAGTGTCTTTCTTCTTGCCACTCTCCCATAAAGCTTTGACTGTTGAAGAACTTGGCAACAGTTGTTGTATGTACAGTCTCTCCTATCTCAGTTTCTGAAGCTTGTAACTCCCGCAGAGTAGTCATCGATGGCCTGTTCTAGGCAGATTCAGACATGTGCCATATTCCTCTCATTTCTTTATGATGGATTTCACTGAACTCTGGGGGATGTTCAGTGCCTTGGAGATTTTTTTGTATCCATCCCCTGACTTATACTTTTCAATGACCTGTTCTTTTGTCTTCATGGTGTAATGGTGGTTTTTCTATACTGCAATTACTTGAGACACATTCACTGCACTCAGGTGATCCCCATTTCACTAATTGTGGGACTACCAGCACCAAATATCTCTGTTGGATTAGGACAGTCATTTTAAAGGGGTGAATATTAATGCAAACACTGATTTCACCTTATATATATATATATATATATATATATATATATATATATATATATATATATATATATATATATATATATATATATACTTTTAATTAATTGACATTACTTTGTAGAAACCTGTTTAACTTTGACATTAATGAAGTATTTTTCAAATTTTTTTTTGTCAAAATCTCCAACATTTATTGACCATGACTGACTTATAATGTCAATAAAAGGATGAAACATCCAAGGGGGTGAATACTTTTTATAGGCACTGTAGCTGTAGGTACATTACAACAGGCAAAATACAGGCTGCAAAATTAACATGTGCCTTTTACCACACAGTTGCACAGTATCCACACAACTAGTACCAACTTTCTAATATTGAATTTGAGATGGTACTTCTAATTAGAATGATGTACTTTGTGAGGTATTCATAATGTTAATTGAGGTTTCTTTACTTTTACCGTGTGTGGTCTCGTAGATATTACCTGACTCATTCATCTAAATGTCCTGTAAGCATCTGTCTGCTTTACTTTTATCGAGGTGAAAAAACAATGACTTAGGCCTCACTGTTATGTTGTACTAATATTGTGATGTATGTGTATACTAATAAAATGCTCTGCATCATGTCATGGGTCATGCCTTTAGTTTTTTGATTTCACAGTATTATATATTTCGTAATCATTGGGTAACAGAAATCTTTGCAGGACTTACTTTAAAATATAAATGTTTACCTACTGTATACTTTAGAATATAAACCTTTTACTCTTTACACTGAATGCAGGAATTTCATTTAAATTGTTTAACAATTACTAAGTAATTATTTAATAGTAGATAGCAACAGTAACTTAATAGTAACCTACTAGGTTACCCAAATTTTATATAAATGATAGTATTTATAAAAAAAAATCCCAGTGTACAGTGGCAAAAAGGCAACTTCTAAGCTCAAGGAAACAGGGGTGGGTCTGACTGGGGCACACAGTCAGAGGAGTGGGTGACACCAAGGGTGGCCAATCACCTGTGTCGCCCCTCGAGCCATGCCCCTGGGGCAGAACTATTCCCCATTCCACAGCTCCATACTTTGAAGTGCTCAAATATAAGTTCATGAATATATCATATAAAAACAATGCTTGCATCTATATTATGGATAAAGATGGTGAAAGTGTATGGTGCTATACATACTGCTCTTTGAGACATGTTGAACTTTGGACCTTTCTCTGATGATAGTCCCAACAAAGAGCCAGTACTGAAAGCATCGTGTTACACACCATGTTTGTATTTTCACACATTCAAGTCAACAACATAAGTATCACTTCTCTCAAGCTGTTATTCCCCTCTTTCTTCAAATTTTGCTATGAGCAATTAAAATAAACAGCAGCCTCCAAGCTACTTCTCTATACTGTGGAGCTGTTGTGACTGCAGAGTGTCATCCTTATATGTATTTCTGGCAATAATCCAGAAGTCCAACATCTATAGAATCCTACATTCTTCACATATGCTGAATGTATGAGGAGACTGAGCTCTGTGTTTTGCTTTATTTAGCTGTTTCTTTTTGGTGGGTGCTTATTTCTTATCTCTGTGCCTGTGGCTGCAGCAGTGTATCAGAATATATGCCTCTTCATATTACATGGTAATACAGCTCACAAACTGACTGAATGCATGTGTGCAAAATATGACAAAATATCATATGTGCCTCTCTATTCATTTATAAATCTCTCTCTCTCTCTCTGCCTCCTTCTGTCATTTTCTTTTTTAGGCTCTCGCCATGGGGATGATGACAGAGTATTATCACTATATCTTCACCACACTGGTAAGTAGAGAAAGAGGCTGAGCTACGCTTTGTCATCAGGTCCATATCCCCATAAAGTCATATCCCCAAATGCCAGTGCTCAGAAACACAGTGGATTCCAGGCAAACAACTCAGTGACATAGTGTAAAAGTTCACATTTATTCACATTAATGCAGACAAAGGCAGGCTATGATGAAGTCAGCAGGCAGGAGAAGGTCAGCAAAAGGTAAGAAAAAATATCAGAACAACAAGGCAAAACATTACTGTGGGTCCAAATACAGGCAAGTGGAAAAAGACAGAGAGAATGCAAAAACTGCAAACAGGGCTAGAAAGTGATGGCAGAGACAATCTGGCGGAAGACAAGTGGAAGTCAGCCAGTACATATAATAAGAAGCTAATGAGGGAATGGTGAACAGATGTGCAGGTGGGTGTGAACGGGGAGAGGCAGGAAAAGGCCGGAGCCACTGTTAGAGGGCCAGAATCTGAAATGACAGTGGAGTTAGTGAAATGGTAAAGGCAAACTAAGAATGACTAAATCACCACGAATGAAATGTGACACCCAAATAAGACACGACACCGCTCTTCAGTCATCGTTTTCTCACTTGTTCTTTTCAGATTTATTTCTACTGCATCGTTCCTACTAATGTGTTACACAGAGCCAAAAACATTAATAGTATATTAGTTTGTGGCATCAACAAAGCTTTCTTTTTTTGTTTGCTTTTCAGCTTGTATTTCTATTTTTTTTTTCTTCATAATGATCAATGACAACTTGTGTTTTCAGTTTTATCTTTATTTTTTCCTTTCTTCTTCTTTATACTGTTTCTGTTCTAAGCTAGCTAAAACATTCCCACTAGGTAAATCAAATGCGTTTATGTAGTTTTTAAGTGATTTGTGTTGTTTAGGGAAAGCTCATGTTTTTTCAAAGGTAAAATGTGCCATATGGGCCTGAAGACAGTGGAAACATTCTCCCTTTGAAAGACAAATAAATGTACTAATAGCTGATAGCTTTCTTTTCTTACCTCAAACTCATGCTCTTCACAGTTAAATGCAAAACAATACACATCTACAGTACTTAGCAAGTACACACTAGTAAAACAATTTGTCAAATACTAAAAAATCAGTACTCTTACATTAAAGTCACAGCTCTCTGTAATTAGTGGTGTTTCAACCACCATTCCTGAGGCACTTGCCTGAGGACATTTGGTTAAAATGTAATAATAAAAGGAAAGTGGGAATTAAATGTGTAGGTACTTGTTGTATGACTTTATTCTAAGTTCCCTGACAGTGTGAACATACTAACAATCTATGTTGCGGGTCACATGTTTGACTCAAATCAAACACTTTTTGAGACATAATCCCACTTTCATTGTGAAGAGGCTGTGTTACCAGGGATCAAAACACTGTCTCTTTCTGTCTGTTTTGCCTCTCGTTGCCGTTTCCCACTGTCCTTTTCTTTTTTTAATGTCAAATTCTTTAGAAAATTGAATTCTTTACATTTTTAACTGTCTGTGCTGCTTTGCCATAGAAGCTAAAAGGGATCATTTTCAGTTTGAAATTGAAAAATCTCTGTTTATGTATCTCCTTTCTGTCTTAGTCATTCAGCATGGCACAATTTACAGTATGTGAGATGCGGTAATTAAAAATCCCACTGGTGTTTTTCGAAAGATGAAAAGTAAAATACAACCATGACTGAGGTGTGAGAGGCAGGGACAGAAGGAGGGCTGGCTTGTCATTTCCCACAGTTGTGTTTGGCGCAAACAGAGTCCGGTGCTGACAGCCTAATTCTCCCAGCAGAGTGAACAACCCAGCCATACTGAGGCCACATATGGCAGCCATTTATCTGCCAGATTTCTCTTTACTCTACACTTACCTTGTGTTAACTGTTTTAATACTATGTGGAAGTGATCAGTGTGGTTTGATCAATGCATCAATTTGCTAATTACATTAGCCTTATGCATCTACAGTGGAAATTCCCACTTCAAACCTGTTTTTAAAAAATGAAGAAATACTATACATGTGTTTTTGGTTGAAGCTTCTTCGAGTTTGCTTCTGAAAAATTCTGAAAAGTCAATGAAACGGGTAGTGCGTACCATATGACATCTAAGACACAGCCACACACATTTGATCCATGTCTTAACTGCAGATTTTTTGCTGCAGTTTGGTTGCTGTAACCTACAGAAAATGTCAAAATGGATCTTCTGGAACTCAGTTGGATGCACGAAACACCTCCCACTTTGCAAGGATACATTTGAGTCTAGGATGTTTAGCAATTAGCACAGAAGACTGAAGTCAGCAGGGACTCGCTGGCTTTGCTCTGTCAATACTTATTAAAAGCTCCAAAGCTGTCTTATCACAGAGTTGTCATTGTGTTTCTTGTAAGCTAAGACTTTAGTCACTCAATAGGATCATATGACTGGTTGGGGTTTGTAGAACGTTTTTACTTTCTTTTCCTCATTAACTTTCAACTGTCCAGCTGTTCATGAGTTGATAAGCCCATCAAAGTCTGTCTCTTATATCTGTGAGTATTTTTCCTCTCCCCAGGATCTGTTTGCGCTGGATGTGGAGCCTTACCGATACAGTGGTGTGAACATGACGGGCTTCAGGATCCTCAATACTGAGAACAGCCAAGTGGCCTCAATCATAGAGAAATGGTCCATGGAGCGACTGCAGGCTCCTCCCAAACCTGACTCGGGTCTACTGGACGGCTTCATGACCGTGAGTCTTGTACAGCAAATGAATGAATGAGTCCATTTGTCCTTTTGCCTGTCCTTCAGTCAAACTGCAGCTTACAGTCTTATTATTGCTAATAATTGGATTCCAAGGAGAAGCACATTTACACCAGTAGCATCCTCTGGTGTTCTATGTTAGTCTCCTCTGCTCACTTTCACATCTGTAGTTTGATTCATTTAGTTTAGACTTGAAAGAAAAAAAAACATGCTTTGTGTTCAGAAGCTCAGTTGAACTGATAATCCATATAAGTGAAGGGTATTAAAGTCAACAGGAAATAAAACTGGAAGACTATAGAAATCTCACAAATAAATGGAGATCACCCAAGCGCAGTGAATGAGTTTCAAGGATTGTTGTTTCAATACACCTGGGATGTGTAATTACTGGCAAATCAGTATCCTGGCCACAAACTAGGGGATTTATTTGAGTCCTAGGGGACTAGTGAGGGAGGCCACCAAGTCACCTCTGACTCCTAGGGGTGTTACAACCTGAGATGAACGAGGACAACTGTCCCTTTCATTCGTCATCAGCCATAGTGTCTAGTCTGATACCAAAACATCATTTCATATTCTCATTAGACCATAAAATCTTGTTCAAAGTGACTTCAGAGTCCTACACATACCTGCTGCCAAACACTAGCTGAGAGTTAATATGAGTTTTTTTTTTTTTTTTTTTGCCACTCAAAAAAGCTCAACCATAAAGCTTTAACTGGTAAAGAACTCAGGCAACAGCTGTATCAACAGTTGCTGTGAGTGTCCAACGCAACCATAAAAACTTTAATATAGTTGAAGTCACAAAAACTGGATGTTGTACTGCAAGATGGGATATTTTGGCACACAAGTGATGGTGTATGTAACATTTCACTGATATGTTCACTTTTCTCTTAACTGTGAGTATCAATTTACATAAATTAGGAACATATAGTCACTATGATGTCATGGTTTCAATTACATTTCATATAAATGTATTTGCACTAACATATTATTTAGGATTTTGAGTGCGTGGTCTGGATGTACCTAGCTATATGTACTAGATGGATTTAGCTAGATGGTTATAGTTCTGCAAGATGAATAAATGACTAGTGTGAAACGCTTCAAAAACTTTCCCAGTGTGGCTTCTGAGAAATTGTTTGGCTCTGAACTCAGTAACACACACATGCTTTTCTGTAAAACTAGAAACCTCAAATGCTTCTCCACTATTTCTCTGCTGGTTGCTTGCTTACAGTCACTGAAGACATGCAGCATTTCTTTTGACATGATATAGTTGTTAGGATGGATGTGCAGTGGCTTCTCTTACTGTAACTTTTCAGTTGTCCAGGGGAAGTCAAATGGAATACCTTGGTGCCCTGAGCCATGAGCCACGGCTATGATAAGGAGAGTCTCTGTCACTGTGATCTGAAACAGCTCTGATCAGAGCACACTGCCTCAAATAACTGTTCCTCCATGCAGCTTTCATACCACTCTCTTATCTGGGAACTCTGCCAAAAAACCTCAACCCACCAGAGACGAGGAATGGGAAGGAAAGGAAAGTAATGGAGGAGGGAAGAGAAATTACATGGTGAGGGGGGGAGGGTGGTGTAATGAAAACGAGAAGAAGGACAGAGTGGGTGAAGGGAAGGCAGAAATGAAATCAGAGTCCTTGTGTTTTATTCCCAGAGCTGTTGAGGTGTTAAACGTTAGGCCAGCGTAGCTGCTTGGTCTGATTCCAGCTGGAAAGCACTGGCGGCGGCAGCGTGTTGGCTGCTGATTGAAAACAGTGGCTTATCTCTGGGGAATAACAGATTTCCTTTTTTTTTTTTTTAAACAGCGAGTTCTTGCTGAGTCATGTTTCTAGATTGATATTGGGAAGTGGGTGTTACTCAGTTTAAGCTCCTTTTGTTGGATTTGTGGCTCAATCAATACTGTTTCCCACTTGAGACCTGAAATGGACTGTGTGTGTAATAACTGGACCTTTTCAAAACACAAAAGCTAAGAGAGTGTCTTTATAGCTACTCGCTTCCAGCGCAAGCTGCAACAAGGAGTCTGAAAGTCAGTTGTATGTCTTAAGTCCACACAAAGAAGAGGAAATGAGGCAAAATAAAAAAGGTCTGATCATCTTTATGTTTATATTTGTCTCTTGTCCTCCATTCTGTGCCGTAGAGAGCTATCCAGCGAGCTGCGTGGTTATTTTTGGATCAGCAGCGACCCTGCTCATCAGGGAATTAATGGCATATACTGTTAAGTTAGAAGGTGGGGATTGATTCATTAGACAAATGGCAATCAGTCAGTAGCTAATGCATATTGACACGATGAAAGGCTCCGTAAACGTTTGATTAACGTCTTCCTTTGTGTGCCGTATTTACGGTTTTGTGTACTTAAGTAGTGAAACTGCTGATGTGCTGTTACTTATGATGCAGATAATGACAGATTGTCCTGAGTGAGCAGTCCAGAGACGTCACTCACACTGCCTCTAAGTGGATTTAATGGTATAAAGAACCATAGCCACTATAGACACCTGGTTTGTCTCTCTTTGGTAAATTGTCTTCATTTCTTGGTGCTGTATATCCACTTGTAATTGTTCTACATAAATTTCTACTTACTCTGTGTCTCTTTGTGGTTATTTGATCAATTTTCCATGATAATGTCACTTAAGAGGCTCACACCTGTACTCATGGTGTAATACAAGACTGGTCCCTGGGCACACACATGTAAAAGCTTCCTACCTTCCACCCCCAAAAGAAAAACCATTGTAAGAGTCATTGGTTTGTGTCTCTTTTTGGCTCTTGTGTGATTTTTCTTTTCTTATGTCTCTTTATTTTAAGCTATTTTCTGTCTGCAGGGCCTCCTGACCTCATGGGCCTCTGGGCCTAGAGAATTAAAACAGAATCCTAAAAGAAATACTTCAGTTCCTAATCAATAACAGTAAAAAAATAAGGTAAGAAATATATTAAAAGCAATTACTAATATACTAAATCAATAGAATACAATAACAGAGTAACAGAGATATTTTTGCAGTCCAAAAGAGTTTAGTTTGAAGCTTTGAAGTCTTTGACTTTGGTACAAAACATCTTGTATTTGACACCTAGAAACTAACAAAAAGCATAAAACCTCCAGTATCCTGTTCAATCTCAAACAAACCAAATGGTTTTCATACATTACTGTAATAAATTATTTCTATAGATCTGTTATTTATGTACGTCTACACTTCTACATTTAAGTTTAAGACCTAATAAGCATGCTACATTTTTTCATTACCCCCCTATAATACTTTTTTTTCAGAATTGATGATTACAGCATAACACCACTATAATGGTGTCAGGGAGTGCATGTAAAGCAACACTTTTAATGCAACCAAAAGCTGGTATGCAAGTGGCATCTCAGAGCTTTTGGAATGAAAGGTGGAAGCATCTCAGACTTAGCTAAGTATCTCAAGGACAGACATCTTGAGCTTTTCAAAGATTTCAAGGTGAGACTTTCAGTTGTTAATTTTACTTAGCGACTTACTGTCGAAATGTTACCTTTAATGTTTGTGATTTGCAACGGCTGTATCTACTGCTTCCTATGTACCAACTAGTTCCATTCGGGGACCACAGAACCAGCACCCTGAGGAGAACCAATGCATTTAGACTGCAGAACAATTACATCTCAGTGGACACGATGCAGAATAACAACAGACCTGTAAAAACAGGAAAGATGGTCAATCACTTATAGTTAGAGTGAGAACTTAAACACAGCCTTCACGCATCTGCTGAAAATGTGAAAGATGTTCACTTCGAAAATAAAAATATATTTTCAGCAACACACTTCCTCCCCGTTTAATTTGCTTCTTTATATGTTTACTGGTGGTTGGCAAACTTTTAGTTGTATTCTTCTGGATTCTATTTTGCCTTTTTGTTGTTTAATACACAACTACTTACAGTATGATGCTGATGTTATCATAACTCCTATTTGGATCCACCTTGCATCTAGTTTTGGTTGTAATTCTCAGAACGTGGTTCAAGAACAAGAACCAAACCAGCTGAGTCAGTTAAAAGGCTGTGCCACCTTAGAAAAGGTTTGCAAGTAACATTAATGACTTTCTTACTTACTTTTCTTACTTTTTTGATAAATGTATTTATTTTTCTGTGGTACGGAATTGCTATTGTTTAGAATTTCAGTTGTGTTGGCACTATGAGATTCTGATATTGTGATATCCCTACAGGCTCTAATCCCAATAGTTATTTGGTGAGATAAGCAGCTTATACTGTATACAATAGCTGACTTTATTTCAATCAGGAGATACACAATCGTAAAAGAATTCAGAAAGTGCTTAAATCTAATTTATTGAAAGTGTGCACGATAGAAATGGGAGTCTTCTGCATTGAGACCACGTCGTGAAATGATCTTTTCTATCAGAGGGATATGGGGGTATAGCTGTGCAGGCCCTCGATTCCGAGCAACGTTTTGCATTTATTCTAGTTTCTGAAATAATTTACAGTATAACATAACTAGCTAAATGAATGTGTTAGCACAGCTTGGTGGTGTGTTAATTACATTTTAACCTTGGATATTGTAACTTGACAAAATCATTTGTATCACAGTTTAATTTAGTCTATTTATTGAGTTTGTTTTTTTCTATACATGTACCCCAGCGCCTTTTAAATACGCTGCTTTGATTTTTCTGTTTAAAATTCCATCAGGTGTTCTGAAGTATAAAATATTTCATAATGTCATCTTCCATCGCATATAATGTCATTAATTCACTTATTTGTTTACTGCTCAATTCTCTTTTTTTTCACACCCAGCTGCAGCTTTTCTCACTGTAGCCCCAGAATCAAATCATGAAGATGATTAAATAAACCCAATGAAGTGTGGTCCACAGACTGTTTTCTTTTTTCCACCACATGTCTGTGTGTGACAAATCAGGTAAAGTAATTCTGCACCTCATTCCTTTATGCTGCCTTCAATTAATCCGGTGGCGCAGAATCCCTGCCCTGAGTCATGGCTTAACATGCACGATGAGAGTGACCTTACAAGCTCCACGCTCTCATTACCATAATGTCTCTCCTTGTTAATTGCCCTAGCTGCTGTCTGATTCATTGTGTGCCCAGCAAAATTGAAACAGGTTCAAAAAACATTCAGGCATGACTGTAATTTCTACATTTATCTCTTTGTTAGAAGTTGGTAGGAGGAGACAGGTCAGCCTGTTTGTTGTTCCGGGCAAACAAGCTGACCCCTCAGTCATCAAGGTCATACTTTTGTTTGTTGCAGCTCCCAAACACAGTTGGTATTCAGAGCCACAGCAGCAAATCATTGCTATTCTCATATTACCATAAATATGCTATAACTGTGGGTACATTTAAAAAGGCAGTGATGGAAGGCTATTTCCTTTTTGACAGATATCATTTTAAAGTTTGATCCAACAAAGTTATAAAAAAATGTCACACACATCAGACATATTCCAAGATTCATATTATCTGATCATCACTCAAACAGCATAGGACGGGCACCGGGAAGAGATAGGATGAGTCAGATGAGAAATATAGTATGTTATTAAAAAGCAGGAGCTCAGCTGAAGGCTTACCAGCCGAATGACTGCCAATAACCAATTTAAATTAACTGTGAATGCGTTCTAATAAGGGTACATTAGTTAAATATTAGTTAATGCTGTATTAGGCATTAACTAATACGTTTGTTTTCCAAGTGAAGTTAGTTTTGCGACAGTGACTACGTTAATCTGAGCAGCAAAAATCCCACAAATTGGATGACTTGAGGGAGCGCTAGCAAGCATGCACCGCATCCAACAGCGAATCTCTTTCATTTTTAAGGCTTTTTTAATGCTGCTTCAAGTCCCTCTGTAGCTCTAAAGGCCCCACATCTCTATTCAGGATCTCGCCCAAATTGCTGTAGGATTACCATTAAAGCTTGTTTTGGTATGTAATGTAATCATTTCTGTTGTCATGGGATTAACTCATTGCATTACTGTAACTAGTTGTTCAGCGTGTCATACTCGATCGTCAGGTGTGTACTCCTTCCAGACTGTCAAAAACCTAAAATCTGTGAGAGTTGGTGGAAACTGCCTTTAATTGACCAAACTTTGAACAGATCTACACTATTAGAACACATGATTACAAGTGAGCATACATTTCCAGCATAACTAATTAAACTTCAACTGCAAAAATGATTCTTGTTCTCAACCTGATCCACAGCGCAGTAAATCACTAATAGTTACTCAGTACTTTCATTAAGTAGCAGCTTGGTGGCTTCATCTTAGCTGCAAAAGACAGAGCTTAAAGCACAGAAAAAAAAAAATGTAGGATATAAAACTAGAGGATAAATTTGGAAATCCATCTGCCGAGTTCAGTGTTTCTCCTCCCTGGCACCTCTGGGCCCCATACTGTAGGAAACAAAGCAAAATAGAATGTATTTATACAGAAGAGGTCTGTTTTATAATAACAGCAAATAGTTGTGTAACTTTCATGTGCTTCTCTACAACTGAATGTCTGTTTTTACTGTCTGTTATTTGGTTTTATGTGGCATTCCTTTATTCTGCACATGCGAATCGTGTATGTTTTTGTATTTTCTTGTTATTTTTCCTGCCACATGCAGTTTCATAGTATCATAAAAAATATGTAAATGCTTTTTCATTTGAAAGGAGTTTAGTTGTAACCGCATACCATGACAGTGCTTCATTTAAATTTGATGCAGATAGGCATCAAAACAACAAAAACATAATGTTTTATCTTTTTTTAATATATAAAAAAGCATAATACAATACAAGTAATCCATAATTAGATCAATATCCCATCACTGTGTTCCAGTGTCTCTTCTGGCGGTTTTCATAAAGAGATACAGTGTTAAAGAGCACTTTGTTTTTCCACCAGCATTGCTTTGCGTGTGTGTGTGTGTGTGTGTGTGCGCGCACTGGAGGGGGTGTTGGCTTGGCAGGACTGAAATAGGATGCGGCTGGTGCACGAGTTGTGAGAAGACTTTTTTTCATGTCTATCTTGCCAGTTCCTATTTCTACTTGTCAGTCATGCTGTCTCGCTGGAGACTTCCCTGAGTGGGAGAACAGGTTAGGAGATGTGGCCTCGACTGATATAAGGTACCAGTGAGTCGGGGAGGGTGCAGGATGGGTTGGGGTTGGACGGCGTGGCGGGTGCTGACCCCTGAGCAGAGTTTGTCTCCAAAGCAGCGGGAACGGCCAGACCTGTCAAAGCACACAGCAGAACACAGCCAGCACAGAGCAGGAATCTACCTGTGCACGGTTGTTTGATATCCAGATCATGCTTCACTCTCTGGCCGCACTGGCTCACAGCTTTTGAGAGGATATGCATTGATGAGACTGGTGTTGTGGTTTTGAAATGCTTTCAAAGTCTTTCTCTGGAGTCCTCAACATTGAAAGGGAGTTCTCATTAGGGAAAGACTAATATTTGGTTATTCTACATTTTGGCTGTGGCCCACACTCGGCAGTGGGATGATGCCGTTGGACCATGCCCTTCTCCACCTCTTAGATGAGACTTCTCTCAGCTCAGTTTATTCCATCTGCTTCTGTGTGTGTACATCAAGCTATTGCTTTCTCGCTCCCCCTCTCCCTCTGGCTCCCAGACTTGGACCTGGCTCTGGCATTGTCCACTTGCCGGGGAAGGAATTTGGCTGTGACATGTTGCTGGAACATTACTCCAGCAGCTGGCATTTCATTTACAGAGGCTGGCCGTACTTGGCAGCACTGGTGAGGACAACACACAGTGACTGGGTGACTTACTGAGTTCACCCAGTGCGACACTTAGTGTCTGCTGGGGTTTCTGTGAGTCGAGGGGACTAGGGCAGGCAGTTAGCTCTCTATGAGACCTACATGAGTAGGTTGATTTGTTGCTCTCATAAACACTATTATTTGATTCCTCTTTGACCAACCCTCTGTTTACCATTTCCACTGAATCATTATTATTTATGTAGTCAGTTTTTCATTACAGCTATAATGCTACATTCACTACTGTATGTCAACCTACATGTACTTTGTCAGTGTGGTCCACTGAATAGCTCTTTACTTTATATGCATCATGAATGTATCAAATGAAATGGCAAAACCATGCTTGTAAGTAAGAAGCACCTTCAGTGGTTGCATACCAGTTGGCAGCTGATGAGTGGTTCCCAGCCTCGTTGCAAATACAGGACTTTCACAAAGAGCTGAGAGAAAGCTGAAGGATTATAACCCTTTAAATAGGAGAAATTAAGAAGAAGATGGGAAAAAAAGAAGAAAATAGTCTGCAGTGCTCACAACTGATAAGGCTGTAAAATATTTTTAGAACAGAATAAAATTCAACCCAGGGCCCACGAACAAGTTAAAAATGAAGTAAGAAGCCTCAGAGACCATATCATATCAGTTTCTAATTGTGCCTTGGTGCTTTTGCCAAACAAATTTGCAGTTAAAAGAATTAACTAGTTGCTCACTTTGCCTGGTTGTTGATGATGTGTTAGTAGAATCCACAGATTTATTCATTTATTAAACAACACTCACTGTTTTCCCATCCTAGCATCATAGTTGGAACTGCATGTCAAATCATGTCAGGATCGTGTTTCCAAATGCACAAAACATCATGTTAAATTACAGGGAAGCTATGCATAGGACTGATTTAGATTTCAAATGGCAACTTATGTTAGAATATGTTACTAGTGGATACAAATTTAAAAAAAAATGCTTGAGAAAGTGGAGATTCAAAAGAAACTAAAGAAATCAAAGATAAAAACAATAATAAAAACATGCAGAAAGTTTTATTTTTGAAGTTTTATTTAAGCCGTATAAAGAAATGAGCCGTTAGAAGTAATTATCTGCAAACACGATTATTTAAATAATGCACTCTGGCTTTTCATTTCTGCAGTTTGTACAGCAGAATTACAGAGTTTCAGGCATGGACTCCAAATATGATAGCATTCAAAAAGGGCTTCATTGTAGCTTTTTGTTTTTGGCAGACCCTTTAGAGTGCATGCTCTGCCTTTGTAGCCACGTCGTCAGCGAGAAGAAATACGAGGTAACATTTTAATTGTGAGCTTTAGAGCACTGGATTCATTATTGTAGGGGCAGTGATTTAATTTGACATTGGAAACAAGCATGAAGAGGAAAATTGCTATGTGCATAAATAGACTATCCCACAGTGAGTGACTGTGATTTCCACAGTAAAATAAAATACATGTAGGTCTTTTGTGTCTCAACCTTGACTGTTGTTAAGGTGACCAGACAGATATGGAAGCTGTTGATAAATCAAATAATTTATTAGGTTTTGGTAAGCTTTATTAAGGATTTAAGTTATTTCTAAAATCCCTTTTTTCAGGCATAGGCTGAAGCTTTTAATAGTACTGTGTGTCATCTTGTAAAGCTGTTAGTTGATGATGTATTATTTAGAATGACACAGCTTGTATTTTAATAAAATAATTGTTTGCCTGTGCATATGATGTTGTTTTGGGGGATTTTTATCTATAGATTTACCAGACTGTTGAACTGCCTCGACCTGCCAAGTGTTAAGTGTCAAATCAGACAAACCAAACCAGACCAGACAAACACTGGCTACAGAACACTAGATACTGTATCCTAAGCCATTTTCACATGTGCACATGGGATTGTGTCTGGACAATCTGATCTGGACGTTGTGCAGAGGTGTGTGTTCACACATGCAGCACACAGCAGGAGAAAGTCTGGGTGACGTGTTCTCACTCAGGGAAAGAGTCAGTTTGCCTTCAGGGTGGAGGGGTGGTTGCTTTGTAGAGCGTGCAAGATGAATGACATGAAACAAAATATAGAAATCACAGTGTTTTGTTAACAGTGCACTAGTGACGTAAGTCACATGACTAAAAATTATGTGTTATGTATATAACCATGGTTTCCTGAAGGAGAGAAGTGCCATCCAACAACAGAAAGCATGGTACACATGAGATGAACTGCTTTAGCTGATTGACATGCCAAGAAATGTGGCAAAGCATTAGGCTCAAGAAATGTTATTAATTAATGTTTCACATTAATGTAGCAAGTCAACGATTGTATTAAGTTAGCACACAATGATTAGCTAGTAAAGATAGCAAAACCAGAGGCATCTAAGAAAACATTGGTCCAGTGATACCTCATGCTCTAATGTCATTAGCATGTAATGCGTGTGTGTGTGGATACAGCTGATTGCTGCTGTGCTGTCACCCACAGTATACTGTAGAAGCACCCGCAGCTGGATTACTGGATTAACTACGTTAATGACTCCAAGGCCTGCAGTGTCGCTGTCAGGTGCCAGGTCCCCTAGACAGGGATCCCCTCAGACAAGTTACTAAAAAAAATCTTGCCATAATCTGGATTTTGGAGTGAGATCAGGATACACTGCCATAGAACCCCTTCAACCCCCACCCCATTCTTCTATTCTGGTGTCTCCTCTGCTCCTTCATCCCAGGACTGCAGCCCATCAACATCTCATATCTCCAGAGAAGCCAGATAGTGGTCTCATAGGGACATTTCTCAGTCTCAATAACATGTATGACATGTGTAACAAATCAGGAAGACAGTTTTTTATACCCATATTCTTTCTTTCTGTCTATAGTTATGAAGTAAGAGCTAACAAATGTTTTTGCATGTTGTACAAGTAGTAAACTACACTAATCCTTCGTTGGATTGGTTTTAGCTTTCACTGTGGAATTCCTTTAAATAAGCTTCTGCAATGGCACAACATTTATTCCCATCCAGAGTTGCATACATTTTTCTCCAAGATCTTGTATTGATGATGGGAGAGTCGGACCTCTGCTCAAAGTCTTCTCCAGCACATCCCAAAGACTCTCAGTAGAGTTAAGGTCTGGACTCTGTGGTGGCCATTCCATGTGTGAAAATGATGCGTCATGCTTTCTGAACCACTCTTTCACAATTTGAGCCCTATGAATTCTGGCATTGTCATCATTGGAATAGGCCTGTGCCATTCAGTATATTCAGGTGGTCAGCTCACCTCATTCATTGAACACATAACGTTGTTGAACCTAGACCAGACCAACTGCAGCAACCCCAGGTCATAGCACTTCCCCCACAGTTTTGTACGGTAGGCACTAGACATGATGTGTGCATCACTTCACCCATCTCTCTTCTTATGCTGATGCACCCATCACTCTGGAACAGGGTAAATAGAGGCTCTTACCTATTTGCTTTGCTAGGACGGGCAGTATATTTCATTATATATTTTCATTATTCAACTAGTCCAACAGTTAGGAAATGTGTACATTCTGTCTGATACGTCCTTATGATTACTAATTAATGTTTATTAATACACCAATCTTAAATCTGCAGCATGTTGTTCTACTTTTGACTTTTTAACAGAATATCAGAAATATGGGATACCACAGCCTATCAACTTATATTTCACTTAAAACATACTTGAACATCTGTAATGATCTGGTGTCATCTTGGCCATTACCATAAGCCATTACTAGAACCTTTAGCCATGGTGCGATGTTCCTTACTGTGAGCAGGTGTTTTAATGGCAACTACACACATGGTCTAACCTTGAGTCTGCTTGTCTAGATTCTCTGTAGAGCTTTGGTAGCTAATGAATGGCTGCTGTGATAGTCTTGCTTTATGTCAGCCTTGGCAGCATATCAGATGCGTGCTTCAGTACACTACAGTATATTGTTTGAGTATGATTCAGATTCCAGGACACTTGCCAAATTAAAGTCTAAACTCTTTTTTTTTTTTTTTTGCATAATGTACACACGACAAACATCCTGATCCTGCCCAGGCTGAGAAAGTTTGCTGACATACAAAGCAGTGCTCCAAGGGTCCTCACAACAGATTCCTTTCTCTGCTCATTTTCTGCTTGCTGGGAAAAACTCATCAGATTCACTTGAGTGTTAAGACTATTAGTCCTCCTGACAGTGTGTCTTAGTCACGGGACAGTGGATTCTGCTACTAAAGCAATATGGCAGAGCTCTGCTTAGAGTCAGTCTACAGTCCACTCTAGGCTTGGGCATTAGTATGCCTCACAGAGTAGGAGTCTTTTTAATTAGCAAAGCACGCTTAAAGACTTAAAACTCATTTGTGTTGGTTTGAGCGAGATCACATACGACACTCTGGGTGTTTCCTTGTCTCACTATATTTGGCAGAGTACTCTCACAGTAGGAAGACAATGATAGGTTTGATAGTTCTATCATTGTATAAATCATAATGAAATGAGATGTGGCCCTGGTAACACACACTCATCACATGAGCTGGAGTCATTATGGATAGTCTTCCATTACCGTGTATTAACTTTGATTGAAGCTCATTTGAAGATCATTCCCCATGATTAGCAGAGTGGAGAGGCCTGATAGATGGAAATGATCAAATGTGATTTTTTTGAGGCTCTGATCTCTACCTACCTCACAGAGCATTCCATGATTTTTAGAAATATTGTGTACTGACTTGTGTGCTTTGCTTTAGAAAGACATATTTTAGCATCTAACATGTTGCAGCCTGAACCGTTCCCCATTAGTTTTAACTGTGTTTAAGTGTAACACATGGCTTCTTTGACTGTTTTAGGGGTGATGTGCAGCGCTATTGATCGGATCTCAGGAAAGCACAGCTCTGCCTGAATAGGTGGTATCCATCAGTCTGAAATTATTAATGTACGACAAGTTAAGAGTTTGATTAATCTAACTCAGAACTGTTGTATGAACAAAACTCAGAAATAGCGTGAGCAGAATTTGTGGCAAAAAAATCTAAATGTTCTTTCTTTAGCTCCTTCAAAGACACTGTTCTTATCTAGGATGTAATTCACTTTGTCTAGAAAACATTCATTACTGTTGATATTCATGTTATGAGTTACTCTATAAAGTAACTTAATGAGGTAATGCTGCATCTTTATGAAAAGTAATAGAATGACCTCCAACTCTGGAGGTACATCTCTACTAAATAAACATTACATGGGGAATCATCAAGGTACTATTTCCACCACTGATTTACTCCAAGTCAAGTCAAGTTTTACTTATTTAGCACTTTTCATACACAACTGCAATTCACAGTCCACAGAGCAGTCCTATACGAGCCACAGGGTCAGTGGTTCAATTCCCGGTTCTTCCTGACTTGTTAAAATGTCCATGGACAAGACAACAAAACCCTGTATTTGCGCTGACATGTACTGTCCAACCACAATTTCGTATGTCATTGCTATGATTAGTATCTAATTAGAGGCAAAGTCAGTTTAAAATGTAATACTGTACCTATATACAGTATCTGGCATTAGTATTGTGGTCTTTGTATCACCTCTGTTCACTTGTCTGGCTCACTTTGTACAACAGTAATTGACTGATTCTATCTCTTTTAACAGCCTTGTTCTGTTTTCTTGTTGAGGATGTGTGGACTGAAGGACAGGTACTGTGGTCAGCGAATTTCTCAGTAAAGCAAAACTAAATTTCAGCTCACACCCTTGTGCAGTTAATGACATTGCCACCACTGATACATCAGTGCCCACAGGGCACAGTCATTATTATCCAAGTTGTGACGTATTGTCAGGGGGACTGATCAAACATAAATGAGTCAAACTCAGGTCTGACGATGTTCAGACATTCTTTAACACAAAGGAAGCTCAAACACGAGGCCCCAGGGCTTCTGCTTTCTTAACTCAAAATCAAAATAACTTAAAGCAAGCAAGGGTTTCTACTAGCATGTACCTGTTTCACACTATTCATACCTCCACTGTCAGAGGGTGTCATCAAAGGGCCCTCTCACAGGTTTATTGATGCTGTTTAAGAAGATAAATAGCTGTTTTCTCAGTCTGTAGCTTCAAGGACCATAGCTGGACCTCGCAGACCTACATCTGCTGCATTCACAATAAGCAAGGTCATAGTGAAGTTTTCACAGGATGGAGCTGTTATTGTGGTCTGTCATCACCGTTTGGATTTGCTAGTTTTTATCCAACCAATTCCATCGCTTCATTGTCTGCTGAATAATATATGTAAGATGACACATGACATGTTGATCGGTTCAGATGTGCGGCCTGATCACTGGTTTGCTCTGAAAGATCTAGACAACAGCACTGAAGCAAGAGGTTTAACCAGTTATTAATTCCAAGGGTTCACATGCATTTTCCACTAACATTATGTGTTTATGGTTGTTCTTAATAAAGACATGAAAGACCAGAATTTTGTTTTGTTTTATGTTGTTTGTATTATTATATAGGTGCATCATATTTGTTAATACTCAATACAATACTTTAAACACATTAAACACTTAAATACATTTTATGACAAATGAATGCAGAAAACTGATTCCAAAGGGTTCACATACATTTTCTTGCCACTGTATGTATATATATATATATGTGTATGTTTGTGTGTGTGTGTGTGTGTGTGTGTGTGTGTGTGTGACATATTGATGTGTGGTTTGCCTGACTTTCTGAGTGAGAAATCCAAGTTTAGTTAATGACTAAACCACCCCTGCAAAACCTTGAAAGCAAATACCTGTACTTCATTACTGCATATTACACTTGGTAAAAGAAGTGATGCTTATTATTATTTTTTATTAAAGACGGGAAGAGCATGTGCACAGACTAAGGGTATTTTTTTCCTTCAGTCCTGCTAACGCAAAGGGGATCATGGGGGATCAATTAGCCCTTCTGAAAGAATAAATGTTGCTGCCAGCTCCAACTGAATAACAAACTCATTCAAGCGCTTTGTGCAAGAGAAAGGGTCTGACTTAACAGCCATCTGCTTATTGCAGCACTGTTAAAAAAACACACACACACACACACACGCACAAAAACAACTACAAATGGGGAATGTTTTTCAATCAGCTCACTCTGTTTTAAAGCCATAACGCTTGATGAGTTAAGCCATTAACTGAGGCTGTAAATGGATGAATAAATGTGGGCAGGGAGATGGATATGGTGGACTGGGTATGGGTGGCAGCAGAGCTGGAGGTGGTGGGGTGTTTTCTAAGTTTTCAGAGTTCTCTCCAGTCGTCTTGTCAAGTTGCTAATGGAGATGTCCTGCTGAGAGTGTTGCAGAGAGAGAGAAAAGGGTGCACGGGCTGCCATTGCAAACCCAAATGGCCCATTGTGAACATGAGGCAGAAAACTGCCCATGGTATATGACTTAACCTGAGGGCCTGCAGAGGCCATGATGAGGCAGAGGACTGAATGAGCGGTTGTCTGAGGGAGAAAAGCAAAAGTAGACAGGTGGGAGATGACTTCAAATCGAGGGGAGTGTGAAATGCAGGCTTGCCAAGATAGGGGGGTGGTGGATGAAAACAAAACACAGAAGTAAAGAAACACAGGAGGGGGACACAGCAGAGAATAACAGAGCACAGCAGAGTGAGAGCAGCAATGACATTAAATCTGTGGCTGAAAACAGATGATTTCCCATTTAACACTCCATTGAGTTCCCCGTTATCCTGGGTCCTGCCTGGCACTGTGGAGGCACCACTGCTTTCCTTCTGTTTCATAATAACAAACCCTCAAACCATCTACTCTGCACGCACAGACCAACACACATCCTCCTCACCCCTCCCGTCGTTTACCAACTGTACTGCTCAATATCCCCACCACAGAGGCATCCAGGACAATATTAGACAGCCCGCAGAACTCGAGGTGGGGGGTGGAAATGGGGTTTCGAGGTAGGGGTGGATAGTGTCCAAATAACAACAATCTACCACCCACATGTGTCTGTAGCTCCAGTAATGGACCACAATGGACTCACTGTGGGAGGCATTGTCAACAGATGTTTTTCGGAGGGTGTGGATGATCAGGCAGCAAAGCAGTAAAGTTGTTCTCACTTTGGCTGAAAGACTCACCCAAACAGCATTAGATGGACAGAGAGAGAAAAGAGGCCTTAAACACCTTGCAGTTATTATTAAAGTACTGTAGCTCACATTAAAAACAGACAATGAAAGATGATCTAGAAAAGCACTTGAAAGTCTGTGAACCCAGAACAGCTTAAACTCAGGGATGTTGGTCGCTTTGCTGCATGTCTGATTCAAGTGCTTCCACAGCATTTCTCCTGGACTATCACATATTTTGTTCTTGGTGTAATCTTTGTTGGTTGAGAAACTATGGTTAATCTTTTCATTTGCATCTTCATTAGAGTCGACTGTTGAACTTTATGACCCTTGATCATCACTTGTAAGGATTACAAACATGTGTTATTAAGATCAGACTGTGGTAGTCAAGACCCAGATTTCTCTCCTTTAAATAAAGCAGGTCCTCCCAGACACACATTGATTGACATCTCGTTGATTTAATTGTAGGGCTGCCATCCACACATATTTGTCTGAATTTGGTTTTGTACTTCTCACTAATTTGAATAGGGTGGGGCTGACAACAGCCAAAAAAGGGGGGGTTGGAGGGTAAGAAGAAGAAGAAGAATATAGATGAAGGCTGCAGACCAGATGGAGAGGTGGTGGGAGATGGTTTGGTACAGACACCAGTTCTGGGTGTCAGTAATGAGACACAGTGGAAGTCCCTGCCTGCTTTACAAGTGTTTGCCAAACAGAAAGTGCTACGTCAATTGAAGGCCGGATTTCCCCCAGGAAGAACAGAAAAGTGAAATTATCCCTGCTTGTTAAACCTGCCACTTAATTTCACTCAAATTATTACTTATGATCCCAAGGACCCCTAGGCTAATTGTTTTTCTCTCTGCCTTTCCCTCCTTCCTTTCGCCTTCTGCTTGGTTTTGCAGTGACAGACAAAAAAAGCTGTTCCATCAGCGCTGGTAAATAGCTTCATCAGGGGGAAGCTGCGAGCTCCCTCTGCTTTGGAGTAGTCATCTGAACAGCACTGTCACTTTGTAAATGAGCTCCAACTCTAGAAAGCACATTACGTGTTGAGGACACAAATCATTATTCTTATTATTTTCACCACACTGCACACAATATGTCATAATAACATGTCTGAAGGCTGAATTTCTTTTACAATTAAAAGACCTGCTAAAGTTTAGGCTGCACGGATTGTATGCCTTAAACTCAAGGTTTATTAGATGTCATTGATTGTCTACTCTGTCAATCACAGTATGGAGTTTGTCCTAAAGAATTATTTTCACTGCTGTAGTTCAGTTATACACAATATACATAACAGACGTGATGTCAGATGTCAAGATTAAGTTATTTCCTTGAAATTCTTCTTCAACAGCAACATATGATAGTGTGTCGTAGGAAACTCAATTAAATGACAGAATGATCTTTAAATGTAACAGCGGAATATGCTAGTTTGTTGAACAAAGAAATAAAGCGGGTCTAGGTGTGGTGGTGTTTGAAGTTCTTTGAACAGCAAAAATGAGGGAAAGCTTAAAAGACATCAGGCCTCATGAAGGGACATTTTTCTGTCCTAATGTCTTCTCTTTGAGGTTTGTTTGTACACATATTTCTAGTCAGTTTCACTAAACCCTTTCGAACTCCAACAAACTGCCATAAATGTTATTTTTCTATGGTCTGTACTTATATAGTGCTTTTCTACCTAACTTGTACTCAAAGCACTTTGACACTGCATCTTATTCACCCGTTCACACACAAACTCACACACCAATGGCTGCATAGCCAGGATCTTCAGCATCTTGCCCAAGGAATCGAACCACTGATCCCACAATTGGGGGATGACTGCTTTACCTCCCGAGCCAACAGTGTGTCAGTGTGTGGGTGGTTGGAGTGGATGGGAGATAAAATGCACAGGACTGCTACACCACAGTCAGAGACTAAAGTTCAGAGGCTCCAGAGTCCTGTGTGTGGTAAGGTTTAAGACAGAGTGAGTTTAAGTAAGAAAAGCAATTTGTAAATCAATTTTAGAGAAAAGAAATGTTTAAAAAAAAAACATATTGTGTTGTCTGCAATTGCACAGTTAGACAAGGTTGCATAAATCATACATTTCAGAATCATGAATAACATCTGTTCTATATGAGGAGATCCATGTTTGTATGATTCAAATATTACAAATATTAAAAATGTATGAACAAGGACAACAATGTTACTGTGAAAATGGTGACTGATGAGTGAAGATGACTGCTTTGTCGTAAGGAAGGCTACATTGAAAATCCACTTCAGAAATGGAGTCTGTTGTTGCAGGAGCTCAAACTATTAGGACACGTGTCTGTCACATGTGATCAATGCAGTCCTGTAATGTGAAAGGCTATGCAATGCTACTGGACTCACATACTGTACTGTAAAATATCTGCAAACCAGTGAGAGTGAGGAACCTACCAAATGTTAAGTTCCACAGTGGCTAAACCTGTGAAGTTTATAGTTTTCTCCATTAATTTTTCATAAAATGTGATCTGATCTTCATCTAAGTCAAGAGTATTAACAAATGCATTGTGCCTAAAGTAATAACACAAACATAAAAATCTAATCTTTCCTGTCTTTATTGAGAACAAGAATAAAAATCTCACAGTGCAACTGGAAAAAGTATGTGAATGATAAAATAAAAAAAAAAAAAAAAAAACTAAACAGAGTCAGGTGTTAGGATAAGTTAAGAAAATTAGTGTGAATGTGTGGACTAGAGCTACTTTGACTGACAACACTCAAACTTTTTGAGTTTGCTCTGCACAAAAAGAACACGTTTATGAAAAAAGGAGCTTTCAGAAGCTTAACGATCAAGAATTGTTGATTTACATAAAGCTGGAAGGATGATACAATGTGATCTCAAAGACTTCATAAACTCACCAGTCTACATTTAGACAAACAATCTACAAATAGACACACTTTGGACTGTGGCTACTCTACCAAGAAGTGGGCAACCAGTCAAAATGAACCCAAGGACACAACAAACACTCATAAGTGAAGTAAAGAAACAACCCTGAGTGACAGCCAAAGATTTGAAGGCATCATTGGAACTAGATAACATTTGTGTTCATGAGTCTACAGTATGTAAAACATTGAACAAACAGGGTGTCTATGGCAGGACACCGTGAAGGAAGCTGCTACTTACTAAAAAGAACATTGCTGCACATCTGAAGTTTACCAAAGAGCACATTGACACTGCACAGCATGTTTTGTGGACTGATGAAACTATATTGAACTATTTAGAAAGAACACATAGTACTAAGTGCCTGGTTGAGGTTATTGCTGCCAAGGGAGGGTCAACCAGTAATTAATTCCAAGGGTTCACATACTTTTTCTTGCTACATAATGTCAATACACTGTAAAAAAAACTCAACCAGTAAAATATCCCCAAAGCAGAAAACAACTATTTAAAGAGGGACTGTAAAATATCACAGTACCACACAGAAGCGCTGATCCAGCTATAAGGCAATGAGGATTTCTACTACAATATATCTGCATCCTCGATAGAACAGATCTCTTACTCCATAAATTAATTAGCAACACCTAATGGTTTATTTTCTTAATTATTCTTCTCCTAAGTGGATCCTTCACTCTTTCTTTTTTGCCAGTTAACTACAGCTGGTGATGTGCTATTTTTTTTAATCATTCTTTCTGAATTACATGCAGTGAGAATTTCCCACTTGCCCCACCTCAAACATTTTTTTTTTTTTTTCAGTTTGAAACAAGCGCCTGATTAAATAAAAACAATGAAGCAAGAATCAGTTTGCAAATTGGAAAAGTTAATCCTCTGCTTAAGATTTCCTTGGGGTAAGAAGATTGAAGACTCTGCTAAAGGTGCGTGCTGGAAAAATTCAGCTCTATAAACTTTCTGCAGGCGTGTGAAGGTATGTCTTCTAGTGATCTAGTTAAATCGCACACGTGTCTGCGTGTGCGTGTACTGCTATAGGGAATGGGTGAAAAGCAGAAACTGTATCATATACAGTGCTGTATGTGTCAAGATGGACTTTCAGTGTCAAAACTGTGTTTTGTAACAATTACCATCATTTAATTTGAGACCCCTTTAATCATTGTGGTCTGTGCACAGCCTCCATGCAGACAAAAAATAAATCATGAGGTAAAGTATCTGCATGTATCTGGCCTGGTCTCAGGAAATGTCGTGTTTTTTTTCTAAATTTAGTTCCACTCCAAAAAGTCCTTGGTCATGAGGTTGTACATTTTCAACGTCCAGAAACTAGTATTTAAAATTCAATGCAAAAGCCATTCTAGTGGTCACTTCACACGTACCTGACTCTTGCCTATGACATTGCCATCAAAACGTTTCTGGAGGATTTACGTAAAATTAATTTTCAAAACCACAAAACAACTAACAACTGCTACATTTAACAAAATGCATCATGTCCAAGGACACCTTCAGATGTGGCCAAGAGGAACCAGGAGACAAACCACTTACCCTGCAGTTCATGGACGAATGCTCTAACAACAGACCCACAGCCACTCTAGGTTAATATCTGCTGTCAATATTATTGCTCCGTCAGAGGATGCTACCATTTTACACCCACACTGGGTAGATGACACATAAAAAAGCACATCTCATGAGTGGTAGCTGTTTGACAGAACTTAGTTCAGTCTCCTGTCAGAGTCTCCAACTATTGATGTTTGTTCAGCGGTAATCCGTTCAGACATGCAACTGATATGATCTTGTAGTTTGCCATTTCCCTCTGACGTGCCGTAAATCCCATGAGCTCTTGCCTTTTGTATCTTAATTCTAGTCAACTATCCCAACACAATGCTCATACGCAGCCTTGCACTGTGTGTTAATGGCTTGTAGTGATCTTCTTGTTGTCATCTTTATCACTCCCATTGGCAGCCAACAGTCATCTTCAGGACTCATTTCCTGGCATCATTTTAGGGGCATGTACGCTGATGGGATGTGGAGAGACACATATTGTCATTACAAAGGAAAGTCAGCTATAGTAATGATTTGGTTTTACACAGTCAATTTCCTCTCCTATTGAGGCACATTATTGTGACACAATTCGCAGACGTAAATGGTGAGGCTCTGTCATTCTCCCCTCCTTCTTTCATTGTAAGTTCCTACTCCTTCCTTTGAAGCATTTTATCTCTGTGACACAAAATTGTTTTTAATTTAACAGTCCTTTTTATAAATGAAGGGAGTGGTCATAGAGCCAAATGTTGAATGGGTAAATTGTTGCCCTGGGAAAGAATTTGGAGAAAACATTTGATTTCTGTGAAGTTAAAGAGTATAAAATCCATCTGGAACCTTAGCCGCGGGCAGAGTTGCAGAAATAAACAACAGCCTGGAGGCAGTCCACTCTGCTCCCACTCTCAGTGTTCTCTTTTCTTTCTAAAAGGTTTTATGTTTACTTTGCAAGTTGATGGTGTTCTTGAAGGGCGATAAGTATATTACATTTTCTGCTGGAAGACTATTGAACAAGATGTTTAAAGTATTCCATAATCATCTTCAAAGTGACTGCAGCGTCATGCTGGTCACTTGTGTTGGATTTTATCCCGTCAGTAGTCTCCATTGCGTTGAAATAAAATAACATCACTGTGACAACACTGTAGAGATGTAGACAGGTTGTCAGAGTATCATTTCTCAGCAATGTTCTGTTGCAAAAAAAGGCAACAAGCAAAGTGCATTTCAGTCAAGTGGAGGAACATTCAGCCTCACACAATATATATTTTTTTATATTCTTACATATATTTGTACAATCAACTGCACATCTATGTTGTGAATCTCTTGTATTATATACAACATATAATCTGTGTCACACTGTTTGTTACTTAGGATAAATCTATTGTCTATTGAAGATGAAACGTTTAAGCAGAGTCTGGTAAGAGGAATGCTAGGTGGTTTACTGGAGTGATTTGATGGTTGTGGTGTGAGAGAAGACTTTATCTAGTTGCTTCTGAGCCCAACAGACCCCCCCAAAAGCCTCTTTGATGACATAGAGACAACTGACAGTTGCACAGGGCTTGATATCTACAACAAGTGTTCGATTGGCAGGGTTGCGGGGAGGCTATGATTTTATTTAAGGTGTCTGCGACTGTTCGGTTTGACAGCTTTGATGCAGAATGAGTTATCAGAAAATTACTAAACAGGCTGGTTTTATTATTTTGACTCCATATGTCACCACAGTTGATGTGAAACTATTATTATTTGTTTCACTCTTTTATAAAATGAACCATGTTTGTATATGAACCCCTCAATTTTGGATAATTGGCTGCTCAGTGCTTCCATGATCAGGAGTGTGTTATTCCTCAATTAATTTTGAAGTGAGCAAGTGTTGCATTTGGTGTGTTAGTGCCTGTGATTGTTGCTACTGTCAATATGACTGCATGTTCACTGCCAGTGAATACGCCATCATTCATCATTAAGCTGAAAAATCAAAACAACTATACAGAGACCATCATATCTAGCATGTATAACTTCAATATATTTATACAACTTTTAAAGCAACTGCTCTCATCTTCACGCTTAGGGCCTGCAGAGCTTAACATCACTGATTGTTCAAAAAGCATGCAGCATCTTATACTATACACTTAGCATTTTAAAAACCTGCTGCACACATAAGCATTCTACTGTCACACTTTTGATACATCAGCGAGCTAATTTGCTTAGTGTTCCTGGGGCTGTGTCCATGCAGTGAAAATGCAAATCCCAATTCCCTCAAGGACTTTAGTTCCTGTGATAGTACCAGGACCAGGAACCTTTCAGTAGGAATATGCCTTATGTATTAATGATGTGACTGCTGACAAAAGCAGCAGGACAAAGTCTTAAGTGTTTGAAGCAGCAGTATCGTAATTGGTAGAGCAGTTGTCTACAAACCCCAGGGTCTGTGGTTCAATTCCTAGTTCCTCCTGGCTACTTGTTGAAGTGTCCTTGGACAAGACACAGTAGTGCTGATATGTACTGTTTGGCAGCTGTCCAAGCACAATTTCCCCAAGGGAATTAATAAAGTGTGTTACTATTATGATTAAGCTATTTTTTTAAGGCTATTTTCCAGACACGGTATGTGGAAAAATCCCATGAGGCCTTAAGCATCAGACCAATATAAGAGCCCCTCAAGTCAGCGTCTGCCCAGTTCAACACTGAAGTGACCAGCGTGAACCTACTCCTAGCTTTGAAATCAGAAGCAGAGTATTTGCACAAAAGGGTTCTACTTCTTAATTAGGTGCCACAGTGAGTACAGTGGGCTAACCCTTAATGCATGAAGTTGTCCAATGAGCAGACACTATTAATTAGAGCACCAATTAGCAACATTAGTCTTGTCTCGATATCTAGAGGGACTCCAAGAGAGACTGTAGTGGAACCCTTGTGCGGTTCATCACCCACATCTCCTTCCTCAGCTATGTTGCAGAATATGTTTAAACTATTTGAGCCATCGTGACCGTGTTTTCATTTTACCTCTGTAGCTGCGAGGGAGCTTTAAAGAACTTGATTCACACTCTGACTGAGTTAAGTCCAGAGTTAGGTACATTTTTATCCGTCGTTAAAGCTCTTATTTGAGTTTATTTAGACATTAACAGCACTGTGTGTGAGATCAATGATATTAGGGGTGTTTCATGATGACTGTGGGGGAAATGTTGAATTTTTACTGTCTTATTGAAAGTTGGCAGAGTAAAGGGCATGCTCAAATATTTGTTTTTTTCAAAAGCCAATACTGGCAGAACAATGGCTTCCAGATTCTCATCAGTCACAACACAAAATGCAATGACACTGGTGATGAGTTATTTTAGTTGAGCATTACTGCCGTAGTGTGTTCTGCTGCTTCACATACTGCCACAGGTTCAGCCCCACTGTTTGTGTTCTTCATTGCATAGCAATTGCTTTCTGATGCACACTGTACCAGCTATAAATGAGGACTCATAGCATCTACATTTTGAAGGTACGTAGCATTGTATATGGTAGCCATGGAGTGCAGAGTGCAGATGCATTATTAAAGGAAGAGTTCAGCATATTGGCAATTCAGTCCCAAAGTCCAGATGCACCAGTGCAGCTCACTAATGAACATGTAATAACATGTTGATTGTTTGCAATTGTTTATTGGGAATGTCATTACACTTACATGATGATGACAAAGACAACATATTGAGTTTTATCCATTCTTGCAGTACAACATCTAGATTGACTGATTAGAGTGTAATTCGTGTTAAGGTTAGAGAACGACTGTGGTCTGGATAAGTAAATATCAAATGTTCACAATCTATATTAGAATATTGTAGGAATGTTGTTCATGTTTCTTGGTATGTGGCTGTTTGTCAGCAAGGAAAAAACAAGTTTGTTTCAGAAGAGGCTGAAAGCAGAAAGACAAAACAAGACCTGCAATATAAAATCAGGAGCGTTTGGGGACTACTCCATAGTTCTGATGACAGTAAGACTGTGGTTGTGGGATTAATGCTTCTCTTTGACTAATCAGTAGTCTGCAGTGCAACATTTGGTCTCACCTCAGCTCACTTGGAAGATCAGTGGAGATGATACCAAAAAAAAAATGATTCGGTACCAAATACTATGCACAACTTTTGCAAAATGGAAAAACAAAAACTTAGTCTTATGCAGTTTATCTTGCTGTTCGTTGGCAAAATTGCTCATAAATTTACATGTATTTAAATGTGCAAATGCTTTATGTGCTTCAAATTAACACTCAACATCAAAGCATCAACATTAAAGCTGCCAACCACAATTTAAGGGTGCTGAGCTTAATGAAATGAAAATGAAAATCTGTGTAATGATCAAAAAGTTTAGCTCTCAGCTGTTCGCCATTCTTGTTATGAAACTATTTTCCAGTTTGGAAATTGCATGCGATTTTTTTTTTTAACAGAACAGAGGAACAAAAACATAAGGCAGCCTTATTTGAATCTGTAAACAACATTCTTGAGTTTTGATAATGGATGATAATGTGGATTTAATATTCGACAATAAAGTTTGAATGTTGAATATTTCTAAAGCATAACATTTTCTACAATGCAGGAAAGCATACAGGTGAAGTTTCTCTTAAACTCTATGGCACCTTGCGTCGTATGGGATGAGAAGTGAAAGCTACACAGTGCTGGATGGAAATGAGAAGGGAGCATGAGGGCATCCTGGCTGAGTCTGGCTGGTGAGAGCAGATTTTAATCAGACAGGCTGGTAGCAAGAGCAGTGCAGCCCCCGAGGGCCCGGGCATCACATCAAATTATAACCCAGCCCAACCAGAGGCGCCAAAATGGCCAGGCCTGAAATAACAGATAACCCTGCCAAATCGCATCATCATCCAACCCGCTGCGGTCTTAATCTGCCTCATCCTCCTGCACTAATGAAGCTAATGGAGGGAATAAGTGACATGCTCTTTCTTCTCTCTCTCTCTCTCTGTCTGTCTCTCTCTCTCTTTCTCTCTCTCTTTGTCTCTCTGTCACTGTCATGTCTTTAATGGCGTTGCCGCTGATGTCAAACAGACAGATCAGACTCGATGTTTCCCTCACTGTGTTTATTTTAGGACATAAAAGACTAATAAAATAAAATAACAATAAAATATAAATGTGACATGGATAAAGGATGTGGCTACATATTTATATTTATATGCATATAGTCAAGTTTTACCAAACCAAATTACATCCCCGATATTAACGCTCTGTACCTTGAAAGTATTCAGAATCTTTGCATTTAGTTGCCATGTTTCGAAGCCCAGGACTTAACTTCATTGTTGCACTTGCAGGTCAAGTTGTGTTTATTGTTGCACTTAGAAAAATAAGTGCTTTTGTGTTGGACTTACTGCATGCAAGCCGAGTCCACATGATTGCTGCTGATTAAGCACACGTGTTGTTGTGTCTGCTCACTGTGTGGTTGGTATAGGCCCACTCAGTGCCAATGCACTGTAACAGCTAATTATATAGCAAGGAAAGGTGATCTGGTAGAGCTCACTTTTCATATGAGATTTTGACAATTTTTCTTGCTGAAATTTGGAACGTTGTCACATCTCAAACAGAGTGAGCAGAGTCGCAGAACCAGCAACAATGATTGGTCTAGAATTAAAAAGAAAATGAGACTGTTGCTGACACAAATACTGTAGCTATCACGGAAATTCAACCATCAATATTCAATTGCACAGATGAGCAAGGGAAGCTACTAAAAAGGAAAGTGACCTCTCAGTGCTATAAATAGAATAACTTCTGCGTTACCTCTCAAAGATGAAAAGCACTCCAAAATGAGAAAGGACAAGGAGAAATGATGTGGATGTGGCTCATCTCTCTTTCCTTATCGTGTATTAGCTGAAGTCTACACTTCAGAACTTGGAATACTGTGTGCAGGCATTTATTTACTGTAGTTTCCCAAGTGAATTTCATGCTTAAGATAACAACACAGTAAGTGTTCACACTCACCCTCACTGGTTAGGATGACCAGTACCATAACTGAGCTGAAATATGACAGTTGGATCGATGTGTTGATGAAGTGCAAAACCTTCTTTGAAAAATACTGTACAGGAATTTTCTCAGGGGTACAAAGTAACTAGGTACAGTTTTGAGGTATTACTTCTTTACTTTTGTATTTCTATTTTGTGCTACTTTAAACTTTAAATCCTACGCTGTCTTTTACAGGAAAACATTATACTTTCCCCCCACTACATGTACAGTATCTGGAAGTTGAACTTAAGTTTCAGAGATCATAAATATATATACATAGATATATTAAATAAATCATATAAAATACAGTATAATCATGAAATGTACAAGATACCCAGCCATAATTCAAATTATAATCATAAGATTTAAATGATGATCATTAAAGCGGTGTATATGTTGTTGGAGTAAGCTCCAGCTTTACCAGCTGCAAGTAATGGACACAATCACGGATCAATAATTGTGATTTGATAATATCATAATATTTGATGTTAAATAAGCTGTTATGCAATAAGAGCACTTTTATTTTTTGTTAATTTTTGTGGTAATGTTTTTATACAAGCTATTTATCAGGTATCTCTACACTGCAGCATTGCTACTTTAACCTAAGTGAATGACGTTTTCTAATAATAATCCCAACCCTATTTGCTCATGTGCTAAGTTACACAGTATCAATATCCATTTCTGAAAATGTGACATCAAAGGACGTCAAAGCACAGGAGACAAATGGTTGCTGGGGGAATGCAGTGTAAAACAACAGCGTGTTCATCTGTAAGCACAGCAGGTGTCTCTGCACATTTTCTGACTGACGTCATAGTGGCCGTTAGCTAAAAATAGCAGAAAAGCCAGTCGTATGGCAGATTTGCAAAATGTACTAGTTCATTTAACTCAGTCCAAACTGGAACATTCAACACTGTCATTAAACTTTAACCTACAGGTTGTACTTTAAAAGCTTTACAGCGTTTTTATACATATTGCATCCCTTGCTCATATGGTGTTTTTAAATACAGAAGTGAGAGCTCTGGTATTGTGAAACTTTAACGATGAATCTTTACACTGTAGCTGTGAACTTTCATGCAACACTCACACTCCTTAATTTTTTTCAAAATTTTTATCACAGGATTGTAAAGATCATCAGATTAAACATAGATTGTGTTATGTTGGTCTTATATGTAGTGTCTAGTGGAGCATACCTGCTTGTGGCTGCTACTGACATAGCTGAGTGTACATGTCTTGTCAGGAGAGAAGCATAAGGTCTTTCCATTACCAAAGCTCTACAGCAAGTTCCATATGTCCTCTGCTTGTATCAGGCTGGCTTTTATTTATCACACAGTCACTTTGTTTCTGCAAATCAGTTTGTTTAATTAGCATCAGTGTCAGAATACAATGAATAAATTCTTAAATATTCATTTCCAGTAATTACTGTTTGTTCTTGTGTCTCTCTTACAAAAGAGATGTTGATCTTTGTGAGATTCCCTTATTAATTAAAACCTAATTAACTAACTAACTAGCTAATGTTTGAGCTGAGATTTCTGTAAATTAAATGACAAGTCATCTAGAATTTTTGGTTCCACTGACCATAGCAAGTCGTACGTATACACTGGCCTGTTCACATAGAAAAACAGACAGAGAGAGAAGTGACCCTGTAATGTGATCCATCTGTGATTAATAAGCACCATCCTCCACTGGTCCTGCCTGTGTGATAGGATGAGTAACTTAACTACCCAAGGTCTTAACTATTGGCTGAGAACTCTCGTTTGTTCTTGTAATTTGAAAATAAATTGAGTGAGACTCCAGGAGCATCACCAGCAGGTATCATGCACATAGTTACAGTATGGCTTAGTGAGGCGCCTACATACATACCAGTAAGTAAGTTTATTATCATTTATTTGATTTGGTGACAGAGACAATAGCTGCAGTTATTGATTTTAAAAGTGGCAAAAACTTTGAGATCACCTGAAAGTAGTGTGTAGTCTATAGAACTAATCAGTAATCACAAAGACACTGTTGCACAGAATTTAATTGCAATTGCGTTAAGTTCTGTGTTGATATTTTGAAAGTAACATACAGTAAGAGACAACTTACAAATAGGCTAAAGATCGACATACTCAATGTTTTTCTCTAACTCTAACTAAAGTGCTTGGGCACCTTAACTCAACCATTAACCAACTGATTCCACTGTAGCTGCCAAACTGGATGTTGAATTTAAAGTTTTTAAGGCTTGTGCATTTCATACTGACTATCCACCTCAATCACCTCCTTGAAACTTGTTTTCCTTCAACAACTCAAATGTCAACCACAATATCATCAGCGGATATAGTAACGTAATTATGTTTGGTCTAGTTTAATTTAGTATTGTGACAGTGAATGTCTTGCACATGATAACCAGCTATACTCACTGGCAGGTAGAACAGGATGCTATTGTACTAAGCCATATGTAAAGACTCTCAAGAACAACTAGCAGACCACTGAATATCTTTAAAATATCCAAACTGGGTGACACATTTATTTTGTTTTATTTCTTTGGTGAAGTATATAACCAAATGATACAGTTCATACTACAGTATTTAAGTAAGCTAGTATGCTACATACTATATGTACCTTGATGGAACTTTAAAATACATATGACTTGATAATCTCATTTTATGATTCATACACATACACTGTTCATGTACTGTTCTTTGGTTGTGTAAAGCTGCTTTGTGACAATGTCAATTGTAAAAAGCGCTCTACAAATAAAATTGAATTGAATTGAATAAGAAAATACATAAAAAGTAATGTCAAAGACAAATGTTATAGGTAATATTTAGGTAGAGGATTACTGCTGATATACATATTAGGGTCTCTTAATACTGAGTGTAAACTGGCATAACTCTAAAGTTACGTTCCATTAAGTGATGGCTTTAACAGTTGGATTTCTTCCGACATGGGGTCCCAACTGAAAATTAGTCTTAGCCCTCCATCCTCCATTAATTTAATTAAAAAAACACATAATATATCCAGACTACATTAGGGTGTAAGCAGAGATAAGAGCAGGAAAGTGACTCATTTTTAGCTTATTTGCCCCTCCTGTCACCAGAGAATATGCTGGTCTGCTGTGGACAAAATAATTTATGACATACCAGTACAGCTTGTGTGTACAGTGCTGAGAATAGCAAGAATGGCTGATGGCAGTAAGTGACCTAGTCATGACTAAGGCCTCTAATAAATTCCAAAAGAGTACAAAACAAGCTAAATTTTTAATCCCTTCAAGTAGCAGAGAGGAAGGGTCCAAGTAGCCATGGAGCAGTGAGGGAGGGAAGATACTGAGCTCCTCTGGGTAGTCGGCCTACTGTTAAACCTCCCTCACACACACACACGCACACACACACACACATACAGTTCTCCTATACCTACTCTCCCCAGCTTGTTCCCAAGTGCGCCCTCATCTCTCAAGGTGTTTATGTTTCAATCAAAAGAGCCAGAGCAGTGTGACCACAGCTTTCTGTGTGACCAGCAGATCTCCGGCTGCAGCTGCCACCCTTCACCGCTTTAGGAATCAGCCATAAAAACACCATCTCACCAATCCCGTTTCTTTTCCTTTTTTCCTGCTATTACCAGCCTAGCCTCTGAAAGCCTGCTTATGGCCTCGTGTCCTGCTTTCTGAGAGGAACTTGAAAATAAATCCATCACTGTCCCCTATGGTGGAATTTTCGCAAGGTCTAAAATCGACCTCTGTCTGTTTTTTCCTTGTGTTTGAACATGTGTAACATGCAATATCACTTGAACATAACTTTGGCTCTATTGAATCTCATCACTGTGTTCTGTGTGTTATACCAGAAGAGACAGTAGATCAACACAGTAGGCTAGTATTGATTTTATTGGATCTAACAATATGAGTCAGTTATTACAGGTCCTGCCAATGTGACAAACAATCTCCTCGGACAACAGAAAATAATAATAATTATAAGAGCAGCTTGTATTTGTTCAAGGTTTTGATTGATTCTAATAGGTTTCCTATTACAGGACAGTATTGTCCTGTGCTATTTTAAACATTTTGCTTTCAAAGCACAAAAAAAAAATGTTCTTGGGCTTTTGTGGACTATTTTAGATTCTAAAATGAAAGTGTCTTACTTTGTTATTGTTGAAGGTCTCTTGCATTAAAAAACAAAAACTGACAAAAGACAAACAAAAAATGGAGTCGAGTGGCCTTCACTGAAGTTCAAAATATGTAATGTATCAAAAACGTTCCTGCTGAATCTGCTCCTCTAAGAAGAATCAATCAATCGTTTCCTCTGATGAGGCAATTGTACTGAGAACGCTTAAGCTCACTTCCACACGTGCTTTTAGAAAAGACCATTGCTGTTCTATAGTGGTTTGCACTGCACGGGATGAATGATGATGAAGAATAAAGCTAATTTGCAGTGCATGCCTCTGTGTAGGATTTGAAATTCTGGTTACAGAAAGATATAAAAAAAAAAAAAAAGCTGTGCCTTTGTAGTAGTTTAGACACATATTTAAGCATATATTACATATGTTTAGTAATTTAATAAGTAATACAAATGCCTCCTCTCTTTATAAGAACTCCTTCACACAAGCAAACCTGCTGTGGCATCAGAAAATATTTCAATCATCTTGTCATTTGTCCCTACGCACTTATACAACCTCAGGAGCATCAACAGGAGCATCTCATAAAATGGAGCCCCCATGGCAGCAGGCCTCATAAAAAAAGCCATTCTTTTCCAATTGAGGAAACATTGTACAGACAGGAATTAAGCTGCTCATTGTCGTTCCTCAATTAAAGAACTTTAACCAAACTAGAGGAAGTTAGCAGCCTCCAAACCAGTGGCTAGTTAAAAATTCACTGGTGCTATAATAAATTAGTCATCAGAACCTGCTTGTGAACCTTAATAACTCAGGTTAGTGCTTCTTCTGTTCCAGGCCCTGCTCTCTGCAGAGTGCATTTACAAAGAGCATGCTTCAAACCGCCATTGGGAATGATAACTCCAGCCTGAGTCTGGTGAAAAGCTATTTCTTTCCACTTTGTTTCCATGGCAATGTTGATGAGCTGGTTGGTTAGGAGGGGGGTGGACCTTTGCAGCCATCAAGTCAGACCTGAGCATTTTTACAATTCATAAAACTGTTGAAATCACTCTGAGCTTAGGAGATTTAATAAATCTCCCTGACTCTCTGTGAAATGAGCAACAAAGAAAGAGAGAGAAAGAGAGGGGAGGCAAAAATGAGGTGGAAAAATAGACAGCGTCAGGGGTAATGCTCATATTGGCTGACACAAGGGAAAAGCAGCTTTTAAAGCGTTTAGCTTTAATTTCATTCAGGAGTGACATAATTGATTTTAATGAGATGTTTATAGAGTGAAGTGCCGGTGTTGCTAAATCATTTGCGAGACTGCCTGACGGGTACTTGTGAGGCTCGCACCGGGGAGAAGCAGAGAGGCACACAAACCTCTGCCGCTGCCAGAACTCCTCCAGCAAGCCTCTGCTCATCTTCACTCACTCCCGCACACTGCTGAATACATTTGGCTGCTTATTTTAATTAAGAGTGCATTTACTTCATGAAATACTTTCTTAACTTTGACACCATATTGACTGGAATGCTTCAACTGGAATATCATTATGTTGATTTGGCCTTTTAATATATGCCCCAAAATGCACATCATCACGAAGTGAGGCCATGTCAGCCAAGTCCCAGCTACGTGAGGAAAAATACAAGTTCACTTATACCATCCAACAAATCCTGCTGACTTTTCCTGTTTACGATATCAGTGCTGTGATTGACTGACAGGGTGTCACATTGCTATTATGAGGTCCCCGCGGGCCTGTGCGGTTTATAGAGGAGAGAATGGATGTTAGTGTGAACATCACAAAGCTGCAGCTCCTGCCCTCAGCACTGAGGGGAAAGACTGGCTGCCATGAAGCTGACAGTCACACTAAACCCTCGCACCCGAACACATAAAGTAGTGTTGGACTAAAGTCAGTTTGTGAAGGCTGATGTCACACACTGTTTTTGCCAAATGAACAGCTTTGGTCATGACTTTAAAAAGTGAAAACCTGCCTTTATTTACATGTACGTTAACAATAGCTACATCCCCAGTGAGGGGATTTTATTTAAACCTAAACATAATCACTGATACTAATATTGGTGGTGGGTTTTATGATTTACAACCTACTTAAACATTTTTTGATGGATTCACCTGATTCTGGTCTCACAAGAGAGTTGCACAAGACATTGGAACACTGCAACCCATTTAACATAATAGCTTCTGTCAGACGTCATCACTGTCTGGTCAGTGCTCGTCTGTGTTAAGTGTGATTCCACAAGGCAATGCATGAGAGAATCTCGACATAACACACAGGACAAATAAGACAAATAACAACTGTGAACATGTAAAAAGCTGGTTACTGTGAATTGACCGTCTCTCCAGAGCCTGGACCATTCTCAGCACAGACATGTGACACCTCTTGTACTATCCCCAGAATGAACTGCATTGCACACATGATTTGTAGCGACTGCATTTGTGTACTTCATGGGCAGATTTTCATTATCTCCAGGGGATAGACTTTTAATCTTGGTGATCTCCAGTGAATTCTACATATCAGATTATTTTTTTGCACAGAAGTAACTTCACATTCTCACATGTGTGCAGCATTGGTTAATTCTATAATAACTGTGATTTTAGTCGGAAGGGATTGTTTCCATCCTATCACTGTTTGGCAGCCGTATCTGCAAAACAGTCCTCCATGTTGGTCTAACCCCCAACACGGACACTTCACAGCCTCCAGGTGACACCCACACTGCAATAAATTCACACTCCCTTTGCTTTAACACCTTCTTCTAACAAAGATTATTAATACCTCCCACTCCTCTGGGCACATGCTGAAGCCTGTCTGAATTTATTTCAACATCTCTGGACGTCCATGCATCTGGACACGGGGACAAACCCACGTGCATTCAGTCACGTCGAATAGCCACTCGAGTATTGCACCACACTATTGTAGGCAAAGCGTCACTTTAAGCCACAGCCTTACCGATGCTCAGAGTACGAACGTGGGGGAAAAAAATGACAGATTTGAGAACGATTCTTTTTTTTTTTCCTTGCAGGACAATGCTTCCCTAAGCACCCTAGGGCATGATTTTCATGCAACAACTGTGCAGAGCTGTTTTGATTGTTTTTCAATCAAGCGAGACAAACACTAATTAGATTTTTTTTTCCTTTTTTCGAGGAGCTGCAAAATTATAGGCTTATTTCATGAAGCGTGGATGACTGGCACTTCTCTGATAGCTTTGTCGCCACTCCTCTATTTGGCCGGACTGCTTACTGTCAAGACTTTAGGAATATAAATGTATAGAGACAGAGAGAGATTGTCTGTGCATATGAAGCTTGAGAGATTTTCATTTGATTTTTATTTAATTTGTGTGAATAGTGTTCTGGCGCATTAAATGAGATCATAATACCAACATATTCTATTTGACACATGCTTTCACTTCCTGGTCTTGGTCCACATGTGGACATCCTGACAGTTAATCTTTGTCCCACTATCTGGTTGGAATCATCTATAAATGCAGCGTTACGTGCATGATTATGGAAAGTATTCTAATAGATTTTTTACCCACTACTGTATAGTGCACACGACTTTTACTACTCACATGCTACATACAGATGTTTATGTGCACTAAATGTTCTCAAAGGAACAAATCTGCTATTGTTTCATTGTTTTTTCCCCCTTTTTGCTTCATTCAAATGTTAAATTTGTTCTTCTTCTGCTTGTATTTCCTTTTGTCTCCTGCAGAATATAATCACTATTCCTGCTGCAAGATATTTTGCTCAGTTTCTTATCAGTGCATAATATGTCAACAATGAAATCATCAAATATTTATAGCCACTGTGTCCACAGCATGCTAAGTTGCAGATCCATACATACTTCATTCATTCATTTATTTTGACGCAAGGCTATTGATATTTCTGTGATTCTGAACAGATCCATCTTGCCAGGCTGCGCAGATTTGTTGTGCGATTTATTCCATGGTAATGATGGTTTGTCCCCCACCCCACCCTCTCTGTCTCGCCTTGCAGACGGATGCCGCACTGATGTACGATGCTGTGCACGTGGTGGCCGTGGCTGTGCAGCAGTCTCAGCAGATCACTGTCAGCTCATTACAGTGCAACCGACACAAGCCCTGGCGCTTCGGGAACCGCTTCATGGCCCTCATCAAAGAGGTAGATGCTTTTCTACCTTCTCCCCATCCTTTCTCCCTTCTCAACACACGCAGCACCTTCACACAGAAAACACATGCTCACAGGCAAGCAGAGGAAAACAGAATGTAAATAAGGCTGAGGCAGTCAAGAAGAAGGGAAAAATGAATAAATAGAAATGATTTATCTATGTATTTATTCATATGGAAATTATTTTACCAGTTTGTGTACATACATACTCCCCAAGGACCACTGCCATCTTGAGTCTGCTCTCTGAATTTCCACATTCATCACCGATGCAGAAACAAAAACACATTATTTGATAATTGCCCCACAGTTTGGTGCATTTGTGAAGCTGGGATGGTTGATCTAGAGCTTTATATCTGTGAAGAGGCCAGAGATAAGGCAACCCATATTTAGGGCTCTCTTACCCACTGTTCCCCTGTAGTGTGCAGAGATAATGAAAAGACTGTTAAAATTAAACTGGATGTATAGAGGTTTGACAAGCACAGAG
The DNA here is from genome assembly GCF_900324465.2 of Anabas testudineus. Classification (NCBI taxonomy): domain Eukaryota; kingdom Metazoa; phylum Chordata; class Actinopteri; order Anabantiformes; family Anabantidae; genus Anabas; species Anabas testudineus. The sequence continues at coordinate 23,062,635 of NC_046625.1, forward strand.
GAGCCACACAGATTGGGATGTACTTATATTGAGCACATATTTTTTCCACCATGCAGATCTCATGTTTTCTGCTGTTTTTAGGCAGGTTTTGTCCTCTAACTTAAAGCTCTATGATACTGGACAGTAGAAGCACAGAAGAGAATGCCAGGCATTTATAAGATGGCACTGTTTAATTTGCTACAGTGTAGGATAGTCATTACTGATGCTTGTCCTAATCCAGAATGGCACACAAGGTTATGTGACATAATAATATTGTCTTTTTTGATTTTTTGTAATAAACAAGAATGTATGTTTGCCACAATCTGGAAATACAAAATGTATCATGATACAGACATTTTAATTCAATATGTTGCAATGCTTCAGGAAAAATGAAATGCTACAATTTGTTTTTAATCTTTAATTTTTAATCAAATATTGGGAAAATATCAAAGTCATAGTCATAGTATAAAAATACACCACCATAGCCAGTAAGAGTCTTAAACAGAAAACCAAGTTAACTGTCTACAACATACTTTAGCATGTAAAAAAATGAATATTTTTGAGAATCGAAACAATATCACTAAACATAATATCGCAACATTCATTGTTTTCTTACACGCCCTTTGATTATGATTGCACTGTACTGCATCTGTGTTAGCATTTCAGAGTATATTACAACAACAACTGAAGCAGTCACAACACTAAAAGAAAAAAATGGATGCAAGTATAGTCCTACTTCCCAGAGGATGACGCCCTTGACCTTATGTTTTACACCATTTTAGGAAATAACCAGCTTGTTTCATCAACTGTAGTTCTATCAACACACATTGGAACGTTTGATTTATGCAGTATACCCATTGGGGTAATAGTAGAGTACAAAAACAACTGCAGCCATTATTTTCATCACAGCGGCATCATTTTTATATAACACAAATAATTCAAACTAAGAACATTCGAATGCACTGAGATTAGTTTGGAACACACCCTTGTGAACCCCTCAAGGTCAGAAGACCCCAATTTCAGTAACATTTTGGTGACAGACCTGGAGTCTTTTGTATCATATACTAACATTGTTTCGCTATTGTAGAATCTTTGGTTAGACCAACACATCCTTAAAAGCCTCCAGTTTTCACTTGAACCACACGGTTGCTGAGCACCTAACACCAACAGTTGGTGTTAGGTGCAGTCTGAAACCTATATTTGACTAAAACTTGACTTGTTAAATTTGTTTGGTTTAGACTTAACATAATTTAAAATGAGGTGCTAAAATGTTCCCAAACCTGGTCTTCAAGGTTTACCTAAACACTGGAAGATATGGGCAATGCCTCAGGCCTATCCTTGGAAATAGTAATTCATAATAGTTCACGTTCCAGTGACATCTTATTGTCTCTGTGATGAACAGTGATATTAATGAAGAGGTATTGAGACACTGAGTCAAAGTAGTATAACAAATGCTTTCTAGCACAGTTGACTGTTCTGAATGAATAACTTCCAGATCTGTGACACCCACTCACCCACACAAGACAGGCACTGAAGTCCCTGGCTTCCAGTCGGAGCAGCACTGTGATGATTTGCTGTGCTTGAGAAAAAGCCTTTTCTGCTCCGAGCCACTTTCATGCTACATTGTATCCTATCCCACCCATAAATATCTGTAAAGATTGGGTAATTGCCTTTCCACTGTTATAGATGCAGCCTCAGAGTGTCTGTAGGCACCTTAATGCTAGAGGAAACTGTACAAACAGAAACAATGTGTGAAAGAAGAACAGAAAGAGAGCAATTGTTCTCACATTTTCACTGCTTCTCCTTGAAAACTGACATCAAAAACATATTTGAAAGTGGAAATGTAAACTTGATGACGGTTGAACGTCTTCTGATCTGATATTCTCTGTCTCTCTCCTCTGCTTTCTCTCTCCAGGCCCACTGGGATGGCCTAACGGGGAGAATCACTTTCAACCGGACCAATGGCCTAAGGACAGACTTTGACCTCGATGTTATCAGTCTGAAGGAGGAGGGGCTTGAGAAGGTTGTGTGTTTTTGACATATGTGTGTGTTTTTGAGCACTGAGTTCACCTGGTATGACAGTGTGATGAGAAAAAAATTACATAAACCAAGGTGTAAATGCACCAATCAATTATAAAAAAATCACATGCACAAACCCAATCTGCAGCATTACTTCATTAGCTTATAGATGTAAATGCAATCCATTAATTAAAACTCTTTGTCAGCCATATTGGTGGTCTGTAGGTCATGGGTAACAGTGAATGGAAATGGCACAACATGTCTACTTTACTGTAGGTATGCAAATAAAATTATAATTTTCACCAGTGACTCAAACGCTGTCAGACGTTCTCAGACAGGTACTGGAACCCTGAACTTATGTAGACATTACCAGGTGCATTTGAGAACACAAATGTCCAAGTCAGTCAGCCCTGATATTAAAGTGAATGAATATCACATAAGCGTTATGTTGAAGAATGTTTGAGATATTTACATAAAGTCCTCTGTACCTAAAATCTGTTTCATTTTGACAAATAAGACATTCTCCTCTTATTCCAGATAATTACATAATGAAGAAAATAAATACATTTAGAAAGTCTCGTTGGTTTATGAGCAATAATGTTACAAACTGTATCTGTTTCAAAGTCATCAAAGCAGCAAATACAGAGTTTTAAAAATGTACAGCTACTTTTTGAACAGTTTCTTTCTAAAGGGAAAACATCTAGAGCTATTTCACATTCACTTTTGTCATGCTGGGGGATGGCACTATACACTCTGATCTGGCAAAAGTTATTATTAGACAGTGGATCACATTATCACTGCAAATACAAGCTCCAGGGCGAACAAAGCTCAAAAAGTAAAAAATATTAATTTCTCTAAAAATTTGCTTCCTCTCTCTCTCTCCTCATCTTGTGCTTACATCTTAAGCGGGAAAGTGGGAGGTAGTACCACATGAGAAAAATACATTTTAATACAGTTAGAAGCACTTGTTGAGTTGCTTCTAGTGCCTTATTTTGCTCTGTTAAAAATAATACTTCCAAGTCAGATTACAATTTATTACCATCGAGGTTAAAACACAGCGCTTTATGCACGAAAGGGACTCTGTGAACTATCAGAGCATGTGTTAGTAGCCCTGAATTTCCCGAACTAGTGTATGGAAACATAGATATCACAGGTTTCAAACCATTGCCAGTGTTTTAGAGTTGAATTGAGAACAATCAACAACAGTTTACAGTGGTACGGTGTACCACACCATGACTCTCTTTTTCAGATGTGTTTTACTTTTGTGTATTTAGCCGCTGCTTGTGCACAGCCAATCCTCCAAAGACCTCTCTGTCTCGGTTGCTGGGAGATTTGTGATGCAACTACCAAGCCTTGATAAGGGCTATGTACTGTAATGAAAATAAATTGGATCCATCCATCCAAGGAGTACACGAGGATCAAACTGCTGTAAGATGGCTCACAGTAGCACGCTGAATGAGCCTGAAGTTTACCATCAATTTGAAAGAATGTCCAGGGTTTTTCCCCCCAGTGTTTGTTACAAAGTTCAAATCATAGATAGTTGCGAAGGTTTCGAAGGAAGATGGATGGCATGTGACAACGATCCAGACTGAAATTCTGGTATCTATCTGGTGGGTACGTCGGTGATACATGCAGTAATTTGCTAAGGGTGCTGTAAACACATCTTTAAATAATGAAACCTAAATCAGAATAGAAACACAGATGAAAACATAATTTAAATTAAACTCATGATGCCTCATCAGGTAAAAACTAAATGAGGATATGAGACACATTTCACACATATTTGACAAAGCCTGTCCACAGTACTTGCATGTGTCTGATTCGCTCTCTGTTTACTCAGAGCGTGCATGATAAAAGCAGATGTAGAAGGTGACTCTGATATTCCAGGATACTTGCGAAGAAAGAGAACATTGACATCACAGGTCATTTAGACAGCACAAACATTCAAGGAGTAACAGTGATAAAAAAGTCTGTTTTTTTTTCAGTGAAAGGAAGGAGATGAAATATGACCCAGGAAGGTTGCTTGGAGTAATAGATACATGAGTTTGAAGGCTTATCAAATGCAGAAACACGGCACCGTGAAAGCTTGCACAGCTCTGGAAAGTTATCAGAGTCACAATGATTTTATCCTCTATCACAAAGTAGAATTACACTGTTTATTACAATGTAATCTGGCAGCACCATGCACCCGCATGACCGCAGGGATCTCATGCATTTGATTGCCCATCTTAACATTCGCTAGATGATGCATAGCTGCAAACGTCGAGCCATGTTTCGCTGTTTTGCAGACGGACTCGTAGTATTCTCTCGAAAGCCATTTGACTCTGAGAATTTGTTGCACTGAATCTGAGGTACTAATCTGAACACTGTTTTTTTTTTTTTTGGTTCCTTGTGTGTCTTCCATATGAGCACAAGGCCACTGAGAATTTCATGCATGGGTGAACCCCATTTCACTTTTATGTGCTTTACAGTTACCTGCTGCTTTAATTTGGCTAACATCCAAACAAAATCCAAACCACACCTTTACATCTGTACAACTTTTGCTAGGAATGGCACCTCTCCAGTGTGCTGCACTCAATTTAAGATTTATTATCAATGGGAGGAGATGCTGCTAACACAGCTGATACAAATATTATTCTGACATGCAATTGCAAACACTTCACACTTGGGCATCCTCACCGGTGCTTGCCTCTCAGCAGCTCCTGACCTCTGGTCTGTGTGCTGTGTGCGCCTGCACCTCCATGAATAATTAACTCTATTAATAAAAAACCCTTCAGAAGCCCTCCAGCCTCATGAAGCCTGAATTAAACAGTTGATTTGCAATTACAAAGCCTATATCAGGCCTTCGTGCAGGGGCATCAGAGGAGCCCTGAGGAGTGTGTGGCTAATGTGTGGGTTGTGTAGTGTTTGCGGTCCTTTTCAGTGATGCTCTGGGTGATGGAATGGGGTGTGGGGGCTGACAGAGAGAGGATGATGTGAAGACTTAAGCTTTTGCTATCGTCTTTTTCCTCCTTTTTTCAGAAGAATGCCCCCTCCTCCTTTCAGCCCTCTTCAGTGTTGTACTCCAAAAATACTATGGGGCAAGAGCATCATCCCCTAACATTATTCCCTGTGGGACAGCATGAAGGGTTCATACAGCTGTCAAATTACACTATTTACTGTAAAGTATACCGTCAGTTTGATAATGTTACCACTAAAATGTCTTTGTTTTTGTAAAGATACACATACATTTTTACTAGCCCAGTATAGAGCATAGCAGTTAAATTCACATACTGACCCCTGATTTTAAGCCAGCTGCTGGTAAAAGAAGTAGTGGGTCCTTCATTCAGAAAAGTAATTTACTGACCATGTCCTTGTGCATCTGTGCTACATTTTGTGTTCTGCATTATACCTGCTGTACAGGAACCACAATTTAAAAGTGTTTATTGCTTTACAGATTGGTACCTGGGATCCTCCAAGTGGCCTGAACATGACAGAGAACCAGAAAGGGAAGACAACCAATGTCTCTGATTCCTTATCCAATCGATCCCTGATCGTCTCTACCATACTGGTACAATCTCTTTTTTTTTCTTTTTAAACTTTCAATTAATCAGTTTCTGAGCTGTTTGAGTCAGAGCCTAGGCCATTGCACCACTGTTATGTCTCTCCAACACACTTTTTTCTTCCTCTGTGAAGCTTTAGCAATTTGTTTGCATCAACACCAAACACAAAACCTGAGTAGGTCACAAAATAATCCAACGAAAATCCAGAGCAAAAATGTTTTGTTTTGAAATACAACACTTAATAGAATCAGATTTATTGATTATACAAAATAAAAATGTTTTATTACAAACTTAAGAAAAAGTTAAATGGAGAACCTAACAATTAACACAGCAACATTTGAGTAACAAGAGATCTTGATCACATTATGGCACCTGAGCACCACAAAGCCAAGGAGGCTACAAAATAAAGACACAAACACACTTGTCGCTCAAGTGGTTGTGAGCTGCTTGACTGGAAGTCAATCTATTCTCCGGCAGGACCAATTAGAGAAGAAGCTGGTTAACACTGTGTCATTCTCCTAAATGGGGACAAAGGATGTCTTTGTGCTGAGGTGGAAAATATCAGATAAAGACAAGCATTTACACACAATAATACATATTTTACATGTTAGTTAATAATTACATTATGAAAAATCATTGTATGTGAAAAAAGATGTGTGGTTCTCAAGTAATATTTCAATGTTTGCTACTAAAGATATATATTTTAATTATCATACAAGCCCAGGCTGTGATTCAAATATCCTTTATATCTCAAAAATCTAATTCAACTAAGTAAGATCTCACTCATTCCTTTGGTCTTAAAATGATCTTAGGTGTTGCTCCATAATGTATGTCTCCCAAGGCACGTTTATGTGACAATGTTCAGATTTGCAGAATATAATTTATATTTCATGAGACAAAAGAAAAGACAGTTGTACAAAGCACGGTTTCCACTTAGACACTGAGTTTTGTGGAGCTTCCAACTGTTCACACTCTTCTTCATCAAACACCCTTGTTCATTTTCATAGGCACAATTTTACACTTGGTTTTAAAATTATCGGGTCACAAGTGGACCCACTAAATACAAGTGTAAATAACCACTAAGCTGTACAGTGATCTGATCACTTAAACCACTTGCCATAGTAAAACTGCATAATAAATGTAAAGGAAACTGTGAAACAAATAAGGTTAAGTGTTGCAGTGAAGTGGGCAGCTACTCTAGGAAAACCTCATAGTCAATATGTGGATGGGTTTTATTCAATACAGAACAGGGATGGGACATCCGAATGAGAACTGCATACAGGTGTCAGCCAGTGGGGGCTTTTTTTTTTTTTTGTCCCTGTCCACAAAGTCGGATTGTTTTTTGACCAAGCTGACTATCTGACTACCTGACTAACTGACTACCGTTGAACTTAGATGCTCTGTGCACTTCACTACTGTTTTGAGTTTGAGTGGTAAAGTCTCCCAAATTCAAACTCTTTCCTCTTGCAGCCATTTTAGGCCAACAATGTGAACATTAAATATTGCAGCTTTAAATGTCTGTTTATAACCAATTGTAATGGTGTTTTATGTGAGACCAATTATAGAAGGCTATAACAGCTCTCAGGCATAACAGACTCCTTGCAAAGATGTCATTATTTTTAAGCTTTTCCTCTTGAAAAATCCTTCAGTGCTTTGCCTGAGCTGCCCTTTCTTTTTAGAGCACTTTCTGGGGATGCTGCACTCCAACTCAATTGAAGTAGAGTACCCCAAAGCGCTGCAGTTCCAAATTGCCAGTTGACTTCACCACTGTGGAGGACTCCAATTTGGTAGGGCCAGGCTCAGGCAGAGAAAATTGACTGATTGATCGTCCAATAAGATTTCATGGTTTACGGCTCTGCTTCCAATCGACCAATTTATCAGCCATATTGTGTTATCGTCTCTCTTGCCAGTGGTGCAAAAATACAAGGAATTCAGAGAGAACTTTTTCATTTACAAATTTAGTAGCTACCCATGGAGATCACGTCCTTGTAAAATCCCCGGTTAACTTTATGGATAATGTTAACTCTTCATACTGTACCTCGTACCTCTGCTGGCTTTGAAACACCACCCAACTCAAGGTCTATGTACTAGATTTTATAGAACCTTCAGCCATATTATAGTCCAACCCTGTTTCCTAAAACCATCCTATGCAAATAAACTGCAACCAGAAAGGTGTCTTTGTAGGAACCATTAAGTTTAATCATAACCATTGCAATGAAAGATTCCTTTCATTGCCATTGAAAAGGAATCAGTTAAGATAATAAAATAAAATACATTTTATTTGTATCCATAATTTCATGTAGAGCACTTTTTATGACTTGCTTGTCTTGGCTCAAAACTTCTTGATGATGAGTACAGTAATTAGACAAAACAGTACTAACTGTCAACTAGATTTTAAACTTAATTAAAACCACATAGTAACAGAAAGTAAATGCAGGCAAATTGATAAACTCCTTTTACAGAGTTTGGTTGGTAACCACTCAGAATTGGTCAGATAAACATCTTTGTATAGCTAAAAATCACAAAACTGGTTCTGAGGACATTACAATGACTACAACATACGGCATTGTACTTGCATCAAGGCTGGACTAACCCTCTGGTTGGGACATATGTCCCCTTTTTTACTTAACGTTTTGGCAAACAAGCAATTTGTTGCAATGTCTCACTGCTTCACGGTGATGCAAATTCTCTTGGATGCCACAGTTGTTCACCAAGAAATGGCCCAACATGTATCGGAAATGTATGTCTTCTGTCTACAAGTTAAAAGAGGAGACACAATAATTAATGAGCTCAAAGGTACATACTTGAACCTTGGACTCCACTTAATCCCATATTCAACACACAATCATGAGTGATATTGATAAAGGTATAATCAAGTCCCCAGTGACATTTATTCAAATTGCCCAACAGACTTGCTACATTAAGGACCTGGGGCTCCAGCTAGGGCACGTGACTGGTCTTGGATCATTTGTTTATCTATTTCTAAATAGGTTCAAATGTACAGTATGTGCACGGGCAGCTAACAGCAATAGGCACAGACTAGGATCCATGTGAGAACCACAACAGAGGAAAGAAACTGGTTGAAGCGAGCCAAATTAAAGCTATTTATGATCCTGTTATTGAGGAGGCGAGCACAAAAATAACAATATCAAGTAAATTGCAGGTTGTCATTATTTACCGTGGGCCTTCTTTCCTTCCGCGTGCTGTGAAGTGATTGGATTGCAGTTATTAGCAAAGACTCTCTGCAGCTGTAATTGCCATATCAGGACTGAGTCATGGGGAGACGTGTGATGGCTGTGAACAACAAGGAAAAGGAGGGAGGGCTGACAATAATTGGGTTTGTTACATTTGATTGATGCGCACTTTCATCCAGCTTCTCATCATTTTCCCAGGGATTATGTACTATAAAACATGATGTAATTACTGTTGAGACTTTGGCATATCAACAGTTTATCTACTTTAGAGATCACTCTAGTAATGTTTAAGTGGAGATGAAGTACCTTTAGGCTAATGGCTGGAGCCACAGATAATATACTGTGGAATGGTTTAAAGACAGCAAGAAACAGGCCTGCTTCCACTTACTGTACACAGAAACAATTCATGTTTTATTAGGTCGTGAAGAGGAATGGTAGGGCAACCTGCAGACTGCTCTAAAATGCAAAATGTGCGAATGTGAACTCAGGGTTAGTGATGCAAAATATTAAACTTTAGGTTTCATTTAAAATGTACTGTACTACAAAGCAACCCACCTGAAGCAGTTGAGGCATTTAGAATTTAAAATGTTTTGGTCAAAAAGATTCAGGCGATTCAAGCATTGTCGTGACCAGTCATAGAATTCCATGTTCCACTCATTCTTTTAGGACATAAGTCTTAAACTCACAAATGTAGACTTTCACACTCACTAATGGTGCTGTCCCATTTCACAATCCTGCATATTGTTACTCTCCCATCCTCCTCCCTGATCTTTTCCCTCCATAGAGGTTGTGACAACATCAGCAACACTGATGGTTTTTGTCATAATCGCCACAGCCGCTAGAGATCAGCCCTAACTGTAAGACATATTACAGTTATTTAGTTTATGACATACTATGACAGCCATTTAAAAGGGGATAAAGTTCTAAATAGTTGGTCTGCATATAAGAATTGTTGGTAAAGGATCTAGAAACTGCCAGTTTAATGTTACAGTTTTTGCCTTTAAGCTCGGCAGTTTCTTATGTCATGGTCTGCACAGCTGAGCTAAGTGATGGGGCCAAAATCTGTAGTATCTGTGCAAAAATGTATTAAAAAGTTTAACTGATGGCAATATAAGGCTTCATCCATCTAATTCTGAGAAATTAGGCATATAACTTTTACAATGTGGCCTTTTTACTCCAAAATTCCTTCTTTTCTGCATTTCCATTGAAAAGGTAAATACATTGTGCACCAAATTTGATTACCTCAAACTGCTGAAGGCTCATTTTACTCTAATAAAGACTATTTGAATACATTTTTGCACATAATAATCTATCCATGACAAGTACAATACACACAGTACTGATTATATTAAGAAAAATCTCTCTCACTGTTCATATAGGCAACTGGCTGTTGTTTAACATGCAGTACACTTAAGAAATTGTGAACCTTTAAGGTACAAGTGCACTAAGAATCCATAAATACATGACTACTACTACTTGAGTAATTGTGTAGATATATAACCTTACATTATTTTTTATCAGTAGTAGGTACTTTACCGGGTGTTTTTTCTCTTCAGTACACGTGGACCTAATTGAGAAACTACTTTTGAAAGCGAAAAAGGAAAGGCACTGTAAACCTGAAGATGAAAATATCTCTGACTGTGGCGTCATTTAAACACTTATTTGTGTTTAGCTTCCGGTATCCAGGGCAACTGTTCTTGGTCAAGACCTGAGGAAATTCAATCATGTTGGTGCCAGGGCTCATAGACCTTGCACATTGAGAAGAGACAGATGTGGAAATATAATGAATAAATAGGATCAGCTATAATAATTACTGGAGCATACTGCCAAATAAGTAGTGTAAAGGATCATTAGACTAAATGCAGCAGCTATCAGACATATGTTGTTAACATATCATTGTGATTATTTGCAGTGTCATGCATCTAATTTTTCTAATATGTCTCCAGGAGCCAGTGTTGCCACCAGCTAATCATCTGTGGGACATTAACCACTTTGTAATACAGCAATATTAACAGAATTACGATGGTAATGAAACAGAAAGCAGCTCCTTTTTCTACCATCAACGGAAATATTGTCCACATGGCTCCAAGATGAAAACAAAATGTGTTTGATCATTGATTAAATGTTTTTGAACCTGAGCAAGTTGTCAAGTTGATATTTAGTTTTTAGTTGTTAGATAAATCCTTCAGTCTACCAGCTGGCAATGCACACTAGATTAGCCTGCAACCTAACTGCTATGGCAAAGTGGCCCCTAGGTATATCATTATAATAGTTTAAACCCTTCAGAAAAATAAATGCACTGATAAAAAAATTAATAAATAAAAAAACATGTCTCACATGAAAATATGCTTCCAAATGGAAAAGCGTCCAAAAAAGTCTTTTTACATTTGGAAAACTCTCAATACATGTTAAAATTTAAAAAGCTAAAAGCTTAAAAACAAAACAAAAAATACGAACACTTTTAAAAAAAACTTTAATATTAAGGCCAATAGAGAAATTAAAACTATGCCTCAAAGCAAAAAAACATGCAAAGTGAAAGAGTAAAATAAGTGTGTAAAATGGTGCACGTTTGTATTGCGGGGCTGTCAAAATAACACAGAGTTTGTGGTAATTTAAACAAATATAAGTAATCACAGACAAATAGTAGTAAAATATTCTGTAAAGATGCTACTGTGATACTCAAGGTACTGAAACCAGTCTGCATCAATCTTCTATGATTATGTGTCTTGTCTTTGGGTACTGGATCATTTTATTGTTACAATCTTCTTCTTCTTTCGGCTTTTCCCATCAGGGGTCGCCACAGCTAATCATCCTTTTCCACCTAAATCTATCATGAACATCTTCTACCCTAACACTAGCCAACCTCATGTCCTCTGTTAAGACATCCATATATCTCCTCTTTGGTCGTCCTCTTGCCCTCCTGCCTGGCAGCTCCATCTCCAACATCCTTCTACCAATATACTCACTATCCCTCCTCTGAACATGTCAGAACCATCTCAGTCTGGCCTCTCTGACTTTGTCGCTAACACAGGCAACGTGAGCCGTCCCTCTGATGTACTCGTTCCTTATTCTGTCTAACCTGGTCACTCCTAAGGAGAACCTCAACATCTTCATCTCTGCTACCTCCATCTCAGCCTCTTGTCTCTTTCTCACTGCTACCGTCTCTAACCCATAGAGCAGAGCTGGTCTCACCACTGTCTTGTACACCTTTCCTTTGAGTCTTGCTGACACTCTTTTGTCACACAACACTCCTGACACTTTCCTCCACCCGCTCCAACCTGCCTGCACTCTCCTCTTCACCTCTTTTCCACACTCTCCATCACACTGAACTGTTGACCCCAAGTACTTAAACTCCTGCACCTTCTTCACCTCAGCCCCCTGTAACCTAACACTTCTACCTTGATCCCTCTCGTTCAGACACATGTATTCTGTCTTACTACGACTGACCTTCATGCCTCTTCTTTCCAGAGCAAACCTCCACCTCTCCAGCTGTTCCTCTACCTGCTCTCTACTCTCACTGCAAATCACAATGTCATCCGCAAACATCATTGTCCAGGGAGATTCCTGTCTGACCTCATCTGTCAGCCTGTCCATCAACATAGCAAACAAGAAGGGACTCAAAGCTGATCCTTGGTGTAGTCCCACCTCCACCTTGAACTCCTCTGTCTGACCTACAGCACATCTCACCACCGTCATACTTCTCTCATACATGTCCTGAACTACTCTGACGTACTTCTCTGCCACTCCCGACGACCTCATACAGTACCACAGCTCCTCCCTCGGCACCCTGTGATACGCCTTCTCTAAATCTACAAAGACACAATGCAGCTCCTTCTGACCATCTCTGTACTTTTCCATCAACATTCTCAAAGCAAAAATGGCATCAGTGGTGCTCTTACGGGGCATGAAACCATACTGCTGCTCACAAATCTCCACCTTCTTCCTAAGCCTGGCTTCCACTACTCTTTCCCACAGCTTCATTGTGTGGCTCATCAACTTTATTCCACATCTTCCTCCCTTCTTTCCCTGTCATTTTCCTCGTTCATCAGCTCCTCAAAATACTCCTTCCATCTTTTCTGCACACTCTCCTGCGTTGTTAGCACCTTTCCATCTCTGTCCTTAATCACCCTTACCTGTTGCACATCCTTCCCATCTCTATCTCTCTGTCTGGCTAGCCTGTACAAGTCCTTCTCTCCTTCCTTTGTGTCTAACCTGTCATACAGCTCATCGTAAGCTTTCTGTTTGGCCTTTGCCACCTCCCTCTTCACTCTACGCTGCGCTTCCTTGTACTCCTGTCTACTTTCCTCAGTCCTTTCTACATCCCACTTCCTTCTAGCTAACCTCTTCCTCTGGATGCATTCCTGTACTTCCTCATTCCACCACCAAGTGTCTTTACCTTCTTTCCTCTTTCCAGATGACACACCTAGCACCTTCCTACCTGTTTCCCTGATAATCTCTGCTGTAGTTTCCCAGTCATCTGGAAGCTCATTCTGACCACCCAGAACCTGTCTCAACTTCTGCCTGAATTCCTCACAAGTTTCTTCATTCTTTAACTTCCACCACTTGGTCTTCTTTTCTGTCTTCCCTCTCTTCTTCTTCCTGACCTCCAGAGTCATCTTGCACACCACCATGCGGTGCTGTCTGGCTACACTCTCTCCTACCACCACTTTGCAGTCACTAACCTCTCTCAAATGACCTCGTCTACATAGGATGTAGTCCACCTGCGTACTCCTACCTCCGCTTCTGTATGTCACTCTATGTTCCTCTCGCTTCTGGAAGTAAGTGTTGACTACAGCCATTTCCATCCTCTTAGCAAAGTCCACCATCATCTGTTCTTCCAGATTTCTTTCCTTCACACCAAACCTGCCCATCACCTCCTCATCACCTCTGTTACCCTCACCAACATGCCCATTGAAGTCTGCTCCAACAACAACTCTCTCTCCTCTGGGGATACTCTCTATGACCTCATCAAACTCACTCCAGAATCTCTCCTTCTCTTCTAACTCACAGCCAACCTGTGGCGCATACCCACTGACTACATTCACCATCACCCCTTCAATTTCTAGCTTTAGGCTCATCACCCTGTCTGAGACTCTTTTCACCTCTAGGACACTGTTTACAAACTCCCCCTTCAGGATCACTCCTACCCCGTTTCTCTTCCTATCAACACCATGGTAGAACAGTTTGTATCCTCCTCCGATGCTACGTGCCTTGCTGCCCTTCCACCTTGTCTCCTGCACACACAGAACATCTACCTTCCTTCTCTCCATCATGTCTGCCAGCTCTCTGCCTTTCCCTGTCATCGTGCCAACGTTAAGAGTCCCTATTCTCAAACCTATGCTCCTGCCTTTCCCCCTTCTCTCTCTGACCACGAACCCTTCTGCCTCCCCTCTTTCTTCGACCAACAGTAGTCAAATTTCCACCGACACCCTGTAGGTTAACAGCATCGGTGGCGGTCGTTGTTAACCCGGGCCTCTACCGATCCGGTATGAAAGTCTTGTGGATGATTCGCATGGTTATTTTGGCAGTTTTTACGCCGGATGCCCTTCCTGACGCAACCCTCTCTATTTATCCGGGCTTGGGACCGGCACAGAAATCACTGGCTTGCAACCCCTGTGGCTAGATTATTTTATTGTTACAATATACAATTAAATTATAAAATAATAAATAAATATTATAAGAAAAGTTTCTCTTTATAATGGTACTGCTACTGTATATCATCAATATAACTATATATGAGCTATATATATATGCAGTAAATGACAATAGAACCTCATGGATAATTTTCATAATACTTTATTTATTGTTTATTATATATTGTTTTCTTTTCTAGTTCATTGTAGAACGGGTAAACTCAGAAAGGTGCCTTCACTGTACAACATATTTGCATAATCACAGTACGCAAAATGCCTGGCTGTCAAACTGGAATTTGTTGCTGAATATAAGCTCAGGTCAATGCACTTAATTCTGTAGGCTGAGGATGTTCTCTCATCATATCACCTTCAGATGTTATCACACTATTCTTTGGTCTTTATCTGTTGTTATCACTACCACATATATGGGCCAGTATGTACCTGCTCCACACGCTAATAATTAGTTGGTAATTATCATGCACCACTTTGTCATTTGGTTTAGGCAGGAAACATGGTTCTGTTTAGATTTAGGCACAAATAAAGTAGGTTAGGATGATGGATTAGGTAAAAATACAGAATCTACAATGATTACATCAACAACACTGGGTAGGTTCATCAAATGGGACACAAACTATCATTATATCACTGAACGTCACTCTGGCACCTGTAATATTTATTAAGCCTTGATAGATATTTTCATTTTCCCACACATCTTGATTATATAAACTATGCCAGTAGGTAGGAGCTCCTTCTGTGAACACACATTAAACATTCAAACTGATGGTGGAAAAAGTAAGTGAAACTGTTTTTGAATAATTAGTTGAATAGTTGAACCTTTGGCAGCAAAAACCTCAATCAAACTCTTTGGAACTTTGTGAGTCCAGATACTTTGGTTGTTTTACTGGAGGAGAAACAACATTTGTGACAAGATTTGCACTCAGTTACAGTCATTCATTATGTTAATGATTACTGTTAATTTCATCTTTGTTCAAGTGTTTAAGTGATTTGACATAATGCTGTAGAACTGGTAACTCCAAGCATCACTAGAATGTACAAGTAGGCAGCAGAAAAGGTATTTCGTAACGTTATCCAACGTGTCATGTATCATTATGATTAATCAGACCCCAGTCTTACTCCAACTCTTACTTTATCTAGTAATTTCTTCCTGCTAAACAGCTGCACATTGCAGCAATCTGAGTAGCGTTTCTCCTTCAGCGTCTCACCACCCACATGTTGCTGCAGGAAACTGAATCTGTGACCGTAATCTATTATGATCATGTTGTACTCCACTTCATTTTTAAAATGTGCAAAACGAGATGTGCACGTTATACGTCACATTAAACACTGATGAAGCAAGGTTGCCAGTGACCTGTGTATAACAGCAGCATTTTAAAGTGCAGTGTAAATAGAGAAAGCTGTCTTAAAGAGGGGGGAACCTCATCAGCACAGCCGCATTTCTGTGTAGGAGGCTTATGTTTATGCAGCTCTAATTCAAATTCACACCATTCTCATCTTATTGACTGAATTCCAGGTGTGCCAGCACCTGACAAAGGCATTTAGTGACGTCAGAAGCCTGGTGTTTTAACTTATCCTGCCATCACTTTGTATGTTTAATGAGTGTGTTCAATCAAGACATGAAAGATCGTGAATGGCTATGTTCTGTCAGCTAAGAGTTACTGTGTTTGGTCATATTTCATCAGATCAGATTTCATGGATCAGGAAACTGTAAGCAGTTCATTTACTTTTTATTAGTGATTTTACTCTTTTTGGGTAAATTGTATTTGGAGTACAGTACTTTTACTTGAGTGCAATTATCAATTTTTCATCTCAAAGCAATTTACAATGTAAGGTTTAAAAAATATCCAAAATATAACTTCATGCAGAAATGTATAAAAAACCCAACAAGAGCAGCACTAGGCGACAGTGGAGAGGAAGAAACCCGGCTAAGGGTGGGTGGCCATCTGCCTCGGCCTGTTGGGGCGAGTAGAAAGAGGAGAGAGAAAAGAACAGCAGGCAAGAAAAGACAACAAGCAGGAAAAACACTGGGCAGGTAGTAGGGCCAGTAACTGGACCCTTGAGATATACAGCTCCAAGGCAAAGGATATCCGCAGAAAAGTACAGTACAATCTTCTAGCTCACTTTCCATTTCTGGTTGTATCTCAGTAAAAGTATCTAATTAAAACAAATTAATTGTTTAATATAATGAATACACGCTACAAGAAATACATATATTTAATTTATTAAATGAAAACAATCTTCTAACAAAATTATTTTCTTGTTAAACCAAATGTTTCTTAATGCCAGGCTGCCATGTTAACTCCAAGTTCACTGCATATTATTAATTAATTAAAATGTAAATTAGATCTATTTATTTTCTGAAATAAGTCAGAGTGACATCAAAATGTATCTCTGCCTACAGTTTCTTCTGTATCTTCCTCTGCTATCTATTGAAGCCAATGGGCAGTCTTCCATCACACCACTGCATGCTGAGAGCACCTGGATGATTTGCTTTATTCTCCACTACAGACACACTGCATGGAAGAGAATCAATAATACTAAAATAAATGTTTAAAAATGACTCAAATAAGGCAGTATCATTTGTTTTTGCCGATGCACAAAATCCATTGTTTTTTTTTTATTTGCTGGAGAAGAAGCTTTTGTGCTTACGGAGAGTTTGCAGTGAAGCATGGATGTGGTGTAGGTTTAATTAGCTTAGCTTTACAGAGCTACGTGGCTATCCCCCCACATTTATTTTTATTAAAGATACACGCTATGGCCTGTCTCAGCCAGCCTTGCTGCAGGAGATCTAAAACATCCTACACATACATGTCTTTTTTGGATGTAGATGGGTGTTATGTAATTAATAATGACTTTTTAGTTTCACGATCTTGATATCGGGAATGCTCACTCCCGATATGGCTTTGTGGTACACAGACATTGTTAGTAACACCTCCATTCTTCTTGTTATGGCAAATAAAACTGACATAAAAAAAGACCCGTAGAAACTAAACTGTGGTCGTAAATAAGACAAACCATAACACAAACATAAACACAATGTAATCATCACACTTGCCATGTATTTTGTCATTTGTCAACATATCCTCATTATGTTAATTAAAGGTGTAATCAGGTTGGAGTCACTTTCAAAATGTATTTTCAATTGCAGCTAAGCTGTATAGAAATATTTTTTTAGGAAAATTAAAGTGAGGACTTATATATAATAATAATACATGTCTATAAAGCCTTATTTGTTTGATGCAACATAGCACATTTCTCAAGTTGGATGATTTATGATGGACAATTTTACAAAGAAATAATCAAAACTTCTAGAAGAACAGAACAATAGAATGCTTTCCAGTATCTAACTATATCAGTTCATTTCACATTTATTTACTGGTAACAACAGTAATACCATAGAGCTTGCACACACAGCATTAGCTACACATGTACTCTATAATCTCATTGGGCAACATGCTCATGCGTCAGATTATGTGCTTCTCTGAGCCTGTGTTCATACGATTAGTTGGGATTAAAATGGGTGAATAGCAAACGGAGAAGCATGCTGTTTAAGTCAAAACACGCTGTAGCAAATTATTTTTAGCTGCGTCTCTTAAGTCTGTATTAATGAAAGGAAGAAAATTGTTATATCTGTTGGTCAGTGTTGGCTTAAAACTGCAGGAACTATTGCACAGTATCAATGAGTGGAGCATACAGAATCTACTGTCCTGCTACCATAGTGTTCAAACAAGTCTCTTAAACTACAAGTAAAAGCTCAGTGCTGGATTAGTTTGTAAAAAGTATGAACAGTACTGTAACATTTGTCTTATGCTGTAGCTACTTGTCAAAAACTATTCAAAACCTCTCCATGCACCATTTCCAGGTTCACAGAGAAAGATGAGAGCTTTTATGTCCAGTACGAACTACAGTATTGCTAAATGTTGCAGGCACAGGCGCTCTTTGTTAATGTGTCCGTCGATTGTTTATGATAATTACACTGTTTCGCAGTTGACAGGAGGTGAGAGGTTGTAAGCTGCTAATGGGCTCACAATAGCTCTTTTTGTGTGCTCGACATGCCAGATAACAGTTGTTCCACAAGTTAACACAACAGCACGTAAAGCCTGAGAGAGAGTGGTCAAATAAGGTGAAGAGCAATTAAATAATAGTTTCACAGATGCAAGGTGGAATCTATAGTAAAAAGGTCTTTTAAGAGTGAAAGGAATAAAAAATGTAATTTTGTGACAGCTCAGTTAGTTACAGTAAAAACTGTAAAACATTCCCATTTCTCTACTAAACTGGATTAAATGCAAATTTTATGATCTGTCATTGACTGCAGAATCTCTTGTTAAATTCCATCTTGAGGTCATTTTAGTTTTAATAAAGTATTTGGAATAATTATGGTTTTAAAAGAAACCATTTAAAATGCCAGACATAAGTAAAACATAAAACAAGGTTTAATGTAAAACAGGACAAACAAGGGAGTATACAAAGTAGTAACAAAACTCTGCAAAACAGATGATTAGGCACAAAAATACAAGAAACAAATGAACACAGCAGGAAAAGTCAATGAGCACAAAAACAAAGAAAAAAAAGAACAACCAGAAACTCAGCGAGGTGCAAAGTAACAAAAAAACTTAAGAGTAAAAAACAAGAACAAAGTAACAACAAAAGGTAAGACACTCACAAAGGCTGAGGTACAGAGTCCAAAATCTAAGGGCTAGTCAGAGGTCCAGGGTTAGCAGAAGTCACGAGAGGTCAAGGGCAAGGCTGGGAGCAAGGCTGGGAGCAAGGCTGGGAGCAAGGCTGGGAACAAGGCTGGGAACAAGGCTGGGAACAAGGCTGGGAGCAAGGCTGGGAGCAAGGCTGGGAGCAAGGCTGGGAACAAGGCTGGGAACAAGGCTGGGAACAAGGCTGGGAAAAGGCTGGGAGCAAGGCTGGAAACAAGGCTGGGAGCAAGGCTGGGAACAAGGCTGGGAACAAGGCTGGGAACAAGGCTGGGAAAAGGCTGGGAGCAAGGCTGGGAACAAGGCTGGGAACAAGGCTGGGAACAAGGCTGGGAACAAGGCTGGGAACAAGGCTGGGAGCAAGGCTGGGAGCAAGGCTGGGAACAAGGCTGGGAACAAGGCTGGGAACAAGGCTGGGAACAAGGCTGGGCACAAGGCTGGAAAGCAGCATGAAAACAGATAATCTGGCAATGTGGTGTTGAGTGAAAGGAGCTCATGAAGGGAGGCTGGTGCACAGGTGAAAGTGACCTGATCATTAAGGCGAGCAAGCAGAGGGAGACACAGGTGGAGCCGGTGGGGGGGTTAGTGGCAGAGACTACCGATTAGGTGAAGCTGGAGAAGAGAAGATAGGACTAGGAAAGGAAATGAAAGCCATTTTGTTCAAATCTCGATTCCAAACTTGTATTTACAGAAGACGATTTTTACTTCAGAAGGCCAAGTTAGTTTTGTAAGTCAGTCCAATGAATAACTTTGTTTATTATCAAGAATCCTCTTAACTTGTGATAAAAAAACATTCCTTTCAACTAATGTTGTTTAAAACATATAACATCTCCAGTACAGTACAACAGATTTTTGTAAAAATGTTTTAGCAGGGGGTGGGTGTAGAGCTTAGGATTGGGATGAGTTATTGCTACAATAAATAAAAACATTAGATAAACTGATTTAACCACATGTAAGGGTTTTAAAAGCAGTTTTATTAATGTATTTAATGCTGGCTTTCCTGCAGAAAGGCTCAATTGAATGTCTGCTTGCTGCAGGAGGTGTATTTACTTCTTTTAACTTCAAAAATCAACAGGATACACGGTATGTCTTGACATTGCACGCACTGGTATTGATCTGTATGTGGACATTGCTTTCTGCTCTTTCATCAAGATTACATCAGTATCTGTGCAATCCTACAGCTACTGAGGTATAATGTAACAGCACATGAGCTACAGTAGATATAACATTATGTACTGAGCTGTGTCAGCAATGATAGAATTGATGGTTGCACTGTGGTTATAGTGAGGCTGTACTGCAGCTACTAATTCGAACCAATGATTTTTAATCTTTAATTGAAGTCAGTGATGTAATTATTTACATCATAATCTCATCACTGTGGTAAACTTGTATCTTGTGGGGATACGAATGTGAATGAGGAACACACGTTGCATATGCACACACGGTTCTCTCCAGAAGTATTTGAATGGCAAGGCAAATTTATTTAATGTGTGTTGTACACTGAACACTTTGCTCAATGACTGTGATAAAGTTCTCTGCTATTACTTTTGGGTCTTGGTTGTTGCTGCTGGTTTCTAACTACACGGATTATCAATACAATTATCGATGGCAATGCTGTATACATATTTGCCACACCTTTGAGATAAAACAACTTGATTTTACCTTAATAGTCTTATTGCTTCTCATTTGTGTAACCATCCTTACCCTTGCATGTTTTTATCACTATTTCAGGTACCTCTTCTAAGTTTGTGGTTTCTCCTTCTGTCAAAAGTTTAACTTTACGCTTGAAATGTTAACCTCACTCTTGTCATTTCAACTTTATTCTAAAACGCAAGCGTTAAAAGACTAACAGTTATACTGCATTTACGTAAGCATTTCAAATATTACTTTATCACAGAGATATGTGTTTTTTAAAAGTTTTCTTTTTTAAGAATTATGGTACTAAATACCATTAGTGCAACCTGAACAATCCACCTCACTGTATCTTGTCATATACTGTACCTTTAAATAAACACTGATGGATTGAAACCTCCAACATCTCCAATAACTGTTTTATATCAAACCAAATATTCTGAATTTCCTAGAAGAGATGGAACAATAAGTCTATAGGTCAATATTTAATACAGTTCCCACATATTTTTTCTGTTGTGTAAACTGATATTGGTTCTCCTTGGTTCTCCTTAAGCATCAGTACCAACGTTGTTTTCTTATTTCACAGTTTATCTCAGCACTTCTGTCTAATACTCAGAAGAGTGGAGGTGAATTTAGTCCTTAAACTCATTCCTTCTAAGAACCAGAAACATCATATAAGGTGGAATTGCATTTTGCCATTCCCAGGTGAACTTCTGTCCAACCCCACCATAAATTCATTTTCTACAGAGAGGTACTTTACAGCCTGTCTACTGATTATCTGTTGTAAATATACGACCTTCTTCCTCAGTATCAGTTCACAAGAATTTACCAGAAAAGAAGACAGAACCAATAAAATAACTTGACATTTATTTTTATAGCACTGACAACAGAATGGAGTGTCAGTACGACAGAAAACAAGATGTACTGACAGTATAAACTCTGCAGCAGCAGCACACATTCACATACAAGCACTTAGAGTCTGCTCATAACACAAATTGCTACATTGTCAAGTAACACAGTGCACACAATCCGCCAGGCTGTTATTGTGCTAACCTGTGTTAACATGATTCTGTCCTCCTCAGTCTGCTCAATGCTAAAATGTTTAGTAATTGTTAATGCAAACATCATCATTCTCAAAGTAAAAAAGAACTTTCTAAAGTTCTGAAGCACAGCAGGGGTTATCAAAAACACCAGAAAGGCCTGAGAACCCTCATTGAGGGCGGACAGGGTGAATGTTAATGTGAAGTTTTTTGCCTATGGTGAGGAAATAGTAAACTTCAGCTTCCATAATCATACTATTCCAAATTGAACTCAATCTTAAAATAATGCATTTAATAAAATATGTTCAGATGTACATGTTTTTCATATCTGAATGAAGCGTTACATTCATTTACAGAAAGTAAGCAGGGAGGAGAAGGAGATACTGTACCCTTGACACCCTTTTTTAGTACAGTGGTTTGCTATGACATGCAGAACACATTTAGAACTTTACACCCACAACAGAATTAGTTTAGCTTAGCGTAGAACACATTCAGTTTCTTTTTTGCTGCAGCTTTTCATTTAGCTCCATTTTAAGCCAGTAATGCTTGATATAGAATAAATGCAAGTGCATTATGCTTTAAAAAATATAAAATTACAAGCATAAACAAATGTTTAACAATAAAAGATTGCATTGAATTTGTCACCTCCAACCCTGGTTTTAGCCTTGTATTGTCAGATTATCTATTTTTTGTAATAGACAAAAAAATCCTGTTTGTTGTTTTTTTTATTACACAAATAATTTCCAGTAAATTCACATAGTATGAAATGCCTTCATCTGGTCCATCTCTAACTATAAACGTTATAAAAAAGGAACTGGGAGCTGGTTCCACAGGAGAGGGGCTTGATAGTTAAAGGCTCTGCCTCCCATTCTACATTTGGAAACTCTAGGAACCACAAGTAAACCTGCTGTCTGAGAACGGAGAGTTCTGTTTGGAAGATATGGAATTATGAGTTCTTTAAGATAAGATGGAGCCTGATTATTTATAAGTGAGGAAAAGTGTTTTAAATTAAATTCTTATTATTTAATTATTTAATTATTAATTATTCTTAGTTAATTAATACATTTGATCAATGCTCAATAATATATTCATATTATATTTTAAATGAGGAAAAAAGACATAGGAAGTCACAAAAATAGGATTTTAATTTTAGCTAATGTTCCTGTCCTCACAGTACTACACAGTGAAATCATTACCCTCTGCATCTGTCTGCTATCACTATGACAAGGCAAATTTATGATATTGTGCAATAAGAGCCTGTTTGTCTGGCCCAACACTATGAGTGAAAACAACACATTGTTTTTTTTTTTTCTCTTTTTGCTTGCATGCTGCTAAAACTCCAGCCAGAGGAATGTGTCAAAGCTGTTAGCTATCTTTAATGATGGTTTTTCACTCATGGCACAGTTGTAAATTAAACAACACCTGCTTAATGATACATTTTTCTGGATTTATTTGTCTGGGAGAGACAGGGGAGTCATAGAAATGAAGGGCATACATTGGGAACGAGCGACTAAGGCTAACAGAAACAGATGGTGCATGGTGCAAAGGTATAGAGGGGAGGAAGCAAGAGGAGGAGGAGGAGGAGAAAGCAGTAGGGAGTGAAGCGTGGAGGGAGACAGAAGAGGAGGATGTGGCAGAGGAGATGCCCAGGAGGAAGGGAAACAGTGTGGAAGAAGACATTAGTAATCTCCCCAGCTGCGTTAACAGAGAGGATGTGCTGGCACTCTCGTTCTCTTTTTGTGTCCATCTATCAGCATCTCTTATCTTAGTGACAAAGCGTGCGGTGGCCTGAAAGCTGGGCCAGGTCCCAAAGTCAGCCTGCTGAGGATGAGAGGAGCACAGAGTCATTGATATGGTGGATTATCTACTAATATGGTCATGCCTCACTTTGCACCCACTCCACCTCACATCACAGGACTGGGACTACTGGCAAGCACACATACACACACAAATACAATGGCTTTACACATGCTGGGTGACTCAGTGCCAGTGTGCATTCAGGCTCACAGGGCTTGAATGCCTATCTCATCAGACACCTTCTCAGATAGGCCTTATCAGCAGGTAAAAAATGCCAAGTGCTGCAAAGACTTATCCTTCTTCCGCTATTTCACCTGACAGGAAGAGCCGTATGTGATGTTCAAGAAGTCTGACAAGCCGCTGTATGGGAACGACCGCTTTGAAGGCTACTGCATAGACCTGCTGAGAGAGCTTGCCAACATCCTAGGCTTCACTTACGAAGTTCGACTGGTGGAAGATGGGAAATATGGTGCCCAGGATGAGAACACAGGCCAGTGGAATGGCATAGTGAAGGAGCTAATGGACCACGTGAGTAGTTAACATCATTAATCATCAAAGATCTTTCCACTTAAACAACTTATTTTCAGTTTTGGCTGACAGTTTTAGATTTGATTTTCATTAGAAGACAGATAAGACTGCAAACACCAGTTTCAAAGCACTTTATTTGGACACAAAGAAGCAAACTAGAAATACCACAGAGAGAGAGAGAGAGAGAGAGAGAGAGAGAGGAAACAGAGGAGCTGCAAAACATTTCCATAAATTGCCAATATAGTGACAACTACAGTTCACAAACAAAAACAGAAAAGCCTTTTGCTTTTATTCATGGCGTCAGAGTTGTAATAGAAATCTGAAGTGGCAGTTTTATTGTCCTCACATTTTGTACCATTTCCCATTAGTAAAGGAAAGGATGTTGATTTTATCGTATACTGCAGAAGGGGTAACCAAGTACATTAACTCAGACACTCTGTATGTCAGGCAGTTTCCAGGTACTTCCATTTAGTTACTTTTATTTCGACTCCAATTCAGAGAAAAATGTCTTAATCTCACTCCACTACTATTTTAGTCACTAGTTTATTTGCAAATGCAGATTTTAAACACAAACTTATCTCTATTATGATGTATTATTATGGATGAACCATCTGTCAGTAAAGTAGTTTCAGTCAGTACCACCTTTACCAGCTGCTGTTTTTGACCCTTAGTTTTTATTCAAATTGAATATACAAATGTGAAATGACTTGACAATAAACATTCTCCCATTTTAAAAAGTTGAGCTTCACATTGCTACTTACGAAAAGGTTAATTTATGGAATGAATGTTAATGAATTTGAAAGTTAAGGCGTTTAAGTTAACTAAATCTGGACTAGACTTTAGAGCATGTAGTTCTACTTGAGTACGTAATGTTAACTTGGGTAAAGTATTAACAGGTGAGCTGAGGATTCAGGGAGTAGTAGTAAGTCGAGTGAGTTCAGAATGTTGATCCAGAACAGAAGAGTTCTGTTGATTATACTGGTTAAACTGGTCTTAGAGAGCTATGGAAACTGGTTAAATAAGTCAGATGTTTAATAACTCAAGTAAGTTAATAAGTTAAATACAACAACGTCACGGCCGAGGATTGTAAGCAAAGCCTCTGCAAGGAGGACACATCACTATCTGAAGGGCTGCTATAAAGCGCACGGGTGGCACAGATATATAGGCGGATCAGTGAGTAGAAAGAGGGAGAGTTGATTAGTCCATAGGAGGGAGCAGGGCAGGGGGTCAGGATGGAAAACAGAGTAGCAGGGGTGTGTTCAGGCGAGTGAGACTTTAGGCTTGTTCCAGATGAACTGCATCTCGCAATGAAGACGAACAGTTCTCTTCTAGCAGCATTCAAGATGCTGTTTGTGCAGACAGCAAAAAATACTTTGTTTGTTTGTTTGATGATAAAAAGCTGATCTGTTACATATTTAGACTGTCAGGGCTGAAACATCTGTGCTGATGTGATTTTAGGAATCTGTCACTTAATTGTCTAATTTGAGACTTAAATCATATGTTCTCATAAATCACATTCATTCCGTCAAAGGATCTTCACAGTGAAAACCCTGGATAATGAACTCAAAACATTTCAAAGTAAATAAAAAAAGGAAATGTTTCTATTGTTATCGAGGCAACCAATCAGATCTGAGATCAGGTGAGCGCCAGGCGTTTCCCATCATTCCTTTGCAGTCAGTGGAGAGCAACTGGCTCCTGGCTGGCGCCGGGCTCCAAAATCTGCGGCCGCCTTGGTCTCACAAGGTTATCATAATTGTAATCATTATCGTTACGTATGCATGACGTCAGAGCAAGTTGGGATCAAATCAGACAGAAAACTAACCAGCATGCACTGTGTGCGCATTGCCGGCCATCGATTCTACGCAGAACTTGCTCATCTTAAAAGAGCCCTTTGTGAGGGCAGGCAGGGATCGTGACACTGTTGATGTTCACTGTTAAAAAGAAACAACCAAAAATATCTTGACTGTCACATTTGGTTGAACTCCTTTTCAAACAACAACTCCTCTTCTGTCCATTTCACGTTTGTCCAGATGGGTGTAGTGCTGAACATTTAATAGTTACAAGTACTGGATCTACTTCTTGTTTTGTGCTGGTGCTAGCTTCATGACTTGTTTAAAGTCATTTAAACTGTCATATAAACAAACTACCATCTAAATGTTTGATTGGAAATGAGGGGGAGCAAAACACTAAGATGTTCTAAGAGGCAAAAAAGGAAGCAAGCAGCACAGGGAGTTAACAATGACCACAGTTTAAGAGTGATGCGAGGAGAGCATGGATTGTTTCCTCTATAGAGCTTATTAAAGCACATACACACAGATGCACACACACACACAATCTGTTCACAAAGTCCCAGTTAGAATAAAGTGCATGGGCAGAAAAATAGCAGGCGGTGCTGCACGGCCAATAGTCGATTGTCTGACCCTATTAGAAGCAGCACCCACAAGGAGTCAAATCTCCCTCAACTCCTCCAGACTTGTCTTCCGCTTCTGCTCTTGATCAGTGCAGTGATTGGCTGTCGTGACAGATAGTCTGGTCTTTTCATGGGTGAAGGGCCCGATCCCCTGCGAGATGATGTTCAGCGTGGGTTTGCCCCACTTCTCGTGCAGAGCCCAGGCTTGACTTAGACAGATGGTTATTGCAGCAGACAGGGCCTCAGAAGACTGGGGAGTGCGGACTCACAGAGAGGAGGTTCAATTGAGGAGGAAATACTGGATGCTGAACACTTTGGAAATATCCTGTCAAAGGAATTTAGCAAAATTATCTTTGGTCTGTCTCATGCTGCAAGCTGAGTAAACACATCCTGATGTATTTACACAGTGTAGGGGTGTGTTAGAGCAGCTGGAATAGATTCCAACACGCCTCATATCAGCAAGACTTTTCATGTATTGTGGCTGTGAGAAGCGAGCTCAGTCAATTTATCCCCCAAGTGATATATGGCAACCTTCATAAGACAAAAAGTATGTATTGTTGAGAAATGAACCACTTGACCTTGCTGTGAATGTTAATCATTTACAGTCAGAATGCAGCCTGAGATTTATTAACCGTCAAGAGCACACAGATGAGCATCCCAGATATGGTAACATGGCTTTCCTGGGCATCCGCCGTCCCTTCTCTACAGCACTCTGCCTGCCGAACAAGGGGCCGTGCCACATTGTAAAATGTGTTAACATCAGTGCAACATTAACAAAATTGTAAAAATATGCTTGATAAAACTGCATTTTCAGTGGTTTCTTAAAGAGCTGCCAAGAAGGTATGATTTACAGTCACAACTGTTGCAAAACACCGCAGTCCCCCAGTTTTACTATTGCATTAGTATCACCAATATTTCCTGAAGTAACTACAGTAAATGGGACTATTGGAATATTAGGGAACCAATATGAATAACAAATAAAGTAATAAAATAACTTCTGCTAAAAAGAGCAACATCTACAAGTCACCTTTTGTATTTGTGGAAATAGCCTTGAAACCAAAACTATACTAATTTCTTTAAGGCACTAGATTGTAAAATTTGATTTTTTAATTTTTATTTTGTCAAAACAAAACAATTGTCAGCTTCACAGGATTAAGTGGACCCTTTGTAATCATCAATATTCCTGAATAAATATTTCTCAATTTATGCTGAGATCTTCATCTAAGTTACAAATTAACAAACACAATCATCACAAATCTATACATCGCCTTATTTTTCTGGTCTATATTGAATGCACCATTCAAACCTTAACTCAAATAGACATGCTTGGTTTTGCAGTCAGCTTTTACAAAGTCCAGTTGGTACAATGAAAATGATTCACACTGTTTTGGTGCTTCTCTCAGATGGAGTAAATATGTATTTTTCAAATTTAGCCCTGACCTGTAGCACCAAGCTGGCTAAATGCAGCAGTGTCATGCACTATACCCAGACCCATATGCACGACTCAACCACCAGTGAATTCAGTTCAAAAGAAGGTCACAGTACCTTTAGTGGCAATTGGTAAAGTTACGGAGCAGCCAAAGGGTATAAATCAAACTGTCAGGCTAGATTTAGTAACAAACAATCCAGAAAAATCAGACATAGGTAATAACAGTTGGCAACAGGGTAGGATTCAAGAAACTATCCTTAATCAACACATAATGGTATTCTGAGAATCAGGTTGAGGAGGGACAGGGTCTGGAATGACAGACAGAATGAGGTGACTTGCGAGCAGTCTGCAGCTGGCACGTTCTCTACCCAACTCTTGACAACATTTTGAGGATCGGAACCAGAGAACCAGATCGAGGCCTTTACTCCAGTCATTCTGAGAATATGGCTGAGTTGAAGCAGTTCCTAAGGAAAACTAGTCTAAAAAATGTCTACATACATGTTGATCATCATTTTCTTGTCACTGTATGTCAAGTTTTTTGTTACATTATTTTATTACTAAGAGTCATCATTCAGATGCAATAGGTATGCTTACCTTTTAAAGTCACCTCTGTTACACAGAAAGTCAAGTATGTGGTAATAAACAACATCCAAATAAGTCAACTTATATGAACTAGATCATGGATAGAAAGCAAAAGCCGCAGATAAGATAGAGTACTAAATTCAAACTATGAAGAGACTGTTTTCTTTTTGTCCTCTAAGTCACTGATGACCTGTCCTATATGTCTTTATACCTCACAGTACATCATATAAAGTGTGGCACTATAGATAGTCTACATCTTCCAGCCACCCTAACAAAGAGAGTGAGCAGTTAAGGAAAATAAATGAATGCTTTGATTTAGGCTCTGGAGGGGAAAAGGTGAGTTTAGTAGCTGGAGTGTACTTGATGGGTGGAGAGAGATAGAGGGTTTTAAATTTCTTGCTAAGTGCCTTGGGACAGACTCTGTACTGTGTAAAGACGTTGTTTTTTAATTTGTTTTCCTCTAAATGCTTCCTGCACTCATGACTTATAGTCTATCCTTCTCCCCTTTTATGTTTACTGTTGACAGAGAGCTGATCTGGCAGTGGCTCCCCTCGCCATCACATATGTTCGAGAGAAGGTTATCGACTTCTCCAAACCCTTCATGACACTGGGTATAAGTATATTGTACCGCAAGCCCAACGGGACCAACCCTGGGGTCTTCTCCTTCCTCAACCCCCTCTCGCCTGATATCTGGATGTATATTCTGCTGGCTTACTTGGGTGTCAGTTGTGTGCTGTTTGTCATAGCCAGGTAACATGTCACTTCCAGTGATCACAGCTTCACACACAGTCAGACATGCTCAGCTTAAGCTATCGGACTAACAACAGGCTAAATACAAGACTCCTGAGCACACTGACTCGCTTATAATAAAAGCTTTCTACTCAGTGACATTATTGTGGTCATATATCTAAGATTAATCATACAAACATTGCAATGTCTTTCAATGCAGTTTAACCACAGAAAATCACTTGGGTATTTGCCTTTTTCCACAATTAGTCATTGATTTTTCAACAAATTGAATTCTGCTTGTAGAAGCTGTTGTTTCAGAACATCACTTGGCATGGCTGCTAGGTTACTCCTGGCCTGCTTCTACTCACGCTGGTATCAGTGAACAAAAAAAAGAAAACTGTCAGGAGATGCAGACATCTGCAGCAACACAGGCATTGGACAGAAAAAGTATAAGCCTTCCAGCCGTTTGAGGGTTGTGCGTATGTGACGGAGAGAGTGCCAGATCGTTTGTGCACTCATAGGGATATATGGTGCATAAGTGTGTGTGTGTGTGTGTGTGTGTGTGTGTGGGATGTGCCGACCTCTTTGTGAACGGCTGCTGCCCCTCTCCCTCCTTTTCCCTCACTGTCCCCAGTGTCTCAGAGTTCATGCTGTTATTTCTTTTCTCTTGGTTCCTTCACCATGCCTCAAACACTGCTGTGACTCAGATACTGTGTGGTCCATCACTTTCTTCTGCCTATTTTGGTTCATAGTCTCCAATTAATAGTGCAAACACTGTTGGCTAGACAGCTGTCACAAGACATGTCTCTGGGTCAATCTAATTCCAGTTCATGTGACTTTTTCTTTATCACGACTACCCTTGTTTTATGTTAACGTTAAACCCAATCACCCCCGGTATTGGGGGCAACTGCGAGTCCGGCAACAAAGACCATTTCAAACATACTAAACATGCCACAACCTTTAGACATGTTGCCTACCCACGTAAAGCTCAACTAGCCCAAAACAACATTTTCCACCTTAAAAAAAAACACAACTAAATAATTAAGTGACAAATACACGGTAATACTACATGCCCGCAAAATGGGCGCTAGCAATTGTGCAAGTCCAAGCTACAGGTACAAACAGCATATCATGCGAAAGCTGAGGCTTTCAAATGGTCTTTGTTGCCGGAAGTGCACCTGTCCACGATACCAAGGGTGCTCGGGTTTAACAGGTTAATTGTAGCCCATAAAGGTTTAGCTAAACTACTTTTCTATGGTAGGCCTCAAAATCATTAAGACCTCTTGACTATCAAATGTGCTAAGAACTGACATTCTCCCCATAAAACCTTAACTGCAAGGTTGTTTTCTTGTAGTTGCTTTGAATTACTTTCTATCCCCTGAAGGTCTGCACCCAAGTTCATTTATAAGTGGAGGTACGACCTGCAGTTTCAGGCCTCTCACTGCAGTTAATCAGTTCCAATGGCATTGCCTTGATGAAAAGGAACCAAACCCAAGGTGAAAGTACTGCAGAGTTTAAACACACTCTTTCAAGCATGCTTGTTGGGAACATTTCTGAAGCTACACAAAGTTCTGGACCTCTTTTTGAGTTACACTTATTATGTTTTTTGGGCAGATGGTTTGGAAAGTAGACTGTTTACAGCATAATGACATTATACAGTTTATAGGGTTTTTTGTGGAGTTAGATGGTGCCATCATTTTGTGGATGTATAATATAGGAGCTTATATTAGAACTGCCTTTTCTGCTACTTGTTGGCTGTGTTGCTTCTCTGAGACTTACTGTGACCTGACCTGAGCCTTCTGACAGAAGATCATGTATAAATGTGGAGGTACAGGCGATACCATCTCCTCAGTATTACGTTATTTGCTTTTGTCTCCATCTACTTGACTATTCAGCGATGCAGCTGACATTTGTGAGGTCAGTGTTGGATGGTGAAATGATACACCCTATTTGTACAAGTTGTCCTTTACTTTTAGCGCTCAGATAAATCATTTCAGATTATATGAGGAAGCCTTTTATAATTTATTTTTATTTGCAACTTCCATTTGAAGCATGGTGAAGAAACAGAGAAGGAAAAGTTCATGTTAACTCTAAAACTTTTGGGAGACATCGGCTCTCTTGCAGCCGTAGCCCGACAGTTTTACCGTTAACGCACATGTGTTTTTCAATGTTACTGGCGATATGATCACACAAGAGAATAAAAAGCAGCAACTGTCATCTAAGTTGGCTCAGAATATGCACCTATCTGTATTTAATATCAGATAACGTAAGTGTTTGGGTAAGTGTATAAATTCCCCCTCGCTTTATTCCTTCTTTTCTCCCATATACACAAATGCATGCTGGGCTACAGTTGCATGTTTTTGCTTTAGAGTGTAGCACATAACATTTTAACAAAATTTTATGAAATAAGAAGTGTAAAAGGCAAATTACGTATTATGAACAGAAAATGTGAAGATTACGTCACTCCACAAGAACATTTCTACATGTTTTCAGACATAAGGTTAGTGTGACTATCATAGCTAACTATCATACTGGTAGCATACTGGTACAATTTTACATTATTGCATATTTAAGGCACATATAGTATCTTAACAGAAAGAGTTATCTGCTGAAGATAATTCACAGATCTTGATGTCAACTGTCAACAACCTATCGTGCCATCATCAACACTGTATTTTCAGTAACTGAAACAAGCATGTATGTATGAACACTGCACTTTGGTGTTAATCAAATGTTTTTGGCCAAAAAAAAAACAAAATGGTGAAAAACGCCCTCCTTTAAACACCAAGCTGACATTGAAGAACTAGAAACAACTTATACTAACTGTTAATGCTTTCATTTGAGCCAAAATGTGGCACTAGAAAAAGAAAAAATGTTTCTCTACGACGTGATCATCATTCAAAAATGGAAGCCAGAAGAAACCTTAAGACTGCTCACATTCAGACAGTCCAACATTAGCCAATGGCAGACAGTATTACATAAAGTAGATAGATTTATTTCAGACTTTAATCTTTCAACCTTATTCTTTAATGGTGGGAAAGTGTGTATCTCATACCTTCTGTTCACATACGTCATTTGTACGTTAGAAAATTACAGTTGTTTCACTAAAGTTTGTGGGACAAACTGTCTAGTACATAAATTTGACAAGCAAGACCTAAGATTTAGTTCCACTGTGCATTTATGAACTACAATATATATATTTATGTATGCGTGTTTGTGTGTGTGTGACACATTGCACATTTTATCTATGTATGCTTGCATTTGTGCTGTACTGTGTGACTGACTGTATGAACGTGTGACTGGTAAAGACTGAATACTAGGCCTGATATACATTGCTAGAGTTAGAGTAGCTTCTCTTTGCCATCTGTAGGCCTGATTCACATGGGTGCACAGTTGAAAGCACAATTTCTCAGTTGCACTGCCACCTGCCCTAATATCTTCAGTTACTGATGTTAAGG
This sequence comes from Anabas testudineus, assembly GCF_900324465.2. NCBI lineage: Eukaryota > Metazoa > Chordata > Actinopteri > Anabantiformes > Anabantidae > Anabas > Anabas testudineus. The sequence continues at coordinate 23,095,328 of NC_046625.1, forward strand.
TTCCTTGTTATTGCTTGTCTGTTTTCTCTAATGATAACAATAGAATTGCTGCTGCTTCTGGCACAGGCGATCAAAGAGCTAAACAAAACCATCTATGGTACTTCACATCTCTGCTAAAGCCTGTACATTATCACCTTGTTACACTTCAGATGAAATTCCCTACATCACCCACATAAAGTGAATTTTCTTACAATAAGAGAGAATGTGAGGCAAAGTTTAGAGACAGCAATTGATTCAAAATATTTGTGCAGAATATTCCTTTCTAAAGAATTATGAGTAAGGACACTGACATCATATTTTTATATTTCTCTGTGTGTAAGGTCTTTCTTACCGCAAGTCAAAGTGTAGTTTGTCAGTCCTCAGTCTTTGAGTGAAATGACATTGGTTAGTATGTGCTCATGTTGAAGACATATTCCTGAGTGGTTGAATGTCAAATCTGAATTCAATCCAATCCGCTAAGTAGGAGGTTCTGAATATCTACATTCATTTTGTCTCAGTGTTTGCCCACAGTTTTCCAAGGACTTGTATAATAAAACATTACAACAATATTTATTTATGAGGGCAGAAATTATGATCTGATTTCCTTAAACATCCTTAGACACAGTTGCAGCTAAAAGAAAACTGGGATTAAAAGGTAATCAAAGTAAATCTTATGTATGTTGCAAAACAACTGTGTTAAATATACAAAATTATTCTACTCTATGTTTAATATGGATCTGTAAACAATTAACAAACTCCTACCCCAATATTTCCGAGGCATAACTTGAGACTTGAGAATTGATTGTCACTTCAGCATCTTCAGCCACTTAAAAGCAGAATCATTCCACGGTTTTGCAGCCAAAGTGCAAACTGTAAAATGTACTTTCCCAGTACATGGTGAGTGAGGGGTGGGAGGGTTAATTGTTAATTGTTGACCTTATTCCAACACTAAAAATTGCTGCATTTCTAGATTAGCATCTATGTAATAGAGAAGAGCTGGAGTGGGGGTTTTGTGTTACTTCTGAGGCCAACCATGTGTGTTCTATCCCATGGGAGACCCACATACACTGGAGGAGAGACAGAAAAATGATTTGGACTCAAATTTGTTGTGCATTGACTACAGAATGTTGAATGTGAATATAGAGACACAGTTGGGTTTCTGCAAGTAATGTGCAAAAAAATGTACATTGGAGGGGAAATGTGGAGACAAAGAACCACTATAATATGCTAGCATTTGGACAAGGGCAACGGAAAGAGGGGAGCCTAGTCCAACCAGTCATTTGTTATGCTCAGCTGACCCCAACTATATCCTAACTAGTTACCTACTTGTGCCTAATGGCCAGATGCAAGTCTTTGCTATTCTTTTGCTTTGCTTGCAGGAATCAATCCATGACCACAACCATTAACATGCTGTACATGATGCACAACTTTCTAACAGTCTGAATCATAATGAAAACTTGTAAAACTAGCAAGAGCTCATAAGCACTCAGTTCCACCTCTACAATCATTTTGAAAGCAACACTGGCACGCATTTAGTTTCTGACACGTGTTCTGTGTCCATCCGGACATCACACCTCTACTACAACTGTGCGTAGCTGTGTAAATGGAACAGAGGAGGAGCATTCTGCCAGCTAGCTTTACCTAGTGCAAATAAGCAAAGTAGTCATAAATGACAGTCAGCTTAATGGCAATGTGTCGGGATTTATGTCTAATGAGGCAACAGGAGCATTTTGAAAGAAACTTACATCTACATGTCTTAATTGTACACTGCACCATTTGTGACATATCAAAAGATCATATGTATGGAAAGTCTGTTATCCTGAGTAATATGAACAATCTGACATTCCTTTGATGTTGGCATTATCATGTGTGTCTTCATTTGAGTTTTCTAAGGATGACCATGTCCCTGCAAAGATTAAAGCCTCACATTGTTTCAGTGCTGCTTATCTCTGCACTGACCTTTCTCAAAGTGTCTTCCACTGCAGCACAGATGACCTGAGATAATAAAACGGTTGTGTAATTAGATCAAACTGACAGCAAATGGGCCAAGCAGCGCTACAGTGAGAGACAGGTTAAGCTTGAGTTGTCTCCTGTATACACCATTGGTTTAGCTTTCCCTGATCTATCCAGCCACTCCCATGATCCTGCAAGGTGCTGATGACAACTTTGCTCATCCATGTTCATAGTGAGTGGTAATTGGCTTTTCTCAGTACAATTGGAGGGTACCATACTCCGAGACCTCTGAGCAATGGATTGGGTCACACAGTCATATATACCACGGCAAGGTCACAGTTCAGCTAAACTCAATTTAGCATTGCAAACTGACAAGCAAGCAAATCTGGGACAAATTGAGTGAGAGGATGGATTGATTTAGGGCCAAAGGATTCTCTTAAGGAAGAAATCAGGGGGACATTCAGAGGTCCTTGAGCTGCAATATCCTCCTGAGTACTGTAGGAGTGAAAAAGAACATCAACAATAATCACATTATAATGGAAAAGCCCATTAGTCAGTGGGAGGGTACAGTTATGATACTGTCATTCTATCGATACAGACATACCTTCATATAGAATCCTGAATTATAGTATTGTACCTAACTGAGAATTAGTACTACTGCGTTTTACAGAGAGGACAATGGATCAAAACCTTGACACACAGTAGTGTAGCAGTTTCATCAGCATTATCCTCCATGCAAATTTACATCCACTTGAGGTTATCATTTTTGACTTGCAGTGCAGTAAAAGGCCCACACTGAGACAAGTCTACATTATGCATTGCAATTTCATTAGCCAAACCCTTGTGTCTGTTAAACAGCTTGAGTCAAGATAGAGCCCCGGTTCCCTCTCTACTCCAGCATAAACCAAATCAGGTCAGGATGCTTAATTGTAGACCAATCAACCTTTACTAATGTAATGTCACTTTTATTTAACATGAATAAATGAGAAATCTATCTGCCTGAGGAGTGCCTCGAGTGAACGGAGAGTGCCTGGTGCCGGCGTGGGCATGATGGGAATGAACCGTTTGATCTGCTGAATATTAATGCTTCTACAAGATTATAAGGATTATTAGTTCTTTTCTCGGCTGACAATAGAGTTATTTTCAGACCTCATCGATTAAATTACTGAGGGAATTGCCTTTGATATGAGCACACCCACACAAGGAGCCACTTTTGCAATGTGAGTGATGTTAATTTAAGCTTACGTCCTAAGTACTGTATGTTATTGAAGATCACACAAGGGATCAAGATAAGCAGTCATTTTATTTTGACTAATAGGTTACTCAGTAACAAAAGGCTAACCAACAGCTTTCATTAATTAGTTTATACTAATCTAATTAACAGCATATAAATCATAAATATAAAGTTCTGTATATGAAGGCAGTGTCTCTCTGAACATGAATAACTAACTTTTGTTTTCTCTCCCCTCTCTCTGCAGGTAGGGCAACCAGTTTTTGGTCTCTTTTATTGTACTTCTCTTGTGTCTTTATGCAACTTCAGTAAACATATATGTCTGTGTTCTCTGTTAACTGTCACAGGTTTAGTCCCTACGAGTGGTATAACCCCCACCCTTGCAACCCTGACTCGGATGTAGTGGAAAACAATTTCACCCTGCTAAATAGTTTCTGGTTCGGAGTTGGAGCTCTCATGCAGCAAGGTAGACGCCTCTGCCTGCCCCCCTTTTATAGCACAAGTCCCACTTTTTGCTGGGGGTCAACCTTGCTCTTTGACCAGGCCCATGATCATGCATGGGGGCCTCTGTGCATGTCTCTACAAACAGTACTTCAATAGTAGAGTCCAGTGGGATGTTCTGAGTGAGATTTGAGTGATATGATTAATGAAAGAGGACAGTGCTACTGCATGTTACCCTCTTCCATGCCCCCTAACACCCTGCACCCCACTTCCTTTCTTCCTTTCCCCACCTTTTCACAGCCATCAGTGTAGGTAAGTAGAGTCACCCACAAGTGTCTTAGACTAATCAGATGGGTGAGGCTGAATGGGAATGTGAACTAACCCCACCTGTTTGATTTAGTTCCCTTATATCATTAGCCATATCTTCTCAACTGTTTGGAATCTTTAGACTGAGACAAGAGGTCAGCCAAAGTATAACAGAAGAAAGAAATTGGAAGGTTTACTTTAATAATTTAACAATGCATGTAACAATGGGAAATATGTTGAGTTTTTTTTTTTGTTTTGTTTTTAAATTAGCCATTTTCCAAGAAATCATACAATCGTACAATACTGTATTTATATCAGTTAGTGATTATTTTAGTGCCTGAAGCATGGTATATTTAGTATGTCTGCTATGCCTCAGAATAATGGAATGAAGCACACAATCTTGCTGTTACTTTAAGGGGTGTCTTTACTGAAATGACAAGAAATACACAACAGTAGTGGTATGTGGCCATGCATGGTTTTATATATATATATATATATATATATATATAATAGATTTTGAATATTAATGTTTGAGATTGTTGTATGTGCACATTGTGTATCTTCAGTGCTGATCATTTGATTCTTAAAATCAACTAAATGCTTTATTGTAAAGCACCTACCAATAAATGCTTAATGCTGAAATTTAGATAAGAATGAAATATTTTGACTTGTAACATTTGAAAATGTTGATCTGAATTCATTCCATGCCTTATTCAGATGTTATCACGCCTGTTGTGTTTTCTTATCAGCCCATAGATATTAGTAGGCTCCTTTCTACCTGCAAGTAGGCAACATAGGTGTTTATTGTGGCTCTTTGTTGTCATAGTTACAATACTAAACACATTTTATATTTAGGTACAAAAACTGCATGGTTTGTTGCCAAATAATAAATCTACTGGCCTACTGGTAGGTAGTAGGTGTCCCACTGAACTATAGGCAAGACAATGGCTAACAGCTGACTAACTGGACCTACTGGATTCCCATCTGAATAAAGATTTTGAAAAGATATTTTATAATTCATAAATTAATAAAATATGAAACTAAAATAATGTACAATATTCTAGTTAATATACTCAAACTTCAACTACAAGAGGTTTAACATTTGTTTTTGATCTTGAAGACATTAGTTTGGACAGTAGACCATACCTCATGTCCTTCCTTGGTTAACAAGGTTTTTTATTATATATTTTTAAATACAAATATAGAAAACCAACAACAACAACTTTATAATTATTTAGTGGTCAAATTTTTTACAAAAAAAGTTTTTCTAAAGATGAAACTCAGACATAAGTAAATAACATGCTTTGTGACCCGTTAAGTCCACAGACATCTCAGTCTTTCCTAGCTGATAGCTTGCTGACTGGGTGCATGTAATGATGTAATACTAAATGCAAACTAATATTTTCAACTAACCTTTTCATCAATTATTTTTATTTAATCCTAAAATCCATTGCAAAAAAACATTACTTATTTATTTTAAGACTGAATTAGGATGACTAGTTTGACTGAAACCTCACACAACAAATCAATACCCGAATAATTCTATGCACATTGAGCAAAAAACTTGTTTATAACCAATGATAATCTGATCAGGATTTATGTAAATGTAGCACTTAGCTACTAGATGCAGTGTAGTGTAGTGAAAAGCAAGCAGAAGATCTACAGTGTGTAAGGTTGACCAGTTGAGAAGATGTGGCTGAGGAGGCGAGAAGGCTGTGGGGTTAGACTGGAAAAAGACACAGTGTCTGCATGGCGCCATGCTAGTTTAAACTGTAGAGAGGCTCCCCTGCCTGGCGGCTTGCCCTGCCCCCCAGAAAACTGTGGGAAGTGCAGTTTGGTTATGACGTTACCTTGGGTACATGACAGTCAGCCCCAACCAGGCTCTGTTTGGGTATGATTTACCTCTCTGAGTGGATCACCACTACTTTTTTGTTATGGTTTCTGAGGTGGAAAAGGACAAGAATCCCAGAGCTGGTAATACATTCCACTTATAAACAAGTCTGCATCTCTTATCTTGCTATGGACTGCCACAGCGGAACAAACAAAACAATTTCTTTACTGATAAATATATGTTTGTGTTTTCTTACTTTTACTCTTGGTTGTTGTTTGATGAATGGAAAAGTGGGTTGATGGTTGCTGTGTTGGATGACTTCAGTGTCACAGTTAAACCATGTCTGACACTGTGGATGGATGGTGGTTGATGAAAGGATAAACAGACACCTTGACTGTACCATTGTGATTGTTTTGTTGCTAGTAGCATTACTTAATCATCACTTACCAAAATACCAGCCATGAAAGAATTAGGGCTATGATCTATAGTGTGCGGTTTATTTCTACCAAATACAAGAGTAAAAAACATTTTATACATTGAGAAAACAAAACTAGAAAAAAAATATCCCCATATTGATATCTGTTTTAAATAAAATGCTCCACACTAATTAGGTTCACAAGTTATGACAAGGCAAGTCAAAGGCAAGTTTGCAGAGTAGCCAAAACAAAATCAAAAGGACTAAAACTAAAATAAAGGAGAAAGGGCTAAATTAAATAAATCCAAATAACTGGAGGAATAAAACATGCAGTGCAGTCTATGGCTCCCTCTCAATTGCAATATCTGTTGCAATGTGTTCAAGCTGTTGTTGGCAATCATGTCTTCCCCTGTATGCGTCTTCTGCTAGACAGTTCATCCGGAGGACTGCGGGAAAGAAAAAGTTTGATGAAAAGTGAGATTGCAAATTGAGCCTCTCACAAAGGGAGTGAAGCACAGAGTTCTTAACCTCCTACTTCTCTGACTCTTTATCAGTTTTTTCTTTGTGAGCAAATTTACTAAATCCCAGCTTTCAATTGCTTAAGCTGCTTGAGTAGAATAGCTCCATATAACCCAGGCCCACCTTATTTCAACCAGACAACAAACTTCATTCCCACTCTACCCACGCACATATGCTCCTTCATGATCTGCATATACAGTATTCTGCTTAAGTTGTTAATCAAAAACAGTCAAATTAAATGAAGATTTAGTTGTATTAAAATAAAGTAACAGATTAGGTGAACATTTAAACAAGGTCATTCTGAAAGTGGCTAACAACACTAACAAATAGTGTCTTCAATAAACTTTGCTAAATATGTGTCTAGTAAGCAACCAGAACTTGGGTTGGCAATAAAAGTTCTTCATTACTAGGTCATTTGTCAGTGGTTAACTTGACACTTAAGCTTGTTGACATACACCTAAGGTAGTCATTATGTAATCAAGTTTCCAGAAGCACATATGTATATCCCAAAACTGTGCAAGTGCAATTTTCAGAGCCACTTACATACTTAAAATTTGCTGGAAATGTTAGTGAGAAAAGAGGCAGTACAATAAACACAGACAGACAGTCCAGAATACAGGACAAAGCATTCGCATCACCAGGAAAAACTGATCCACTGACCACCAGATCCAACCACTAGCTCTTTTTCACTACAGTAACTTACCAACCCTTAACTTGGAGCAACCCATAACCTGAACTTGAAAATCAAATGTGGTTGGTTCCGCGTTTCCACATTTTGCCCTCCTAACTTTGCATTATTCACTGTTTGCATCATGTGTACAGCAATCCACCACTAATAGAGACAGTAGAAGACATGTTTAAAACAGCTGTTGAACAATAAGAGCACAACGCTAACATTTAACCAGCATGTAATATTAACAGTAACCAAACCAGACTTGCTTGAGGTTCTGGAAGACAGTATCTGTTATCTGAATAGTCCTCTTTATTTCTAAACTCTGAAATGTCTTCAAGAACCTTAATCAAGTCCTATTTCTACCAAACACCATATTTTAAACACAGACGGAAGCCCTTCAAGTACGTTGAACTTCATGTAGTTTTATCCATTAAGATATAGTATTAAACGAAAAACTCGAAGAACACATCTCCAAAGTGGAAACAAAAGTGGAACTCCTGGTGAGACAAAGATCAGAAGTTCAGTTATGTGCCAGTAAGTTCCTGCAGTGGAAAAGACCTACAAGAGGCATACCACTCTGTCAACTTTGTGTGTCTGTCTGAGTGTGTGACCCAGGAAACACATGCAGAGGCCCAGCCTGGCCTGAGTACTGCCCTCTCTCCAACCTAGAACAGCACTAGGCCTCACCAGCCTCCTCTGCTCCTCTCGTTCAGGATCTGAGCTCATGCCGAAAGCCCTTTCCACCAGAATTGTAGGAGGAATCTGGTGGTTTTTTACACTCATCATCATCTCCTCCTACACGGCAAACCTGGCAGCCTTCCTCACCGTGGAGAGGATGGAGTCGCCCATTGACTCTGCTGATGACCTGGCCAAGCAGACAAAGATAGAATATGGGGTAGTAGAGGACGGCTCCACCATGACCTTCTTCAAGGTTAGTTATAATTTGAAAAACCCAACAGTCTTTGCCATTGTCATGTATCATACATGTGCACATTTTGTTACTTTGCAGCTATAATGAATGTGTCAAAAATGAATAGCAAATGAGTATTAGTATTGCTCATTTATAGTATATCAATTACTTGACCACAAGATGTTGGTTTTGATGTGAGGACGCTCACACACTTAGTTTCAGTCCTGAGAAAGCTATTTAAAAGCTACAGAAGACATTGTAAAGCACTTTTCACTGGATTAGCACATTAATAGAAGGGCAAGGCAGCTATCTTAGTTCATGATAAGTACTTGAAGTTTTGCACTTTGTAGTGATTTTGTGATTTTGAACTTCTCACCAGTTATCTCATGTTTCGCCACCCAGCAGGATGGCTCTGTGGTTGTACAGTAAAAGTTAAGCAGTGAGTCATTCAGTTCGCCTCTGCCTTCCTGATAATATTCTGCTTCAATGTTATTTTTACACACACAAATTGCAAACTACAAACTAGACATGGAGGACAAGATGGTTGGTCTTGTGTGTTAAGCAATGTATGAGGTTTCACTAGCCAGTGTGTCTTTTTCTTTTGCTTTTTTTCTTGTACAACTGGCAACTGCCGAAGAATTCATAGATCCATCAATGATGGCAAGCCTCCCTGGTCCAGAGGCAGCAAAGCAGGGCTCAATCACAGTTCATTGAGCCTCAGTCCAACAGCCTTCTGTCTTATGTACATTGCTTCAAACAAACTGGACACAGGCATCAATGTTTTTTTTTCTCTTACTCTTTGCAACTCTGCCATGCAGACCTTTGTTATTCAGTGTTCTCCTGGTGGTGGTCTCATGAACATTAGTATTAGCCACTGCAGCAAAGGCCTTCCATTACCTTGATGTTACCCTGTGACTTGCCGAACCACTACACACCTAGGTATTGGTGTGAGTAGTGTTCAAATACTAATGGAGTACAAATTTCTTGTTCAAACTTTCCAGCTTGGTGAGCATCAACAACTTCTTCTAAGGCCTTCAGAAATTTCCTTTGTTTAAGCCATGACACTTGTGTAAACCTGTGTTGTCAAGATTAGACTTTGGTAATGAAGCCCTAAAGTTTAATTCATTTAATTGAACCTGAAACATGAAATTCAAATGAACTAATATTCCTAGAGGTTCACATACCTCTGCCACATACAAATATTTAATATTGTATAATTTTCAACTGTAGACAAGTAAATTATGTCTTATTTATTTATTTATGTTTATTCTATTTAGTTTTAGGAGTCAATATATGATCATATTTTGATCATTTTCAAAATTCTAAAGGATTTACACACTTTCAGGTACCTCATTAATAATTACTAATCTAATTAATTAGATCCAGCTGTTTTGGTGTTTGTTTTCAGTGCATTCACAAAGATTCATGACAATTGGAATATGCAACAAAGACAGCACACTCCTGCCCCTCTTTTCTCTGCTCTCACAGAGGGCAGGGAAGAAAAGGGCAATCAGGAGGAGGCAGGAAGAACAAGCTCCCTGGCTGAGAACTGCAGCAGTCAAGTATAAGTTAAGGATCACCTGACATTTTTGACTGGCTTTTTTTAAGCTGATACAGGTTCTTTAAAATATGCCCACAATGACTCTTAAATTGTCTTTGATCAGTCCAGAAATAGACTCTTTTGATTATAGCAACCATCATGATATACTGTAGCATGATCAGTGAAGAATACTCTTTATTTACATCAGTTACTAAAAATACAAAAACTTTATACTTAAAGTGCTGGAACCATTCACACCTACAGTGCAGGAAATCTTTTTCAAGCTAACCTGTATTTCATTGTACTGCAAACCTCATGCAGAGAACTCTCAGGTCACATAGTCATGTTTAAACCCCGGATCTTCTTGCTGTTAGGCAACAGTGCTACATTTAGACTTAGCAAATTCATTTGGCAGGCGCTTTTATCTAAAGGTACAAGGCAAAGACAGGATAAGCGTAAGGAGGTCTTGCCTAAGAACGCAATGGTAACACTTCTGCCCTTGCTAAGGTTCTGTTTGTTTTGGTTGGTTCCTCTGAGTGTAATAGCATATAAAATATATGATGTATGTCAGGGGTGGTAATCCAGGCAAGTTTCAAACCCTTCAATAAAATTTAACCCAGACTTTAGAATGTCTTGTTTTTGTTTTGATTTCTCATGCAATCCGGCGATTGCTCTCAAGATTTTGTCACACCTCGTTTCCATCCATCTGTGCAATAAGCACACATGTGCTGAGGTGCTGTTCACACACACGGGGGCATAGTAGTGATTAATATGTTTGTGTGTTTCATCTTCACACTGAAACATGCTCACACCAGTTCATTAGAAAATTGCTGTGGTGATCATTTCAGCATGCAAAGTCATGAAAACAACAGTTGGTGTAAGAAGCTGCATATGTGCTTTTAATCAATTTACTGCTAAGGTCCTTCTGCAGCCGTCATGTGCAGCTTCAGGCCAGACACTGTTAGTTACAAAGAGGTTGGCATAAATACTGCACGCAAGGAAATACTGCTGCTGATTACAGCATTGTGGTTTTGTAATTTCTTTTAGCATTTTTGTCAAATTTGTCAATTGAGGCATGTCAGTTGTGATATGTTTTAATTTTCAAAGTTTAAATGTACAGTCCCTCTAAAAAGCATTGAGCCCCCTAGGACTTCTCCTGTTTTTCTTGCACGCTGTAGTACATCAACACTGAGCCTGTGTGGCTAGAGCTTAATCAGTTTTGCATGTCTGGACAGTTTATTTCTGCAAGTGTCTACCATGTTTAGCTTTGATTGTGTGCTTGGGGTCGTTGTTTTGCTGGAAAACAAATCTCCCAAACTGCAGTTATGTTGCAGGTTTTCCTAGAGAATTTCTCTTTTATATTTGTTATACCCTCTGCCTTCATAAGCCTTCCAGGACTTGCTGCAGAGAAGCAGAGCATGATGCTGCCACCACCATGCTTAACTTTAGTGTTTGTGTACTTGCCACTTCACAAACACACACCCCAACACACTGACAGCCTATAAGTTGAAATATACAGTACAGTTACTTAATTCTGTTGAAATATATAGATGTTAATACAATACAAAAAGTAGAGCGCTGCTAAACTAATGTTTTTTTGTGGCTGTCAAAGAGCATTGCTGTGGGCTAATTACTAAAAATGAATAGTTCTGTACTCAAAGTCCACGAAAAAGAATACTGGTACGATAAAGATGAACTCATTTAGAGCAATTCTATTTTGCATACGGTGTACATATTCTGCAGACAGTGTAATAAATCATTGCCACATAGGCTGTGCACTCACCATCTTAATGTTACTGTAATATATACTACCTAAATACTAATGAACTCCTACTAAAAACATTGATTTATATCTATAAAATGTTAAGTCATATGAATGAATACATATGGCCTGCATATATACAAAATACGTCACGTCATTGTGCCATTTCTAAAAATAAGACTTACCACCAACAAGGTGGCCTATGTTTGCAGTCAAATTGCACTTAACATGTATGTCTGTTAAGACTTACATTCTACAGAGATAAAGTAATCTGGAAGTGTTACGGGAGACCTGATCTTTGTTTTCACTCATCCATGCACCTTGATCTTGACCTGAAGGTTGTCCCAGGAGCTCATTCTAAACAGTTCATTTATGCTTCAAATGTTTCTGTCAGATGTAATGAAGTTTTCTCTAGGAGTTTGTAAGATACTGCACTGATGATAATTGCACATAATGGATGGATATAAGGTCACAAAAACCTAGATAACCAGGCTAATAAGTTTGTCCTTGATAACAAGTGAACATTTGTGCCAAAAGAACCAAGTTAGAACACTTTCAATTTTCAAATAATAAAGTCAATAACAGACAAATATATGCAAAATGGCAAAATGTAAATTATTATTATGTAAGACATGATTTAGCTATAAATAAAAAGTATACATTAGGTATAAATAGTAAGTATACAGTTGATAAAAATGACATTTTGCAGTATTATGATCCTGAAATAGATACTGTCTAACTGCAAAATGTAACTGTTGATCTGAACAATTCATGTACACTGCCTTCCATATGAATACCTAGAAATAAAAGCTGAAATTTTGATCTTTTGTGTCATATGCATCTTTTGATGCCAAACCCAAATGTTTTCAGTCTACAATAGAAATACAGGAAATGGCCTCATTGTTCCAATATATTTGGATGGGAGTTTATGTGCTCATTCATATACATTAGACTACTGTCTCAAAAACAAAAGTTTAATACAACGTATTATGAAGGTAAACACAAATTTTCTAACCAAAAATGTTATACGAGGTGTTTCCTCTTTTACATTGGTCATAGGTATTCCATCACCTTTTTGCTTCAAAATATGCAATTATTATTTAAAACATGGATTTTGTGTTTACTCAGGCTGCCTTTACTTTATGTTAGATTTTGCTTGAAGTTTTAAAGATAAAATTTAGAGTGAGGTATCAGGACGAAGTCTTTTTTTTTTTTTTTTTTTTTTTTTTTCCTCACAGCACTTTTATTTAAATACAGACCCACTCTACCTACAGCAGCTGCCAACTCACTCGTTGCTTCTTTTGGTAACATGTAGCCTTTTGCTCTTATTCTTTGTTTGGGCATTAACCATTCCAGGCAGGCACAAAGGGCATTTGTCCTTCAGTGAGTCCAACATATTCTGTCTGCAAATCCTGTGTGATGTGTTTAAATTACACTGTTGTGATAATGGAGTAAGTGTTCTGATCAGACTTATCATCAGTCATAGTTGATGCAGGGCAGCGGACTCACAGATGATGTGCAAACGCATTACAATAACTACTTAAACCTAGAAAAAAAAAAATCCCAAATACTAACTGTTTGGGTAAGTATTGACTTCTGCTGTAAAATACAATTCTGATGGTGACTAATTATGTAAATGTCTGCATGGGATAGGCTCTGAATCACTGAAGCGTCTCAGGCGTCTCCCTAGCAGAAACATTCCCGATGGACTGCTGCTAGTGAATACTTTAATAAGCAAACACATGGTGCTGCTGTGTGTTGCTTGTTAACTAAGAAAACCACATTTTATTAAATACTCTTTGCTGATTTTACATTATGTGTGTGATGCTATGATGTCTGGCAGAGCCTATAACCTTTTACATGTCTGTGCCACTGAGCACCATTTCCCCAGGCTAGACAAGCCTCAATTGTTTTGCATTAGGCATAAGACAGATGGGAGGAGTCCCTTCAACATGGTGATTAAATCAAGCAGATAGAGCTTATTGGAATGATGTGCCTGATTCCTGGGAGAGAACAGAGGCAGGGTATGGAAGGCTGGAGGGATCAAGTAAAAACTGGTATATTTTACAACCTGCCATGAATAAATGCATCAGCAAGTCAAAGATAAATTACTATTTTTCCCAAAACATTTTGTCCATCAGTTTTTTTTTTTCCACTTTAAATGCTTAGTTCAACATTTAATAGTAATTTATTTTTTAACATTCACTTGTGTCATCAAACATATAAACATGAAACTGCCTTGTCAGTGGTCATATTACTTATGATGAAAGTAAAGGAGCAAGTCCTTGTTGGGAGTAACACATTTATTTTATGTACAAACACTATTTGACCATTTGGCTGTTGGCCTAAACCTCAAGCTGCTTTTGTTCCTCAGTGTAACCAAAACATTATGGTTCCACAATCATGGATGTTCATGATGACTTCTATGACAAAGAAGTGTCTACAATGGAAGTATCTGTTAGGGTTTCAACCTTAGCTCTGTAGAATTACATTATGGTGTCGCTAAAATGGATATTAGTGCATTACATCATCTACAAACGTTGACGATAGCAACATTACTAGCAGGTTGTAGCTACTTTCACCTGAAATTAGCTGAGAACACAGAAAACTGTTCTCAGACTCTCAGTTTGTGTCTTGGGTTTGCCAATCACAACATTCATGTCCCTTTGAGAAAGATACTGTGTGAATACCTCTATTGTAGCTGAGCGAACGGCTCCAGTGTGTGTGTTTGTGGGGGTGTGTCAGCACATACTGTTGCTGTGGCCCTGCTGTTTGTCAAAGTTATCAGGACTGGTCGTCCTGATTCACTGCCACTGCATAGGAATATATACGTGTTCACTGATTTATGATCAGGTTTGTTGAGGTAGAGGTAGGGGTGGCTGTGGCTCAATAGGTAGAGCAGTTGTCTGCCAATCACAGGATTGGTGGTTTGATTCCCGGCTGCCATGTCACATGCCAAAGTGTCCTTGGGCAAGATGCTGAACCCCAAGTTGCCCCTGGTGAGTCAGGTCAGCTGCATAGCAGCTCTGCCATTGGTGTGTGAATGTGTTGATGTACTTGCAGTTTTAATTAAAATGAAATAAAAACATACTGTAACATAGACACAATCACAGAAAAGAGAGACACATTTACCATCCACTGAGACACCGCTGAATCTACACTAATATTTTAAAGATATAATAATAACTTCACATGGGACTCCTGAAGAGTGCAAAACTCAACACACGGTAAACTGTCCTAAACCAGCACATGAATTTAAAATTCAATTTTTTATTTTCTGGACATGTCCCTATAAACAAAATATATAAGCCCAGAAAGGTTTTAGGCACCCTAACATTACCTTGTATTACCTTGTCAGTCAACTGAAAACACAGCCGTCAAATCAACATGTGGCCAATCTTCATGACATCTGCTCTCATCATGTTTAAACCAAAACCAACCCTTTAACATATTAGCAGACAACTTCATAAACGTGGTCAGTCACACATATATTAACAAGGTGCATGGCTATATGCCATAATTTTAAATGGTGTATTTGTATCAATGGTTTTTTCATGTAACTCTGTGGTATCTCACTGCTATTACAGGAAGAAATAACCAAAATGCAACTGGCAGCATCTCGGCAAAATTGCAATATCTTTTTCAAATCTGCCATCATGTAACCGAAATGTTAATGACATGAAAACCTCTGGCAGCACACTACTAAACCATTTTGCATAATAAACATGATTGATTAAAAAGACCTTAGGCATATTCTGCCGTGAGTGGAATTTATTTATTTTTATTCTACTATAGTTATCGCCAAGCTACATAGTGATAAAAAATTCAATTAGTTTTGGAGGGGACATTTTGTCTTTCTCGCAAGAGCCCCGCAAGGATCATCAAGGTTTTATTTCTCTTCATGTGAAATGAAGCTTGTAGTAGATAAAGAGTGGAAATCAATGTGAAGTGTGCAGAATAGGTTTTTCTGTTATAGCCACTTGTGTTTAGTGTTGACTGCGCAACATAAACAGTGTGCAATGTGTAATATCTGTGTAACAGAATTTTTCATAAAGGTGCTGACTACATTTTGTGACATCCCCCCCTAGTCTTGGTTTCTTTTGATTAGGCCTTTTCAAAAAGCATACAAAAACACAATAAAATTTTTTTCATTAAAATCAGTCAATCAATTTTACTCAAATAAAAATACAGTTGCACTACATACAGTTATACAGCCTAGAACATAAAGTACATTAGAATATGAATTAATTGCATTTCTATGGAAGGATACAAGTAGCCTTTGTGTCCAAACCAATACAACTGAATATCAATTGCAAATATAGCCTTGTGAATAGAGCTTAGAAATGAATTTTAATTCCTAAGCTCTATTGTATGTGTCATTTTAATGACACTGTCTACACTTAGAGGCTATTTTCACAAAGTGTACATCAGGACTGACACCATCAACTGGAGGTCATTATTAACAAAACCAATAATCTTGTGGTAGACTACTAGAGGAACAGTCTGTTCATCAATGTTATTAACCAGAGATGAAGTAAAGAGGATGGATTTGTTTGTGCCAAGGTACCTGTAGGAAGATATTGTTTTGTACAGTCATAAGATACATTGAACAACCTTGAACAAAAACAATTTAATCAGTTCATATAAGAGATTTTTCTGGTATTACTTTAGAGTTAAAAGAACTTTCACTGCTACTATCTAATGTACCAGGAGAAGAGTGACAGAAGAGATGGGAGATGAAGAGATCACCACCAGGTGGTGATCAGTTGACAGCTCTGCCCTTAGAGTGCCCAAGACAAATGGTCGAAGGGCAGTTGAAACCATCACAAAGTCCAATAACAAACCCAGCTTGGGTACAGATAAGGGAGAACGTACCTCACAGTCATGCCCTTCCAGGTGTCACTGCCACTGCCCATGAGGGCGTTGAAATCCCCCTCTGTACTTGGACTTGGAGTCCCCAGACAGAGACCCATCTCACTGTAGGCAAGTCCAGAGTAGAAGAGGGTCCAACCTTTCTTAAGGAGTTGGTATCCAGAGTCTAAGCTGTGAGTCGAGGTGAGCCTGACTAACTCTAGCTGGTACTGCTCAACCTCCAGCATAAGTTCAGGCTCTTTACCCACAGCGAGGTGACATTTCATGTCCTAAAAGGGCATGTTTATGATTCAACTCTATTCATAAAAGATTTGTAAATTGCTCATGGTCTGGCCCGTCACCTAGGACCTTTTTGACTTGGGAGACCCCTGCAAGGGGCTTTAGGCCCCGGCTACATAGCTCCTAGAGTAGTAAAATAGCAGATTTTCAGTAATTTTGTTAAAGATATCCAACATCCATGCATCTTAGGTGAATTGGTCATTTCTAATTGCCCATAGTGTTTATGATTGTTTGTCTCTATATGTTAGCCCTGTGATGGACTGGTGACCTGCCAGGGTGTACCCTGCCTCTCACACGATGACAGCTAGGATAGGCTCCAGCACCCCTGAAGAAAATTAATGGATGGGTGAATATCCAATCTGCCCAGCTTCAGAGTGTTCATCTAACTCCACCATACAGGTTCCCCTGAAGATACATTTTAGCTTTGGTTATTTAATCCAGCACCATTAGGTCAAAATATTGATTAGTACAACTTTTATAATGGCATTTTCTGCACTCTGTTGATGTTTTGTGCTATTTAACAAGCATTAGCATGCTAACACCTCTCCAATCAAGAGCAGTTGAATGGGAATGTTCTTCTGGTCTTTATAAATATGCTGGTTGTCTGATTATCTGCGTGTTTTTTTGAAAGAAAGTTACATTGAAGCAAAGAAGAAAAACAGGACAACATTGTTCAGCAGAAGCAAACGAGTGACAACTGTATCAGGCAGGCAATGAATTGACAAAACTTGCTATGACATTCTTATTCTAATTCTTATACATATTCTGCATTCTCCATTATTAAGGGATTTGTACAATTTTTGGGGTTTGTTTCAGCAGCTATTTAGGAGTATCTATTGTTTTCTCACATGGTTTAAGTGTAATCAGCTCTGGAGCCCTGTGTGGAGACTCTAGGAAGCCCACCATGCCTCTGTGCTTGACTTGGAGTGTAGATGGTTATCTGACTCTCCGTGTATTCACAGCCACTGCTCTCCCCTTATCAGCAGTCTGAAGCTTGCATGCTCAATCGCCTGATTTGTCAAGGGTGACTCTGAAAGATTCTGATAGGCACTCCGCAAATCACCCAGTTGATCTAAAATATCGACCAGCCACAAAAAGTCATTACACACAATAATGGCGGGCAGGACCTTGAAGATGTGACTTAATTAGGTTTCAAATGGCTTCAAAAATGCCTTCAAATCTGCTCCCCCGGAGAGTAATGTGCTCTTGGATTTTTCTCAGTGATTACAGGTGTAGAAAGTGAGTCACACTGGTACTGTCAGCACCATGGCTGTGCTTCACTATTGGTGATAACAGAAGCACAGACATCAGAGATGTGGTTGTGCAAATTCTACTATTGCTGCTGTTTAATATGCATACCTGTTTGAATATATATAATAATCACAAGTGATAATGACTTTGAATCAAATGTAAAATGCAAAACAAGTTCTGCTCAAACAAATGATGTTTTTCTCCTAATGAAACTTGGAAAGCAATCGAAAGATTCTGAAGGTCTTTTGGGGGTTTTATGCATTTGGTAATATGTAAATTCGTGTTCTGCTTGTCATTGTTTCTTTTAGTTGCTCAAAACATCATAACTGCTGAGACTGAAATAATTCTTCATTAACCTCCAACCTAGAACTGCATATTCATCCAAACACAGTATAGTGTTTGTGACTAATGAATGAGACATCATTGAATTTTATGTTGGTTTCTGTCTAAATATTTTGGATTTCTTCTCTTACTCTCAATTCCATTCCATGTCTCTGCACAGAAAACAAAGATCTCCACCTATGATAAGATGTGGGAATTCATGAGCAGTCGGAGGCACTCAGTGATGGTAAAGAGCGTTGAGGAAGGCATTCACCGTGTGCTTACCTCAGACTACGCATTCCTTATGGAGTCTACAACCATCGAGTTTGTCACACAGCGCAACTGCAACCTTACCCAAATCGGAGGCCTCATTGACTCCAAAGCCTATGGGGTTGGAACACCAATGGGTATGTACGCTACAATTATAATACACCAACACACAAGCTCTTATGCTTGTAACATATCCTACTTATTGCACAGGCAAATAAGAGAAAGTTATAGGGCATAGGCAAGCAAACTTTAAAAAAAGGCCAACCGAAATCTTTATGAAGTTTCTTTCTTTCTTTTTTATTTATTTTTCTTTTGTTATTCATTTGGGTTGGGATGTGGTGACTGTGCAGGCCTTAGCATATGATTAATTTTCATTGTTGGGAGATGTGTCATCATAGGATAAAGGTGATCACTGAAAACAGTTTTGCATTGATTTGCAATTACCCTTAGGTAAGGGGACAAGTGGAACTAAACTACTCCAGCAAAATACCTCTGAAGCATAACCATAGCAACCAGATCTCTTCACTTGAGGGGGCAAGCATTCCTGGTTTCTCTTTTGTCCCCCATGTCTTGTAGTGTATAAATACCTATCTATGTAGGTATGTACAAACCCTTCATAAGTTTCCAAAAATTAATGTGTTGCAATTAGGCCTGAACATTCTGGATAAAATTTTATTATAAAATTACGATCACAAAGCTTTTACTATTATTTATTGCTGTGAAGAAACAATATGATCATTACTGAGCTGTCTAAACTGTTCTAAACATAAATTTAAACCTGGAGCTTTGTCTTTTTCTAACACTTCAATGTCTTTCTGTGTGTGTACTTGTCCAATGTGAGGACCTGGGCTAGTTTTATACCATGGGAGTGAGAACATTTGAGGAAATGTCTTTGCTTTCTGGTTTTCGCAAGGGCTGTTTGAGGGTTCATTTATTTGAGAGTTTATTTATTGTTAAGGTTGAAATTACATTATGATCTTGTTCCCCACATATAACCAGCACTGAAACATTTAGTTAAAATGGTACTGTAGTTTAGTGTTTACACTATAGGGTTAGGGTTACACTATACTATATCCCATGTGGGGAGATGATTAGCTGGTAAAATTCTGGGGCTACATCCAGCAGGCAGTAGACAGCATGAGAGAAAAAGGCTAACACAAAATTGTGAATATTGTTGGTATGCATGGCATATTTGACATTATGAATGAAGGTGCAACATTTGATTACAAGACTCCACAGCAGATTCCCACAATCCTGTTTCAAATGCAGTGAGAGAAATGAGAAATAGTTTAGTTGCTGTGGTATTCCCACCGGACGACAACTTAACATAATGCCCTGATGCAAAAAGCTGATCTCTAGCTGTTGTATTCTACTATATGTTTATTTGGTCATATTTTTCTTTCTCTCTTCTCTTTCCACTCACCCCAACCGGTCGAGGCAGATGGCCGCCCACTATGAGCCTGGTTCTGCTGGAGGTTTCTTCCTCTAAAGGGGGTTTTTCCTCTCCACTGTTGCCTAAAGCTTGCTCAAATGGGATTGTTGGGTTTTCTCTTTAATTTTTTGTATAAATATTTTCTGTAAGGTCTTAAACCTTACACTGTAAAGTGCCTTGAGATAACTTCTGTTGTAAATTGGCACTATACAAATAAAACTGAATTGAATTGAATAGTTTTTTAAAAGCAAGGTGACTGTTTGGAAAATATTAGGCTTGAACCACAGTTTAATACGTAACTATTATATTGTTTGCTGCATGGATATTACTCTATGCAAACACCAAAAGCCAACAATTTGTCAGTATCTCTGTACTTGCTGACTTTAGTAGTCGTTCAATGGCACTCATCTTTGACCCTATTGTTTCCTGCTGTAGGCATACAATATTTTACAATAACTTTTTTAAAAGGCTTAATAATTTTCTAAACCGTTGGGCATGGTCATCTTTAGCAAATGTTGCTCAAACAGGAAGAAGTCTAAGACTGGTGTGTGAGTTGTCTACTTAAAATGGACTATGGTGTTTGTATTCATTGCAATGAAGAAACATGTTGCAGTGCACTTGTCTTGGCAGTGTTTTAAATAGTTTGGACAACAATGACATAGACAACTAAGATAGCATGCTTACACACACAGTACCTGATAATGAAGTTGAGTTGAATTGTTTTTTTTTTTTAATAGGATTTTGTCAAGGACCAAGCAATGAGGCCCAAGAAAACCTAATGCAGAAAGCAAGAAACAAACTACATAATTTATTAACATTAAGGACTTGAAAATAAAAACCTAGAAAGAACTAAACTCAAAAATAGTTTGAAATTAGGATCCTATAACCCTATATTCTGAGATTAAACCTCTCAATACTGAGCCAAATATTAACTATTAACAAATAATAACTGAACTAACTACTAGTAATGTTCAGCTCAAAGATGGTTGGACACATGGTTAGACACAGTATTTACCTTTAAAAGCAGATGTACAGTAATATGACAAGTTGTTTTGATACCTCACTTCACAACTCGAAAAATCAAATGACCAATATTATGTGACACTGTTATTGAAAGAGGTTTCAAACTTGTTTGAAACATCAGATGTGTTTTTAAATTTGCTTATTTAGAACAGTACAGTCTATTTTAAAGGGACCTGATGTCATAATACAGAATGTATTGATCAAAATCTCTATATCTTTTTTCAATGTTTCACGGTCTCAGGTTTATTTCAGCTATTTAAATGGTCAAGTATTTGATTTCACTGGTCAAGTATTATTTCACTGAACTATATTGTTTCAGTGCTTTAGAAAGCTTCAATTTCTCCACCACTAACTGGTGTAACACAGTGACACACATGAAGACAAAGGCTAGCCTGAACAGACAGAGAACAGGGATACACATTTAATCCTATGTTAAACATGAACATCTACATCTATCTAAGTAAAACAAAATTAGTAGTAGAAAGTATTTCTAAAACAAGTTTCTGAAACCAAATATAACAAGCAAACATAAATCCTTGAAAGATGTTTAAATAAATCAAAAACTGACAAAAAAAACTAAAGTAAAAGTAAAACAAATAAACATGAACAAACAAACAAACAAACAAACATTAAGACCGAATGTCACCTATCCTTCCCTTAATTCTTCAGAATTGTCCAGCGTTTTGTTTTTAGCCATTTTTTGGTCTTTTTGTTGTAGAACACATGACCTGCGACTGAGACCAAGCATTCTGACAATGGGCAGCATGTTCAGCTCCACAATGCCTTGGTAGTCTTGAGATTTCATTGTACTCTGCACAGATTTAAGACACCCTGTGCCAGGTACAGCAAAGCATCCCCAGAATATAACCAAGCCTCCCGTATGTTCCACAGTAGATATAGTTTTCTGTTATTTGTATACTTCATTTTTTCATCCGTAAACATAGAGCTGATGTGATTTGTTTCCAGTTTTGTCCAAGGCACATGTGGCTTGTTAATATGCATTTGGCAAATTCTGGCAAAGTCTTGCTTTTTTTACGATTTGCATTCACCAATGGAGTCTTTCCCGCATATCTTCTGTCAAGTCCACTTTGGCTCAAATAGTGACTGATGGTGCGATCTGACACTGATGTACCTTGACCTTGGAGTTCACGTGTAATCTCTTTGGAACTTGTTCTGGGTTATTTAGTTACCATTCGTATTATCTGTCTCTTTGTCATCATCCTTAGCTTTCTCTGGTCAACGTTTAGTGTGGTACACCCTATGATACCAAAAAGCACAGTGACCACTCTTCCCTCTTTAAAAAGGCAGACTAACTGATTGGAAGACACCTGTGATGCTAATTATAGGACACACTTTAGTTTAACATGTTCTTATGGTCAAATTATTGAATCTTTTTTAGACATACTGTCATTTTTGTCCAAACCAGTTTAGTTTGTTGTTAAAATGCTTCTGTTGAACCTCAGCTCAAAAGCTATAGTTATATTTTAGTAGTTTTCATGTATTATTATTTTGTCAGTTTCAAGTTATTTCTGTGAACATTGTGGGTTTTTCTTTCTTTAATGGAAGTGCACCAACAATTTTTTCCATCTCCATATATGGATCACCTAGTGTAGGTTCTACACTGCTCATGAATGTAGCACACAAAACAAAGGCTGATAGACTGTTTCATCTCCTTAATTTATTAAAAGTCAGGAAGCTCAGGTTTTGATCTAGCATCAACATTAAAGACATGACAGAAAATAATCAAACATACATAGTTAATGCTTAAAAGTTATTTCAGTGACCATTGTGGGTTATTCTTTCTTTAAAAGAAGGGTACACAGTTGGAGTATCCAATTGGAGTTGATATCAACATGTAACACATTTTTAAGGACTTGAACTTGGATTTGATCCAAAAACAATTTGATTGGAGAAGTGTCATCGGTAGTTTATTAGCTAACCCAACAATGACCTGCATCTGCATCAGAAATCTCCCTGTGTGGAGGACAGATGATATTCAGTCGCTGTATCCTCCAGACAAATCAGGGAAATGTCCTCTAGGAAACTGAGTGGTGGCAAGGTCATTTGCTCTTGTTTGTGTATGCTCTGCTGGTCAGCCATAGACGGTAATTTGAGCGACTGTTTAGCTGTGTGTGAAAACAGTGGAGGTAGGCTATATTTGCTTTGGGTGATTGCATTTCCTGACTGATGTGCTCCTTTTGACGGTATGCTACTGTTTGTGTGTGTGGGGGTATGCATTTTTCTAGGTGACTGCATACTTTACTAAAGCATAAAATGTGCATTACACATAGTTTACTGCTTTCTGTCACATACACATTTATTTGTAATATACATGTACAGACAACAACATTTGTTGTTTATACAAAAAAAAGGGACGTAAGCATCATTACTCTCTTGTGGCCCAATGCCATGCAGTCATAACAAGGTATTACTAATCCTATTCTTTAAGTACCGTTTACCATTTGCAGTCTGTATTCCCTTATAGCTGGGCCATTTGCCACATATGGTCCAGATGGTAAGTATTTGGACAGTTACACATCTTTGTCCTTCAGGCTCTGTGTGTCAGCACAAATTCAGTTTCAAAGTACTACATCACACTAGTCTCTTTTTCTTTTTTCTTTTGACAGAGGAGCGTGTGATATCTAGCTCTTTTAACACATACTGTCTAAACTGCAAGGTTTCAAAAGAAATTGTATGCTAGCAATTCTTTCTTGGGCTTGAACTGCATGCGTTTTTCAGTTTAGTTCATCTCCCAGCTGTGGTGCATTTGCTATGGTGCTTCTAAACTCTACTAAGACACTGCAACCTTTCATATGTCATATGTTGTATGATTGGGAGAGACTTACTACTTTTTTTTGTAAATGCCCAAAACACCCATTCTTTTAAAGTTTTATGTATTTGATTTCCCAGGAGTGCAGTATCCATTTTACAAACATTTTGCCATGCCTCATTGGGCTGTCCATTAATTGCCAGGTTCTTACTGTCCAAACTTTGAAGTGTTTTTAAACAAGATGTTGAACCTGTGCATTGCACAGCTACTGGTTTGAGTATTTGAATTAAAGGAATTTTTCTTTCTCTTGAACTACAGTATAGTTCCTGTCCTCAGAGCAGCCTGCTCTGAAGGTAGTGCCATCTGTCAAGAGGCCCAGCAGTAAGACAGGGAGGATTTCAATGTAAACAAAGTTAATTTCATTTATTTATTTAATTATTTATTTATTTTTCATTATTATAATTTTCAAATGGTTTTTAGTAGAGAAGTGCTGTGGAAGCCTCCTGTGACACAGACTCAAAGAACAGCACTGACTGTAGTGCTGAGATAATCCCTTTTAAAGGTTTTTTAGTGAGACACTCCCTTCGTCACCAGTCAGAGAAGGTAATTTACTGAGCGAGTGCGGATGTTAGTGACTTTTTGGCTGTCATTGCCTCCATTTGTAGTAAACACAACACAATTTTTTTATAGCCTAAGTATTGTGTTGTGTCCTGCACACTCTGGATGTGCCGCACCTTGCATAAACATCACTATCTTCTATTTTGTATTACATATTTAAGAAAAACATAACATGTACTAGCATGTAATATGTTAGTACATTTTTATTTATTATTCCTTTTGTCAAATAAGGTTTTAAAATGACATATACAATAAACTAAATACAGAAGAAACTATCAAATCATTGCAAATAATGTTGCTGTGGTTTGGGGCTTCATTCACACAGTAAGAGAGAACTGCATGTCACCCAGTGTTACAGCATAACACAAAACATATGCTAGTGTGTAGTTCAACCTTTTAACCAGTCTAGACTAATACTGCAACTAGAAACATTTACACAAGTGATAATGTCTCTGTTCAGAAGGGGTTGGGTGAAGTTGGATACTACAGCCAGCTATTTAGAAGGCTAATGCAAGATTGATAACACAGTGGTGCCTGACATTCCTGAGTCAAATAAGAACCTGTTGCTCAGTAGTTTCCCGTGTGAATTTTAAATTAAATCCCATTTAAATAAGCCAAAACGCAGGTGTCCAACCACGTTTTCTCAGACTGAAGAAGCTACTTGGATTAGTAGTACAACATTTCAACTTAACAAGAAGGAAGTTCAGTTGCCATCACTCAGCTTCTAGATAACTTCACCTGAAATGGTGGAGAAGCTTCACCAATACAATCACAAAATTACTTCCAGGGAATATAATCTAATCTGAAAGGGAAAACTCCCCTCCAAAAAAGCCTTTAGGGAGAAAAATAGCCTTAAGAAGAGCCAAGGGTGGAGAGATCTCAGGGCAGACAGGCGAAAAATAGATCTTTAAAGGCTGAAAGATTGGAGCACACTGAACTGTAGATGTTCTGTCTACTGAACACAGCAGTCACAGTAGATTTATAGTTATGACAATCAGAAAGACAGTCTTATAGACTATAAACATAAATTCAGAAAATGATCAGGGAGGATCTTAAGCAACTTCCAGGTGGCGGTAGAAGACAGGAATGGACCCATACCACCTTCACTTCTTGAAAAGAGGGCAGTTTATGTAAACACACAAAAGACAGAACCAATGACACATCATTCACACATTTAAAACAAAAGGACAAACATACACATTGGGATATACAGGACAGTAACAAACAGGAGAAAGACAGGAAAACCCACTACTGTTTGCAAAGATCTAGAGTAGATCCAACCTACTGAAATGAGTTACTAACCCCCAGGAGAAGGAGGGAGGTCCCTGATTGAGTGAACAGAAGATGGAATTGGAGAGTGAGGCACACTGCTTGGATGTGCGTGCATGGGATAGAAATATTCATTGACACTGAAATTACAATCATCACTAATTGAAAATAAACATTCCTTTGGATTTTCAAGGTTAGAAAATTAGACACTTTGATGTAAACTGGGGAGTTATTCTGCAGTAAAAGGTCCTGCTGCCGTCTGACTTGCTTATAACTCAGCCAGGAGTGGAGACCACGAGTATAAGTTTTACAGCGATCAGTTTCTCAGGTATGAGGACAAGCAGGCAGTGCTACAGAAAGCAAAATAACTCTCTCCAAATGTCTATTCAAATGAGCACTATTCAGATGTGCCTCAAAAATGAAAGAACCTCTGCCAATTTTGAGAACTGCTAAAGAAAGATAGTCACATATCCACCATG
The DNA here is from genome assembly GCF_900324465.2 of Anabas testudineus. NCBI lineage: Eukaryota > Metazoa > Chordata > Actinopteri > Anabantiformes > Anabantidae > Anabas > Anabas testudineus. The sequence goes on from NC_046625.1 coordinate 23,121,472, forward strand.
ACAAGTCAAAAATGACTCAAAGTACTGCACATCCAAATGTAATGCCAGGGGTGGTGCTTTTGTGGAAATTGGAAGAAATCTATGTAAACTGGTTACCAGGGACATAGTTATATTGGTAATCCAATAAAATAAGGTAAGTTTAAGTGCAGTCGTACTGCAGATGAGACATATTTATACATATTTGCATATTTGTTGATTTTGAGGTTTAAAGAAAGTATGGACATTTTTCTGTGACGGTATTCATACAAGAATGTAAAATTGCAATTGGTGATGATAAACCAGATACAAAGCATGTTCTTGTACAGAAACAAGAAAATGGCATAAAATAATTTCTGGTTATAACTGAACATACACACACACACACACACACACACACACACTTTGTCAACAGGTGATTAAATTGAGTCACTGGCTGTACTACCATCACAGGTTTCATTTACTCATAGTGCACAGGCAGCTTGCACAGCTGCTGTCTCCTCCTCTGCCCTCCCTGTAAGCTTGTGAGGCCAGTCAGAGAAGGGCCCCTTTTCTCTTTGTCTCTCTCCTTGATCACTATCAATCTTCATTTTGCTTCATTAGGCTCCATTAGTCACACAAGGAGAATTGTCTGTGCTGCTTGTCGGCAGGCTGCTGTGCTTCCGGTCTTCAGTCAGGCTGTTTAGATTCACCTCACAAAAAGGGTTGTGTGTGAGATAGGAAATCTCTAAAGCTGTGAACTGTGGTGACATAGCCGCCCTAACCCCCAACCCTTAATCCTCCACCTTCCAAGCACAGTAGGATATAAGTGATAAAGAAAGAAAGAATACTAGCCAGAGCTCATAAAGAATGGAAAAGTTGCAGAGACATAAATAAGAGTCACACATTTTTTATCAATTAATTGAAATTGAAATCATTTATTATTGCTGTATTGGTGTGCACATTCATACATCAAGGGTCTTTAGTTATTTCATTATTTATAAAAATACTTTTATGGGTAATGTATTTACACCATGGGCCCTAGGTATACCCCCCAGTAACTATAATATTTAATAATGGTAACGATCTGAACACTCTCCCTTTATTTTAAAATCTTAATGAATGTGACCAAGAGCAGATAATGAGTTCACTGACAAGATCAGAAATGTGACACTCACTTGATTCTGAAAACCGTGTGCTTCTCCAGCATCTTTTTAATAGAATTAGATCTCGTTTGGGTCTCTTCTCGTAGCTTATTTGATCACAACGATTCCCTGACAATTACAGTGATTACCATGTGGCTCTACATTCATTCCGTGATGTGAGCACTTATAGTTCACTGGACAGACAAACTTGTTGTGAGTACTAAGCTAATTCAAGATCTATGTACAATTTTTATAAATCCAAAAATATTTTTTATATTTACACATATTTCTATGCTGCCCTTCATGTTGCGTCCTTGTTTTAACATGCAAATCAAATGCAGAGAAAAGAGAAAGAACCTGTTCTGGCACTGTTTCATGTTTCATGTTTCATGTACTCTTACTCTGCTTTATACAGTGGCAAGACAAAGTATGTAAACCTTTTGGAATTTCATTGTTTCCTGCATTATTTGTCATAGAATGTGATCTGATCTTCATCTAAGTCAAGAGTATTATATAATACAATGTGCCTAAAGTAATAACAAAAAAAATCTTCCATGTCTTTATTGAGAAACAATAAAAAACTCACAGTACAACTGGAAAAACTATGTGAACCATTTGAATAATGACCTCAAAAAAGAATATTGGAGTCAGATGTTAACATAAGTTTAAGAAAATTAGTTTGGAGGTGTGGACTAGTACTTTGCCAAAAACATTTAAACTTTTTTTAATTTGCGCTGCACAAAAAGAAATCCTTCTGTGAGCCATGCCTCACCAAAAGGAGGTTTCAGAGAATCTACGATCAAGAATTGTTGATTTACATAGTAAAGAAGAAGTGGACGGCCAGTCAAAATGACCCTAAGATCACAACAAACACTCATTCATGAGGTGAAGAAGCAACCCAGAGTGACAGCCAGAGATTTGAAGGCATCATTGGAACTGACTAACATCAGTGTTCATGAGTTTACAGTAGCCTGACGTTTGCAAAAGAGCACATTCATGTTTTGAAACTATATTGAACTATTTGGAAAGAACACACAGCACTACATTAAGGGCACTGCATACAGTATTATCATGAAAACCATAATCCTAATTGTAAAGTATGGTGGAGGAAACATCTTGTTTTGGGCCTGCTTTGGTACATCAGGGCCTGGCCAGCTTGCAATGACTGTGGGGAAGCTTCAGCATAATGTGGAAATGGCTTAAAAATCAGAATGGCTTAAAAATCAAGATTCACCTTTTGGAGGGGCCAAGTCAGAGCCCCGACCGTTGCCACTGTATCTTATTCTGGATTAATGATGACATATCACTTCACTCTCCATTCTCACTCTCCACTCTTGCCTGTATTGAAGGATTAAACGCCTCTTTTAAAGGCAAATGTGTAGATGCCTGTTTTCAGCTCACAAATTAACATATTCTATTTAGCACAAGGACAACAACACATTTTCCATCCAGCTGTCAAATTCTCACTAGATTTTCAGTCTCAGTGAGGTTTGATTGATCACTTCCAGGACACTTCAGCTTGTCTCTTAAAGCACGACAGTGTGCAGCATCCCATTTGCATTCCTGCTTTAACAAGATATCTTAACTTTTTTTCTCCTTATGCATTGCCATCTGATGCCTAATCAGTTTGAACATAAAATGTAATAGAAATGTAATTTCCACCAGCACACATTTATTTTTATTTTTTTCACAGAAGATATTTATTTAGCTAATTTTGAGAAGTTAATGCTAAAATTGTTATTCTGTTTTTAACAATATTTAAAGTAGCATATAATAAAACATAAAACAATATGTACGTACGTAGTTTGTCATATTACCCATCAGTCAGTTGCCTATAGCGCTTATCCTGTAGATCAGGGGTGTTTGGCTAAAAGTCTATGAGTCTATGAGTTTGTGAATAGATTTTCTGTTCTGATTTTCTGAAGTCTGTTTTCTTGTAGATGTTTTCACTTGTTCTAAACCTAACCACTAACCATGTAATAAAATTCTTAATACGAAACTCAGATAGAAACCTTTGTGGGTCTGAACTCAGACTAGAGTCTGCAAGTTGGTTAGTCATTGGGCTCTGGAGCCAATATCAGCTGACATGGCATAAAATATGGCATATTCTGAACGAGCTGTCTATCACAGGGCAGACAACCAGTCACACTTATGTTCACACCTAAAGGCAGTTTAGAGTCACCACTTGTCATTCATTACTCATTGTCTGTTACCTTAATTATGAAAATGTTTATTTATTTTATTATTATTATTTTATTATTAATTATTATCACCATTATTTCATTTTATTTTTTCAGTTCATATAGTCATTTTTTCAATGTATTTGCCCAAACCTAACCACATACAGGACACTACAGTCAATCCCAGGTCTGTCCTTTGATAGTCCTGCACATTGTTGCACTGAAAAATAGTCATTACATAATTACAATGGCTGCAAAAACATAATTACACTCTAACTGCATAGAAATGTGATGTTTTGATTGGTTAACATTGCTCCTCCATGCAGATCTGACAAAGGACTCACAAACACTAAAGAAGTAGAAACCACGCACAACATTCCCACACTGAGAGAAGGGACAAACAGACAGGACAGAGACATTAGAGGAAGCTCAAGATCCTGGTGGACTAAGAGTCAGATCCAGCTCAACTGGACATCCAGGCATTAAGAAGCAGAAAGCTCCATGCGTAGCCTATGATCCAGCACAGAGATCCTGAGTGGATAGGGGTTAGGGAAGAGGGAAAAAGGCCATTTTCACATACTACGCTGGACTGTGTCTGAAGAATCAGGTCTGGGCATTGTGCTTTTTCTCACAATAGGACCTTGTCTGTGTCAGACACATTTTCACTTGGGAAAATTGTCTATTTGGTTTTGGCAAGAGATGGTCTCTGGGTAGAGTGTGGAGGAGGCAGGACATGACATAACAAGAAACCGGTACTTTGATGTGTTACAGCAAATCAAAGTCACACGATTAGGAATAATGTGTTTACTAAAGGAGAAAAGCAAGATACAACTCCAGAATCCATGGTAAATATTTACCATACTATCTGGTGTTTTGCTGAGCTGATCAACTTAAAGGCAGTATCATCATCATGCCCACTTACTCGCTGTGTATTTTATGAGCAGTTACCTCTTGTATTCTCACAGTGGCTCAATTGGACATTACTCAGAGGTTGTATTAAGGAGCTTTTAGGGTAATGTCTGCTTAATCATATTGTGTTCTCTTATACAGATCCTCCAGGTAGCGTCTAGAAGAGTTTAGGGTTTCTGTGCATATATAAAAATGGCTAGGGAGAAATGTGCACAGCATTGACACTAATAGATAAATATTGGTACTTTTCCAAAAATTATTTAATTGTTCCAACTGCACATTTACTTAAAATATAGCTGATGAGGCTTCTTGCTCTGAACTATCAGCACAAGTGTTAGACTGATCATTGTGACACTTTGATCCACAGGCCATGTGACTCTAAAAAGCATTTGTTTTGAGCCTGTTATTTGTAACTAGGTATGAAGGCTGTACTCTATTACAGCCAATGCCCGTCTCACAATGCCGTCTGGTTTCTGGTGGAGGCTCTGATGTTGTCCAGTATTTTTAATTTCCAATTAGTAATCCAATTACGAAGGAAACAATGTTGCTCTGTTTTCAACTTAGACAGGAGACATCAGATTGTTCACCCACTTCATGCTCCTGTGAATGTGGGGTACTACACCCTGCCAAAAATCACGAGGCAAAGTCTCGACTCTGTGACACAGTGCTCATGTTCGTTTTGCACACAATATCACAGCCGAGGTTTTTTCCATTTGCTATGATCAGGCAGAGCTGGCTTGGTTTCAAGGTTGTCTGTTTCTTTGTTGTAGCGAGTGAATTATCTGACACACATTGGCTTGTTGTTACACTCTAGAGTTGAAGGTATCTGCTGTGGATGGCAATGAATAACAAGGAGTTCACATTTGCCATCAACACAGTGATAGATGCTTTTTGAAACATGCTGGCCAGCATTCTCTTAAATAAAAAGGCACATACCAGAGGCCCTTGGGCAGAGATGAAGAACACAAGAGCTGTTAAGAAGTGTGAGTGTGGCTTTGTGACCATGACCATGCCATCATGATGCTGAGGGCTGCAGCTCAAAGCTCAGTTACAGCAGGGGAGCGTAGCTCATTATTGTCACTCTTTAGGGTCTTTTGAGACCACCACAGAATACTGTTGCTAAACCAATTCTGCATACTAATCAGAGATTACATCTCTGATGTCTTCTAATTTAAACATGTATTTCCCCCCTTTATTAGGTATTATTAGGTTTTGTTAAATAATTAAAGCTGCATTCATTAATTAATTTGTGTGCAGTGTAAATGCAATGGGCGGAATTGTGAAGGAGAGAAAAGGAGTTAAGTGGTTGCTGCAAAAACAGAAGAAAGCAGATAATTTATTGGGTGCTCTGCAGACATCTCACATTGGCAGAAGGGAACTTTAGGGGCTCACTTTGGGGATGTTAGCTTAATAAACCAGGGAAGGAACTCACAATAAAGACATTAGCACAACTGGTTTTAATTAGACAACTATACAGGTCGAATAAGTGCAAATATGAGCCCCACATATGCATTTTAGGTTTATTACTTTTGTGATGTTGGGCCCATGGGGACAGTGAAATGGTAATGCTAGACATTAGCATTATTATTTTACAACGTTATAACGTTGCACTCAATAAAATTAAGTGGAATGTAGACTGGAATGTACTAAATGATTACTGAAATATAATCGGGTCTCAGCAAAGTAGACTGGTTGAACAAATGTAACCGTAGGTAAGGACATCAGGAGGACATTGAATAGAGAAAACAGCACTAAGAAACACAAAATAGCAAACATATACAGGTGAGATTGGTCGAAAATGTTGAAATCTGAACATGTATGTTGGTTTCATAAACCAGACCGTCATGAGACAGGTTAGTTTTCCCCTACTGAAGATGTGTTGTTGCATTAGTAATCCTAAATCCCAGTATGTTGGTTTTATAAACCAACATGTCCCCCAGTATGTTGGTTTTATAAACCAACATACTGGGGGACATGAATGGCTGTATCAAATTTCAAATTTCAGCAATCCATTCAACAATTTAGTAAATCTTAAATGTTTTAGATGTTTAAAGTTTGCCCACCAACTTCATCACAGCAGATTTACACTACAACAGCACTCCTTTTTGTGTGATATTGTTAAATATAGGCCATATATATTTGATGAGCATATAATAGCTATAAGAGTTATGTGAATCTGAATTAGAACTGGAAATATTAAAAAAAACATTTTGCACAAACAAACATACATTCATTCTGATTACGATTATTAGTTAAGGACAGTGCATGTTCTCAGACATTTTGTACAGTGCATTCAGAAAGTATCCACATTTTGTTGCAGCTTTATTCCAAAATGTATTACATGGCTTTACATTAATTATTATTATTATTGGAAATCTTTACAATCTCATTTAAAAAAAAAAATCACATCTACATAATTATCCACAGCCTTTGCCATGACACTCAAAATTGAGCTCTGGTGCATCCTTTTTCCACTGATCAGCCTTGAAATGTTTCTATAAATAAGTTGAATGGACATGATTTAGAGGCAAACATCTGTTAATTTAGGATCCTACAGGATGACAGTCAGGGAACTCTGAGATAGGATTGTATCAAGGCACAGATCTGGGGGAAGGGTGCAAAAGAACACTTCTGCAACATTAAAGGTTCCAGTAAGCAAAGTGGCCCCCATCATCCAGTTTGGAAACACCAGGACTCTTCCTAGAGCTGGCTACCCGGCCAAACTGAGAGAGAAGGGCCTTAGTCAGATGGGCAATCTGAAAGCACCAGCATTTCTCTGTGAAGAGAGGAGAACGTTCCAGAAGTACAACCATCTCTGCAGTACTCCACCAATCAGGCTTATAAATGAAAACCACTCCTCAGTAAAAATTTGCCAAAATGCACCTGAAGGATTCTCATACCACAATAAACAAGATTCTCTGGTCTGATGAAACACAGATTGAACTCTTTGGGCTGAATGCCAAGTGTCATGTCTGGAGGAAACCAGGCACTGCTCACCACCTGGTCAACACCATCCCTCCAGTGAAGCATAATGGTCGCAGCATTTTCCAGCTGCAGTAACTGAGAGACTAGTCATGATTGAGGGAAAGATGAATGCAGCAATTGACAAAGCTAAAAACCTGTTTCAGAGCGCTGTTGTCCTTATGTTTCAAAAAGACAACAACTATATAAACATTGCCAAGATAACAAAGGAGTGGCTACGTGACAGCTCTGTAATGTCCTAGAGTGGTCCAGCCAGAGCCCGGATTTAACCCGATTGAACATCTCTGAAGAGATTTAGAAATGGCTTTGCACCAATGCTCCCCATCCAACCTGATGGAGCTTGAGAGGTACTGCTAAGAAGAATGGGAGTAACTGCTTAAAAAAAGGTTTGCAAGCCTGTGGCATCATGCTCAAATAAATTTGATGCTGTAATTGGTGCTAAAAATGGTTCAACAAATTATTCAGCAATAACTGTGTTACCTTGTGATTTTTTTTTTCTTTTGTTTGGTTTTGTTTTTTTTTTTTATCAGTTACAGATTACAGTTGTAATGGTATGATGATATGTATGTATATGTATGTATTTAAGAAATAACATGTAATATTTTACTAAACTAAACAATAAAATGACTATTCCATGTCATCAGACATTAAATACATGCTAAGTGGAACTAGCTTCTCAGACAACAATGCTACAGCCAGTACATGTTTTTTTTAAGATGTTTGTTCCAGGATGGAACATGTGTTTCTGTTTGAACCTGTGTGATACTGCCCAATGTGCATTTGACTAGTAACATGTCCAGTTACAAGGTGCCAGAAAAGTAACTGCTTAGAGCACAATTTTTTTTTAGATGCACAGTACATCAAGTTAGCAAATTGTCTTCTGAACAGGTTATCATTGTCAACTACAGCAACCCCAGATTATAGCACTTCCCCCGCAGGCTTGTACGGTAGACACTAGACATGATGGGTGCATCACTTCACCGCCTCTCTTTTTACCCTGATTCACCCAACACTCTGGAACAGGGTAAATCTGGACTCAACAGACCACATGACCTTCTTCCATTGGACAGTTGACCCAATTTTGGTAGTTTCAGCAATGTCCTTAGCTGTTTTCTTTGCTTGGTGCATGGCAATAATTTTACCCTTGTGAAACAGATTAGTCTACTGTGTAGTGATCCAAAATCCATCTATTCACAATCCTCCTGCCGCACTCCATCTCTCCATGGAGGAAGTTAGAGCATGTGGGGTGAATTTCTGTATAGAGCACATACAGTATAATATCATGAATATTATTTTTGACTGAATTCTACTCTATGTAAAACAATGAGTGACTAAACATTTAACATTACCAATCACACTACCGCAATACATACATATATATATATATATATATATATATATATATATATATATATATATATATATATATATATATTGTGAACATATTTTGATTTGGCCCTCAATTTTCTTGTTTAGTTGAGTAGGCTGAAATGTGAGGTTTATATAATTTACACATTTACTTTAAGTACTGTACGGCAAAGTCATTACTCATGAAAGGTGGCTATGTCTGTGTTCTCCACTTACAGAGAAGCTGAAGACAGTGATTTAGTTATGTTTGTTGCTCAGCTGACATAATGTGTTTGGTCCTTCAGGCTCTCCATACAGAGATAAGATCACTATTGCCATCCTGCAGCTTCAGGAGGAAGGAAAGCTGCACATGATGAAAGAGAAGTGGTGGAGAGGAAACGGCTGTCCAGAGGAGGAGAGTAAGGAGGCCAGTGCCCTGGGGGTGCAGAACATTGGTGGGATCTTCATTGTCCTAGCTGCTGGACTAGTCCTCTCTGTGTTTGTGGCTGTGGGAGAGTTCCTCTACAAATCCAAACAGAATGCACAACTTGAAAAGGTAAGACACCTTTGCCTTTTTAGTTATATTTAAAACAATGATAGCAGAATTTCTTACCACAATCACATGCTATAAAAAGGCACTCTCATGGCAAAGACCAATACATAAATACATGCTAAAAAATAAACAAAATATATGCTAAATATATTTATTTTAATCATAATATCCAAAGTTTGCCAGTTTGTGGAAATTCATACTGTAATTACAGTCCTATACCATATGCAGTAAGATAAGGGTTGGTTTCTTTGCATTTATTCACATAGGCCCAATGGCGACATCGAGATAAGAAACGTGAGGAATTCTGCTGTCACCATGGATCCAAGCTAGACTTTAACCACCATCTCAAATGACCTCAAGAGAAACTCCAGACACTTTTTTCTATTGTAATCTAACACGGTCTAAAACTACTGAAATATGTTAATTCTGACACTCGCAGGGGAAGGGAAACACCAAGAGCAATACAAAAAAAGTTTTCAGGGCTGGTTGTAGCACAGAGTTGGATCACAAACACATGTGTTGGAAGGGTTTGCTCTGCTGCATGAGCCATATCTTTAACAGCTACATTCACCAACACTCCCCCCACTTCTTTCCATTTTCACTCAGCAAATTCCATTCTCTTTAAGAACAACTACTACTGCTACTGTTGCAGTGAGCTTAGACGTAATCTTTTTTGACACATTTGTTTGGTTGAAGCTTCCCAGCAAACATTGTGACACTGAATAGTTGCTGATAATATGACTTTCACCATCTGAGAAATACTTCGCACCATTGACAATAACTAAATCTTGAATTAAATTATGAGATGTCTCCCTTTTTATACGCACTTTGGGTTTTGGGTTCCATATTTTCTCTTTAGATACAAGTATTGTCATAAATGCTCAGTTTCTTCGTCATGTTAGCAAAAAATGGTTCTGTTTACTAAAGCTTGATGTATGCTTCCCAATTGAATCTATGCTGGATCCTAGTATGACGTGATATGAGCCTTCCCAAAAGTGTAACTAAACATTGTTGCAATACAGACAAGAACAACTGGGTTTGGTCCACTCTGAAGCAAAATGACACAGCTACCCTCAGGAAGTGTCACTATTTGCTGTCACTACATGATGCCATGAATGTGATGGCAGCTGCCTGTCAGGCCTCTTGTCATGACAACATTTATAAACCTTCATGTACAGGGTGGAAAGATCATGCTTTGTGACTATTTGCACAAAGACAATTGAGTTAGGATTAGGCACAAAACCTTCATGGCTAGTTTATGTTAAAACATAAAATAAGTACTTCCTGGAAGTCTTGTCTCAAGATAGTGTCTCAAACAATCATCTAGCATCACCATGCGTCTTATACAGACGGTAAGGGGTATCATTAGCATCATAATGAGACACCAAAGGAAGTGACAGCATGTGACACCCTTGGAGTTAGAGCGGATTCTACAGACCATAAGACTCTGTAACAGTAACCGCTGTTTAACATCTACACTAACTATATCACAATACGTTCAGTTTCAGTCACCATTGTCTCCCACCCAGTCATTTATTATCTTAACTGTCTTTTCCTGCTAAGGGTCACAGAGGCTCTGGCGGTGTAATTGCAGAGCAACACCAGCTGACGACGTTGTAGACTCTGAGTAGATTCAATATAGAAGCTTAAATAAAGCCTTAGCTTTTAATGACACTTCACAAAGTGCTACAGAAGTGAGTTCAGTAGAAGCAGTGATAAAGCTTAGACTGTATTATCATCATATACCATATCTAAGCATAAAATTTATTTCTTATATTAACATAGTTCAGGTAGAATGCAGCTAGATTTCAACACCAACTCTGCACATGAACATTATAAAGTATCTGTATTTCATTCCAGAATCAGACTTTTAAATATATCCTTCATTTTACAATGAAGGATATATTTACTTTACACTAAATGCATTTGTATTAGCAGACAAAATCATTATTAAGTATTTTATATAGAGAACTCTGCTGCAAGACAGATACTGAAGCATCTGACCCTTTTTGCTGCATCTATAGATACAGTAACTGCTTCCTCAAGTGTAACTGAAGACAGATGAATGGATGTAGAAACCTGTTCATAAAAGTATATATGTATACAATGACTGCATATGTTCTCCATGTAGTCTCCAGTCTTAAATTGCTAATTAATGAGAAATAAACAATTACAATATAGTATATTTAGTTTATTACCGTAGATATTGTAAGAGCTGACAGTAAACATGAAGTAGCCACAATGCTGTGAACTGAACAGTCATTATGCAAATACTGTACATTTATGATGGTGGAATAAATCTATGTTTTATTTATGTTCAGTACAAACACAGTACAAGGCTGTGCCTGGGAATAGACAGGCTGAAATCAATATGTACTGTAATGTAAATACTTTAATAATCTATTATACCCTAAAAGCCACAGTAACCAGGATTAATATGGCTACTTTATCACAAGCGTCTGTTAAAAATGCTTCTGGGATTTGAACAGTGAGTCATACTATCTCCAAGGCAACATTCTGTCACAACTACACAGCATACAATAGACGACCATGAGCCACAGACCTAGGCAAAAAAGTATTAATGGCTTTTATTTAGCTGTTTCCAGTAATTCAGATACATTTAATATTTGAATTAACAAGTCTGAAACACAGATTTAAATGTCAAAGACAGAATTTATGACTCATTGTATGTAGTGAAATAAGACAGCTATGACTTGACTTGCCCCTGTGGTTTATTTAGATCCTGTGAAATGGGCAGATCTAATAAAGACCTTGTCTGTGGGGTATCAGTGGTAATTTGAGGTCTGGGTGCTGCACAATTTTTTATTGGAGAAGTAGCTTTCTGTGATTCAGCGGCAAAAGAAACGGGATCCAATCAGAAGACTACCACTTGCAAGTTCTCTACATTTACCATAGGCATTTTCCTAAAATGATCCATATTCAAGTCCCACATAAAAAGAATTACGACTTGACTAGAACTTGCAAACAATTACTCATGAATATTAAGATTTTTTCAAAGATTGGTAAGGCTTTAAATATTTCTGTAGGAGAAATATTAAGATTTAGAACAGTCTGTAATTTTTGAATGCATCTCAGTGTGCTTCTTGGGGACAAACAACACACACACACACACACACACCAGATGTTGTAGCCTTTGGAAGCAGATATACAAAAAGTCTTGATCCTACTCGAGTCTTAGTGACTTGAAGACTTCAGATGTGACTCAGAGTTGCATTTTGAGGCTCGTGCTCACATAGAAGGAACATATCATAAATGATATAAAGTCAGTTATGCGGGAGGCAGCAAACTGTTTGCAATGTACCATTAGTATTAAGATTGCCACCTTATTGCTTAATGTAGCTGGGCAGTAAGGCTACCAGCACCAAGGCTACATGAGGCAACCTTCCCAGTCTTATTAAGATAAGATGGGATAAATTACTGCATATGCATTGAGTAATCTACATATAAGATAGTTAAGTATATCAGGCAATAAGGTTACAAGTAGTAGTAGAACAAGTCTCCATGCACTTTCTTATTGTCAGATAATGTACTCAATACAATGACTATACGACTGCTAGGGGTAAATTATGTGAGTGCTGGATATTGGATAGATGTTGCAGCTCCCATACGTCTCCACCACATGTAGCAAATATACTGTAGGTAACTGCTCGGTCATGTGTACTTTTACTCATATTTCTTCAGGTTGGTTCAGGCAGTCATGTTAGCACCAGTGTTCTAAACCAAAATTTTTGCTGAAATGAGGTATTGATATTCTCATAGTGCATTTTTTACCTTCAAAACTAAAAGCAATTAATTAATGTATCTAAATTTTTTTGCCACAAGCATAATAGTTTTTATGTAACATTGTAATGTGTGAGTGCACCAGTGTAGCATGTACACTGTGAGCTCTTCATCACCGATCCATTAACAGTAAATCCTAAACAAGGTTATTCATCTATCCAGAGCGAGGCAAATAAAAACAATGGGTAGAGCCAACAAGTAGCTCACAAAGTTTTTTTTTTTATTAATTGCTTTCACACTTGTATCCTGCACAAATGCCACTACTGTCATTATGCACTGTGAATGTCTTTGGTAGGAGCACATAAACATTACAATAATTGCCACACTGTCATTTCATTTGCTTGGGTTTGCACATACTGAATGAATTTGTATTTTAACAGAATAGGGCCACTGGGTCAGAATAAAATAGGTTTGACCAATACTGGTTATTGAAGCTGCTTAGAATTGGTACAGCAGCAAGTATGTAAACCTTATGAAATTTCGTGATTTTCTTCATTAATTTCTCATAAGATGTGATCTGATCTTCATATAGGTCAAGAATATTAACAAATATGATGTGTCTGAAATGATAAATTCATGGTTATTCTCAATACATAGACGTGAAAGCTTAGACTTTGTGTGTCTTATTACTATAGGCACATTGTATTTGTTAATACTCTTGACTTAGATGAAGATCAGATCACATTTTATGACAAATCAATGCAGAAAAACATAAAATTCCAAAAGGTTTACATAATTTGTCTTGCCACTGTATGTGCTGATATTTAGAGGTTTCTTTGCCAAAAAAGCTGGCATTATATAACACAGCTCTCCACTGAAGCTTAGTTCTTGGGGGAAAGTTTAATACTGCATCTAGTACATCTCCAGACTCTAGTTGGGGGCCTACATAGTCCACAATCACTTGCCTACAGTGCCTACATGTACAGTTTCTGTCTTAATCTGACCTCAGTAGGATTCTATATTTACATTCTCATCATCCTACATTTAATGTGGTTGAGAATAGTGTGAAAATCATTACTACCATTTTTCTTCCTAGAGGAACACTGCCAACCAGAAGATAACTTTGCAGGTTGCTCATGAACCCACACGTCAGTGTCCCCATACAAGACACTGAACCCTGGACCCTTGGCACCATAAACTTGACTGCCTGTTTAATAAAGTATATCAAACAAATCTAAATATCTGCAACTAGCCTAGTCTAGCTGGTCTAGTTAGTAGACAGAGATCACTGACATGGCAAGTGAACCAGGATTCAAGTATAGTTAAGGTTGGTCAGTGTTATGACTTTGTTTAGGTTAGGGTGAACTCATTTTTATGCTTTGTGGATGTTAACTGTTTGATTGAACCACATATTAATACTGGTCTGCACCACCACACCTCATTATTACGTTATTATTACCATATTATTTCCTGTCTCACTATATTCAGGACATGTTGCATCTTAAATTTGAAGAGAATGTTTGCACTATCGTGTGTTGCACAATTGCCTAAGATGAACATAATTCCAAGGAAACCAGGTTATAATTTTATAATTTTAGTTTAGCTGATTCCAATTGGTAAATGCGATGCACTTTTAGATCTGTGGTACAAAAACAGTTAAGAAACTATTGTTACAATGCTTGTACCAGATCATGTCCATAAAGAATACAGTGTTTCAAACAGGCAACCACTCAGTACTAGGAAACCCTCTTGTCAGTGTTGGCAGTGCCTGTATAAGTTTTGTGGTGGTTGTAAATATCAGTTAAGTTAGGCCTCTTCAGCTTAGTATAATGATAAAGACATTAGCAGTAGTGCTGCAGATCTTAAAGACATTCATCCTGCATTTCTAAGTCATAGAAACTAGGTTGAAAAGTGTTCAGCTATCCATCTTATATAGAAGAGAAAATCTCAAACCAGCTTACACTAAACTCACCTTGAGTTATTTAGTCCAAATATTGATTTCAAAGAAGTAAAGAGTCTCTATAATGTGTAGCTTGTGAATCTCACAGTCCTAATTAGTATCAGCCTTATCTGTGAAAATTAGCTCTCTGCTATGTTACACTGTGAAAACCAACCATATATTTTGTTTCATTGCTGCAGGCTCCTCATCTAATTGAAAACCACCTACTTTTTTTACAATATGTGGGTTGTTTTCTCACCATGATGCTGCTGCAAGTGTCAAGTTGAAAAATGTGGTGCAAAGCATCTCTTTGTTGTTTTACATGCTTGACAATGCACACCCTGCAATTTGCATTTTATAATTACTTCTGTTTTGTAACATCAGAAAGGAGCAAGCATAGCAGCTAGTCATTTATATAATGGGTTAAGCCACATACACATACTCTTAAACATTAGAGGAACTGCTTAGAGTGTTTTTCGAGGTTAAATCCACGTTAACAGCATAAGTATGTGTTTATGAGATTACTGCATTTATCTATTACTGAATAGATACCACGGGCAAAAGCACTGTCAAAAGAGAATATACACTTGTTATAAAACCCTTATTAAAGTATTAATAAACATTTGATAACTTCACAAACTAAAGACTTCTGTAAGCTTGTCATTTTGATTCATATACTAACATTTGGAAACTTAGTTTCTTCTCATTTTCTCAAAGCATTCCATCATCACTGCTGGTGACTTCGTCCTTTTTTTAACGGAGTTCTCCAGTTATTATTTTTAGACCATGTGCAGCTTCATCTATGTGCACACAGTAGGTAGAAACTGTAGTTCTAGTGGAAAGCTAGCACTCATCAAAACTGATGCATTGCATTGGGCACAATTTAGGCAACATTTCCAGGTGCAGATATGTAGAGACATTTACAACATTTACCATGTTCCCCAGTAACTAGCCAAACTATAGGTGGCGGATGGTGAAAATACAATGATACTGTGTAAAACTTGGTGCCTAAATAATGAAAGAAACTTGAAATGCAGTAATTCCAAAACTCAGAGACTCATTTCGAAATGCAGAGCTTCGGTCTTGACACATCATAAATAATAATAATAATAACAATAATAATATCACCCCTATTACTTCATCATAGTATATTTATAAGTATAACTTTGCATAACTGACATGATGTAGACTGTTCTCAGCTGACTGTCTACAGTAAATGCATATGTAGTTTGGTTATTTCGAAGATATTAACTTTTCATGACATCTGCGCCTCAAACGAGACAGTGTCGAAACCCCCCCAACCCTGCACAAAATAAAAAGGTGTCAGTGTATGATAAAATATGCTTCAGAAAATAATTCTTGCTAATTTAGCTAAAATTAAATCTTACAGAAAGCTGATTTGAGACGCCATAATTTTCCACTAAATCACATGCCTCATAGACCTTCAATGGAGCATTTCTTTGTCATCTCCATTTGAGTCTGTCAGATTTCCATGATTACCATGGTTGTTCCCTTCCTCCCTCTCCGCCTCCTGCTCCTTTCTCTCCTTTCCTTTGCCCTGCTTCCCTCTCTCCCTCCCTCAGCTCCTCCTCCGCTTCCTTCTCCCGCTCCTCCTCCTCCCACTCCTCCTTCTTCTGCTGCTTTTTCCTCTCTTCCTGCCTGCTGCTGAGGCTGCTGCAGACTAACCTGGCTCCTGGGGTGCAGGGACCACCAGCTGTGTGTGAGGAAACCATCTCATCAACACAGCACACACATACACACACACACATACACACACTTGCATGCAAAAGGATGCACACATATGCACATGTGGAAATGTCTGTCTTTAAAGGAAAACTAAAGAATCTGGAGGTTAGTTTCTGTGACATGGCAGATTAGAGTTTTTTAACATTACACAAAAAGTTGCTTTTCAGGCAGGACCACATATAGTGGACGAGCTAAATCTCCATTGGTGGAGTCAAAACACCAGAAATCAAAGCTGTGTCACAAAGATGTTCTTCCCCAATAAAGTTAGAGTTAAGACGATTATGTAATACTAGACAAAAATGTTGATATTGGACAATTGTGTTAAACACAGGTTTAGTCAAATTTATATGCTACAACCAATCCCAACATTTTTTTATTCACAATTCTGCACAAGAAGATGTGATTATGATGTAATTAATAGTAGGGAATGGTTTCAGAGTTATAGTTGTTAAAAAGGTGAAAGTCAATTAGAAGTGTGTAACAGGAAGTAAAATGTGATCATCTGTAAGTAAGACGTGCTGCATGCCCATCCCGTCCCCACACCTCATTAATCACACATCAAGAAGCGATTCCTTCCTCCATAGAGTGCAGAATCACCCAATATGAACTTAATGCATAGTATACCAAACTACACGATTCTACAGAAATACAAGATGAGGTTCATTTTCTATTAATCTGGTGTGTTTTGCTAGTCACATGAAGGGAGGTTAAGTATATAAGCCATTAAATGGCAACTTTTGTGTAGTAAATCTGATTTCCGTGTTTATATGAACGCTGTCCTGTGCGACAACAAAACTGATTTTACTGGCATCTACTGTGGTGGTGCTTGAAGCTTGCATTCATAAACACTAAGTAGAGTTTACAATGGCAGAACATTATAAACGCCATAGGGAAAACTCCCTAACGGATTAAATCAGGTATACAAAGCTGAACAGCAGTGAAAGGAAAGAAAATTATTACCTCTTTGGCTTTCACTGCAAGAACAGGCAAGACACACTTACCTAGAGAATAGACATTTGCAAGCATACATGCAACCCTGGCGCTATGAAAACTTATTATCACTGTCAGCATTCTTATGATGCACACAACTCTTAAAAATGAGATGTTCAGACCAATATTGAACTTCTGAGAAAAAAAAGCTAGTCTAGCAACTCCAGCAAAAACACAAGATGGACAACCTTTGCTGCAACAGAATGGGCTTCATGTAAGAACCACTCTTATGAATAGATTTATATTTTTTTTAAATGCTATGTACAGGCAATTTAAGATACTTTAAGGAATTCACCAATTTTCTCATGTTGTCATTTTTCTAGGTAGGAGTTAAATTTCCGAGTGATCAAGATTTGTTTTACATGTCTCTGACACACAGAGCAGACAGACAAGAATTATTAGGGTTTCAACTGAGTGGATTTAGAGGCTACAGTAGGCCTTATAATAAAGTATTATTTAGTAGTTGTCCCCAGATCAGATCATATATCTTGAAATGATTTACTTTAGAATGACATATTTAATGTCTGACTTAATGTAACTGTCTCTCTTAACAGCAAATGAAATTTCTCCATTAATGAAGCTGAACACAAACCTTATAAGGCAATTCTACGGGCGTCAGGGATGCTAATGATGCTAATTTATGCAGCTCCTCATGAACAGATGGTACTAATCAGTCTGAAAAAATTGATTTATGACAGGTCTAAGCAGTTAAGAGAGTTTGGTGACTCTGAACAATCGTAGGAATAAAACTTACTAAAAAAAGGCGAAATTTAGGACAAGCATATGAAAATGTTTTTGCATGAGGCCCAATGTGACATCATTTGTCAAAGCACGACGTGTCGACCAATAATAATAATAATATAATAATAATAATAATACATGCACAAAACTAAATTATTTTGTAGCAATTAGTGGTTACCTCATTGTATTCTTGACTTGACTATCTATAATGAAATGGTTACCTTACTTCAACTGAACTTGCTCTACATGTGCCTGATAGAACATCTTTGACTGCGATAGCTTAAGCTGAAAATGAAGCTTGGGAATTGCAAAATAATGCAATATTACATTCATAAATACATATGTGCTTCTTTTGGGCTTTATGTATAATGCATGTCTGAATCATAGAATAAACTGTACATACAGTTGCATTATGTATTTGTATGTCTGATATATTTCAGGGCAATGAACTTAATGGACTTAGTAGGCAAAAGGCCTTTAGTGTAGACACAGTTTTTCAATTGGTAGACACAAAACATGAAGACAAGTGAACATCTAGTTCATTCAGGCTGCACTGCACCAAATGTGGATGACAGCGGAGAGGAGACTGCAGATTAGAGAAACCCTCATGGCAGCTCATCATTTTTTGGGGGGCCAGAGAAAAGCGAAGCTTTGCATGTAGCTGATGCTTTTATCCAAAGCTACTTACAGGGGTAAAAGGCAAAGACAGGGTAAGCATAAGGAGGTCTTGCCTAAGGACCCCTACTAGAGGTAGGTCACGGCCGGGATTCGAATCCTGGTGTCCCACATGGAGGGTAGTGATATTACCACTATACTATCCAGCCACTAACAGATTACTGTGCAGCCGTGCCCCATCCCATGTGCATCACTGCCTCACAACTATTCCTTCTCCATTCACTATAAACAGAGCCCATTACGCCTCACTGTCAGTGTGATAGACCTTTATATGTTGAGCTTACAGAGAACTGAATAGACCTGAACAGAGTTCCTTTAAAATAGGTCTCATTTAACTTAAACTTCTTTTTAAGAAGTTATTATTCTTCTAACTACCTTTGTATTACTACACATATAAAATCCATATAGAATGAAATTAAGCCTTATATTGGCCTGAAAATGTGTCAATAACATGAGTTACATTAGCCATTATTTATTTATACAATAAGACCTGGGTAATTAATCACATGAACTGAATGCACCTTTTTCTTTTGTTGTTTGTGGATGTCAGATTTACAACCTTTCCATTTCTTGTCAAAGCAGGCAGGCCCTTCCCCTGAGCTACCCCTACAGTGCCATGCAGCACTGTGTGCAGCTGCGGCTGATTGTTGAACATCATAAAAACTCTGTAATCCAATGACCCTAAGCAGCTACCATCAATCCAACATGCCACCCTGAGTATGAGCATAGTGAACCCAGTGTTCCCCAGAGCCTGGAGCTATATGGCTATTACACTGCCATACCATTTAATTTTACAGAAGGGGGAAATCAATAGCTATGAAAGGCCTGTTTCTGAATGTCTTGGACAATCACACTATAACAAATATATGGAAAAAATAAATATATATAGTTTGGTGACATTTCATGTGTTTGCTGCAGGTGTATAATAGATGCCTGCAAAAACACAGCAGATGTGATGTTTTAGCATGAGAACATTGTGAATTTAGAGAACTTTTATGTTCATCACGAGCTGGCCTCATAAAGTGAACTAAACACATGCCTTGTGTTGTAGGTGTAAGTGTTGGTTCAGAATGTCCTTCCAGTCAATTCTGTATGTTTGGGATGAGTCCCTCTTATTGGCTAGTTTAATCCCACGCTTCTGTCTTTTGTGCAGCATTGTGCCCCTACGGTCTTTTGTTGTCTGTCAGTGAGCGAAGAGTGAATTCTCGCGTTTTACTGTGGATGCCCAAAGACATGTTTGAAATCAGTTGGGGAGCATGATTCCCATCAGATGTGTGTAGCAATTTGGATGGATGTGCTGCCCCAAAGTAATTAATAAAATGCAAAGGTCAGTTGCTTGGCCTGAAGATAAGGCAGCACAGTAACTAATTTCAGGGGGCACAAATGTTTGATTTCAGGCCATAGTAATAACAACAAATACATAATAATAATAATAATAATAATAATAATAATAATAATAATAATAATAATAATAATAATAATAATAATAATAATAATAACATACTTTATTGATCCCCAAGGGGAAAATTATGTTGGACAGCTACCAGGCAGTACTGTACACTTTGACACTTCTACAGGGTTTTGGTGTCATGACATGACATGACACCTCAACATATAGCCTGGAGGACCTGTTAAGGCCATTATTGATCAATTTCTACATTTTGTCATTATATTTTTGTCCACCACTACAATGTCGGGCTGGTTGGCCATTACCAGTTTGTCAGTCTGTATCTGGAAGTCCCACAGAATCTTTGCTCTGTCATTCTCAACCACCTTTGCAGGTGTGTCCCATTTTGGGACACTCTTTGGGACTTCCAGCCTGTGCTCAGCACAGATGTTCCTGTACACCAGCGCTTCTCAATTATTTTCTGTTGTGCCCTCCCTAGGAAGAAAAAAACATTTTGCGCCCCTCACAACTATAAATAGTATAATTTGTCTATAAAATTGTTATAAGTACACCTCTGTTTAACACTTTATCCTCATTTACATTAAAGAAAACAAAAAAGAAAGAAATACAGTATAGATCAACTTACAACAAAGAATAACTTTATTGAGAGTTTAGTAGTTTTTTTTTTTTTGTCTGTAAGAGAAAAAAAACAAGTGCAACAGTGCAACAATTTGCCTGAAATAGTAAAGAAATTTAATCCTTACATTTTTGACCGACTTGAACCATTTGATACTGAAAAGTAAAATTAAATAAACTCAATAAATAATAATAAATTCAAACTGATCAGCAACATTAACTGCTGGCACCTTGCATCCCGCTGTTATGTGCTGGATTGTTTCAGGGGCATCTTTGCACAGGTTGCACCTGGGGTCCTGCCTAGTATGGTAGATCCCAGTCTCTATTGAGCCCCCAGTGTTCCCGTCACCACGGGTACCAATTGTGCCTTCACCTTCCACATCTTTTCCAGCTCTTCTTTCAGCCCTCGGTATTTCTCAGTCTTTTTGTGCTCCTTCTTCCTGATGTTGCTATCACTTAATCACAGAGCATGTACAGTATTTAATTTGATATTTTTTTTCTTATGATATGTCATATACTGGCTGTGGCAAGACCTTCTTACACTTACCCTGCCTTGTACCTTGTAAGTCACATTGGATAAAAGCATCTGCCAAATGGCTAATTGTAAATGTAAATACAGAAGACATTAGGACTTCCACCAATGCTAATTTGCTTCAGAACAAAATTTTGGAAACAAACAAAACAAAACAAAAACAGAATCAAATAAAAAAAGAAATGACCATCAACATAAATTAATCGGTCTAAAACAAAGTTAATTGGACATTAAGGCCTGTGATGTAGTAATGAGAATGTAGTCTTGGACGCGTTCTTTTATCAAAGAGAACCCCTAACCCGACCACATCCTTCTCAGTTTCTTTCAATAATAAGATACCCAACGTATTTGTAAAGACCAAAAATGATATATATCAAGTAGAAGTCAACACATGCATTGCACAACATTTATATATTGAATCTTGGAGCCCTTTATCTTTGCAGATATTTAAACTAAACATAATTGAGTCACAGGGGACAATATGGTGCCTGTCTGATAATGCATCACTTGTGCTCAGATAACTCAAGTAGAATTCTGGCCTTAAGTGCAGGACATCAGCAACAGTGGTCAGACTTTTTAAATGTGATGTGAAGAATCAATGTGGTATAGATTTTGGTGTTAAAATGCTATAATAACTCCTCTGAATCAATAGCATTTGACATTACAAAAACGTGTCAGCTTTCAGTGGCTTTTCCACCATTGCTTCATCCACGAATGACATTATCATTGATGAGAGAGAAAGAATAATAGTAAGGATAGCGCTGGCCTTTAGGTAAGTGCCTGAATCAGTTTCATAATAATTATACTACAATATGTTTTGTATGTTTAGTTGTGTTTCAGCTGCAGCTCCTTATTAGTTAGGAGAATTCATACAACGTCAAGGCTTTCGCTTGTAGTATTTCAAGGAGCAGGACTGTTCTAGTCCCAGCTGCCGCTGTTGTTTCAGACAGCATTTGCAGATGCCACAACAGCTTATGAGAAAAGGGGAGAGAACGTGAAGAAGCAGCAGTTTAATTGGGCATGCAGAGACACAAAATTCCAGTCGGTGGAGATACAATATGCATCAATAAGTGATGATGTTCTATGAGCCGTTAAACGCACCGTGCTCACAGAGATTTGTTTACACACGTGGTGGAGTTGCCTGTTGATTTTGTCAATAGATTTTGTTGTACATGGTTGTGTAGGGCCGAGATTTTGCAAACTGTTTTTTTTTTTATTGTGTTTATGTTTGTCAATCTACCATAAGGCACAGTGTTCATTCTAATTCTAATTTCTAATGCCACCGATTAGGGCAATTCCCTCGAACAGCCAGCAATCCACTTAACACATGATTCATGCTAATGAAGTTTTGGTACAGCTGAAAAGACTTTACAAAATGACTTCCAAATATTTAGTTGCTGGCAAATAATAATTTATTGTACATACTGTACAAAACCGTCTTTAAAAGCTGAATATGCAGGATGACATGACACAAAAGCTGCAACATATGCAAACTACCTCCATCCCAGAACTTCTGAATCTCCACTGAGTCTGTATAAAGGACATGCTATAATTTCTTCACATTGGAAAGCCTTTTATGTGAAGTACCAACAAGAAATTTACTACCACTAAAAGCTACAAAAAGAATGAAGTACTCATGTTCAGTATTTGTGACTTGCCATTTATGTTATTTGTCAACATATTTTCATGATTAATTCACTAGTCCTGCACAGCCCCTTTTTAATCCAGCCGTCTACAATATGCCTGCTCATACATAAACACGACTTAAAGCAGATTGTATCCTTTGAGTCTTTTTTCTGCACATTAGAGCACTTCTAAAGCATGGGTAAACCCAAATGCGCCCTGTGCTGCTGCTGTTGATCTGCTAATGTGCTGCTCACTACACTACAAACTCCAAACCTAAAAGCCACCACCGGCCAGCATGGATTTAAGCTGTGATCTTCTAGCTCCACCATGTGCAGTCTATATTCTCATGATGTTAATAGAAAATAATATAATGTATAATAATAATAATGTTACAATTACATTCCCTACAAATACATGTATGCATTTGCACTTTAAATGCATAGACGAATAATTAAGGAGGAGACAGTGTTGCCTATTATGACTCTATAGTGAAAACATCATGATGGCTTGGCACAACACGTCTAATGCAGACTCACCTATTCAGTTAATAGTCTCGTTTTATCAAAAATAAGTCTTGTGTTTACATTGTTTTTTCTCAGGTTTCTGAAGCACAGTGGCAAGAGATAAACTATACCAGTTATCCAGCTCCAGCAGTCTATTACTCATCCATCATATGAGTGAGAATGTTGTTACACTGACAGCTGCTGGCTGTGATTCACTTCCTTCCTTGATGAACAAAATGAACATCCTGATGCTGAAAATACGAGCAGGTTGTCAGCTGATTTCGAAACTACAAGATGCAAGTCGGGGCCTGTTTACAGCCGGAAATTCATTTAACTGTGCATGAATTATGAACATCCTCCCACCCCCCTCTCTAGAATTGACAACCCTTCCAGCTAACAAAATTGTTGATATAGTGCATACATAGAAACATAATGTCTTCCAGATGTTCAATTGTGACTCGGCTTAATGAGGAAGCATTTATTAAAATGTATTCACAAAGTCATAAAATGTTAAAACTGGACACACCTAGTGCTATGTCTAAATCCCACTGTATTTTATTTGCTTTTGTAATATATTCAGTTGTGGGCATTTATTAGACAATATAGTTTGTACCAGATGATAGCTGTTGTGTTGGCAAGGTGATGCCCTTATCATTTCTTACATGACCAGCAGACCTTCAGGAGATCCTTCAGGATAAAGTAGAGAGAGCCTCTGGAGTTAAAGTTGGATCAGTGCTGTGACAGTTGTTTGCTTTCCACACACACACCAACCAACTCTGTTTCCATTAATAAATGTAACTAGGGTCCAAAATGAACACCTGTCAAGCGACAAATGTGGGTAGATTTTCCGTTTGGAGTAAAATTTCTGATCTTTCAAAATACTTTCCACCACATCATTCCATCATCATTACCAGGTTATGATGGTAGTTGGATGGCTATTTCCTGTGTTTACATTAAAGGTTAAACCATGTAGCATTTGCTTCTGAAGCATGTTGTTGGAAGTGAGGCATTCAGGGACAATTCGTCCATGTTTAAAGAATTTTGTGCAACTTCGTGAGTTATGTTGTGGCTTTTCATTTTTTGTTTGAATATAAACATATTAATCACTAATCAACATATTAGAAAAAAAAATTCAATTCTTACATTCCGCTCACTGTAAGATTGTTTTCAACATCCAGTTTTAGTTCAATAATATACCAACACTAATGTATACAGTATGTAAAACAAAATGCCTTTTTTTTTTTTCTTATGGATGTTTTCATCTACCAGCCACTTTGGTCGGTGACTGGATGTAGCACTTAATTTTTTCTTAATACTGTATAAGAACACCAGTCAATGCAACCACAAGAGGGCATAATCCAGTGTCATCTTTTGACAGTCCCAAGTCTGTGTAAATGCAGAGGGTTGTGTCAGGAAGGGCATCAGACCTAAAATATTTGCCAAATCAAATATCAATCATCAACACAATCTTCCATACCAGATCGGTCATGGCCCGTGTTAACAACAACAGCAGGGTGCAGGTGGAAACACAGGTGACAACGGTGTGTCCAAGAGACTAGATAGAAAGGTAGCAAGGACAGAATCTTAGAATCAGAGTTCATGTAGTTTTACCATGGTATGGATAGGAAGATAATTGCATAAGGAGTTATTTTGAAAGAGGAGTTTGTCAGGAATATTCTAGAGGTCAAAAGAGTATCAGATAGGGTGATGACTCTGAAGCTGGAAATTGAAGGTGTGATGTTCATGTTGTTAGTTATGCCCCACAGGTAGAATGTGAGTTAGAAGAAAAGGAGAAATTCTAGAGTGAATTAGATGATGTGATGCAGTGCAGACCACTTTTTGATGGACAGATTTGGTCTAGCTGGAAGGTGTAGTGGTAAGATTGCTCCAGTAGGGGATCCTTAGGCAAGGCTTCTTTATGCTTACCCTGCCTTTGCTTTGTACCTTCTACCTCACTTGTAATGCCTAAAAGTGTCTGCCCAATGACTAACTGTTATGACCTGTGTTGCGATTTAATTTTCTCAAGGTCGTCACTAAAGCAAAAACAGAGTACTACCAGGACAAACTCAGCAACACCACTGACACCAGGAAGCAGGAAGCTTTTTTCCACTTTCAAGTCACTCCTCTGCACCCTTCCACCTCTCTTACTGTTGATGACTTTGAAAAAAAAAAAAAAAGATTCTTGACCCCGCTTATTTGGAGAATTACAGACCTGTGTCTCTTTTTTCATTCCTGGCCAAGACCCTTGAATGAGCAGTCTTCAATCAAATGACTGTCCTTCTTTCTAGGAACAACCTCCTAGATGTCAACCAATCTGGCTTCCTAGAGAACTTTACTTTATTCTTCTTAGCTCAGACATTTTGCTTGCTTTGTACCTCACTTGTAAGTCACTTTGGATAAAAGCATTTGCCAAATAACTAAATGCACATTTAAATGTAATGTCTTCAGGACAGGAATCCAGAAGGACAGATGGTGCCAGACTTTGCAAAAAGGACATAAATGGCTGATGTGAATACTTTCTTCCAGAAGAGGCAGAAACATAGGGTATACACGTAGGGTACATAAAAGAACGGAGGGTGAGATTAATCAGGTGGACTCCATCTTGTGCTGATGCTATAATCTAAAAGAGATCAGCGACTGAAAATTATTTGCACGGGAGAGTGTAGCCAGACAACACAGGATGATGGTGTTTAAGATGAAGGGGGAGGAAGATGAAAAGGACTAAGGCAGAGCAAAGGATTAAGTAGTGAAAGCTGAAAAAGGAATACTGGAGGTGAGACACGCTCTGGGTGGTAAGGAGGTGTTTCAGATGACTGGACAACTAAAAATACTGTGGTCAGGAAGACAGGTAGGAGGGTATTTGGTGTGGCATCATAGAAGTGGAAAGTGGACTAGGAGACTTGGTGGTGGAACGAGAAAGTCTAGGTGTGTATACAGAGAAATAGAGTAGACAGGGAGACGCAGCGCAAGGTGAAGGTAGGGAATAAAGCTGTTGAGCCATACAATGAAGTTATAGGAAAGAGTAGTGAAAGCTATGCTAAGGGCAGAGGTGAGCATTTGTGAGCTACAATGTGGTATGCCTAGAAAGAGTACAACAGATGCAGTATTTGTTGTGAGGATGCTGATGGAAAAGTAAAGATATGGGCAAAGGGAGTTGCATTGTGTCTTCGAAGATCTAGATAAAGCGTATAACAGGGTGTCGAGAGAGGAGCTGTGGTATGGTATGAGGAAGTCAGGAGTGGCAGAAGAATGTTGTGCAGGACATGTTTGAGAGCTGTAAGACAGTGGTAAGGTGTGCTGTAGGTGTGAAAGATTTCAAGATGGAGGTGGGTCCCCTTTCTTGTTTGCTCTGGTGATGGACAAATGACAGATGAGGTTAGGCAGGAATCTTCATAGACTATGATGCTGATAACAGATGACATTGTGATCTGTGGTGAGAGCAGGGAAGAGGTGGAGGAAAATCTAGAGAGGTGTAGGTGTGCTCTAGAAAGCAGAGGAATGCGGTTATATGGGGCAGAGGTAAAGAAGGTGCATGACTTAAGTACTTAGAGTTAATGGGTTCAGAGTAACGGAGAGTATAGCAAAGAGATGAAGAGGCGTATGCGAGCAGAATGGAACGGGTGGAAAAAAGTGTCAGGCATAGTGTGTGATAAAAGAGCATCGCCGACGCTGTACGGCTTAGAAACAGCAGCACTAAAGAAAAGACAGGAGGCAGAAATAGAGGTAGCGGTAATCAGTATCAGTAAACGGATGATGAGGTTGGAGCTGCCAGGCAGGAGGACTAAAGGAAGACCAAAGAGGAGATTTATGGATGTAGTGAGAGAGGACATGAAATTTGTTGGTGTGAGAGAAGAGGATGAAGAGGATAGGGTTAAATGGAGGCAGATGATTTGCTGTGGTGACCCCTAAAATGGAAAAGTCTAATGAAAAAGGGGAAGAAGGTAATGATGGTGGGGGACAGGGAGTAGTATCAGCTCTTTAACCAATCTGCAGCTATGCAGAATGTAAATTCTCTGAGACAAGAACAGATGAACGAACATCTCAGAAAGGAACTGAGATGCATGACAGAAACGACGAGGTGCACTCCTGCCTCCAAACGTCAGAGAAAATTAAATCCAAGATAAGAACATTTACTTACAACTGTGATCTTTCCCTAATGTTAACCAAATTGGTCTCGTATCATAAGCCTAATCACATGCAGGACTCTGGACCAATCCTAGGTTTGCAATATATGCTCTAAATATCTTTCTCCACCACTGTCCTAAGGCTTATTTTAAATTTAGAAACATAGCGCAGGATGGATAGGAGGAAAAACACACTGCCAATGCCAGAGGGCAGTTATCTTTCACCTTTTTTAATTAATATAAACAAGGTGTCATAGACTGCTTGGCCAACTAATATCTGTCTCCTTAGCCAAAATTGAAATTCCCATCAGTAAAAACTGTTGAACATGTCTCATTCCCACATTTTTACTCAATGAGTACAGATATTAGACTCAATTGACTGTACATCACAGCTATAATATTCTCTAAAAATCTCTTTCTTTTCAGTTGTTTATCTCTGTTTGCATTAATTAAGTCGCCATGTAGCCTAAATACAGTCAGGTGCTATAAAGTGAAATATTTTGGAAGGGTGTCCAGATGTTCAGCTACATCATAATCAGTGTATGGATAAAGCTACACTAGGGAATATTCAAATGAAAATCTGCAGAAATCCAGCTGCCTTATCAAGTTAAATTACAAATTAGGGTTGACACACAGACACACACACACACACACACACACACACACACACAATACATGTGTCTTTTTTCTCACAAAAATGAGCATTTCTAAAGCTGCCTCTACACACATTTTGTGAAAGATTTCTCCTCCCTCAAAACAAGAATTCAATACTGTTGAGGGTAGATCTGGAATATTACTGACACTATACCATCCACATTTTCATTGAGCTTCTCACTCATATGTCAGAGTATGCCAAAGGTACTACTCAGTGGTTTGGTCTTGCTTGGGTTATTTTGTAGGTTCTTTGAGAGCCTGAAACAAGTCCAGTTGCCAGTAGGTAACACCTTAATCATTGACCATTATTTATTTTCACATAAACTTCCAGTTCTTTTAAATGAACACATCTGCCCATTATACTGCATCATCATGCAGCAGTGACAAACCTAACAGCCTATTGTTGTTTGATAGTTCATTTCCACTCCATACTAAAATAAACTAAACCTACTGGATCCAAATAATTCAAAAGCACTGCTGTAGTCCAGTTACTAAAGGGAACATTGCTAGATTTAGGACATCACTAGACAGTAGAGTACTGTGGTGACTTGACTTGATGTCACTCAATACTATATTTCATGGACAACATCAAAACAAAATAGGGCACTATTGGCCACCAAAATGTATACCCATTGATTTTCAAAGCGGTTTCTGATACTGTATATACTAGAACAACAAAATCAAATAGGAAATACATTGACACTGAAAATTCAGCACTTTATCATTTAGTGACCAGTGGCAGTCTAGCACATCATACATTTTCCCTTACCTTATATTTGCTATGACGAGAGTTGAACATGCTACAACATTGTGCAGAAAGATGGAATCATAAAAATGTTTGCATTTGATATTTCAATAAGACTATAACTATGTTAGGCTCTACTTCGCAAAGCTAAATACCCGCATTTATGTAGCTCAGTGTTGACATTTATTATTATTATTATTATTGCTAATTATGCAATATATTTTGCAAAACTGCAAAATTAACATTTTGGATGTCTTGAGATGGGGTTAAGAAAAAAATGAACAGCTTTTAACCAACAGAGAACTGATCCAATTTTCATTCACAAACCCAAACACAGACCTAAACACACTGAAGCAAACCAACAAATTACAACCACAGCCGGACATGGCAAAGAATACCAACAGACCAGCAATAACAGACAAGATGGTGGATCACATGGCATTTCTGAGCTTAAACAGAGCCTTTTTGCTTCTGCTGAAATTCAGTCATGTCTTTACTGAAACTAAAAGTCAGGTTTCTTCAGACAAAGAGGCAGCAGAATATCCTTCTTCTGGTCCTTGCTGGGAACCACTTTGTCCGTGAATGAGAACTGAACCAGGTGTCTGTTGGTCACAACAGGAGATTGTGAAAAGGCAGTAACAAAAAAAAAAAAAAAACACAGTAAAAGTAGAAAAGCAACTACAACTTTGTGGTTAAAATTACTGCTGAAATGTATTGGACATTACAAATTGATAATGTGTCACAGTTTGAAAATGCATAAGTGTAGATGCATTTGAAACAGAATATTTTGTAATGCATTATACAGTATATGCATTATAAGCATGAGCAGCAACAACTACAAATTCACCACAAATGTATTCAGACACTAAATTGAGTAATGCTATGAATTTACACTTTACACTCTGCTACACAGCCTACGGACCTGCACTTTCCTCCATCCTACTACTACTCGTCCTATTCCTTTCCAGCACTCCCTCCATTGCCAGCTTGCTACACTGCATATTTCACAGTTTTCCCCTGAGGCAGTTTGGAGCTGAGGTGGTGGGTGGTGATTGGGGGAGGCAACAAAACGAGGCTGCCTGTGGGGAGAACAGGCTTGTTTTGTTGCCCATAACATTTGGACAGGGGAAACAGTCTGAAACCTATTCTGTTCTCCTTTTTTTGATTTCTGTCTGCAGAGGTCCTTCTGCAGTGCCATGGTGGACGAGCTGCGGGTTTCCCTCAAGTGCCAGCGCCGGCTCAAACACAAGCCTCAGCCACCCGTCATGGTGAAAACGGAGGAGGTCATCAACATGCACACCTTCAACGACCGCAGACTGCCAGGGAAAGAGACCATGGCCTAAAATGGGAATCTCAATCACTTTCACACCCTCTGTGTTGCAGAGAGGAATTGTGCAGAGACACTGGGGAAAAGGGTCAGGGTAAATGGTGAAGGGGTATGTGTGTGTAATGGGGAGGGGGGGTTGAATGGGTTACAATGGTTGTCAGTTGAGTTATTTCAGAGGTAGAACAGAGGTGCTTGGAAGTACACTGACGAAATGTCATTCTTGTTTTGTTATAATTAGCTAGGGATACGGGATTCTACAATATTTCCTGTGGAAATAACTTGAACCTGGGTGAAATTTCAGCAAGTTACCTCATTTCTCTTTCCACCTTGGCAAGGTGGCAAACAGGTGCCAGGATTTTCAAAACCCAGGAGTCTGGAAATAAATTTTAGGTGGGACAGAGGGGGTCCCTTCAAAAATTTAAAAATAAAGAATTGGACCTAACGTCTTCAACTGCTGCTCAGCCAGTCAGTCTTTCACTGCACAGCACAAAAGAGGCCGGCTGAGCAGCATCAAGCTCATCTGAGAAACCTTGTGTGAATATGATACGAAATGGGTAATTAGGGAGAAAGGTTTGCATAAGATTGTGTTTTGTTTTCTTTAAAAAAGTTGTGAATAGAATGATTACACAGGCTCTCAACTATATTAAACCCAAAGCCCCAAGTAGGACGGCAAGCTTGGCTGCTCCCAAAATGTACAAAGAGACATTGATTAGTCACATAAGATAGATTGATACCCGAAATGGATATACTGTATATCATCCATCAGGCAATAAGTGATATCATTTATTTGTGTTTCAGAGTACTAACACTTTTAGTCTATTTGTAAAAGGTGAGGGTGGGGGAGGGAGGGGGGCAGATTATGGTTAAATACAAGCAGAGAATGCAGGTGTAGGAGCAATATAGTGAGCTATTGATGTCCATGTATCAACCAGTAGTCACTTAGAGAGGATTCTATGGAGGTACACACCCTTAATGTCAATAAGGAGGAACCTTGGAATAGCATGGGCATGACTCATAATATCCAAGTTCACAGCAATTACACAAGACACAAACTCTATTTATTCTTAGTATTTATTGTTTTATTTATGAGAATCCTTATTTATATCTCTACGGACTGGATTTTCGCTACTGCAGTAAATACACCTCTCTTCAATTCTGTGTGGGTATACACATTTTTTCCCATTTGCTCAGTGTCGAGTCTCCAGTTTCATTTTGTACTCCTGTGGCTTTTTTCCCCCTTTCTTTGGCAGCAGAGCTCCACATTCACTTGTGCAAATGCAATTTCTATGAAAAAGTGTTTTTGTATGAAGAGAATCAAAAATTTTGTAATGATTTTTATCAACTCAAAACACACCATGAGGAGTGTCATCCATGGCACAGAGGTGGTACTCCACACCAGTTTTTTCAAGATGCTTTCCTAGACACTAGACAGAGCTGCCACAAACACACAAACACACACAAACACACACCTAAGAGTGCAAGGTGCACCCATTCTCCATGGAGCAGATTCACACCAATTAGCAGTGTGTTCTCCAACAGAGGCATTAACATTCTGGTAAAGCATCAGTGACATAATGTTGTTTTGGTGAAGAAGAAAAAGAAAAAAAAAAACTATTTTTATCATGTTAAACAAATCCTATTTAAAGAAAGATATTTTTACTTCACGTGAAAGAAGAGTAATGATAAATAACGGTTAGAGCAAAGATATTGTGTAGACACACAGAAAGGGAGGAAGACTGCTAATAATGCTTATCATTCTATACCCCTGATTTCTGATAGACTGCTAGAATCCAGTCCTGAGCAATTGTGTGTAAATGGTTTTAAAATGGAAAAAGATGTATTAAAAAATAAAGAACACTTAAATAATTTTGAACTTGTGAAAACAAAATGGAGTGCACACAGTTTACCCTTTGAATTGATGCACACATTTAAAGAAAATAAAAAAAATATTCATAACCTTTATGTCATCTGCCTCTTTCTTGAAAGAATGAAACATAAAACAGACATAAAGTATTTCTTCAAAATTCCCTATAATGACAACGTAAAAAATGTTTGAAATCTTTGCAAATGTATTTAAAATGAAAAACAAAGAAAGTCACATGTACATAAGTATTCACAGCCTTGGCCAAGACACTTAAAATTGAGCTTTGGTGCGTCCCATGTCCACTGATCATCTTTGATATATTTCTATAATTTCTTTGGACATGGTTTTGAAAGGCATACACCTGTCTATATAAGGCCCCACAGTTAACAGTGCATGTCAGAGCACAAACCAAGCAATGATGTCCAAGAAATCGTTTGTAGACATGTGAGGCCGGATTGTACTGAGGCACAGATCTGGGGAATGGTACAAAAAAAGTTCTGCAGCACGGAGGTCCCAATGAACACAGTGGTCTCCATGACCTGTAAATGAAGGATGTTTGGAACCACTAAGACTTTTCCTAGAGCAGGCTATCTGGCCAAACTGAGCAATGAGAGAGAAGGGACTTAATCGGGAGGTGACCAAGAACCCAATAGTCACTCTGAAAGAGCTCCAGCATTCTCTTCAGAGAGAAGAAAACCTTCCAAAAGATGAAACAAAGATTGAACTTCTTGGCCTGAATGCCAAGCATCATGTCTGGAGGAAACCAGGCACTGCTCACCATCTGGCCAATACCATTGCAACAGTGAACCATGGTGGTGGCAGCATCATGCTGTGGGTATGTTTTTCAGCATCAGGAACTTGGAGACCAGTCAGGGTTGAGGGAAATGCGAATGCCGCAATGTACTTTCTGGACCTGGATTGTATATATATATATATATAACAAGTGGCTTTCTGGTCAACTCTGTGAATGTCCTTGAGTGGCCCAACCCACAAATAGTTGTGCAAAGCTTGTAGCAGCAGAGTCTGGGTAATGGACACCACATATCCACTGTTTTAAATACTTTTATTTTCATCTACCATCAGAGAAATGTAATAAGTTGCATAAATTCTGTGCTTGTTGGTTATCTTGTTGGTTATCTTCCAAACTCTCCTATAAGCTTTTTTGACATCTTGCAACCTTACGCCTTAATCAGCCTTTTTAGTACATGGAACCCAGAGTACTCAGTGTAGTGTTCTAACCATCAAGATAACTGAGACTTGCATGGGTCTCCAAGCCCTTTGACTGATCAACCACTGTAATATTTTTGAGTGTGATAAAATGAGCTATCATTTTGACATGTTGTTGATGTGATGTGTTAGGTTAAAAAGTTTAACATGGGCTTGTAGTCCAAGTAATCAAGCCAGAAAAGTGGGCCTATGTCAGCCTAAGGCAGACTGTGCATATCTTCCCAGGTTGATCAGCACACGGTGGTCTGTATTAACACCAAGTCCTTAAGAACCATGAGCTCCTTATGGTTTTACTGACAAATGTTTCTGAAATTGGGTTTCAAATAAATACACTTTTCAGTCCCACAATCTATTCCTATCCCACAGTATTGTGGGAGAGTCACTTGTTCTGTGAATTTATTAAAAGTTTTAAATTTACTGTTGAACCACCTCAACCATCTCCATCAGCAGAAAAGGTCACTGTCACTGTGCAACCAGCCTCAAAGTCTGTCAGGCCTATGGTTGAAGCTAGACATGATAGCTCAGCATGATGGCAGCTAATCAAATTAAAGCACACATCCTCTTTGCGCCAAACTCCAAAATGAAACAGATCTAAAGAGAAGAAGCTGTGGGAGATGCAGCTAAAGATTACATTAAACACATTCATACTTTGTTGTCTGTCCTGCTGATCTGAAGAGGATTGCCTTTATCTGTTTGACCTCTGAGTTTGACTGTAGACTTCATTTGTGTCTGACAACAGGGTGACCTTGCCATCAAAGCTCCATCGCTGCACATTTGTGCTGACTGACCTCTCCCATAAACATTTGTTGTTGGTGAATGGCGCTGCTCCATCTGTCAAGAACAAAACCAGGAGATAATACATTTCAAATTCACACTGCGCTTACATGAGGGACTTACTGTTTTCCTTCACTTCTACACTCATGTAACATAATCCATGCCACTATAAACCTTAATTGGCTTACATATAATGCTGTGTGTGCACAAGTGGGTTCTCAACAGTTTAGCTTTCTTTCTTTCTTTTTTGGCCCCAATCATGATCCAAGTCTTCTAATAATTGATATGTTGTTGACATTGAGTTGGATCTAATTTGTATTTACCTACAGTAACTTGTGACGAAACATCACACATTACAATGACAGTGGTATCTTGTACTTCATCTGACACACCTTTTTAAATAGCTTTTTGATTCAAATACAGAATACTAAATACTGGTTGTGGTTCAAAAATACAGTATTAAGTTTGAAAATTTTCAACATTGGGAGAATACTTGACAAGGCAGGTTCTTGCTGTTACTGTAATATGTAGCTCAGTTCAAGCAAGGCTGTGCAGCAGGGTTACAAAGTGGACTATCTCTCACAATCTTTGGCTATGTGCAGACACCAGATTTACTTGTAAAATATGAGCTTATCCATCATTTGTGGACAGTGAATGGGGTCAGGCTTGGTTCACCAAACTCAGGTGCGCCAAGCATGAACATCAATCTCCTCTTCAGAGGAGATTAATGGAGATTCAGTCTGTGCGCCTAAACTTAAGCGAGCTGTTTTTATGCTTCAACATAAACACAACTGGACGTTTATATTGTTTCCATGACAAGATAGGTACAGTAAGGCAGCCACCATTATTGTATAATTTTAAGAGACTTTTTGGGGCACCATTTCATGATATATCAAAAGAAGCCTACCCGCACCCATTAAGGTGCTATTTGAAGAGATGGTCCTATGGGCTTTAGGAGACAGGCGGGACAAACAACTTTTGTGGGCATTTTGGTTGGAGGACACTGGCTACACTTTCGATTAAATCACACTCAAGTTTTTTCTCATGGTGCGGTTCATTTTGTCTGGTATGAACTTGGTGCTCAAGTGTGCACCAAACACACTGCACAGAGACTCCTAAATAAGGTGGTCTCGATCCGCATCATTTTGGGAGAAATTTCAGGCAGGAAAGGTCTGAGTTGCCAAATTGGTCAGGGAAGAAGTTGCTGATTGTTGTAGGACAGATTTAGTCATAGTCATACAGTACAGGGTGACATGTAGCTCAGTTGGCAGAACAGTCATCTATAAACCCTAGGGTCAGTTTCCAGGTTCCTCCTGGCTGCATGTCGAGGTGTCCTTGGACACCAAAAGGCCACAGTAGCGCCGTCATCTACTGCAGCTGTCCAAACAACAATTTCCCTAAGGGGATCAATAAAGTATGTCATGGTTATTATCATTACTATGTGGACAAATAGTAACATGCCCAATGTATCTGTGATTCCATGTGCAAGCATAAGTTAAATTTACAAAGCCAAGGCAATTGTGTAAAAGAAACATAATGACAGGACGATTTTCAGGGAAAGGACATGAAACACACAGCGATTAGACCTACACACTCAGCTGTACTGGATAAAAAAGTGGGTGGCATCAAAAAAAAAAAAAAAACATAAACAAAAAACTACTATGCAGAATCGGATGCTGAGGCAGATGACAGCATATTGCTACTCTGGGCTATTTAGGTGGAAATCTAATGTTAAAAAATCTGTGTGGTTCTGGGAATTGTTTGCCCAGTAAACACAGGCCTAAAGGGTTCAGAAGAGAGCAGTGAAAAGGAAAAGTCACACTATCACTATTCCGCCTCTGATCCCCACCACAGGAGCTTTACAGACATAATCCCAAATTACACTACAGGAGAATCACCCCTGAACCTTACAAGCCATGACCAGATTACACAGAGGGAGACCCATGGCAGACTAATGGAGCGTGACAAGATTACAACGGCTAAGGTCCACCTGTTGTGAGAGTCCCTTTGGGTGAGAGATCCTTTATGGAAAAAGGTGGGGCACTGTCTTTTTTTCACTGGTAGACAATCTCAGAAATGCTACTGCTTTCAAGAAACCTCCTCAAAAGTTCCATATAATCATGTGCAGATGGCTCTTACTAGCAAAATTAATAGACATTTACAAGAGGCGATGTAGAAAATAAGAGACAGATAAGAGAGATATTGTCTATCCAAATATTAATATCTAAATAATCCCTACATGAAAGTTTCCTCCAACCCTTTAGCAGAAGTTAGAATCCAGTCAGGAATGCTCAGCTTCCATGATCACTGGGTAATTATGTCATTAGTAGTCAGTTTAAACATGAGAAATAATACATTTGTAGGATAAACATCTAATCTAATACTGTGATTATACATCTACCCATGTATTATCTAATCACTTACCCTGTTAAAGGTGATGGTGGTGCTGGACATTCAGGACAATTCTTGGACAAGTGTCCCTTCTATCTTGGGGCTGAGATATAGACACAATCAACCATTTATACCTACAGGTTCGTTAGAGAGTCACCAGATACCAGACAGTCACAGAGTCCTCTGTCTATGATTAAAACATGCAGGTACAAATTTGCATTGCATTTTTGACATACTTACTGATTGAGATAATCAAATAAATTTTAATATTACAAAAAGATAAATAAAAATAGCATCCAACAGAGTTCCAAGGTGAAAAGCACTGCTAAGCCAAAAGAACACAAGAGCTTGTCTCATATTTGCTAAAAAAAAATCATGATTATCCCCAACACTTTTGGGCAAATATTCTGTGGATTGATGAGACAAAAGTTTAACTTTTTTCGGAAGGTGTCCGATTACATCTGGCATAAAACTAACACAGAATTACATAAAAAGAACATCATATCAGTCAAACATCGTGGTGGTAGCGTAATGGTCTGGGGCTGCTTTGCAGTTTTAGGTCCTAGAAACCCTGGAACCGTGAATTCTGCGCTCTACCTGAATAATGTTTGCCCCAGTCAAAGTTTTGACTGAAATCAGACGCTGTTGCATGATATTAGACAAGTCATTCATCCTTGAAAATGCTGCAAAGTGGCTGAATTAAAAAAAAGTGGACCAAAAGTCGTTGTTTTCTTGCTGCTGAGGGTGGCACAACTGACTATTAGGTTTAAGGGGCTATTACTTTTTCACAAGGGGCCAGGCAGGTTCAAATACTGAATGCTGATTAAATCATGATTTAAAAAATGCATTTTGTATTTACTCTGGTAATATTTGTGTAATTGTAAGATTTATTTGATGATCTGAATCTTTGAGATAGATAAGGGAAGAAAAAAAGTGGCTGGCTCGTGGCTGTCTACAGAGAGAACCAGAAGACAGCACTTCTCGTGTGAGTGTAGGGGATGGGAGCCTGACAGGATTGGCTGTACCTTGTTCAGCAGCTGCTACCTATCGAGGTCAGAAAGGCTGCCTAATGGAGTTCCAACTATTTTACTACAAACTTTAATAATTTAATAGACTGAGTGACTGCCACCTTACTGTGGTGGAGGGGTTTGCGTGCCCGAATGACCCTAGGAGCTATGTTGCCGGGGGCTTAAGCCCCTGGTAGGGTCTCCCAAGGCAAACAGGTCCTAGGCGACGGGCCAGACTAAGAGCAGTTCATAAACCCCTCATGACGAGTGACAAATCAAGGTCGGATACGTCGCCCGGATTGGTGTCACCGGGGCCCCACCCTGGAGCCAGGCCTGGGGTTGGGGCACGTAGACGAGCGCCTGGTGGCTGGGATCTCTCCCACGGGACCCGGCCGGGCGCAGCCCGAAGGAGCGACGTGGGACCGCCTTCCCGTAGGCCCACCACCCGCAGGAAGGCGCATAAGGGGTCGGTGCAGTGTGGATTGGGTGGCAGCCGTGTGGAGGTGCCTCGACAACCCAATCCCTGGACAAAGAATCTGGCAATTGGGACATGGAATGTCACCTCACTGGGTGGAAAGGAGCCTGAACTTGTGCTGGAGGTTGAGCGGTACCGGCTAGAGATAGTCGGGCTCACTTCCACACACAGTCTGGGCTCTGGAACACAACTCCTTGAGAGAGGTTGGACTCTCTTCTACTCTGGAGTTGCCCATGGTGAGAGGCGGCGGGCAGGGGTGGGCTTGCTTATAGCCCCCCAGCTCAGCTGCCATGTGTTGGAGTTTTCCCCGGTGGACGAGAGAGTTGTTTCCCTGCGCCTTCGGGTAGGGGATAGGTCTCTCACCGTTGTTTGTGCCTACGGGCCAAATAGCGGTGTAGAGTACCCAGCTTTCATAGGGTCTCTGGAAGGGGTACTGGAAGGTGCTCCGACTGGGGACTCTGTCGTCCTACTGGGGGATTTCAACGCCCACGTGGGCAATGACAGTGATACCTGGAGGGGCGTGATTGGGAGGAACGGCCTCCCTGATCTGAACCCGAGTGGTGTTTTGTTATTGGACTTCTGTGCTAGTCACAGCTTGTCCATAACGAACACCATGTTCAAGCATAAGGGTGTCCATCAGTGCACGTGGCACCAGGACACCCTAGGTCGGAGGTCTATGATCGACTTTGTGGTTGTGTCATCTGACCTCCGACCATATGTCTTGGACACTCGGGTGAAGAGAGGGGCTGAGCTGTCAACTGATCACCACCTGGTGGTAAGTTGGATCCGATGGCAGAGGAGGGAGCTGGATAGACCTGGCAGACCCAAACGTATTGTGAGGGTCTGTTGGGAACGTCTGGTGGAACCCTCTGTCAGAGAGGTCTTCAACTCCCACCTCCGGGAGAGCTACAATCAGGTCCCGAGGGAGCCTGGAGACATTGAGTCCGAGTGGACCATGTTTTCCACCTCCATTGTCAATGCGGCTGTTCGGAGCTGTGGCCGTAGGGTCTCTGGTGCCTGTCGTGGCGGCAATCCCCGAACCCGGTGGTGGACACCGGAAGTAAGGGAAGCCGTCAAGCTGAAGAAGGAGTCTTATCAGGCCTGGTTGGCCTGTGGGACTCCTGATGCAGCTGATGGGTATCGGCAGGCCAAACGTGCCGCAGCCCGCGCGGTCGCAGAGGCAAAAACTCGGACCTGGGAAAAGTTCGGCGAGGCCATGGAGGAGGACTATCGGTCTGCCTCAAGGAAATTCTGGCAAACCGTCCGGCGCCTCAGAAGGGGAAAGCAGTTTCCTGCCAACACTGTTTACAGTGGAGGTGGGGAGTTGCTGACTTCGACTGGGGACGTTGTAGGACGGTGGAAGGAATACTTTGAGGATCTCCTCAACCCCGTCGTCACGCCTTCTGTTGAGGAAGCAGAGGCTGGGGACTCTGAGGTTGATTCATCCATTTCCCTGGTCGAAGTCACCGAGGTAGTCAGTAAGCTCCTCGGTGGCAAGGCACCAGGGGTGGATGAAATTCGCCCCGAGTACCTTAAGTCTCTGGATGTTGTAGGGCTGTCTTGGTTGACACGCCTTTGCAGCATCGCGTGGAGATCGGGGACAGTACCTCTGGACTGGCAGACCGGGGTGGTGGTTCCTCTTTTTAAAAAGGGGGACCGGAGGGTGTGTTCCAACTATAGGGGGATCACACTCCTCAGCCTCCCTGGGAAAGTCTATTCCAGAGTGCTGGAGAGGAGAGTTAGGCCGCTAGTCGAACCTCGGATCCAGGAGGAACAATGCGGTTTTCGTCCTGGCCGTGGAACACTGGACCAGCTCCATACTCTTGCTAGGGTGCTCGAGGGTTCATGGGAGTTCGCCCATCCAGTCTACATGTGTTTTGTAGACTTGGAGAAGGCGTTTGACCGTGTCCCTCGTGGCATCCTGTGGGGGGTACTCCGGGAATACGGGATTCGGGACCCTTTGTTAAGGGCCATTCGGTCCTTGTATGACCGGAGTAGGAGCTTGGTTCGCATTGCTGGTAGTAAGTCAAACTTGTTCCCGGTGCATGTTGGACTCCGACAGGGCTGCCCTTTGTCACCGATCCTGTTCATTACTTTTATGGACAGGATTTCTAGGCGCAGCCAGGGGTCGGAGGGAATCCGGTTTGGGAATCACAGGATTTCATCTCTGCTTTTTGCAGATGATGTTGTCCTGTTGGCTTCATCAGACCGGGACCTCCAGCAGGCACTGGGGCGGTTTGCAGCCGAGTGTGAAGGGGCTGGGATGAGAATCAGCACCTCCAAGTCCGAGGCCATGGTTCTCAACCGGAAAAAGGTGGCTTGCACCCTCCAGGTTGGGGGGGAGATCCTCCCTCAAGTGGAGGAGTTTAAGTATCTTGGGGTCTTGTTCACGAGTGAGGGAAATAGGGAGCGTGAGATTGACAGACGGATTGGTGCATCGGCAGCAGTAATGCGGTCGGTGTACCGGTCCGTCGTGGTGAAAAAGGAGCTGAGCCGAAAGGCAAAGCTCTCGATTTACCGGTCAGTCTACGTCCCTACCCTCACCTATGGTCATGAGCTTTGGGTCATGACCGAAAGGACAAGGTCGCGGATACAAGCGGCCGAAATGAGTTTCCTCCGCAGAGTGGCTGGGCGCACCCTTAGAGATAGGGTGAGGAGCTCAGTCACCCGGGAGGAGCTCGGAGTAGAGCCACTGCTCCTCTGCATCGAGAGGGGCCAGTTGAGGTGGCTTGGGCATCTGTTTCGGATGCCCCCGGGACGCCTCGTAGGGGAGGTTTTTCGGTCCTGTCCCACCGGGAGGAGGCCCCGGGGAAGACCCAGGACACGTTGGAGGGACTATGTCCTCTCGCTGGCCTGGGAACGCCTCGGTGTCCCCCCCGGAAGAGCTGGAGGAGGTGTCTAGGGAGAGGGAAGTCTGGGCATCTCTGCTTAAGCTGCTCCCCCCGCGACCCGGCCCCGGATAAGCGGAAGAAAATGGATGGATGGATGGATAGACTGAGTGAGCCAAACCAACAGATACAAGAAAATGTGCGGACACCTCCAATGAAAGCTAGGTAAAACAATGTCATCAGAGTTCTGTCAACCTGAAACTTGGCCAGCTTTCATAGATCAAAAATACATTGTTGACTTTTCTTGCACAGCATGTTTGCATTTTGTTAAAATGACAAATTCAAATTATGGTGCCCAGGTATTTGAAGAACTCGACAGTTTCTACAGCCTGGTTATTTATTACAGTGCTGACAGAACCTGGTGCATTGTGTCTAAAATCTAAAATCAATAGTCATGTCTTTAGTTTTTGTTACATTCAATTCAATGAAGGATTCAGAGTACCATTTAATAAAGTCATCCACCACATGACCATGAGGCCTATATCCATTCAGTGACACCTGGGAAGAGAAATCTTAGGAATAGGGTTGATTGTTTCCACAGTTTGCTCCCTTTGCTGCCTGAGGGACAAATTAAAAATGTATGTGAAAATGTGATCAAGCTGCTCAGCACAGTTCCTCAGAGTTAGGATGTTGATGGCTCAAGAACCAGGACTTGTACTAGCTTTGCAGTGCTTGAAAGTCTGCACAACCTCTTCTTCCTCAAAGACAGGGCTGTGTGTGAAAAGTGTGAAATGTTTTTACTGGAATAAAAGCCTTGAAGTTCCAGCAGACCCTTCCTCTGACCAGATTTTTACTGGGGCTGATTTATAAGCTCCTTTTATTGAGCCAAAACAGTGGTGTAGTGTAGTAAGAAGTGGTTAAAGTCTCCCATAATAAAGATAGGAGCTTCGGGGCACAGCGACTGTATCCTCTGAACCGTTTGTCGGATGTGCTCCGAGGCTGTGTTTACATTCGCATTAGGATGGACATAAGTAACAGTCACAAATATCTGGGGGAATTCGCAAGACAGGTTAAAAGGCCTCGTGGACACAGATAAAAGTTCTCTTTGGTGAACAAATGTTCCCCAACTACAACAGTTTTACAAAATCTCTTATTCACACAAGAACATACACCCAATCCATATGATCTGCGGGTATTTGAAGGATCTCGGTCTGAGCACAAAGGCCATCGATTGAGATACCGGAGTAAATAGTAAACGGTAAATGGTAAATGGTCTGCACTTACACAGCGCTTTTCTACCTAACTAGTACTCAAAGCACTTTACACTGCGTCTCATTCACCCTTTCACACACACACACTCACACACCGATGGCAGAGCTGCTACACAGCTGACCCGACTCACCGGAGGCAACTTGAGGTTCAGTATAGATTGGCAGACAACTGCTCTACCTATTGAGCCACAGCCATCCCAGTCTGAGTCCTTTTCTCCAAGCCAGGTATCTGTCAGGGACAAATCCATTTCCTCACCAAAGTCACTAAAATTAAGTTTGGACTAAAATAATGGACTGTTCATACTAGTATGAGGCAGCAGTAGCAGTAGCTCAGCTGGTAGAGCAGTTGTATACAAACTCCTGGGTCAGTGGTTTAATTCCCGGTTCCTTATGGTTACCTGTTGAGGTGTCCTTGGACAATACAATAAAACCCTGTAGTAGCGCTGATATGCACTGTCTGGCAGCTGTCCAACCACAATTTCCCTAAGAGAAAAATACATAAACAAGTGAAATGGGAAAAAGTCCTCATAGAAACACAACAGCATATTTAACAGTTAAAAAAGAGGAGGTGAAGGAACACTACTTTTCCGTTACCAGTTGCAGCATGCACATGCACCATCTCACAAAATGATATAGGAATCATGAGAATCACTAAATAATTTACAGCATTGTTTATGTATATATGTAGTGTACAACACACACACTATAAAACCCTGAACTCTTTGAATATATCCATATTCTTTGAGATTTGTGCATGCAGGGAGCAATACTGTATCTCCCAGTGGGTGGCAGGTTCTGTGTTGCATAGACAAAAACCAGCAGCAGCCTTGCATTGTTTGTTCTATTAGCCAACAGCAACGTTACAAGCAAAGCTACTAAAAATGGGAAACCCACATGTAAATCACTCCTTCATAATCTGTTACTGCAGCAACAAGCTCATTCTGCCGCCGGCTGTGGGCTGAGAGAAATCAAGCCAAAGCCATCAAGGCGCCTCATGTGTAATCCTTCCCCAGGATACAGCTTACAACAACAACACAACACAAAAATAGAAATTCTGTCTTTGTACCATTGGAATCAATAATGGTAAGGAACAGTAACAAAAAACGGTATGGTTCAGTTTTGCAATAAACAAAATGTGCACAAAAGAGCAAAACATTTGGCTTAGAGCCCAACTAACAACATAGTAATTAAACAACTTTTAATACTGTCTAGTTTAGAACCACTTGAAATATTTTACAACAAAATTATCTAACAATTCAAAGTAAAACAACCCTTAATCACAAGGATTTTCTTTTTTTGTAAACTGACAAAATAGGATATACATTTTATCAGTGGTCATTATTTAGTATTTGGCAATGTAATTAAACATAGATGACCTCATAAATGTTTGAGGTTGGGTGATCTGAAGCAGGGCCAGAGAGAAGGCAGAGGTGGCACATTCACAAAAAAACTAGCCACATCTTATAATCTGTTTTACACTTTTGCTTGTTGCACTTTTTTTAAGTCTAGGCTTTGGTTGGGCCAAGGACAGTCAAAGTCACAAAAGCATTGTCATGGCAGTATGCTTAAGGTCATTGGCATGATAAAAGGTGAACCATCACATGGGAGCAGGTTTACTTTGATGACTTCTCTATAATTAACTTATATATTTTTGGCTGCATCCATTTTTCTCTCAGTTCTTCTTCTTATTATATATTCATATTATTCTTATTATTCTTATTATTAGTGTCTGTGTCCTTGATTTCCCCCCATAGCATGATGCTCCCTCCACCATGCTGCACAATAGTAATGGTATTAGTCATATGATGAGCAGTGGCTAGTGTTCAGCAGACAGACTAGTTGGGCCAAATTTTTTTTATTTTGTTTTTGATTTTTGTTTTTGATTTTGTGTCATCACACCAAAGAAACTGTTTTCATACTCCCAGTCCTTAATATGCCATGAAGAAAAACATTGTGTTATAACCTACTGCAGTTGTGTCATTATTGTCTGACCTTTTGAAATTTACCTGTGGTTATTTATTCTTAGAATTTTGTATCAAAATACATACAATTGCACATTTAACACATTTTAAAGTAAAACACTTTGATTATTAGTAATACACTGGTTATTATCTCCAAAAAGCAAAATTTAAATTTGAGTGGAACCCAATTTTCCACATGTGCCCACCGTCTTTGAATTGACACCCCATTCTGGCCCCCTCATTACACTCATACTCAAAAATATTCTAGTCCCACCCAAATGAGTGTTGTGTAATATATGAAACATGCAACACCTTTAACACCAGAATGTCAAAGTTTTCCTCTTGACCTTGAGATAAAACACGTCTA
The DNA here is from genome assembly GCF_900324465.2 of Anabas testudineus. Lineage (NCBI taxonomy): Eukaryota > Metazoa > Chordata > Actinopteri > Anabantiformes > Anabantidae > Anabas > Anabas testudineus. The sequence goes on from NC_046625.1 coordinate 23,166,074, forward strand.
AAAAATCTACAACTGCATGTCTGAGTCAGTAAAGCATAAAACCTAAAGCAGAGGCTTGCTGCAGCTTCACCCAACCAGATAAATAAAAGTAAAGAGCAGTGACAGGCAGGATAACTCTCATAACATTGATCATGCATTATGAATTCTGGATGTATTATTCATATGAGTGCAGGAGCGTAGCTCGAGGATGTGGCCTTTTTCGCCTCTCCCTGGTGCTCACTCCTACATGAGGTAATCCACCCTTGTTTTTTCTCCACTGCCTCATCTCCACCTGCAAATCAGAAAATCTCTCCTCTCACCCTCCCTGAGGCCTTGTGGCATCTTCCCATCACCAGTCCAGGCTCTGCTAGGCCTCAGCACAGATTCACTGCAGGGGAGCATCTGTTAGGCAGAACTGCAGCCACATGTTGTTTGTTGAAGATCAGCTCCGGATTTAGGTTTTTGTTGTTTTTGTCCAGTTTGTCTAGTACAGAGGTTTAAAGATGACAGAGAGAGATATATAAACTGAAAGTTTAATTTGAAAAGAGTTTCAAATGTCTCCTTTTGTTCTACAGTTATAGAGTTTTGGAGATTTTAATTACTTGAGAACTTGATAGGGTACAAACACATACCACAGTATAGCCAGCACAAAACAAATCAGAGAGATACCCAATCTGCAAGAGTTCAGCGTGATCAGTGAAAACACAGAGCAAATTAAAAGTGATTAAGGACAGAATCATGGTTAAGTGTGGGTAAGCAGTAGGCCACCAAGTCAGGCAGTATATTTAATAGTGTCAATACTTCCTGTTGAAACAGGTTGTTGGTGAAGGCTATTTAAATTGCAATCCTTAAAACTGCAATGACTATTAATTTTGGTCATTCTAATGCAGCACAAGCAAGATTTTAACACAGCATGGGAAACTTAACAAGCATCTCTGTTACATGTACAGAGCAGCATTATACTTCATTGTGGTGCTTTTTGTCCAGTCCAGTTTTAGCCTTAACCATCTCCTGAAGAAAGAATGAGTCTCAAGAGCATGCGAAACGTTCTAGATCTGTCTGTTTTTAAACAAGAGAATTATTGATTTTTTTAGGTAATGTTGGTGACAGCAAACCAAAACAGTTAAGCTAGGGCCAGACAGCTAAACAATGTGTGAAATGTGATATCCAGCTTTTTAAAAATGAGAGGAGCAGAAGATTGTATGTAGATGTATAATTAGAAGCAGAGGCACAGCAATTTTTACCACTGCATTTGGGCCAAAAAGTGTCACTGGAACACACGCTTAACCAACAGCAAGATACCGCCTGTGTCAGGAGAAATAACCCTCCACACCAGCAGGTGGTGGTGCTCTGTAATTTTTCATTTAATATGTGAAAGAGCTAGTACTGCACATTCAAACTGTAAACAAAGCAGCATTTGCTCACCATTTTCACACCGCTCTTGCTCACCAGTTACACTTTCTTCATTCCAGATTTTAATAAAAAGATGTTCAGATGAGATGAAGATGAAAAATTAAACAAGTGTGTGCCCTCTCAACATTTAGGCATTTAGGCCTCGGTTTTGTCTTTTCTGTTTTTTGTTGTGATTCATTAGAGGAACAGCCAATCAACTGGGTTCTTGTTGATGGTTAAGAGTAAAAGAGAGCATGAGATTGACAGGATTTGTGCAATGTCAGCAGTAGTGAGGGCATTGTAGGGAACACACAGGTGGGATAACACACCTCCATTTACAGTGTCTATAAAAAGTCTTCACCCCCTTGGATGTTTCATGCTTTTACAGTTATTAGAAAATCAACATTTTCTCACACCGACTGCACTGACATTAGAAATCAATCATGGTCAATAAAAGCTGGCGACTTTGACAAAAAAAAAAAAACAGTAGTCAGCATAACTGCTCAAACTCTGTCAGGTTGCGTGGTGATCAGGTGTGAACAGCCCTTTTCAAGTCCATCCACAAATTTCTGAGATCTCGGCTTTGATTCGGCCAAAACAAATCTTCTCTCAAGCCGTAGTTGCCCTTTAGGATTGTCTGTGTGTTTGTGGTTATGTGCAGTGTTTAGTGTGCGCCAAACATAGCGTTGTGTCTGATGGACAAAAAGCACCATTTTGGTCTCATCAGACCAAAGAACCATCTTCCACTGGACCAGAGATTTTTTTGTATCCATCCCCCGACTTATGCTTTTCAATGTCCTGTTCTCCAAGTTGCTGGGAGTGTTCTTTTGTCTTCATGATGTAATGCAATAATATTTTATGGAAATAAATAATCTGTATAACTGTATAATACATATACAGTAGTTTAATGAATTAACTGAACTCCATATTTACCAACTATTTCTGGCTTCATTTACTTAGACAAAAGTGATCAAAGTGAGCTATATTGAAACTGTGAGGTCTCTATGCCTGTATCTTTACTAAAATGAACCCTCATTGATGAACCAAACATTTTTAATAGACCTATTTCATGTAGAATCTACAATGATAAACATACAGAAAACATAAATGTATGGCAAAATAAAGACACATACTGTAATACTGACACCTTAAAATTTTGAGGGCTCACATTCTAGTTAGGGGCGGTTGAGCATCTTGTGGCTCCCTTATTGTTCTCATGTTGGGTTCTAGCCTTGCATGCTCCGACCTTGACTTGCAGAGCATTTGTTTTGGGCTGACTCAATAGTTTTGTTGTCAGTTATTTTGAATAATAAGCGAGGGCCCGTCTTGTGATCGTTTTCCTCTGATGTATTTAGTTCCACTGTACATAATGTATCAGATCATTCATTAGGACTCTGGCAGCTTGTCAGATAAGTGATGGAGAGGCTCTTCTTAGACTTAATAATAACTGTAATTTGGTGCCACAACAACCATTTGGACTAATTTGCTATTCACTGTAGTGGCACATCCCTGCTATCCATCTCTCAGAGTGATAAGCCTGTCAGAGATTTAAAGAGCCAAAAATGCCTTGTATTGTTTAGTATTTTAACAATAAAAAAAAACCCCAAACCAATTAGAAGGAGTGTGATGAATATCTGTGATTACACGGAGAGTGTGTTCAATAAATTAGCCTGATGAAACAGTTGAAAATATTCACTGTATCTAGACTTTAAGGATTCAAGCATGTTTATGTTTTACCACGAGAATGATTTTGAGTCCATGGAACTATGACCTCAATAATACTTCAGTATTAGTGCAGGTCTGCATGCACACAGCAGATAAATGCAGTTACTGTACTGTAGGAAATACATTGCTCTTTTTAATCTGAGTATAGAATCAATTAAGTTGTGGAATATTGATCTGCTCAGTTAAATTGCAGACAGTGTTGTTAATCAGTTTCACTTGCTTTGGTGTTAATGAAATTAACAACAGGTGCACTAGAGGGGCAACAATGAGATGACCCCTGAAAAAGGCCACTGATATTTTTTGCCTCCTCAACATTTCTGACAGTTTTTCACTAGTTCTGCATTTGGATAGGGTCAGTGTCACAAATGGTAGCATGAGGTAATGCCTGGACCCTACAGAGGTTGAACAGCCAGTGCAACTGCTCCAGGATGGCACATCAATATGTGACATTGCCAGAATGTTTAGTGTGTCTCCCAGCATTGTTAGAACCTGCGCTGGTGCAGTGGGTCCTGGCTTCATCCTGGTGCACGACAATTCCCGGTTTCATGTGGTGGGAGTATGCTGTCATGGTTCCAGCCTCGTTGCTGCCTGGCTGTTCCCCATGCCCTTATTTGGGCAACTTCCTGTTTCCTCCGCCCGGCCTGATTACCTTCACTCACCTCATTGAGTGCACCTGGTTTCTCCCACACTACATATACAGACCTGCTCACCTTTCTGCCCTGCCAGATAGTCTAACCTCAACTCCCGGATTTCTTTTCTTTTGGACTTATTTAGGATTTTTTGGACTCTGCCTGCCCTGGACCCTGTCTCTTGTCTGACCCCCTGGTGCTGTGAGTTCTGTTTATTCCCTGTCATTCCCCCTGCTCACAGTATCAGACCTGGACCTGTATCTGCCTGATTTCCCTTCTTGGACCTGCACCCCTTCTACCCTGTCTCTACCGAATTCCCCCTCACAGGACCAGCCTGACCTGACCTTGCTTCCCGGCTACCCCTCTGGTTCTGTGAGTGTTTTCCTCTGATCTGTTCTCTCCCTCGTTGTTCCCTTCCCTGCTCAGACTGTTTGGACCTCTTTAGTGTTTTGACCTGGATTGTCTTTCTGTTGTGGATTTTGCCTGCTGGACCTCTGTAGTACTGTTTCACTGTGTATGACCCGGACTGCCCCTGACCTCCGAGTTTAGCCGATTGGATTTATTGTTCGGACTGCCTTTGTACATCACCTCAGACTGTTTTCTCACACTGTGTTTTGGACTTTGGATTTCATCATATTCTGTGTTAAAGTTTTGGGCTGTTTTCTCATTGTGCTTCTGCAAAAACTCTTGTTACTCTCCTGGACTCGTTACACTGTTGCCAGCCACCCTTCCTGGCATTCACTGTTTCCATCTGCTCCACGTGCTCTCTTTTGCCTTCGGCCATATTGGCCGTGACATCACATCACCACTTCCTGTGACCAACTACTTCCAGTTCCCCCGGCCCTTCATACTCATTCTGCACTGAAGAGCTTTCTACAAGTTTTCATCTGACTCATTTCCTTGTACCCTTGTTATTAATAAAACCTTAAACTCCTTCCTGTACTTGGTGTTATCTCTGGCCATAGAGTCCTTCATGCAGTTCGTGACATGCAGGCAGCATTAGGGAATTGATACCACTGACTGACCCCCACGCTTTCAGTCAAACACTGTAGCATCCATTTCATTGCAAACCTTGTAGTATACAAATCCAGTATATATATATTTTTTGCCGATTTGAGAACTGATGTGTTCCTGAAATTTTTTTGACTAGAGTTAATTACAGGTTTAATATGGCTATATATATAAGTGTCCTTGGGCAAGATACTGAACCCCAAGTTGCCCCCGATGAGTCAGATCAGCTGCATAGCTGCTCTGCCAGAGGTAAGTGTGTGTGTACTTTTGTGTGTCAATGGGTGAATGAGATGCAGTGTAAAGCACTTTGAGTACCAGTTGGGTAGAAAAGAGCTATATAAGTGCAGATCATTTATCATTTAGTATGTCAGGGTGATATTAACAGATAAATACTCAATGTAAGGTAAGGCTTCATTTACAACTCTTGTATTTTAATGTAGGATGGTTGTGTTTGCCACTTGTCAGTCTTCAAACTGCAAACATCACTATCAGGTGTGCACTAGGTGACCACCTTAACTCATTCTGCTAAATACAGCCCTGCATTAACGTCGGCTAAAAATATGATTAATTCAAAGCAGGTTCAACCAGACTTAGATCTCAGTGACAGCTTAAAATGCGCCTCTATATGACATATTATAAAAACTGCCTTCCACCTAACCCTTCTGCAATTGGAGATTTTTGAGTTTGGTTTAAAACCGTGGCCCACAGAAACTTAGAAGCACATCTAAATTGGGAAGGAGCTATTGTACAATTGACTGTAAAAATAGATTAAACAAGAAATTGGACATGAGTGAAGTATTGATACAGTTTCTTGGAATTTGGAGCATCTTTGTAGAATACATCAGAGATATAAAAGCTGATTTCTGAACAGCTAAACAATACTAAAACATAATTTAGTAGTGGTGTTGATTTACATGTAGTCCACACTGTAAACAATTTAAACGTTGATGCCATCAGTCTCTCTGCTGTTGTGTGTAATTACACTGGGGAAGGTGTTAAGGGTTACTGAGTTGTGTGGGTGATGTGAGCACATCTCTAATAAAATCGACCACAAACATTATCCCTGCATAATCAACACTGTGCCTTATCTCACTGTTATTCACCAAATTGGAAAATTTTCTCCTACCTCTCTGCCATTTAACCATTTTGTCAGAAACCCTTCAGGCCCTATAAAATGCCTCCTCCTTGCCACTGATTTGCTTCTAATGTGTTTTGATTTAAATTCAGCTGAAACCTTTTCCCCCCAGTCACTGCCTTGTGTTTTATTCCCTAGTCCCTTTTTGTGTCTTTGCTTTGCCTTGGTTATACAGTTGAGTATTTGTCACAGGAGTGTTAGTCATAAATTGATGTGTGCTAATCATTGAATTTGTTTGTGCCTTTTTGTTCTTGCATCTGTCACTTAACCTGTTTACCTGAAGTTATTTTGCTGGACGAATCATTTTAAACTGTTTCTGGCTGAAATGAATAGATGGAATAAAGCAGAAGTTGGACTTTTAGCTCTTTCAATTGCGAGCAGCTGTAACTTCAACAATCATCTCAATATTCTTTAACTGTTCTGTAAACACAGCCATTAACCCAGTGGCTCTACCTTTTTGCCCAGCATGTGCATACTCCTTAAAGATGATGTTTACTACCAACTGATGGAACACATCTAATGGTGGAAGTCCTACTCTTTTAGTCTCTATCCCCACCCCCAGAGGCAAGCGCAAACTTAAGGATCAATGAAAAAAAGAAATTATTTTCATGCAATTATGTAGCATTTGTATTTATGGGTCACAAGTTGGGCGCCAGGATCTAAATGGCAGCAGATTGTTTACGGATGAACAGTGACTTAATTTTCTCACAGAGACTGTGCTGTCATTTATTTGCCGCTCAGGAAAAATAGCAAAGATATAGATCATTGAATCAATCAAGCAACTGCTGCCATGAAAGGCATGAGGGTGTCACCGAACAGCTTAATGACTCAACATAGTGTGAATCTTACATTATGGTCTTCAGTCACTAGATCTCAACCCCACGAGTAAAACTCATAACGAGACAGCACTTTCTACAACTATCATCAAAACACCAAGCAAGCAAATTTATTTTTGGAAGAACGATGTTTATTCGTCATGTACAGTTACAAGTAAGCATCAAAAAGAATCAAGTATTTTCAGTTTGAGATCAGTGTTGATCTTCACCATTTCTGTGTCATTCCTGTGATATCCACATGTGACAGTGTGACAACAAAATGGATCTTATCTTAGTAACAGAATTGATCTGATACCACACAGGAAAAGATAAACAACGAAACCACAACAGAAGAGAAAACGCAACTCTCTCAAAACACAGCCGCAAAAGAGAAGGGATACGGCACAAAAAATAAATGCCTGTACCAGAAGGGTACTACTGATGGAGGTCACCCAGACACCTGAGAGTCCTTTCAAGTTTCTTCAGCTGAGATGGAAAAGATATATGTATACAGCTGCTAACATTGGGCAAATGACCATATATGACAAAAGAAATCTTTCTGATGAATGATGGAGACTTATTTTATAATCTTCTTTATCATTCACAGCTACAGTTAACACACACATGCAGTGGTGAATTAGAACAAAAATAAAATCTAAATTTGAAACTGAAATAACAACAGCTATGAAACAGCTACTTTCACTTTCATTCCAAGTTTGGGAGCTACTTTAGGCAGCCCATGTTGATCCTAGTTCCTTGGAACAATAATAAAGGAAGAGAGATGTGTGGTAGCCCGTAGGTGCCACTTACAACAAATGTTGCTGTGTAGTCTCTTTTGAAGTTGTGTTTTCTTACCTATATGACACTGTACAGACGTGCTCAATAATGGTGAAAAAGAAAATATTTTATCTGTGGTGAATGCTAGTGTAAACCTAATTTAAGAGCAATCCTTCACATCCCTACCCTAGACAGACAGCCTGCAGTAGGCCAAAATCAAATGCAAACAGCATCCTGGTTTCATTCATTCTTTACCTTATAGTCTCCTGCAGAAGAAAAGCACATATAATATTCAAGCAGTCTTACTATTTTCAGCCCTCTGCTCCCATGCTTTGGCAGATATCCACTGTTATCATTGTGGAGAAGAAAATTACAGCTCTATCGTCTGGCCCAGAAGCTGTGTCAGCTCACTCCCAACTATGACCCCCACCATCCTAACCAGCTTCTTTTCAGCTTTATTACACAGGTTGGGGGCTATCACTACAACTCCAGCATATTAAAAATGGACAATCATTATTCCTGTTTTTCTGAAAGTCAAAGCAGGTCCACATTGGCAGCCCAAACTGTCTCAGTTGAATTCAGGACATTTACAAAACCTGACCCACATAACCTGACTCAAGAGCTGGTTTGGATCAGATTATGTCCATGTCAAAATCAGTGACACTGACCTAACAATACATAGACATGACAGCTGACTCACCAGGGGCAACTTCGGGTTCAGTATCTTGCCCAAGGACACTTTGGTATGTGACAGAAGGAGCTAGAACTACTTCACTTAAAGTACTCACTTAAACGTACGAACAACATGAGAAAGTTTTATAATATAAAAGTGATGCGGTTGTAACAATTGTTTTTTTTCCTGAAAACAGAAATATGGCATAAAAATTCACATCAATAATACATCTGGAAATTGAGTCATCAAGACAGTCCAGTTGCAATGACTCAACTTTTACATGACGTCACCTGGATAACCGAGAATCTTCACTGACATAATTACATAAAAGATGTGTAAAGAAACTCATAAAAACAAGTTTTTATTATGTTTAAGGAATAGCTAAGACAGCTGAGACTGGTGGGAATCTCAGCAGGTATTTATATATTTGAACACAGACAGAAAATGAAATTTCTATGACACACCGGCCGAGCCGCGGTATAGCCCTGTGTCGCCTTCTATCATTTTGATTCTCGCTGTTGAGAGCCTGCTAATCTCACCTGCTCCACAGTCATCCCGGTCTTCCCGTCACCTGCATCACTTGACTTCCTTATCTACCTGCACACCTGCTGCCCATTGCCCCATTACTCCCACCAGTACACATTACGTGCCTGCTCCCAGTAGTCTTCCGCCAGATTGTCTTGTAGTCTCAGTCACTGTTCTCCAGCCAGTCACCTCATTGTGCTCACCTGATCCAGAGCTCAGCCTGCATCTGTTTTCTTTCATGTCCAGCACTTACCCATTATTTTTGCTTTTACTAACTGCCAGTTAAAAAAAGAGACTTTACTTTCTACTTGTCTTTTACCAAATCTTGCTTTTGGGCCTAAACCTCAGAATCTGAAGATCAGACAATCTATCTTTTGGATGTCCAGATATTATAGTCTAGACCAAAGTGATGGACCCACTTTCAGAACAACATTGCCATCTAGAGCTGTGCCACTGGTTTGACTAAATGTTATGTAAAATAAGTCATTCCAGAAAAGAAAGAAAGAGACTGAGTCAAAATTATGTTGTATTGATCAGCTATGAGGAGTGATTGCCACTGATTAATTGTTGGCGTAATCCAGCTGAGCATGGTACATAGTGATCTGTCCTGTGGAACACTGAGCACATCACGGTGAAGACTCCCTTGTAGGCTCAGCTAGCTGGGTACCACAGGGCACTGTGGGCTCAGTGCCAGGGGTGTGAAAGAGCCTCTGTATGTTTCTGTGTCATTTACACAGACAAAGCAAGACCTCAGGGGACTATTTTTTCTGTTTTTTTTCTCTCACTTATGCATCCCAAATTACACTGAGCACCTTTTCTTCTCCCATAATAAGAATGGATGATTAACAGAGTGCTGGCAAGAGTGTGTTGCCCAAGTCACAACACAGCACAGTAGCTCTAACTGTCTGTAGAGGTGTTTTTATTTATCCTCCCTGTAACACAGCCAGTCAGGTGCAGGCATTGGCTCAGCAGGGGAATTAGTAGAAGCCAGTGGCATTTAGAGGCTTACAGTGTATGTGCAAAGGGCAATAACTGCTCCTCTTTTTGAGTGTTTCTCAAAAAAGATGTCTATCTTCGCAAAGATACTTTCTGTTTCTGACAGAAAATACAATAATCACAGAGAGAGATGTTATTACCATCATCATCAATGAAGGGCCCTGAACTGAGGCACCCTGTAGCAGCATACACTCATTCATGCCCTTGAGCAAGATGCTCAAGCCATTCCTGCTGCGGTACAGATGACCCTTTGTTCTGACCTCCCTATATAGGTGCCAAGCGAGGGGAAAGTTCCTTTCTCAGTGTAAACTGAAAAAATGTTTTAACTTTATAATCTCCGCATTGTCTTCCAAAGTGGCTTGACCTAAGTTCTCTCTCCAGTATGCACTCAATATACAACTACTAGCATTTCTTTTGACTTTTGACCCAAGTGAAATCTGTGGGCTTCGTCTTTTGATGAGATTGAAATGATTAATCATCAATTATTAATGTTTTTGGTGATGATTGTTCCAAATATGCTAAGTCAAGCTGTATTACTAAAGTGCTGTGTTTAAAATTATCTGAGTGTTTTAAATGACTCCACTCTATTTGTATACAGTCAGGTCCATTAGTATTTGAACTGCAACATTTTTCTAGCAGCTGGAAGATGGCATGGTTGGTCACTGGTGCCAGAGTTTGGGGTTTAATTTAGGGTCCATGTCCAGACCAACAAACTTCACTGATTTCTTTATTACCGACATTGTTATACTCAAGCAGACAGTAGTTAATAAGTAACCAGTAGTAACTATAAGTGAGGAAGCCATCGCCGGATGCTGGGTTTCTTCCCCAGTCATGCTCTGCTAGATCTTTACAGCAGCTGTTTCTTTGGGTACTTTGGCTTTAGCAAATGAAATGCATGCTCAGCTAGATTCAGGTCCATTGAATGAATTGTTGTTTTCCTAAACATACTAAAAATAATAAGTAATAATAATAATAAGTGCCTGCAATAAAAACCTTGCAGATTATTTGTCAACATCCCAAACCACCCTAGACATCACCATTTCCTACAGATTAGGATGTTTGATTATTCATGCTTTCACCTTAGCCATGGTAAGTAATCAAATCTGAGTGTATATAGTTCTAGTTTGTATGTTAAAGTTGTAGAAAGTAAATACTCTAATGTTTACCAGTAATGATTAGTTTATTATTATGTCTCAGCCAGTGAGGGCCGAGGATGGGAATTGTCAAAACAATCTTGAGTGGAAGGAGCTGAAGTTGAGTGAGTGAATGAGTTTGGAAGTAGAATAAATGTTTCTTAAATAGCGAGGATTACTAGTGTGAATTGCCAAACAGCAGCAGCCTGGAGTTGCATTCAGTTGATTGGTCACTGGTGCCACATGTTTTAGGCAATTCCCTGGCATTCTGTGAGCCAGGGCCAAAGCAGACTCCAGTGTCTGGCTTGTATTAGGGTTCTGTTTGGCACAGAGAACTGGATGCTCGGCAAAGTCTCAAAAGTATTTAAGACTGATAAAATTTTGCCAGTGTAAGACTGTGATCATCTGAAGTCTGGAGAGGATGAAGAGTCCATTCATTGACAATGTCAGCAAAAACAGCACCTACATCCCCAACAGTCAGGTGACCACTTCGGAGCACTCTATTTAATGACATTTAGTGATAACTTCAGAGGTAACTTCATGGGGTGAGAGGGCGTGAGAGGAGGGCCTGCCTGAGTATATTAGTCAGCCATCTTTACATGGTCTGAGCCGTCCATGTGTCATGTGTGGTCTGTGGTTTTGTCTGTCAATAAATAATGTGGTTCCTGAACTTGCTGATAAATGAGCAAGCATTTATGCAAACAGATTTGAGTGTAACTAATAAAAGCTGTGTTCCAGTGACATTGTGTCCAGTGCTACAACTAGGCCTGTTGAAGAATGACATACATTAGGAATTTACTGTACTGTTTCTGAAGTTAATAACTCAAAACGTGTAAACTGATAAGTACAGAAAAAACACTGAACCATCGAACTATGATTTAATCATGAATTTGACATTTATTGTACACATACAGTATCTCCAGTCACTGCATAGGCATGCTCAAAGAAAACATTTGTTGTTCAATTTTTTACTTCCTGAGAAATTACTGTGAAAGTCTCAGGAAGCACCTATAAACAGCATCACTATATTAGCATTTGAACAATATTTTGGTATCTACCTGGTTGTAGCATTATTGATATATAACATTCACATATACATAATATGCTGTATATTCTTATGCAGTCCTTATAGTTCATGTAGTTTTACATGCATGAATTCATGGTAAATGATGTACCCTTACTGTAAGTGTTATCCATACATGTATTTATTTCTCAAATGAACTGCCAAGGTCATATTGAATCATTCTTCTGGTATCCAAACCCACTCAACACAGTTTTTTGCTTCTTTTATCTAAAGGCAGCTCTGCTGGTCACGATTACTGCAATGTGTTGTTGGGACAAAGGTAAAGATTCAATTGTTGTCTCATATTTCTCCTTATACTTTATAAAGAGCAGATGAGTTCCTTGGTCGCCCTGCCCACTGCACCATTATAGTGCAGTCTCCTTCAGGATCACCACTGACTGATGCCTTGTTGCTGCTACTCACCTCCATCACACTAATGGAGCAACTGCAGCCCTAACAACCATTTAGCTGACAGGTGCAGTTTCAAACATGCAAGGTGCTCTTCTATTTTTCATTATTCTATGATGATGCATCCAAGGCTGCACACACAAAACACCCCCATTATACATACATGCACACTATACACATAAACACAGCGTGCCACATGTCCATCATCAACATAACATTTGCCCTGTCCTTGGGGAATATTACAAGTAGTGAAGCTCAACTGTTATCGAACCGAAGACACTTGCATCAACACGTGCACCACAGCCAGCCCTCTAATGTGGAGGTTCATCATCCCCTTTAGCAGCTTTCACATTAATCACCTGTCAAGATGGCAGTCACTGAGCTTGCACTGACTGTAACTCTTTGTCTCCTGCGCAGATAGCTAAACGTGTTTGTCACTGTATGCAGTGACATGCTTTTGCTACAATCAGGGACATTATAGTCATTATTTTACATTTACCTTATTTTATTTAGTGTTTGTCACATGTTAATAAATCTGACATATGCTCCTTTCAACATCAAAAGAGATTTTGTCACATATTGGCAGTGTATATCAATGACTGAATGTTTCTCTTCCTTTTTAAAAATGAATGGAAGAACAAGAAAAAAAGACAAGAAATGTAAAGGTGCAGGCCTAAATCATCAGAGTATGAACTTTCACATAAGCCCTTTAAAGAGACAGAAATGGTAAGGTCAGCCATGTGGGCTGCCAGCTAGGAAAATGTGTTCTCGGGTACTGACAGAGCTACAAGCACTTGTCAGGATGACTGACTAGTGCTAACATATGAACTCACCCAGCTGAAGGCCAAGGTTTTTGCTAGAAAAATTGCAAATTGCATGCATGTTGTCTGTACACAATATGCATTGTGCTGTTCATTATACCGCGCTCACTACATGTTGTCCGCATGGGAGTAATGGGCAAACCAAACTGCTTTTTTTATTACAGTACCTCACACTGCCCTTGTGTATGTTTTGCATCTTTGCACACGGATAGTTTAATCAGTATATACAGAGTCCAACTAAACAGAATGAGCACCATGGCAGAATTGTATCATTGCTGTAGTTATTGTTATTGTTTGATGTTGTTAAGATTGGGCCCAATCTCAACAACATCAAACCAGATTTCTTTGCTACATAGAAAATAAATGATGATTGTGATTCTGACTCGAAAAGTATATTTTAGAGTTCACTTGCTCAGTGGTGAGTGTTAAAGGCAAGCAGTCAAGCAATGTAATGAGTGCTTATGCAATGCACTTATGTTTTGTTCAGTGGTAATTCAGGTTATTATTTCAATTGTGGGACTAAGAAGCAACAAATGTCAAGATAGAAATGTTTCATCTTCTGCAAGAACTAAAGTGCTCTATTTTATATTTATTGTGATTATTGTGGTTAGGTTTTTGTCATGATTTCAGTCGCACCTTTGGTCTCATGTTAATTTTTCCACTTCCAGGTTTTTGCCCTGTCCTAATCTCACCCAGCTTTAGTATTACCTTTATTGATTTCACCTGTGTCCTGTTCTTCCTTTATAAGCAACGCCCTGTTTAACACTTCCCTTCCAGATTGTTAGACTCGGTTTACTTTCCAGTCTTATCCCAGTTCTATCCTGCCTTGCTTCTAGTCTCTTACTGTAAATGACCAGTTTTTGTACCTGGATCTTGTGTTTTTTATTTCGGTTGGTCACTTTTTGTTATTGGTTTACTGAGCCTCTCTTGTCAATATTTTTGGTTTTGGTTGTTACTTTGGTTTCCCTCACCAGCACTAGTTGCTACATCTTTTGTTCTCCCTCACGCCACCATTCGGGAGACGCCAATTTGGTGTCTGTCATCTTGTCTCAAGACACTGCAACTTCCAGGGTCCCCTGACTTCCTCCTCAGCTGATCACAACCTACTGATTTAATTTCCAGTGTAAAATCATAAAAATGAGGTTGAAGATCTTTATCTTTCTTGCAACCTCCTTTAATTGCTCATCACTCAAGGCATTCAAAACACTCTTATTAGATTAATTACATTCTTAAGTATTATCCATCAGTAATTCATGTGACACTGTGAGCATGTGTGACTGAGGGCATCCATTTATTCTGGTTATATATTCACACAGTCAGCTTTCTTTTGTACCGCAATACATTGTGGCTGAGAACAGCATTCGTCAAGCCCACTCTCCATCACAACACGCAACTCCAGCCTGAGTCTTTGATCACAGTCTGTGACCAATTCAGCTCGGTCCTCGCAGTTAGTGCTCACTGTCAAACACACTGGGTGGGTTCTCTGTTTACTTGTAAAGCAAATCTGAATTCTGTTTAATGACCATGTTTACAAGGTGATTTAGCACTGTAGCTCTATGGTGCCATTAATAATTTGAAGGATCTGAAACTAGATTTTTAAGATCATTTTTTGGCAGTGGGAATATGAAGCAAGGCACCTATAATGTAAGCACAACATGCAACACTGCATACTCATGGCACAGTGTGAGTGGAATGGGGATAGATGCCATACCACACTTGTAAGTCGCTTTGGATAAAAGCATCTGCCAAATAATGTTTTTCTGAAGGAGGCCTATTAACCACTGCGAGAGTCATAGATTACCCTTGGATTCCTATTACACAATTTGCCCTTGGTGTGTTCTTTGTTAGAAAATTGTCATTTGGTCATTCGGGGGTGACTGTGGCTCAATAAGTAGAGCAGTTGTGTGCCAATTGCAGGATTGGTGGTTCAATTCCCGGCTGCCATGTCACATGCCAAACTTCCCCTTGGGCAAGATACTCAACCCCAAGTTGCCCCCGGTGAGTCAGATCAGCTGCACAGCAGCTCTGCCATCGGTGTGTGAATGGGTGAATGAGACGCAGTGTAAAGCGCTTTGAGTACCAGCTAGGTAGGTAGGCACTATATAATTTTAGAGTCTATAGAGTACATTTAGAGTCTATTGTAAACCTTTCTAACACAGTGAGCCATGCAGTGGGCACTATAGAATATAGTCTTTAATACAGTGTCAATTGAAGACCATACCATATTGCTTGTTGTTAATGTTCCTTGTGTACAAAGATTTCTCTGGATTCTCTGAATCTTTTAATAATACCATGGTTGATGAAATCACCAAATGATTTGCAATTATAGGTTTAGAAATATTTTTCTTAAGTGGTTCAACTATGAATTAAATTGATTGATTGAAGTACAATTATGTTACTGACCTGTTGACAAAGAACCTATTCTAAATACTTGTGAGATGTTCCTCCAGTCATGTATTTTTAGCACTGCACAACTTTTCTAGGCTTTGTTGCTCCTATCCCAGCTTCTGTAAAACTTGTGCTGACATTAAATTCATTAAATTCAATTCATTAATTTATAAATCAATGCACTATGTTTTTATTTACATTATAGACAGTGGCCCAACTCTTTTGGAACTAGGGTTGTAATACGTGAAGTAGTTGTATGTTTCACATATCTTGAGACCTGAACCGATTTCAGCGGATCTAAAGTATAAAAAAGCAGACAGCTTTGGTAAAGAAGATAAATTCTGCATGTCTGAATTTGCAGCACCTTTGTGAGAAAAGTGGACCTCCACACTCTGTAAAGTAATTGTCATTCCATGAAAACATTAAAGCTCTTTATCTAACCCTTTGGCCACAAACAGCCCAAGTTGAAAGAATGGGGCACTTGCATATATTTACCCTAATGGTTTTTCCATTAGAATGGAACACTTATCTGCATAATAAAATTGCTCTAGTGGGAAAGTGAATCGGTCACATCTTGAGACAGCCACAGAGAAGACTAAGCCAGTAATTCAGGATTAGGCAGGTCATATCATGCCTGATACAACTCAAACTATCACATGGAATAAACAAGAGAACAGCTAATGGATGGCTGATTAACATGCAGCACTAGGATAATATATTCACATGTAAAACTCAAATATACAGAAGAAATTTTAAAAGCTGCTCATTCATCAGGATCATATAAAGTATTGTCTGAACCACAGCAGTTCATCAAATTCTGACTTGAAGGTGAAGAACAGACGTGTCACAGCAGCATGTCTATCAGTTGTGATGTAAACAGCTCCTTACAGATCCTATTGATCAAACACCCCTGTATGCCATCCTTTTTTTAAACTGCCAGACCAGGGACCTCCTATTGTTCAGTCATTCAGTTTTTAAAAAAAATAAAATAAAAAATATTAGTTTCTCTTTATGGAGCCTAATTTATAAACCAATGCAAAAGATCCACAATTTTTTACAAGTGTACAATGACAAAAAGTGTGAATGATTAGAATATGTAAATAATCAGATTTATAGAGGCAGCTCTCCTTTATAAATCACAATCAACTTGACAATGTGAGCAATTGGGTGATATGATATGATATGAATTGATATATGATACACACTCCTACTCCATAAAGAAGAAGACAGAAAGTGTCTAAACCACAACACTGTGTTTACTGTGGTTTAGTGAAAAATATTTCTACCAAAAAATAAATGAAAACATAAAAATTGCAGTTGGCCAAGAAAGTGGGGCTCAAAAGTGCTCCGTTCTCCTGTTCTGTTAAGACAATGTATGCAATTTGGTGATTTCATTGGTTAACGTATTTGATGTTAGCACCACACGGCCCAACAGCATTTTATTATGAATCACAGATGGACATGGTTATGGATCATGTTAGCCTGTGTCTTTTATAATACAGAGACGCTTATGGAATAACTGCAAATATGCTGTTTGAGTGTCTTCAGAACACCAGATATATGGATGTATTAGAGAGAACTGAATACAGGACTGAAATTTGGCTCTCATTCACTTGACTGAAAATTATTATCAAAATAATGAAAGTTATGTTTCTAGGCTCTGTGAAAGCTTCACAGATAGATAAAAATTTGTAATGGAGTAGAAAACAATCGTATTTATAATTGGAGGTGTCCTATCTTTCTAGTCAATGGTGAACTGCTGTCTGGGCCACGAAGGATTATTTTCATTGTAGTAGTGTTCCTAGCTAACAGGAACAACTGGCTTCATGTACATGTACAGGTCATTAATGCTTCTTTCTGGTTGATGACTGGTGGACAGCATGTACTGCTCCTCTCCCAGTTACACATTGCAGCAAAAAAGAAATACAGAATTATAAAAAATGACTTCAAGCAGAAGTTGACTGACTAAATGGCTCACATTTTGTTGCACAGAAGTCACAATCATTAAAATTCAAGCTAAACATGCAGTGTGTTTGACATTTAGTCATTTAAAACTGTGGAAAGACATAGAGAAACAAGCTGAAGTTTATGTCCATTTATTATGTTTATAATTTGTTAAATATAAAGCGTTTATATTTTTTACAAGGACTGTGGACATTCTGTGGCATGATGGCATGAAAATAAGGCAAACAGTGGATAAAAAAAAGTGTATAAGTTGCTCAGTCGTAGAACAAACATGAAATGGATTAGGGACACTAAAAAGTCTGAGTTCTAAAGACTTTTTTATTTCAGAATTCTCTTTTATCTAAAAATCAGAACCCAATTAAATGTGTTATCATTGCCCTAATTCTCTTCTATTTGGAGGAAACCACATTTAGTTTTTCTGGATTCATGCTAACCTAAAGGTCAGAGGGTTTTTTTCAAACCACATTTTAATTTAAAAATGTGGTTTACGTAAATCCTGCTGCCTTTCATTTTTTATGACACTTTACCAACATACACAAAGTGTACACTGAATAACAAGAGTGAAGGGGGTGTCATAATACATGATCATACATAACATTCCAAATTATTTTTGTGGTTAAATGCTTTCTCTTTATTAGAACCTCTCTGACAGCTACAGTGGTCCTTCTTTTTCTTTTTGTGAACAGCAAATAGACTTTGTGTCAGTCTTAATCTTCACTGCATCGTCTTTGTTTATCATTGGGCAAAGCACATGTTAGTTCAGTGACTTTCTGGGTCCAATGCATACATTTATAGTGAAACCTAGAGTGTAAAAATGGGACACATATTTTTTGCAAGTGTTGAAGTTGCCATTTTTCAGAAGCATTAGATGTTCTATTATCCATTACAGTCAGAGAGACACCGATTTATCCATGTGCTTAGACTCGCTAGAAATGCTGCTCTGCTAATTGGATTATAAGCCAGTGGAAAATGTAGGTTGCTATTGAATGTGTCAGGGATGTTTCTTTTTTCCTGTGGTGCAAAATTAGTTTTCCTGACATCAATCAGCCCCATAAATGAATTGTTGTTCCCTCAAAACATTAGGTTAAGAATCCAAGCTGCCTCAGAAATCAATGCCAAGAATTATTAAAAGCACACCAACATCAGCATCATTTAAGTGTGATGACAACTGTGAAATCAAAAATAAATCCTTTCACGGTTTGTGGTGTTGTGAAATGAGTTGGGGACAATGTATTAATTTCCCTCAAACATATTTATGAAAACTTAAAAGCTGCACTTATAATACTTTATTTTAGAATTTCTGCCTGGCAATTTTTTTCATTTTTTTAAGATCAGTAATAGATTAAACTCCATTAATCTATTACTGTTTCCATAGTTTCCATTGTTAACTGTTTTGCTAGAATCATTGTGCCTCACAAAAATCAGTTTTGTATACATTTTATTCATACAACATTAAATTGTTGCATGAATTACTTTCAAAATAAACCCAGTGTCCTCCATGTTTCCCAGCTACAATTAGTCTTAGAAATGAAACCTGTTTTATTTGTATGAAAATTAGTTTTTTTTCCCTTTTATGACTCAGTCATTTTGGCTTACTGCCTATTATCATACAGTAAATGTCACTGTTACAGCAAATAAGGCATTCAGTATTTTTATGTGTTGTGTTTTATTATGTTACTTTAATTATTAATTGTATGAATCTTTAATTAATTCGATTTTATTTCCACAGTAAAAAAAAAAAAGCCTTTTTATGAAACATGTTGATTTGTAAACAAAGACTGTTGCAATGATACAGTACAAAATCTGATACAATAAAAAGCATTTTTACTTAATATCCTCAGTTAATCAGAAATTCAAAGTAATAACAGATTGTACAGGAGTAAATATAGAAGCTAAATGCTTATACAGGAATCTGTCCAAAATTAAACATCAGCAATTTATTTACATTTCATAAAAAATAAAGGTTTGTTATCTATCAGTACCTCTAAAAATTTTGTGAAGTTACCTTTTTCAATGTCTTGCTGATCAATGTGGACAGTAGTTTTTTATTATGGTTTGCATAATTAACCTGGTGTCGCCTTTTGAATTAATGTGATATTTTTACATTAATTGACAATTGAATCTGTGTGTATCTGGACCTTTGCAGTATCTCAGTGTGGAATCATAAGTTTTGCATCATCTGCAAATCATAATGTGAAAAAATGTATCAGAGGCATTTGGAAAATCATTATTGTAAAAATAAATAAAAATAAGTAATCTAAGAAGTACATTTAATCCCCCCCTTTGTTATTGTTGTGCCTGTGTTTTTGTTAATAATGAGAAACCTTCACCAGGCTCAAGCTAGTCGGCCATCTGCCTCGACCGGTTGGGGTGCAGGAAACAATAAACAATGATACAAACAAAACTCAAAACTTACAACAACTACAACATCAGCATCAGTACTTTAGAAAACCAGTTCCAAAGGAAAGACATTGAGTGATCTGTGCATATTTTTTTTGCAAATCAGTTTGGCTATATGTTGTGGACTGATAACAACTATTTCTGTTTTGTTAGAATTCAGCTGCAAGAAATTTTGAGCCATCCAATTTTTTATTTCACTGATACACTTATGTAAGGAACTGATTCCTCCATGGTCTGAGATCTTAAAGGGACAGTACAGCTGAGTGTCATCAGCATAGCAATGATATCATTAGTCACTTGGAGGGCGGCCTCTGTGCTGTGATGTTTGCGAAAACCAGATTGGAATTTGAATTTGTACATATAAAAGGTAGCTTGGAGGCTGGTCTTCAGTTTTTAGGGAAAGAGAGATCTAGTCCAGGTATTTTTAAAAGAGGTTGCACACATGCAATTTTAAAATAATAATAATAAGTATTGCAAATATTTAGAAGAGAGCAAATATAATAGAACTTGATATTAACTGGGCTGGAAGATAATTTCATACTTGAGACAGTTTGTAGTAACTCAGATAAGGACATGGGAGGAAACCAGCTTAAAGGTTCTCTGGACGGATAAGAAACTACGATTGGTGAGGAGTTAGGGATAACAGAAGCTCTGATTGATTCAATTGTTTCATTAAAATATGTTAAGAATGTCTCACACTACTAAGTATTTTAAAAAAGTAAATAATCCTCAAACAATTAACACAAAATCTCTCTCTATGTGGCTGGGCCAGAGTGCAGGTCTATTTGTGGTTCCTAGAGTTTCTAAATGTACAGTAGAATTGAGACTGAACCTTTACCTACCAAGCTGTTCTGCTGTGGAACCAGTTCCAGCTCCTCTTTTTTGGTTGCTACAAAACATTTGGAAATATAGCAACCCTTGGCTTTTAGATTACTAGAATAATAATAAGAATAGTTTGGAGAAGAAATGGCTGCCTGTTACCCTAGAAATACAGCAAAGTTCACGTACCATGAGGCTGAAGCATTATAGCATGGGTGTATTTCTCTTCTAATGATACCAGTAGAATTCACATTTTTGAAAGAAAGATAAACTGAGCTTAGTGCTTGTCATGAGTGTGAGGAAGGACTCCATTGTCAGAGATAACACAGGGTATACACAGTGAAGACAGATCCAAAGAGAACTCCAGTAGGCAAAATTCACAGTAGAAACGACAGTCCGGATCAAACACTAGGTTCACACAAATCCAGAACAGGGAATGGAACAAGGAGGGAGAGAACAGATCACACTCATGGTACAGAGGGGTAGGCAGAAAGCAGGTTCAGGTCAGGCAGGTCCAGTGAAGAGGAAACAGGAAACTAAATAAGGGCATGGGGGACAGACAGGCAGAAATAGCTGGGACCGTGACAGTACTGTATTTAGACATTCTTGAGAATTATCTCAAAACAATGAAAATGTGATGCATGTGGACCTCAAATTGTTCCAGAGAAAGAAAATAAAACTTATATTATAATCTTATTTTATAGTGTAATCACCAAATTTCAGTCCAATAAAACTTTTGTGGGAAACGCTAATGATAGAAATTGGCAAGTGGGGCCCCCCATCTTAAAGATTCAAAGGGGACCAAATTCCTCAAAACATTGTGAGAGTTTAGTTTGAAGCTGTATTTGTAGGCTAGAGCCTCTCTTACAGCATCTTTATTATTTTCTTTCTGTATCATTCCAATTTACGTTTGCACATAGCTTTTTATTGATTGAAATGATGGTAAATCTTTACCTGCCTGGACTAAATGTGAATGAAAACACATAAAGTATGACCTATACATATGTATTTGTGAAATTGTTTGGCTTTGTGTAATATTTTTACATTTTGTTATTGTTTATATTGTTAAAAACCACTCTGACGGGCTGTTAGATGTATTTATATTTTGACATGGTAAAACTGCAGGTAGCAAGTTTTTCCAATTTATTTAATGAAATGCATGTGTTTAAGAGTGGGTACTACTAGTTTAGCTGGGAGTAGAGTGAGACCGGTAGTTTTTTTCTTTAATTTAATTCTGACAGCTGGAGAGCACTTTAATGTCCTTACATGGGTTCATACAATATTAACGTTATCTTATTAAGCAACAGAACACATGAAAAATACAATTGTCTCCGCCTCCACAGCCCGGTGGGATTTTCATACAGGTCAGTGTGGAGGTGGTTGCTGCTCAAAACTAAAATATGTACTCTACAGCTACATTTATACTGTGAATAAAACTATTACTGAGTGGTTACAAATTATAAATGATGCATTTTTCAGAAATTGCTGTGCATTAATGCCAGGTTCAGACTAATTAATACAAGCCTTACCTGAACGATGTAGGTTGTGGGGACAAAAAATATTAGTTCTGCGATTGTTTTATTCCATTGAGTGCATCTCTCAGATACCAAATAGTTATTAGATCAGGACTAAAAAATATATTTAGGGCCCAAAAATCTTAAATAGCGAAGCTAGCTTAAAAATTGAATGTTTCATTTGTGGGAGTTTTGGAGATAATCTGCTGAGAAAAACTCATTAACAGGTGCAAACATGTTAAATGGCCATATTTAAATGAGGATTTCATGTCTCTACCATGGAGAGTTTGGAGAAAGACCATATTTCATGTGGTATAGTATATATAGGTGTGCTGAACATGAATAAAGAACTTTTCAAAGCACAAATATATTTTGCTAATTACGTGAACACATGTAAAATCTGTATGTGCTATGTGTTTGACATCTAACCGAACCCAATTCGACCCTGTCACATTTTTCACAGAGAAACTTGAAATCACATGCAAACAAGCAAAAACCATGAGCTGATCTACTAGGGATGCACATTGTGGGTTGTTTCTATAAAATAAACAAAATAGTGCACACTGTGGATTTTGCCTCTTTTCCTTCGTAAAAATGTTAAGTGAGGCATTTTTTGCTCAAGTACGCAAAATACAGGGAGGAGAAAATGCAAACAAGCCTTATAACTGGTGAAAGTGCTTTGAAAAACAGCAAAGCAAAAAAGCTAAGAAACACAAATGAAGAGGGGTAAGAAGAGAAGATCCCTTCTTTCCTTGACCTTTTTTCATCCCACGAAAACCAGGTGTAGACCTAGGTTTTGCATTTATATTTAGTTATTTGGCAGACGCTTTTATGCAAAGTGACTTACAAGTGAGGTACAAAGCAAGCAAAATATCTAAGCTAAGAAGACGAACTTTAAAGTAAAGTGCTTTAGAAAGCGCTGTTTCGGTTTCATGGTATAAGTGCATAATTATTTATTTTTTTTTTTACGTTTTAAGTGCAGAGAAAGATTTAAGTGCTGAGAAAGGTTCAGAAGAGTTCCTTTTTTCAGCAAGGTTTTGAAAATTGGAAGTAAGGCAGCTGAGCGTGCAGAGGTGGGCAGGTTATTCCACCATCGTGGAACCAGTGCTGAAAGGTTTAGCCTGGGATACTGAGGTGAGGTGAGGGGACCACAAGAAGTTGTTGGCGAGAGGAGCGAGAGGGACTGTAAACCAGGATAAGGGAGTTCAGGTGAACCGGTGCTGTTGAGTTGACCATTTTGCAGGCAGAGGTCAGGGCTTTGAACCTGATGTGTGCGGCTACAGGAAGCCAGTGTAGAGTTCTGAGCAGTGTTTAACGTGTTTCCTTTTGGGCTGATCCAAAATTAGACATGCTGCTACGTTTTGGATCGTCTGAAGGGGGTTCGATGGTGCATCCTGGTAACCCCAGACATTGCAGAGTCAAGCCGAGATATAACAAGAGCCTGCACAATAAGCTGCATTGTATAGTCTGAAAAGTTGGGTCTGATCTTTCTGCACCCCCCTTTTATCTTGTTCTAAATCACATTGTGCTACACATATATTTGGAATTAATGAAGAAGATAAATATTTCCTGTGTAATGAACCAATTTTGAAGTTGTGGGGTGGGTTACACTGGCCATATAGTGCCATTGTAAGAGTTATAGGACCAATATATAGGGCTAGAACACAGTTTTTATTTTGTTGCTGTAGCTCATCCAAGTGATTATTAACCTCTTCCATTTCCACCTCGAAATCATAGATGCACTCCTGAGTCTCCAAACACTTCATGAAAGACACCAGTGAAACACACAGTATTCTCATTTAAATACAGCCGCCTCTACCATTTTTACACCTTTTCTTAGTAGATTACCTACAAACCGCCCACAAACACACAATTTGTTTAAGATTACACACACAATTCAGAACTTACTATTTGAGATGTTAGTAAATCAAACCTAAACGTATTAAATACAGACACAATCAGCTGCTTTCAAGCTTGACAAATCACATTACATGTGCTCAGTTTATGTATTTCCATTTTCTCCTTCCTGTATTTTGCGCACTCAGGCAAAAACAACCCACATTACATATTTATGAAGGCAAAGGTGCAAAATTGCTTGCTCATTTGAAAAACACAGTCTTCAGTGAACACTCCAGGTAAATCCAGCTTGTGCCATTTTTGCAAGTGTTATCAACAGATTTTTGGACCATTAAAATAACATTAAATTGGCCAGAAATATAGTGTAGTTCTAAATATTGTTTTATAAATGACTATTGCAGCTGGTAATATTTACATTGACGATCAGAGGGGCATCATCAGCCTTGTTGTATTTGTTATCAAGGGTCACGGGAGTGCTGGAGCCTGTCCCAGCTTTTGGGCGAGAGGCTCTATATGTTCAAGATTCAAGATTCAAAAAACTAAAACTAAACAAAAATTATTTTGCCTTGTTACAGTTGTTCTCGACATAGGAAGAAAGATAATCATAACCAGAAAGGATCAACACCAACAAAAATACAGAATAACATCAATACAGAACTGTCAATATATAGTAGTAGTAGTATAGTGTTTATGTAAGATGAATGAAAATAGAAGAATGATAATGGGTCAATTATTATATTCCAGGGAGGAATGACAACAGCTATATGACAAATAATTTTCATTTCCCCCACCCCTTACATAGGGGGAAGGAACAGTATAGATTGATGGCTACTGGCAGAAAGGATCTCCTGAATGTGCAGTGCAAAAAGGTTTGGGGAATGTTCTCCGACAGTATACCCCTGCCCCCATGCTTTTTTCTGCAGTGAAAGCAGAAATCCAAAGTGACTTAGAAGGGTAGACTAGTGAGAGAGGCCGCTAACACACTGATGACTACGCTGAGGGAGTTACAAGGTTCACAACTGAGATATGAGAGACTATACATACAACAACTGTTGCCTGGGTTCTTCACCAATCAAAAAGTTATGGGAGAGTGGCAAGGAGAAAGCCACTGTTGAAGAAAACTAATATTAAATCATGACTTGAGTTCACCAATAGGCATGTGAAAGATTCCATGGTCCAGTGGAAGAGGGTTTTTTGGTGTGATGAGACCAAAATGGTACTTTTTATCCATCAGACAAGACTCTGTGTTTGATCACACCAAACACACCATCCCCACTGTGAAACATGGTGGTGACACCATCATGCTGTGAGGATGCTTCTTGGCAACCGGCCCTGGAAAGCTTGTTAAGGTACAGGGTAAGATGAATGTAGCAAAATATAGGACAATCTTGGAGGGCAATGTTATGGCTTGGAAGAAGATTTGTTTTCCAGCAAGACAATGACCCGAAGCATACAGCAAAAGCTACACAGAAATGGTTTACTGACAACAACATGAATGTTCTGGAGTGACCGAGTCAAAGCCCAGACCTCTATCCAAAAGAGAATTTGTGGATGGACTTGAAAAGGGCTGTTCACACCTGATCCCCACAAAGGCTGACAGAGGTTGAACAGTTTTGCAAAGAAGAATGGTATAAAATTGTCCAGATGTTCAAGCCTAATGGAGACCTATCCACATAGACTCTATTCTGTGATTGCAGCCAAAGATAGATCTACTAAATACTGACCTGAAGAGGGGGAATATTAATGTAAATGATTTCACCTTATAGTTTTTTATTTAATTGACATTATTTTGTAGAAACCTGTTTTCACTTTGACAAGGGGGTCAGAAGCACTATATATACGGCATATATATGTTCTTCAGAATGTTAAGTATGTGTTCTATGTGGAAATATGAGTAGTGCATGTAGTGAGTTTGGGGTTCCTTAATAATTTGAGCTCAAGACATGAGTCTAAACATTACAGTTTCAAAAAGAGCCCCAGTACTTTAACTTTAACTTTGACTGGAGCACAAGGTCTACCTCAGTATTTCAAATCCACCCCAATATTCAATCATCTGCGAACAGCTGTCCTTTTCAATTTCCTGTGGTTAAGAAAAGTCCAGATGGCAGAAATTCTTAACACATGCATACGGTGAGAATACTTTTAGGTTTGTTTTTTTTTTATCTTGATATATATGAATTCCTGTAACCATATTTTTTTCACATTTTTCCTCATTCTGTACATTCATGACACAAAAAATACTTATATACACATAAAAAAAATAAAAAAATACTTATATACTCATAAAAAAATTAAAAAATACTTATATACTCATAAAAAGACATTAAGGAACTCAGTAACTGCATGGCATACTGTATACACACACACACACACACACACACACATATATATATATATATATATATATATATATATATATATATATATATATACAGCTTCTTCAGTCTGAGGAAAGTTGTATATTTCAGGTTTGTTTCACTTCTCACCTGTCCTAAATAAGCGCATTAGTTGAAACAATCAGTGCGTCACATGCACTCAAAATGCCTGATTACTAGAAATCAGAGTATATACATGTAGTACATGCAGTAAGAGTATTTCTCTTCTGCCATGGGCTGATTCTAGCTGTGCTTCTCAGCTGATAGCAGTGGAGTGGTAAGTGTCTGCAGCCTTTGTCCTGCACATTCACTTTGGTTAAAAGTCAAATCAAAACCTGGTTATGCGTTTACTTGGCAGTAATCCGAGTTCACTGGGAGAAATCTACCTGGGGAAATCAGGTTTTTTCTAATCCCCTACCTCGATTACGGTAAGCAGGTTTCCCGTTTACATGACACTTAAGAAATCAGCTGTTTCAAAAAAGCCTGCTGTAACCTGGTTACGTGAGTGCATGGAAATACAATAAAATGGGGAGCAACGGGTGTGAGTAGGTGTAATAGTCACAATCTATTCAAGTTGGTCGTTATCTGTGGCCTTACTGGTGGATGCATGAAGTGATCTTAATTTTTCTGGGGATTCATGAAATGGCATTATGATGAATTGTAAACAGATTGTGTCTCCATCTCTGTTGAGGAACAGGTTATTTACTTACACTTGTCTGCAGCTTTTTGTTAATGGCTGCTTGGCACAAGAACAAGAAGCAGATGCTGGACATCATCTCCAACACTGCAGCAGGTAAAACAATCCTTGGAAGAAAAAGTGTTCCAGTACAAGTCATACCATAGACTGGAATAACAGAGTGGAATTTACTCAGAGCCAGGGGACAAAGCGAACATTCAGGAACTTTTATTTTGGCAGGGTATTCAAGACAAATCTGTGTGTATGTGTCCACTTCCTTCAATAAATCCTCCTTTCATAAGGAGAATGTTTATATTTTTGTTGGGACCTTTTTAAGTGTTTAAGTGTTAATTCTAATGTGAGGCAACTGTATTGTTCCTGATGACACTGAACAGTACTGCATTTTATGATTTCTTTAAATGTGTTGCATAACACAATACAAACACCTGTTGGACTTACACACTACAGTTGGGTAGTATCTGATTACAGCCTCCTACTGTACCTACTGTCCTAATGATTATAGAGTTGATTAAACAACTCTCCAAAACAGTTTAAATAAAAACTTAACATCTTCAGTTTCATGAAGGAGGATTTTTTATAGGACTGATGTCGGCATCTGTGCCAACTGTGGTGTTTGCAGCAGAGTAGCAGTGACTTTATTTGAAAAAACTCAGCTCAAACTATCATTTGCAATCCCTTGCTTAGTGCTACCTTTGTAGATCAATATGAATATAATAGGAGTTGGTCTTCCTGGCTGTGATAACTGCAGAATTAATTGCATTGGAGAGAATGATTATAAAGAAAAAAGCTGGAATGCATTCTATTACAAGCTGTGTTTGAATTGATGTATACAGTATACATCTGATCAAAGCTGCTGAGATGAGTGATGGAGGTGGAGAAGTGTTAGGCATGCAAATAACCAGGAATGTTAAATGGGTTGGGAATAATGCAGAAGTCAAATACATATTCTAGGAGATGGGTCTAATTTTCAAAACTAGTTGATCTGAAAAAAGCATCTTCAAAATGCAAAGGCTACATGCATAACAAACCATATTGCACATTAAGATAAGATAAGATAAGATAAGATATTCTTTATTGATCCAACATTGGGGAAATTCGTTGTTACCGCAGGTCAGTGCAAAAAAAACAACAGTAATGTGCAAAAAGAATGAAAGGGTGTTAAGTAATAGACATTTTACAAGAATCTACAATTATATACACTATTACGACTAAACATATATAATGTGTTATACGTAATAATAAAATAAAATAAAGTAAAAAGTAAAAAAAAACATACTCCACACTTGACTGTGTCACATACTATATTCCACCTCAATAATTCTAAAAGCATTAAATAAACTCGCCAACTTTACAAATGCACATCAGCTGATCTTAATCAGTCAAGTAGATAAGACAATATTTAAGCAAAACAAGAGTGCAACTTGCCAGTGCTCTTTGGACATTCAACCAGCTCCTGGATATATACTGTACAGAGGCATTCTACATGCAGAAGAGCATGTCTGAGATTGATAAATAAATCATAAATTATATGCACTTATTTGAAGTAAATTTAAAACCAAACACAATGTTTCTACATCTTGCAGGTTGACAACCCCCACCCCTCTTGGTTGCACAGGTAAAGCATAGTGCTTGAAGTTCTCTTTTCACAAAGATCTCATGCCAGACCACAGGCCAGGCATCAGTGGAGGCCTTAATAAGTTTGTTGACACCACCTAAGAGAAGAGGCTGGGGACAAAAAGGTTTATGATTTAATAATGGTGTTTTGACTCATTCATGGCCCTTCTCTCCCCAGGGCCGCTGTGTGTAGAGTTGTAAATGCTAGCATTCATAAGATTGCACCACTTTGCCAGGAGGTCATTGCAGTGTCCACCACTGGAGCACTGGGAAAGGTCTGTGGTTGTGTTCTTAAAGTGTGTAGATGCTATAGACAACTGCCCTGTCCAAATCATTAACCTCCCTGGACCAGGTAGTCAGGATCACCTCAATAGGAAGATATTTCCATCAGTATATAAGTTGTATAAGTTTGGTATAAGTTTACTTTCAATTGCATTATCAAGTAAACAGAATAACAATCAGGTAGAATTGTGATAAGGAACATTAGAATGGTTGGCAACAGGTGAGAACATAAATCATCAGGAATAAAACAGACAAAAACAAGGTCAAAGAGATGTGAAAACACAGACAAGACAAGCAGCTTTCTAAACCGAAATGATGTGTGTGTGTGTGTGTGTGTGTGTGCGTGTGTGTAAGTGAAAGAGAGAGTGCTCACAAAACCAAATAAAATATAAATAAACAACAGACACAAAATGAAATCACAATTAAGACTTACTAAGCAGCCAACATTAATATGCAGTTGGTAAGCATCAATCAACACTCAATCAGGTGAACTAACTTTGCCCAGATGTCAGCCTTAATTGATGATCACACCTATAAACAAGCTGATGTCTGCTGTTTGTCTATTCTGCCAAATAGCTTCAATGAAATCTGGCAGCAGGCAGTGCGTACTCTGTTGACATTGCGGGAAAAAAGAAAAAAGAATCAATCACCTGCTTCTTTTGCAACTGTATGGCTTGTAGTATATAAAATAATAAACATTGTGATAACCTTTCCACTGTAAAAACCAAGGTTGAAATTTAGTTTAGAACTGTAACTACCCCCCAAAATATCCCTGGCTTGGGGTCAGTACTTTCCAGTACAGCATTTTTTTGAAAAACCTGCTGCACACATAACTTAATAATCAAGCTCCATCATTTCTAAAATACCTCATAGATCCATATTTTCTAAGTACCTTTAGAACACACAGTTTCCTCAGAGTGCAGGCTTACCTGTGGTTCCTAGAGTTTCCAAATGTAGAATGGGAGGCAGAGCCTCTGGCTATCAAGCTCCTCTCCTGTGGAACCAGCGCCTAGTTCAGGTTCTGGAGGCAGACACCCTCTGTGCATTTAAGACTAGACTATAAACCTTCCTTTTTATAAGGTTTATAGTTAAAGATGGCTTAGGTGACTCTGAAGCATCTCTTAGTTATGCCTCTATAAGTTCGTCTGCTGGGGGACCTCTACTGATACTCTTCTTCTCTCCTCTCCCCTCCTATCCTCTTGCTTATCCATTCAAATGCTACCATTGCATGTTGTTAACTTGTAATCTTAACTTTGTGTCTCCTCTTTCCTGTAGTTGTGCTTCCTCCTCCCTGTCTCCCTCTCTCAGTAGGTAGCCCGGGAGCTGTATATCTCCAAAGTGCAATTACTAGTCCTACTGACGTGCATAGTGTTTTTGCTGCTTGTTGTTGTTGATCTTTTGTTGCCTGATGTTCTTTTCTCTCTCCTCTTTCCACTCACCCCAACTGGTTGAGGCAGATGACCGTTCTACCTGAGTCTGGTTCTGCTGGAGGTTTTTTCCTCTAAAGGGAGTTTTTCCTCTTCACTGTCCTTTAGAGAGCACCTAGTGACGCTATAAAAATAAAATACAATTTAATTTAATAAAAGGTGACCATCACACTTGTCAGTGGGCTAATTTGCTTATTCATCCGGGAGCTTTGGCCCTGCAAATCACAATTCCCTCCAGGACATTTACATGTTAATCTCCGTTAGCTTGTTAATATGGAATTCCATTATGTATTAGTATTGAGCTACAGTAATAGGCTAGTTTTTAGCACATGATGGCCCACTTTCATTGTCATTTGACTATAATGGGACATGTGTCATACAGTTGTAGGTATTTAAATGTGCTATTAGTTTTGATATGGTTGATTTATATATGTTTTCTTTTGTATGTTTCAGTTTTAGGTTATAAGACCAGCTTGATAAGTTAAACTGCTAAACCAAGTGTCAGACTGAATACAACAAAAAACAACCAGAGACTGAGTTTAATAAAGCATAAATTATCTTTAAAACGAGTAGTAAATAAGTTATTAACTATTATAACACCTTATATAACTAGTGCCAAATAGCCAGGAGCAACATAATTTAATTTTAACCTTACATATTTCGATTGTGTAAACTAACTAATACAAGATTAAGAACTGTGTGAGATGCAGCATGTAAGGTGAAATGATGTCTGTGTCAGCACTGACATACTGTAAACATAATTGTGCAGCATATGTGTACTTTGCCTAAGTGTACCTTTTGTGTGTGTGTGTGTGTGTGTGTGTTTGTGGTCTGTCAGCATTTTGCCTGCACATGCATCACCATCTCAAAATAAACAATGTATCTCTTGTCCTCACTATATGCAACAAGAATTTTCTCTGTTTGCCAGAAGTCATCAGCAAAACAAAAAGGACAGGCGTGTATGGTAGAAGACATATTCTTTGACACAGTGTGATATCTTATTAGACGGGGTATGTGTTGGAATAGAAATGCATGACCCTTATGTTTTCTTGTCTCTGTGCTGCTGCCTCCTTCTTGAAGCATTATAAAAGCTTCTTTTATTGGCCCTGTGATGAATAGGTCTGGAATAGCCCAATGAGAAACACATCAGTTTATCATAATCACTCTGAAAACCAGAAAAAAAAAAAAAAAACTGACGCTTCATAACTATGTTGACCACATCTGCAAATTCAGTCCCAGAAATTGAAGTGAGGTGCCATAAAGAGAAAAGGTTTGTGTCTATGTTTTGATTAAATTCAAGCAAGCAATGAAACAAAAAAAAAAAAAGACTCTGCTTTCAGTGATGAATCATTTTAAAATAAAGCTAAACAGTCAAAGAGCAAATGCTGTGTGATCCATCATCAGCATACTTGAAAGTTTTGTTCAATTCAGCTTTTCCTAAAGTGTTTTTATCTGTTTTGTTGTTCAAATTCAAAACAACTGTCAGGTTGTGTTCAATGAAATATGATGCTTCTTCCAATGTTTCCTAATTTTTCTCCTACACAATATGTAACATGTAGACCTCCTAAAGTACAATTAAAGGTCAGCAACAGTAACTATGCAGGAATTGTAGATTAAACAGTGGGCAGAAGCACATATGGGTGTGTCTAGCAATTTTCTTCCATTATTGGTGACCAATACCAAACACATGAAGATCATATTAAAGTGAGCAATGCAATATGAGCAGTGGGAGTCAGGGCAGTCTTCATTAATAACCAATCAAATCAGTTTCTTTCAACCCCTTTAAAAAATTACAGTTGAGAGAGAGGTTGCTTTTTTATGGATAGATGCATGCACCTGAATTAGACTTGAGAGAGAAATGTTTGTCTACCTGAAGAACTGAGAGTTTGCTGCTCTGTTTTGGAGTTTCTGTTTTGTTGAAGGAAGTAGAATTAACACGTTGCCTTTGTTTTACATCTGCCAACTTGTGTAGAATACATGCACGTCTATGCAGATCCATCGTCCAAGTGGACATTTGTAAGAGCTGTAATGAAATTCCCTCCAGGCATTTCTGGGATATGGCATTGACAAGAATGGGATACATTTCATTGTACACTCAACTATGTACATTTGTGCATATGACAAATAAACTTATCTTATCTTATTGTACATGAGGTTACAGTGACTTCGAGCTTTGGCAACAAAAATTCAAGCCATTCTTCCTTGGCTTTAATTTGACGACTATGGCATTTCAGTAATAATCCAGTGCATGAACAAGAATGGAGCAGATGTGGGGTCACAGTAGCCTTGAACCTTGATCACCTAAATGTAATCAGTCCCTCAAATTGTTCTTGAGATATCATCTTCAAAAGAACACCTGAGGTGACAGTGACCTTGAACTTTGACCTTTTACTACCACAATCTAATTTGTTCACCAGAATCCAAGTGGATGTCTATGCAAATTCAAGGCATTGATAAAATATCATGTTTACCAGAATGAAACAGACAAACAACCTGAAAAAACAATGATGATATGGATAGTCTTTTAGGTTTAAAAAACAGTTGTAAATATAATCAAACATTAAACTCAAGGTAGTAGTACTTTCACATGATATAAAAAAATATTTGATTTGGAGTTTGGTTTGTTGTTTGTAATAAAAATGCTCTAAAGTATTTGATTAAGCTCAGGACTCAGTTGTCAGAGGACAACTGCATGACGGTGGATGATTTTACTTCATATTTGGAATCTGTGAGTAAAAGCTTTCGATGTTTACAAAAATACAGAACAGCATTTACAGTTAGCTGTGTCTGGAGATTTGAATAATGAAGGAAAGTTGCTGTAGTGTCATCCCCACATCATGTCTATCAAATCAGACTTTGTAGATAAAACACAGATATTATTTCAGCTGTCATGAATACAGGTAATCATCCACACATGAAAGATCAAACAAGCTTATCATATACAACTGCAGATACTCAAGTCTTGGTCAATCTGAACCATATTTTTATATGGTTATTTTTAGACACTTATAGCACTTGGTTAAGTTTAGAGGCTGATGTCTGTGGTCTGATCTAATACAGAAGACCTTAAAAAGTAACACTAATATAAATAAAACTAAAGCAGTGGTGTCAAATAACAGACAAGTGTTCCTATTGTTTTGCCCACCACAGAAAATGTGGTAGAAAAAAACTACCTCTGTATATTTCACTATTATAACTAATGGCAAATATGTGCAGAATATGTGCAGGCTGATCCTCGAGGGAGGTGTAAGAGACAGCAGGCAGACAGTGAATTCATAAAACCCAACAAAGCTCCAGTGAGAGAAATGGTCTAACTCTACACTTCTACAGTAAATCAAGAGAGAACAATGAGTGAAAAATGGAAGCTGGGGAATGCTCTCTTCTAATATTTATGAATAATTCTTTTGTTGTGGTAGAGATGGCAGACGGGCAGGAGTGTAAAATCTATCCCTGGAGCTGCAAGAGTATTTGAATGTTGAAAAATGCATGCATTTTCATTGACAGAAGCATAGATTGCCCTTTGATGGATGGGGTTTGATACCTCAACACAAACAGTAGTGTGTTATTTCTGGAAGAAAGTGAGGCTTCTGCTTAATGCTTACTTTCATTTGGCTTTATTTATATTGCTCTGACTGTGTGGGAAAGTCGGTGCCTGTGAGCAGATTTATCTATAAGAACTGGAATATGAGCAGAGAATAAAATACAGAAAGAAAGATTTATTAAAAGTTGGAGAATTTGTGAATATGTAAAAAAAAACGAATGTGTTAAGTATCTTCACAAAACAATTAAATTACTAAACATCTAATCAACATCTGAGTTTTATGATGGCTGCTTTTTTTAAACACTTTCTAGAAATTGGCTTAAATTCCCCCCTAAAAAAATGTAACAGGCACCATCAAAACAACAATATATTAGATACTTATAAACATGTCCAAATCCAAAGAGAAAGGCAGAAAGAAGGAATTACTACTTTGTAAACGTATGCCAGAAAGTCAAGTTGCAATTCACATTATGTCTGTCTAGACTTATATTTTAATAAGTTTATCCAAAACCAAGTGCACATTTTACCACATTTAATGAATTTCCTCAAGGCCATTGCTGAGATATTACATAGACAAGAATGCGACAGACATGATGAAGAAGTAAACTTAACCTTTGTTACTGACATCTTCGCATTCAATTTGCAGAAATTATTTTAAGGCAATTAAAGGAAGGGGTGGACAACCTAAACATAGATGATCTTGTCCCTGCTGTCTTACTCACTAAGCCTTTATAAAAGTACCTATATGAGTGCCTTATCGTTTAAATCTGGCAGGTTTTCCCATCTCTGCTGTGTAGTTAACATTGGAGTCAGAGGAGTCAAAGAGAAACTGAACAAATTAGGTATAATAAAAGTGGACTTTGTGGTAGTATTATTTTGGTATGCATTAAACTGTACATGCATAAAATGTGTGTAGTGTCAGATGCAACCAGCTCTATAAAACGCAGGCAAGAATAGCTTTGGTGAATAAAGTATGGTATACTTCTATACTATCTGAGATCTTTTATTCATACCAAAACTAAAACTCAATAGACCCAAAAAGGTGTGCCACCTTACTTATCTGGTCCACATGTACAGTTTCAACCTATCTCATAATTATTATCCTGAGACAAGGGGGGAGCAAAGAAAACAAGGAAAAAAGAGGCAAATACTGTATAAATGTTCACACAGAGTTCAGTGATCTTCTGTCTTACTAAGAGTTAGTCAAACAGAATGAACCATCCTGAGGTAAAACTAATCTGATGGTTTACCGTATATTGCTGACTCTAATTTAAAGTAATGCTTTGAAGATATAATCTGCTTAAGTCATGTATACCAATAAGTAACCAATAAGTTACTGTATATAACCAATACGTTACTGTTTGCAAAAGTTGTAGCGCTGTTTCCTGATGTCTTTTCATAGACAATATGCATATGTTACATTTTTCCATTCCAATATTTGGTGATTGCATCAGTCAGATACAATTTCACAAGAAACAAGTCTGTGTCCATGGGTTGTACAGTTAACAAAATACGACACCGTCTGTCATTAAAAAATGAAGAAAAGGAAGGAAAATAGGCCCTGCAGTCTGCTGACTTCTTCCTGTACTGAGAAAGCAAAGAGCCGGTGATGCAATAAAAGGTAGTCAATAATGGCTTTTTACAGCAGACACACAGGACACAGACTTAATAATGTCTGTACTATTCATACAGTATCATGAGTATCATCTGCATAGAAGGAAAGAGGAAATTACTTAAATGAATGTGTATAATTTGTCCAATATGTGAAGTATAAAGAGGAGAGCAGCAATTTGTTCGACTAGTTACACTTTTGGTTGTAAGTGCAACTGCAATAAGGAGACTAGTGAAAGCGAATGACCAGGGACTGTGGGCAGTTACTCAGCAACAGCTGTTCAAATCTCAAAAGATGAGATGATATGGGGGAAGACAGTCAGATTAAAAACCACCATCATGTGGGATAGAATCACTTTAAGATTGATACCACTGCAGTCATACACTGGTGAAACAAAAATGATTAACTGAATAAAGCGTCTGGAAGATTTCACTAAGAAGATCACAGGTCTTACTCGGGTGAATACTAAAGTCAACTATGACTAATCCCATCACAATGAGTTGCTTTTAAGGGGATGTTTTAATACAAGACTGTTAAAAAGTATTCACATTTAAAGATGTTGAAAATGAAATTGAAAATAGACTTAAGGCAGCACCACTACCTTTGATATAGGTGATATAGATTTAAGATATGTTGTAACTAATCCAATCATATTCAAATCATGCTGCAGAATCAATTATCACTAGCCATGTAGTAGATTTTCTATAATTATATAGTAAATGATAAATTGTTGCTATGCAGCTGATCGGATTCACTGGGGGAAGCTTGGGGTTCAGCATCTTGCCCAAGGACGGATTGGCATGTCACAGAAGGAGCTGGGGATCGAACCACTACGACTGGCAGACAACTGCTCTAGCTATTGAGCCTAGATGCATGTATATAGTATACTAAACTGAACTTAAGTAATTCAGTGGGGGAGGCTCGACCGGGTTGTGAGTGTGACAATGTTCACTGTGAGGATTTCCCTGACAGGATAAATTAATTTAGTTAGTCAACTTCAAAAACCAGTCTCTCTAAGCACCTTCAATTTTCCGGATGAGTGTCAAATCTGATTTAATCATTTGTCTATATTCTGAGATACAATAGCAGCGCTTATTGCAGCAGGATAAAGGTCATCTACTTTCAACAGGTCAGAGCAGGTCCAGAGAAAATGCATCAACAAAACCAAACACATTTCAGAGACTAAACACAGTCGGTCAATATGGACTCTATGGAGCTTCCTGGCACTCTAAAATATCATGAACAGGCAATTTTTGGTGATCCTAGAATGCATCAGTCTTATTGGAGCTAAAATGTATTACAATGCATATATATATATACTATAATCAAGTTTTTAGCAAATACACTAAAGTAAAATACCAAGCAGACACCCTGAATAAATGGATAAATGTTGAAAACATTCACTGAAATCTGTCGTTCCGCTAAAATACATGTGAAAAAAAATAAATATTCAACAGATGATGCATAAAAGATTCAGCAATATGTTGTTAGCAGTTCTTTAAGCAATCAATGCCTACATACAGTATTAATCGATATCTACTTGCATAATAAAAAAAACATTATGGTGAACTCAAAAATCTTAAATGCAATGAAACTTTGTACTTTAAAAAGCTATTTGCTTATCTTACATCTCAGTTTTTGAATCCCCAGGCAATCTGTTCCTGAGTAACAGTTTTGTCAACACTGACAAAATCTGCATTGTTGAATTATTCATTCTCTGTGTCATAAATTTCAGCAAAGTGAAGTCAGCAGTTAATCATTGCATAGGTTTTGTTAAACAAAAAAAAAAAAAAAAAAACATTTTAAAGCTAAATTTAAAGTCACATGTTACAGGTTTCACAGCAGTGTTAATGTGTTTTTTTTTTTCACTTAAATAACTGAAGAAATTAAAAAAATTAATGAAACTTAACTGTGTACTATCGGATTAGAGTGTGTTACAGAGCTGTATCAGTTGGTTATAGACAACTGAGGTGACTGTGGCTCAATAGGTAGAGCAGTTGTCTGCCAATCATAGGATTGGTGGTTTGATTCCCAGCTGCCATGTCACATGCCAAAGTGTCCTTGGGCAAGATACTGAACCCCAAGTTGCCCCCGGTGAGTCAGATCAGCTGCATAGCAGCTCTGCCATCGGTGTGTGCTTTTGTGTGTGAATGGGTGAATGAGAAGCAGTGTAAAGCGCTTTGAGTACCAGTTAGGTAGAAAAGCGCTATATAAGTGCAGATCATTTACCATTTACCATTTCTCCAAAGAGGACAATGTCTACAGATGCATCTAAGAAGAAAATCGTTGCTCACAAAACTGCAAATTAAACCCTATCAGAGAACATAAAAAGCAGCCTGATGGACACTCGGAGCACACTCTTTGGTCAGATGAAACCAAAATAAATGAATTTGGATCAAATGGGTTGGGGTTGCATGTTTGGCTCTCAGATCATTGTTTACATTTAGTCATTTAGCAGATGCTTTTTATCCAAAAGATCCCTATGGGAGGTAGGCCACAGCTGGGATTTGAACCCCAGGCTCCCACTTGGGAGAGTGGTGATGTTACCACTACACTAACCAACCACAGACAGGGATAGAGTTAGGGTTGAGGTGAGGATTGAATTGTAATTGTTTAACATTTTAGTGTAAATAGCCAAGAGTGGGTCATGTATTGAATTAGGTTCTGATAGAACTCAGTAACCTCTGTTCCATTTGATAGTAGGCCATATTGAACCATTTGTGTTTTCAGGGATAAAGAGATGTATGTGATATGACTTTGTGTTATATTTAAAACAATGTTTTAAAGAATCTAATACATTGTGAGGTCTAGAAATGCAGCATTACAGTGGCTTAGTTCTTTATGACAGAAAATAACAAAGAGCATAGTTGGTGGGTGGACAAATCATTGATTGTATTTTCGTTGGTTGTTTGTTTGTTTATAATTTTTATAAAAATAAAAGTTTATTATTATAAGTTCCTGAGACCTTAATTCTTTCATTTAGTTCGTGGCGGCTAGGTTCAGTGCAGTGCACAGTAGAAGGTTTTGATGTAACGTTTGTTAGCGAAAGATGCACTTGGTACAGTCAGTATTGATTGAGCTGTGTTTGATTGCAGGATACATACATTTTAATTAATCATTGGGGTAATCAGAATGTTAGTGATATTCCACGCTTACAGCAGGCCAGTGGGACCAGTATGAAGTGCGATTGATTAACAACCTTTGCCTTTTTCCTCTAAAGTGTTACTCTTGCCAACTGAGGCTGAAAGGTTGACCTTTCAGTCCAGCACACACCCAAACAAATCACATTTTCTATTTGTGTAACATGGACAGGCCTCCCCACATACTGAGAGTTGTACTCATGCCCTCTCTCCCTAACGCACTAACACATAAATGAGCAAGATTGTGAAGTCTCTAAAACTAATCATGAAGAGTTTGCATCTTGTGGTATGGCCTATGTGTGTACTGTATGTTAATGAGTGACATCTTCATCCCTCCTCTGTAGGGCTAATAATGATGTCACTAACTGTTGTTCTTGGGCTTTGTTTTTGGCTTTCACATATCTCTCATCAGCTGTTTTTTTGGCCTGTCATGTGTATGTTGCTCAGCACACTAGTGGTTTCTGTCTTTTTCAGAACAGTCTAAGTAATTCGCTTAGCTACCCTCAATGATTGCGTAGCCTCTGACTGTTTTTCCTCTTTTCTCAGATTTAAAATGCTTTTCTCCCACACACAGCTATCTAGTCTTCAGTCTTGGTTTTAACTTTGAGGTCATAGCATTTGAATCAATATCTAGGCTAGTAATGGCTTCTAAACCTATAACATGCATTCTTGGTTCTCAACCAGCTTCACTGAAAAAGGATATTTAGCTGGTCTTGGGACCCACCATGTTAAATATAGTTAATTTAGCTTTAAATCACATATCTCACATATAACAGCAATCTTGTTGAACCTTTCAGGTCTACTTTGAAGTGGTATCATTCTACAGAAATTAAACTTGGTAAAAGTGGTAACTTATCTTACATAATTACAGAATTTTCTGCTGCTATACAACTACATAGATACAACTGCGATGTTGGTCATTGACCTGTCCTAGCACCATTAACATTTCAATCAGTTAACCGTAACTCTTGACAACGGAGCCAAAAAGCCAAAATTCAGTCACATTTGATACTTCCTTTGGAACACTGCAGAACCAGGTTCCCTAACATTACCTTCTTTCACCTATAGATAAAATAGATAATAATAATAGATAAAAATAAACCTTCTCTGTCCATGGCCAAAGAAGATTTTAATTCATCATTCTTCATGTTTTCATGCTTGCTAAAAGTCAGTACTAAAAGTGATCTAGAGTGCTGCAGCTAGAATTTTAACCAAATCCAGAAAAGGCAAACCTTTACCAGATATTTTGTTTCCCATACTTTAAAAAAAGTCAAGCTGCCGTGTTCCTTATCCAGGGTCCCCCTGTTCTGGAATAGCCTCCCTGCTGACATCAGTCTCACTCTGTAAAGGTTTTTAAAACCAAATTTACAAACCACGGTTTGTTCCTGTTACCAATCCTTGGCCAGTGGGTCAGTCTCAGTCTCAATAAATTGATAAACCCAGTATCTACAGTGTAGCCCATGTAATCCTGCCAACAAGATCATGGTATTTACTTTAAAATGATTACATTCAACAGTGGTCAATTTTCTGCTTAGTAAGTCTTGCAGACACTGGGCAGAATTTTAGGGAAATGTTCCAAAGTTCCTTGGGGACTAATAATTATGTATTTAACTTTATTTACTTATTCTCTTGACTTTATGCAGACCAAAAAGTTATCCTCAATTGCACTAACAAAGTTATCATTACTTCCATCATTGAAAGTGAGATTTTGCAGCCAGAACATGTTGCTATTAATATTTAAGTAGGTCAAACTAAATATTTTTATGAGCGTTGAGAACAAATTGGCAGATGTATCCTGACACAGGGCAGAGTGATAATTTTTCACAGCTTTAGGATGAAAAACCAAACCTGCCAAGTTCTGTCTGCCTGTGTGGAGTGTTTGTGTAACCATATGGCAGCTAAACAAACACAAACACTGGGGGCAAACTGGCACACCACATATCTGCTATCAAATATGCACATGAACTAAACAAGGAAATACCTGTGCTGCAACCCATTTCCTGTGTGACCATTTTACATTGCAGCCCTGTTCATCAGGAAGTGAGATAAAAGGTGCGAGACTCTATGTTAATGGCAGAGGAAAACATTCTCCCTGCCCATACTGGCTGCCACATTAACTGCCAATTCTGGATTTATTTAACAAAAAGCTTAAAAACATTATTAAGCTTCCTTATAAAATCACACATTAAAAGTGCAAATATAAATAGACCCTGTGTTACCTTTACCTCAACAATAAAAGCAATATCATGTTCTCATACTACTATGTGAAAAGTAAAAAAATAGTATTAGTAGTCAAGTATTATGAGTGATTGAAAACAGACAACAGTTTTTTTACATTTCAAAACAGATTAAATAAAACTGGCACACGTTCACTGTTCACTTCACTTATACGGATGCTGCAGTAGAAGCCGGTCTAAATAAATACAAAAAAAAGATTTTCATTTACATATAGAAGTTGAACAGCCTTTTGATTAATTGCTTGTGGTATCTCCATTACTATTACTACATTACTTGATTCAAGCATATGATCAACTAAGTATATTCTCATTTCTTCTCTGCTATTATTGAACAACCCACCTCACAGGAAAGGGAAGGATGAGAGAGAGAGAAGCTCTGCAGAATAAAACCACAGAAGCAGAATTAAAAGTAAAGCAGGATTGAATTTTGATTGGCTACCCACTGCTGATTAACTCAGTCAGGTATGTTCAGTTAATCAGAAGCTGGAAGATAGTTCTCTTCACAAAAGTCTTTACCCTCTGCACCCTCATGTGAGATGGTATGTCTCAGCATCAAATCAAGCAAGACAAGGGTCATCAAGAACCTGGGCTGGCTCTAATATTAATTAATATTTGGCTGATACAGGCCAAAATCTATGCTGCATACTGTATGTTTAGGATTGTCAAATTAAGACTCAAGGCTTACACAATCATAAAGTTTTTCATCATTCACTTTTACAAGGAGCCATGTGGAAAAAAAAGAAAAAAAAAAAGCAGCTGGTTGTTAGCTAGCATGTTGTTAGATCATATTTATTCTTCAGTGCGCTGTATTAAAGGAAGGTGACTCTGAGATGCTGGTACACTGTTGCCCCCAAACCAGATCAAAGGGCATGCTTAATATGCTATATTTACCGTAGTCATTCCATGAGAGTTGCTAATAAGAGCTATTTCTAAGACTAATGAAGTAAACTATTGGCATTTCACTGTTTATTGGCGAATATCTGATATAAATCACAATGTATACTTGATTCATAAGATAATAAATTCTAGTCACTGAATTTTCATCTAGCATCTCACCTTTGGTAAGGCTGTAAACAATTACTTCTCATTTTAGAACTATGTATTTACAGAAAGGTACATTGTGATAAACAGTTATCCGTCTTAAATGAGATTCACACACCTCTAATATTTCTGTATTATCTCTCTGTGCTTTTATCTCAGCTTTCCTGGCAGCAGGCTTCAATGCAGGACCCTCTCCATCTTTCATAGCCCATATTTTTCCACTGACTTCCTACTGTGCTCTTTCAGATGGCAGGGGAAGCTGTCAGCTTCAAAAACACTCAGTCCGACCTGAAAACTCTAAAGCGCCTCTTTCATTCAGCAGCATGCCTGCCCTCCCTTGCTCAAACCTCTCTGCCCCCAACCCACCACCACCACCAACACTACCACGCCCCCCTTCTCTTGTCCTTCTCTATTCTGAATGCATCACTTTTCTATTCCGTTTGTTCCTGATTAAAATCACCAGCTGTGTGTGAAGTTCAAAGTTAAAGCAAATAAAATACCTTGATAAACTATTTTTTAGAAGCTAAACCTCTCTGGAAATATGAATGCAGACCTTGGGTGCACCCCCTGCGTCTTCCTCATACTCAGTGTACTAAGTGTGCAGAAATACAGGCTATAATACAAACAATAAATACATAATGAGGACAAGATGTTTGAAGTACCTGCTTCAGATCTAGGAGCTTACTGCTTAATATATTTCTGGGTATAGGTGTCTAGTGATGGTGTTACTTCCCCCCTCTCTATGCCGTAGCTCATTTCTCCCCCGGAGCTGTCAAATTTACTTCCAATTAACGTATATCTGTTCCAGTCCAACGACTCAACACAAGCACTGCTGCTGCCATCACTACTCCCAGCTCACAACTTCTCAAACTTTTTGCTGTTGCTATGGTGTCTGTCTTCTTCCTGCAAGGGGCTGATTGCCTGAATGTTGTTCAGCTCTCTGCTGGCAAATAAAGTCTGCTTCATTTCCAATATGAGAAAAGTAAACAGTGCAGATTCAAATATTCAGTGTTGCTCACATTTTTTATTTTCCCATTTTTTCC
Organism: Anabas testudineus; assembly: GCF_900324465.2. Lineage (NCBI taxonomy): Eukaryota > Metazoa > Chordata > Actinopteri > Anabantiformes > Anabantidae > Anabas > Anabas testudineus. The sequence continues at coordinate 23,209,108 of NC_046625.1, forward strand.
CAAGTTATGACTCTGGAGGTTTATACACACATACTTACATGTATACAGGACCAATATTTATTATTTTTAACATAGGCATACTCCTTATTTATTTAAGTGTTGTAAATATCTTTAGGTTTATAAAATTAGGTGGTAAGACTAGTTGTAAGACCCTAAGCAGATCAGTGTGAGAGAAAAAGGAATTAGATAAAGTTCTACAATAAATCTAAATTGGAACAGTATATTCAGTATGTTCTCTCTTAACATAATCAACTGAAGCCAGCCCTTGGTGCCTCTGCTGCCATTAATATTACTAGTTTCTCCTTTTCTTTAAACATGTTTCCTACAAACACAATCCATGTTGGTTTTAATAATCCCATTTCAGCACCTTTGTAGAATAATTGCTTCATGTTTCAGTTGTCTCTCCTGTAATTATTTGTTATTTAATGTGCAGTCTAGTAAAAAAAATATTTCATACTGAAATTAATTCATGGTACTATTATGGCTGTCAAATATAAATTGATCGAAATCTTAATTTCAAACTATTAAAACAGCATTAAAAACTCTTTCCTTTGCTCATAGTTTGAACAAGATTTTGGCTGCGATTTGAAAATCTTTTCATTTAGATTACAACATGATGGGCCATGGGTCTGTTTGTGTTGGCCAGTTGATGTTGGAGTGACAGTGACAGCTTTGATAACCTAAAAAGGTTTTTAATTCCTACATGTTTCAGGGTTTCATACCAACAATGACTCACAGCTCACCTGTATGAATACAATCCTCCAGAAACAGCACTAGGATGTGAAGCAATTGGGGCATTTTGTACAAACTGCATCACTACAACTTTAGCACAAATCATAATATGAAAACTGGGCCCAAAAGCATTTTTCCCTCAAAATAACTACAAAATGAGCTCTTAAAAAAAAAAAATTAGTATTTTTTTTATTTTTTATTTTTATTTGATAGAGAATGAGAGTAGTGTGCATTCCCAATTTTCCAGGAGAAATTGAGACCAAAAAATGAAAGCATGCAAAATATTTCAGTAGTTTCTGTTAATGGAATTTAAATGAATGCAGGATTGAATTGGTTGAACTGATTCTAGTGCTGTAACCACTTCTTAACCCATGGTCCTCTACCTCAGTGCTATGTTAGAAGCTAGTGATTAGCGATACCCATTTACTTGTGAGTGGTAGACCCTAAAGCATGTGGCTTTAACTAAACTATGTTAAAGTACAGGTAAAGACTGAAAGAAAATTACAAGTGTGACAGATCTGAGACCTTACTGTAGGTTACAATGTTGAATGAACATGAAGTATTTTACAATAGTAAAGTACAATTGTAAAATGCTGCTGAAGTACTAAGGCATCAGTGTAAAAAACTGAATTTCATAATAACAATCACGGCAACATTTTAATAAATACTACCAATAATGTATTTTTGGGGTGGTTTTTGTTAAGATATGTTTTGGGTATTTTTGCCTTTATTAATATTCTGCCTTATATTCATATTATTACATAATTTATTGTTGTATACTTTGTAAATAAAACTAAATAGAACAATTTCTGTCGGTGTTCAGAATATTGTCCCGAATAAATTGGCACAGGATCTTTGCAATTCTGCACAGTAACGTTATAGACATGTGACAGAAAAAGCTAAGCAAAAAACATGTAATTTGCTGCCCCCAACACAGAAAAAGCAGAATCGAATTAAACTGGATTTTAAATCATACAGTGTGAATCCCTCTCTTTACTTCTCTGCAGGTATCCCCAGACTCTGAGTTGTACATCTTCCTGCCCAGTGTTTTTGCTGCTTCTTATTTTTGTTCTTTTGTTGCCTGCTGTTCTTTTCTCTCTCTTCTTTCCACTCACCCCAACCAGTTGAGGCAGATGGCCACCCACCATGAGCCTGGTTCTGCTGGAGGTTTCTTCCCCTAAAGGGAGTTTTTCCTCTCCACTGTTGCCTAAAGCTTGCTCAAATGGGATTGTTGGGTTTTCTATATAATTTTTTGTATAATTATACTCTATATGGTCTTAAACCTTAAACTTTAAAGTGCCTTGAAATGACTTATTTTGTGAATTGGCGCTATACAAATAAAATTGAATTGAATTGAATTGAATTGAATTGAATTGAATTGAATTGAATTGAATTGAATTGAATTGAATTGAATTGAATTGAATTGAATTGAATAGGGAAGTTTTGCCTCTCCACTGTTCCCTGGTGCTGCTCAAGTGGGACTGTTGGGTTTTCTATAAAATTCTGTATACAGTTAAAAAGCAAGTCCTCAAAAAGCATTTGAACAATGAGGTGTGATAATGATGAAGATGTTTATCTTTTGTCTAATATATTTTTTTTAATGTCAAAAAATAATATTTTCAGTCTAGATAATAAATAAAGAAATTTACTAATACTTATGGAGGGAAGTGTATATTTTCTAAGGTCTTAAAGCTTACACTGTAAAGTGCATTGAGATCACTTTTGTTGTGATTTGACACTGAATTGAAGTGAACTGTCTTGAACTGTACCGTACCTGAAATACTTTGTTCAAGAAAATGGGAATGGGAAAAAATACAAAAACATAAAAAAATACATCTGGCAATGGCTGTTGGCCAGAATGGGAGCAAAATAAAAGGTCTCTTGGTTAAAGGCTATTCTGGTCACATGACAACATTAGTGTGCTCTGGTAATATATGGACTTTGGTTCAGGACAACCCTGTTCTTGAATGTAAAATATTCTTCAAAGTGAAAGCATCAGTAAATATCTTTTAGATTTGTCCTTGTTTCAACCATACACTGACAATCCATTATTCAAAATCTGTTTCAAATTTAACCACATAGCATATTGATACACTGCCCATCCAAAAAAAAAAATGTTTTATGTAAGCAAAAAGGTAAAAGCCTCCAATTGGATAATTACTGAATGGGTTGTTGTGTTTCAACTGGCGAAAAGTTATTGAACCCTAACTGATGCAGTGAGTAGCTTCTCATTTCTTAAACAACCATGTCAGAAGACACATCCTGTGGTCGTAGAAAAAATGTTAATCTGTCTCATAAGGGTCAAATTATTGGCATGCATGTGACTTGAGTTAAGAAGTGTCTAACAAATTATTAGAAACTGGAAGGATAGTGGGGAACCATCATCTTTGAAGCAAATATGTGTTCGGAAAAAATGTTTGAATAATTGTGATCGGCGATCACTTAAACGTTTGATGAAAATGGTAGAACTCGTGGCTATGTTTAATAGCGAAAGTAAGCGTAATTTGAAAGGAACTTAAGTGATTGGGACTAAACAGCTGTGTAGCTATAAGAAAACACACATGTTAGTGAGGTTAATTGGAAAAAAAAGTCTGGAAACTCTGGAGCAATGGAAAGTCATGTGGTCTGATGAGTCCAGATTTACCCTGTTTCAGAGTGATGGGCACATCTGGGTGAGAAGAAAGGTAAATGTTGTAATCATCTTTGCGATGTGCTGGAGAAGATGTTGCATAGTGGTCCAACGTTCCCTTCATCAATACAAAATCTTTGCAAAAAATAATCCAACTGTGGACAGAAATAAATGTTGTGACATTGCAGAAGCTTATCGAAACAATGCATGCAGTAATCAAAGCTAAAGGCAGTTCAACGAAAAATTAGCGTGAGTATTTTCCATAACGTTTAAGATACTTGTATTTTTGTCTTCAAAATAATTTTTCATTTAACACCCAATTGTATATAATTAGTTTCATTATCTAACACATAAACAGGACAAACCAGACATTTAAGATCCACTGTGGGTAAATGTATGAAGAGGAAACACATATAAATAATATAATAATAAACACTTCTGTGAGGTATTCTGAACATTACAGTCTCCAGGGAATTCTAGCAGGGTTTAATACTTTTTGTCTTATTTACCATTGCCAAATTAGCAGAATTAAATAGTTTGTGTGAGCAGTGTTGTGTTACAGTGATAAAGCCCCAACAACACTAGTGTTTTCTTTGAAGGTACGTGTCTCTTGGGAAAATGGCCCCTGATCAAATCCTAAATAATGAGGGACTCCTAAAGGAATGGTAAAAAAGTCTTTCTTCATGCAGCAGGAGAAGCATCCTGTCTGCGGTTTATTATTATTACAAATTAACAGCATTATTCTGAGTTTGTTTTTTCCAGCTCATAATATACAGTAAATTAGTTTATTTAACATGTATAAAGCTGTTGGATTATGTTACCTTGAGACATTTGCCATGATTTTCATATTGACAAAGGAGGTTGTATTGTCAGCTAAATTGTTGTTTAGAGGACAAAGGAGTCTTTCCAGTCTCCTCTAGACTAATACATCATTCATTTTCAAATGCAAGAGCTCCATTTCATTTTCCCCTAATATTCCTTTCAGCACCCAGTCTCTATCTTCAGCGGTAAACGAGGGAAATGATTAGAATAATCAATTAAAATTCTGAAACGATAAAGTAGATTTTATTCGCTTATCATAATTAAACCTCTCTCTTGTCAATACTGTCCTGTAGTCACATTGTGTGAGTCATTTATTGGCATTTGGAATTATTATTGAACCCAAATTAATCTTGTGAGACTACTGTGGTTGGATCGGGGTTTGTATAATGTACTCTGAAGGAATTTAATCCTGTTTAATGTAAGTCTCTATCTCCTCTGTAAGGGAGAACAAAAAAGTTAAACAGAGGATAGAAATGGAAGGAATGCTAATACTCTCAAAGAATATGGTATAAATATCATTACCTGTGATGTTTGATTAACCACATTCCTAACCAAAGACACCACAATGTTGGTACACAGCATCAAAGTCAAATGACTAAAGAAAATCAGTTTATAACAACCCAACTGGTTCCTTGGTATCAGTGATTTACCATGTCCTTACAGTTTTCAGTGGATTAATGAGCCATGTGATCTAACTGGCGTTTATTACAGATTTTACTCGAATAAACATATGCATTCTGGTGGGTTTGTCACCGTACAGGACACCATTTATATAGACAACTCTGCTTACTGCCATCCTAGGGCATTGGGTGCTGGCATAAGTACAGCAGTGCATAGAGTGGCATTTATAAATGCTGGGTGCTGTTTGCAAAAGTGTTTTTAAAAGTTGAATAGCAGTATAAAACAGTATAAACAGCTTATCATCAATCCAAGAGCTTCAGATACTTTGCTTTACATTGATGCTTCATCACATCCTTTTGTGTTGTCAACTGACAGAGATGTCAGTTGACTGTGTGAGACATTGTTTATTGTAACAAGTCTGTTCCAGGGAGTATCTGCGTTGATTAAATACATCTTGCTTCATCTAGACTGATTATTTTACAGCAGGATCTTGTTAATATTTTAAATCTACAGATACAGTGACTGGTGATCAGTCTGTAACTAATGATGGTGTACATTTTTCTAAATGTCAGACTTCATCAGATCTCCCAGGAGATCTTTATGTGCAAAAATCTAAATTCTAGAATAAAAATATTTTAATGTTCCTTATTCTATTACATCTCAGAACCGGCCCTTTGGTTTGGCTCTCGCATGGAGGCTAAGGCAAAGTCCTAATACACCACCTCAACCCTGCCACTTTCCCCTAAACATTAATTTGTTACATATAAAAGGTAGGGTGTTCCAATTCTCTTTGGCATCAAACGAGATGACAACCACTTTTCCTTGTCACTCTGTTTTGACAGAAGTCCAAAGATCAGGACTGAAGTGACTAAAAGATACTTCTGAAGACCTGTGTCTTTTTCTAAGTACAGCTAGAAGATCACCTGAGGGTAATCAAAGTGCAGATTAGAAATATATCAAGGAGCCAAAACAATAAGTCCTCTGAGAACCAGTTGATTCTCTGTTTTACTTTGACCCACTTAAGACATTTAAGAACTGAGCAATATGTTCATATTTGTGGGTTCATGTGAAGTTGTAATGGTTGTGCCCATTATTTTATTTTATTCATTAATATCGCGCTGCCTGGCAAGTGTCTGCTTTGGTAAAGCACCAAAAAAAGCATTTCATACAACATGATACTCTGTTGCTTACAATATTTGTTGTAGTGAGAAAATCAGAAGTTTAATAGAATGTAATAGATATATATATGTTTACTATAACAGCTGTTTCAACATTACAGCAATTGCAGCACCTACAGTATGTGCATCAGCTGGCAGCTAATTCTACCATTGGTCACATTTCAGTGTGTGAGCCCTTAAGTGGGCCCCATGTAGATCTTTATGACACTTATTTGGAAATGTGTCTTCTTTGCGAAGAAAAATTTTCTTTTCACATGAATGTGTGCAAAGCTGGTGGACCTTTACTAATACCCTGACCTCCTCTCTCCTCTCCTCTATCTATTCAAATGCTGGCAGGCCATCTGCCTCGTCTCTACCGGACAAGGCAGATGGCCCCTCACCATGAGCCTGGTTCTGCTGGAGGTTTCTTCCTCTAAAGGGAGTTTTTCCTCTCCACTGTTGCCTGAAGTTTGCTCAAATTTGATTGTTGGGTGTATTTTTTATACAATTATACTCTGTAAAGTCTTAAACTTTACGATGTAAACTGCCTTAAGATGACTTCTCTTGTGATTTGGTGCTATACTAATAGAATTGAATTGAATTGAATAGTGTGAAATATTACTTTTTTTGTAAAAACAGAAAATACTACTGTTTCTTTAAAATCTTTAAAAAATACTTTGAGTCCAACTATGATTTATTAGTTCTTTCATTCTTGGACCCGTTATTTCATTGTTTTATTTGTTTAATATTCTTTTTGGGATTGTGGATAGTTTTGTGAAATGTAAACCAATGTCCACTTGATTTAGCCCCATGTATTTTCTCTGATTATTGTATTTTACATTAAACACTATTGTAATGTGAAACTGTAAAGGATAGCTCCAAACCCTGTATTATTACTGTAGACAAGACAGTATTGATTAGACTCCCCATCACTAATAAAGCTTAACCTTGTGTTGGTAGATGCCAGCTCTAAAGCAAACACTAAGAACATGAGCAAAATTATTTTGACTTGCACATGCGACCACTTCAGTGTGTTGGGCGACGTCAGTAGTTGTTACCATGGTTTTAGATCTGAAAGCACGCTGACTTGGAGGTGGTGGGTGTGAATACATCCTTGGCTGCAGCCTTGTATGACAGGAAGGTGTTTGGCATTTGAAGGGCAAGAATAATTCAGGCTACACAAGTTGAGATTAAAAATTTAAGATACCATGAACATAACGTCCATCTCAGTGTCAAAACTGGCTTATGAAATTCTGAGAAGTGGTGTTCGATTTAGATTTTTCACAATTCATAACATAGTCATGATTTGAAATGATGGCAAAGTAGTGCCAACTGAAATGATGACAGTATGACATGACTGTGTTGGAAATGTGATAATGCTGTGAGAAGTTCATGCTTAGTTAAGGCGGCAAGGACAAGTGCTGAGTCTGCAACAACAACCTTCTCTTTAACCTAAAAGAGAAGTAGAATTCTTTATAAATGAAGGTTTTTGTGTTTATGGGATGAATTGTCAAGCTTTGTGAGGACTTGTATAATGTAGAAGAATAAGTGGCAATAAATTGCTTATTCTGTAAGGAAGAAAACTTTGAACTCGAGCTTTTGACTGGCTTAAGCAGACAGTAGCAAGAATGGAGCAGAATGAAACACCAGTTCATTATATTTAGTGAGAATTCCTCCGTGACATCAAGATCCTGAGAGCTAATTACACATGATAATAATAAAAACAATTATCACAAACCTAGCATCACACACACATACAAATAATACTGAAACAAGCATTAAGTAGAACTTTATTAGGGCACCCTGCAGCTCATTCCTATAGTTGTGAAAACCACTGAAAAATACTAGTAACCTTTTATCTGGTATTATGTGGCATCTTCCCCCATAGTGACAACTCTGCAGATCCCCCTGGAGAAGTACATGTCGACTGTTTTATTACACTTGCCAGTTCCAGAATTCAGTTCATTTCCAGTTCAATTCCAGAATTCAACTATAATTTTACTCTGTTGCTCTGAGGTGACAAAACAAAAAGGAGAAAAGGGGGTGTAACCATCTCTCTAAAGTAAGAGACCTTGGGTTTTTTATCGGGCCCCGAGCCCAAGCAGAGCTGTGGTATCACAGCTGCTAAAACGATGCAGCCAGGAAGATCTAGCAAGGTTCTTAAATCTCCCATGTTCTCCTGTTTGTTGCTGTTGTACAGCCCCAAGTAACTTTGACTTGGCTGCTGATCTTTTCAAATGCAAAAAAAGTCCCTGGTCAGACATTAGAATACGAATCCATAACAGTAGTTCTAAAATTGCTAAAGCTAGTAACTGTTGAGCAAATGGTTAATTCTGAACTGAAGAACAAAATGATTTAGAAGGAGAAAATATTATCATACATTTCTGTCTTTCTTAAATGTATTGTGTAGAAATGCAGTTTTTGGAAATAAAATATCCTTCTTTATATGTACTATATACTGTAAAAGATTAAATGGTGTATGTGGTTAGAATATTTCATATAAATAATGTTTAAATAATATGGACCAAGTTTAACTTAACTATTGCTAAACATTATTTAAAGGAGAAATTCTGCAAACAAGGTTGTTTTTTTCTTTGAATAAAACACAGAGATGCTCTGAAACACAGGCCCATAAACGAGATGCATCCATTTGGTGTGTGTTCATAATCACCGTCAGACGGCTGTGACCAGATGGCAGAGATGCTACTTTGGACAAACTCCAGAGCCACTTCGGTTCTCTAGGGAGATTCTCTGTGAAATCTAACCTTCATTTTGCCAGAAATTTTCCCAGTATCCACATATGCCCACAAAAAAGTTGCTGCTGGCTTTGTTGTGTGCTTTCAGGATCAAATTCTCTCAAGTAAAAATCATTCACCTTCAGTGATCAGCTTGAATACCTGCCATCAGCTCACCACAGGGCTTGTGTGGACCTGAAGGGGAGTTCAGAGAGCGTGCACTTCACACTGCATATGAAGCAGAAAGTGCACTAAGGGAAAGAAATAAAGAGGAATGCATTCAGCTGAAACTTTCAGAGAGCTGCATTTGAACAGTTTCCTCTCAAAATTATTTTATTTATCATCTCAAAAGCGATACATCCTAAAATTGCTTCAATCTGCCCAGACAGTTTTACACTTTAACAGAATTTAATCTGCTCTGAATGGACCTAACAAATCTTCAAATCGAAAAGCCTTTTCTCAAAGATGAATTACGTCAAGGTTGTTGGGGACGACTTATTATTTCAATGACGCAGAGCAATCTAAGTGACGTCATGGTTGGGTTTCATGTATATCCTGCAAAATCCTTGATTAAAAGTGCCAAGAAAAAGCAATAACGGCAAAGCTGTGCTCCAGCATGAAGCCCTCTAAATTATAGAGGAACAGACAGAAAAAGAGGAGACAGAAGGCTTATTGACACATGCAGCCATGTTTAACATTCAAACAGCCTTCCTGTGACAACTGTTCAAACCTCAGCCTGCCCAAATGTTTTGGCTCTGTTAACCATACATTTGGTTTGCAAAAATATTGAAATGAAAGAATGTGACATATTTCCAGCAGCAGTGTGGGAGGTTCACATCATAATTTTTCTGCTACACAAGTGTCTTTAAAACATGCACTTTCAGCTTAACTGCTGAAAATGACTTTTGTAATATTAAATAGTTTTACCAAACACATTTAGCACCTAAGTAACACCGTATTACATTAAGGGTTCCTGGGCCCGCATTTAAAAACTATGCATAAGCACAGTTTTCGGTTAGGTATGGTTCACATGTATGCACAGAGTGAGACGTGTGCCTGAAATTTGTATTTTATTTTTTTTATTTGTAATCTGCAGCTACTAAATGAAATGCAGTATAGTTTAACATTAATAAATGCAATGTGCTTAATATACAGACATGTGTACACCAATCAAGTGTTAGTAGTAGTAGTAGTAGTGAAAATGTTATAGAATACAACATGCAAAACACAATGCCACCAGTAACAATGAAGAAATACAAAATTTGGCTAGCTCCTAGAAGCACAGGTCAGGTGGCGGAGTAGCAGCAATCTTCCACTCAAGCTAATTAATTAACCCCAGACCTAAACATAGTTTGAATTTATTTGAGAGTCTCAAAAACCAGTCCTGTTTGTTATTGTGTACCGTCCTCCTGTCCCTTACTCTGAGTTTTTAACTGAATTCTCAGACTTTATATCTGATTTAGTTCTTAGTGCAGATAAAGTCATTATAGTGGGTGACTTTAATATCCATGTGGATGTTGATAATGTCTCAACACTGCATTTAATACCCTATAAGAATTCACTGGTTTTGCTTAAAGTATAAATAAACCCACTCACTTTAATCACACCCTTGATCTTGTTCTGACATGTGGTGTTGAAGTTGATAATAGTTTTTACCCAAAACCGTCTTTTATCTGACCATTTTTTAATAACATTTGAATTTACTGTACTGAACTTTACTTCACCTAAGAAAAAATTCCACTAGAGTAGACGTTTATCTGAAAATGCTGTTGACAAAATTAAGGAAATGATTCAATCTTAAATTTCGGTGCCATGTACCAACACATGAGACTGCGGTCAACTCAACTTTAGTCCAGCGCAAGTCGACTATCTTGTTGATAATACTGCAACTTCACTCTGAACAATACTTACTATTGCCCCTCTGAAAATGAAGATAGTGAATAAGAGCTTAAAGCAGACATTAGGGTATTATAATTAGCCTACTGATAAGACTTCTGAAGATCTGTTAGAATGGCACATCTTTTCTCTCATGTCTCTGACAAAGTCAGGCAGACTGGAACCGGTTCCAAATGTCTTATGTTTGAAAATCATTACGAGCACTTTTCCTCCTGGAAACATGCAAAATTTTATAATTTAGAAAATTAGATCATGTTTAAAGACGTCTTCACATTGTCATTATCGGTTGGTAAATGTAGGTTGATAGGCAAAAATGGCAACTTCATTGGCAATTTTATTCAGACCCCTTTAGTTTTTGCAAAAGGATCTAAATACATTCTAAAGCAACTGTAGATGTCAGCTTGTATCCTACATCATTAGAGTTAATGTCAAGCTAATGTCCCCTAAATAACGTGCTTTGACTAGTTTGACATTTTCTGAGTCACATCAGAGTGTATACACCCGAGGATACATTAGAGAACTGTTCCCTATAGAAATGAGGAGCTTTTTCCAGTCCCTGCGGAGAAATTTATTTATACAACTGTCCTTTCACCCACACCCCCATCTCTCTGGAGAGCTGCCTCTACTCTGCCCTCTACTCTGTGTATCCCTATGGAAAAAGGTCACGATTCAGCTGTCTTTAATCTCCAGGTTACAAACACACTTTCAAGCTGCAAATTAAGTTTAGCAGGGGAAAAAAAACAAGGCAGCAAGAGCACCCCCAGCCCTACTAGGAGGAGGAATCTCTCACATTTCCAGGCCCTCAGACATGACAGAATGCCACGCTATCCCTCACCAGCCTCTTTCTTGTCAGCGTCGACTGAAAGGTATTCTAACACCTTGTGCGCTGTGCAGACTCGCAGATATGAACTCATTCTTACTTCAGACATAAAAGCTTATGGCTTCTGCATCTTGTACAGCAGTCACCCTGTACATAAATCAATCAAACATTCAACTGAAGAGGATGTTCCAAATAAGTGATAACTTGTCATATGTGCAGTACGCAGAGATGGGGAGAGGAAGGGCAGGATTTGTTGAGCACAGCTTTCTCAGTCCTTTGCTAAGTTCTAAAAAGATATTTTTCAGATATATGCATATGTTGTTAGTTACTCCACATGCTTATTATTACTATTTAAAGTTTTTTTTTTTTTTTTTACTAGGAATAAGTATCTCATTGTGGAGAGGTGCTGTTGAAACCTCGCATGAAATCAGAAAGTCAGACTAACAGAACAGAACTGGCTCTACAGAGATATTTGCTTGTAAAAGTTTTTGAGTGATGGTTTCTCTTCTAACTAATCTGGGAATTTCAATGATTTCTATTTGAGTAGTAAGTTCTGCAGCTTCTCATTTATTATAATTTGATGAGGACTAACACAGAAGAATGTAGTGAAGCATAGCAGACAGTAGATGGTTTTAACTAAAGCTTCTATTGTATTGTAGTTACCTTTAGTTCAGTGGTATGTGTTATTTATTTATTTATTTATTTTGCAGCCTCGCTTTTTTTTCTCAGTGTTGATTAAAAACGCCACACACATTCTGATCAATGCTATCTCCTGGCTGATTAAATAGGAGTGTGATTGCCTATGGAAACACTGTGTTTAATTTCTTATTATAATGTAAGCAACAGCTCATGGAGGGAGGCTGTCAACGGGACGTGGGGTATCTTTATCATCAGCTCTGACTCACGCTCTCAGCAGTAACTGGGGGGTGGTTGAGCCTATCAATGGGTTCTTTTGACCTACCCACAGCTTTAGAAGCTCTCTTTGAAGAACATCCTGACACTTGTTATTATAACAGCTCATGGGGCCACATTGCAAGGATCTTACACATAAGTCATTATTTATCTTGAGTTTAGTAGCTGCATCATACAGTATATTGCACTGCTTGTTAGCCTTCTTCCTTGTTAAGCAATGGACACCAGCTGCTAGCAACCAGACTTAATTTTGAAGTGATATTTATACTAATAATAACTGAATTTCTATAGCACCTATCAAAACACAGTCACAGAATACAGTAAATATAGCATCAGAAAAAGATCATATCAAGCTCTCAAAGAGTTAAGAGTTAGCAGGTCTGAGATATAAAGATATAAAGTCACACCAAGCTGACAGTTGGTCAACAGAGAGTATGTCATACTAGGTTTTATGGTGTATCCTGCTTTGTAGGCAACAGTTGGACCATCAGACCTTTTAGCCAATTATGTGCCAAATCCATTGGTGATAGAGACCACTCTCATTGGCTGTTTAACTTCAATCAGAACAAGTAATGAAATGGACCCCAGTGCCATTAACAGTTCCTTACATATAACTTTGACTACTCAGATGGTTCAGTGTAAATCTGGAGCAACACTCATGTCTTAAACAATATTTGGCTATGTACACATACCCGCTCCCTGAAGCTAATTTAGTTGAAATAAACTACTACCAGCCAAGTATGGTGATAAACCAGTAAATGCAGGAGTAAGCAATGGGACAGTTACACTGCCATTAGCTGATAACATAACTAAGAATTTTGCACATTTTTGTGACCTCTCTGTTTGACTGTTGTAATGTTCACACACTCTAACTTGACTTTTCTTCAGAGAACAATACTGTGTTGTGGGGCTTGGCTGTGTCAGGTCAGCAGGTTTAGAAAATACAAAACAGATAAGATTCAGTAAAGAAAGGATTGCAATGTTATTGTTTTATTTTAGCTGATAGCAATACTTTAAAATATGCCAAGATGTCAGCCCTCTAGCTAATAAAGTACATTGTGATGTCTAGTGAGGAGAGAGTGTAGTGTGCTGTACATATTGTACCACCTTTTGATGGCTTTCCAAATTTATTAAAAAAGAAGAATAGTTTGACTATGAAATATTTGCCACATGTGCTGTGTAAAAATGAGTTTTAGTAGTAGAACATAATAATTTTTATTAGTGTGGAAATAAAATTGGTCCACCCAGTATACAAGACCTTAATCGGGTCATATGGGTTTTACAAAGTACACATTACACATTCTACTGGGACTGAGGTTTTTGTTTCTTCGTGTTTCTGTAGTTTGTATACACTTTTCACATGTATGTTTTAGATATAGTGTTTGCATGGAACTCAAAACACACATTGAGCTAGGAATGCCATTGCTTTCAAACTGAAAAGGGGAGAATCCCACAGTGAACACAAGCCTCAAAACAGGGCTCTACAGTCACAAGGTCAGAAGGTCCACAAAAATGGGCTCAGTGTGTTTCTTGATAGTCTCCTAACAAAGCACAAAGAAATTTAGTGTTAGCTTTGGAGAGCAAACATCTAGGCCTGGACAGAAAAAAGACATACAGTCACCAGCTCAGTGGGCAGACATGTATGAAATCCAAAGGCATGGTCAAGAAAGCAAGAAAGTCTGGAGCATAGCATGCAAAGACAATTTGAAAGACTGTGTGTCTGAGTGGGGTGTAGATGCTGCATTAGGTGAATATAACTAGGAAGGTGGACCAACCAAAATAGATCAAAGTGGAGGCAGGGCATGCAGTGGAGGAAGCAGAGGATCTGAGAGTGTTACACTGCCCAACACAGCCTTTGTTGAAAACTAGCAGTCCGCCATTGTTATTCCTGCCTACAGCATATGCAGTTTGCAAACAGCTGGACTGAAGCTCAAACATGGACTGATTCTGTCTATGATGTAAACCTGGCAACAGTGGTGGATTAGTTGGTGGTAAAAAAGCGTGTTTATCTGACACTGTTATAACTAAGTGCAGCTCTAGATTCACGAAAGTCACAGATGTGTCTGCAAACGAGAGGGGAGCCGGAAGCTCCAACTCGTCGTTTGTAAGAGTGTCTGTCTATGTACAGTTTTAGACTTGTCACACACTATAATTTACACAGTTCAGCATGAAAAAGAAGAGGCATATATTGGGATCTCCAGGGACCTATTTTTTAAGTCCCAAAAGGGCATAATATGGGCTCTTTAAAATGGAATGTAGCAGCTCAATTTTCAGCATGGATCCTATAATAGGCAGCATGTTTTTCAGCATGCCTTAGGGTTAATTATTGTGCAATTATCCACAATAATTAACCCTAAGTAAATGCAGTCTACTATTTATGTATTATTGTTATTGAAAATAATCAATAGAATGGCAAATAGTAGCATGACCCATATTCAGATTGGTTGAGATTCCTACTAGACTTATGATCAAAAATACATTTTTCTCTTTTAAATTTAGTATTGGCTTATGAAATCAACACATTTAATTTACATAATAGTGATACATGCAAACATTTGGTAACACTTAGTCTCACATATTCACATCTTTAGATTAAACTGTGGTGGACCACCAAGGAATTACTGTACATCATTCACAATCTTACTATGAAATCACCAATTTCACTTAATGTCTTTGCAAATGTATTTTCTTACATTAGTGATGAAATTGTTTTACAATAATAAGTCTCTGTTTTCAGTTGGTATAGTCACAGTACATATTCTCAACTCATTTAAAGTTCAGCACAACATGCCAGTGTTTCCCAGCTAAGGAAGGTGGGGATGCGTTTTCCTCATTACCTCAACTCCCTGGATGGCTTCTTACTGCCAGTGCTGTGTCACAGGTACAGGTTAATGTGCCATTTGATTAATAGATTAATTCCAAAGTAACATTCTCTTATTCATTGTTGTCTCTGGTGGGACTTCATGGTGGAAGCTTTGATTAATGGAATGGAGTGTGGAAATTGTAATCTGCACTTTTGAAATTCATGACCTACTTTATACACAACTTAGACAAAAAACATCTTTGTTCTCTTTGGCTGAGTATGTTTCATATCATATGTATGGTACCAGACTTATTATTAAATAATAATAATAATAACACATGTATTAATAGAGCATTTTCTAATCATGCGTTACAAAGGGCTTCACATGCTGTAGAAGACAGAAAAAGAACAACAATTACAAGGAAAAAATAAAAATATACAAATCCTCCTTGAGCAAGTACTAGGCAACAGTGGAAGAAACCAGCAGAACCAGGCTCAGGTTAGTCGGCCATCTACCTTGACCAGTTGGCGTAGTTGGGAATATGTAAAGATACAAGAGGGGAATATATAAGGAAAAGATAAATAAAACTAGTAACATTAAACCAAATTAACAACAACTACACCAGTCCTTCAGAAAACCAGTTCCAAAAGATAGAGGAAGGAAACTCTATCAAAATCATCAAAATTAAGGAGAAGCCATCCTAAATAAGGAGTCATCCCAGTTTAGAGTTTGGAGGCTCTAACTGAAAAAGCTCTGTCGCCTGTAGTTTTTGTTCTAGGATCTCTACCAGAGGATCTCTGGTTATGTGCAGGTCCACAAGGCTTTAACAGCTGGGATATATAGCTGTGAGAATGGCCATGCAGTGCTAAAAGTGTGTAAAAGTTATTAATAAAATCTCAAAATCTATCCTAAAAACATACTGGAAGCCAGTGCAAGGAAGCTAAGACAGGAGTGATATGTTCATTACTTCTTTTCTAGTTAAGAGTTTTGAGCTGAGTTCTGAACAATCTGGAGTCTATTAATAGATTTATGGCTGAGACACGAGATCAGACCGTAGCAATAGTCAATGCATGAGGAAATAAATGTATGTCAAATCACTTCTGTATCATTAGATTTCTGAGGTGATAAAAACATGTCTGAACAAGCTTTGTGACATGATGCTAAAAGTTTAGTTTACTATAAAACCAAATACCAAGACATTTTGCAGCAGGCTTAGTGTTATCTAAAAGAGGATCCTTACAGGGCAAAATGTGTTTGCTATATGTTGTGGACCAATAACAGCTACTTCTGTTTTGTAAGAATTCAGCTGCAAAACATTTTGAGCCATCCAACTTTTTATCTCATTTAGACACTCATGTAAGAAACTCAGCCTTCCGTGGTCTGAGACCTTAAAGGGACAGTACAGCTGAGTGTCATCAGCGTAGCAATGAGGAGAAACACCATGTTTATGAATAATATGTCAGTGATGGAGAATGTACAGAGAGAATAATATTGGGCCCCAACACTGAACACTGTGGGATTCTGTATTTTAGGATGACTTGTCATCCTGTGATTCATGGAAACACAAAACAGTCTATTGGACAGGTATGAATTGAACAGAAATCATTTCAAGGCACTTTACAGTGTAAGGTTTAAGACTTTACAGAGAATAATTGTATAGAAAATGATATAGAAAACCCAACAATCCCATTTGAGCAAGCTTTAAGCAACAGTGGAGAGGAAAAACTCCCTTCAGAGGAAGAAACCTCCAGCAGAACCAGGCTCATGGTGGGCGGCCATCTGCCTTGACCAGTTGGGGTGAGTGGAAAGAAGAGAGAAGCAGCAAGAACATTGGGCAGGTCAACTGGATTCTGGAGATGTACAGCTCTAGGTCATGGATACCTGCAGAAAAGTACAGAGAGAGAAGGAGACAGAGAGGAGGAAACACAACTAAAACAGAGAGAAGACACAAAGTTAATGACATGCAATGGTGGCATTTGAATGGATATAGGAGAAAGAAGAGAGGAGAGGAGCTCAGTTTATCAGTAGAGGTCCCCCAGCAGACTAAGCTATATCAGCATAACTAAGAGATGGTTCAGAGTCACCTGATCCATCTCTAACTATAAGCTTTATAAAAAAGGAAAGTTTTAAGTCTAGTCTTAAATGTAGAGAGGGTGTCTGCCTCCAGAACCTGAACTGGGAGCTGGTCCCCCAGCAGAATAACCTATATCAGCATAACTAAGAGATGGTTCAGAGTCACCTGATCCATCTCTAACTATAAGATTTATAAAAAAAGAAAGTTTTAAGTCTGGTTTTAAATGTAGAGAGGGTGTCTGCCTCCAGAACCTGAACTGAGAGCTGGTTCCACAGGAGAGGAGCTTGATAGTTAAAGGCTCTGCCTCCCATTCTACATTTGGAAACTCTAGGAATAGTAGACCTGCAGTGTAAATGGAAGAAACCTCCAGCAGAACCAGTCCCAGGGAGAGAGTTCTGCCTGGAAAATATGGAACTATGAGGTTCTTCAAGATAAGATGGCGCCTGATTATTAAGTTAATTGACATTCTTTACCAAAGTATTGTAGTGGAATCTTTCATAGCTTTATAATGCACTTGAAGCCCAGTTTTCTTCCGTCTCCACTCTGCTTTCCTACACTCAGCTTTAAAGCCATGAATACTGACATCTATCCAAAGCTGCTTGTTGGTGGCTTTACGGACACATTGGTAATCTTCAAGGGAGCGGCTGCTTCTGCTGTACAGCAGAGGCACAAATATTTTTGAAAAGGCTCACAATATCATAAGCATGTGATGTGCAAGACCTAGCTTGCTGTAACATAGAAAAGGTACTAGTGAACTTTGCTGCTGTTAAATAGACAATGTTTAACATGATTTTGTGAGGTACAATGGTCGGATGGAGACAAGTATCAAATAAAACAGATTCATGATCTGAGATGAAATCATTTAGCTCAACAGAGTTTAGAGTCAATCCTAGAGCGAGTTTTAAATCAAGGGTGTGGCCCAGGTTAACTGTGGGGCCCTTAACTTTTGAACCAGGTTGAATGATTCAGTTAGACTGATAAAATAATTTGCTAGAGTATTTGCATTATGATCTGTATGAAAGTTAAAGTCTTCAGCAATAATTACCTTATCGTACCCATGACAGTACAACATACTGAAACAGAGCAGTGGATAGGAAACGACAGAGCTTAAAAGGTGTTAACCTGTTTAAGAGTAAGAAGAGAGCATTTGAAGTGATTTTTAAAGACCACAGCAACAACACCACCTTGACCACTTAATCTAGAGGAGTTAGAATAAATAGAATAAGGGGGGCAGAGCTCTCTCAACTGGATACACTCGGTTATCCTCAGTCAAGTTTCATTTAAGAAAAAGAAGTCTAAATTCTGTGAGAGAGTACCGTCTATTGGACAGGTATGAAGAGAACCAGTTCAATTCAATTCAATTTTTATTTGTATAGCGCCAAGAAAATATTGTATAAAGAGAGAGATGCCTTGTTAGAGAATGATCTGACATTTGTTGACGTTTGTTTTTTGTTCATTTTGCTAGCTTGGGGTTTCAATTTAGCGATGATGTACTATGTGTTACCGGCCGGAGCAGCCCCTTTAAGAAGGTAGCGGATGTAGGTAATGTGACCGAGGCAAACATCTTGACATGTATCAAGAGTGAGTCGTAGACAGATGTGGTGGAGAGAATCCAGTAATTTCCCAAAGTAAAACATCGTTCAGAATCAGATAATAAATAAAACGGAAATGTGCTATCAATTGACCCATGGACCAGTGCTGGTCCCCAGCCCAGGGGTTGGGGACCTCTGATGTACAGGTAATACTTTTGGCATGAATGGGTGTATGTACTGTAAATGTTGTTTAAGGTGTGTATTTAAGGTTTAAGACCTTACAATATATAACTGTATACAGATTAAATGTTGCATTAAATGTTTCGGCTGCTTGTGCTACAGTAGCTCTTTTGTCTAGATGGGCTACTCTTCGTTTCCTATCTTCATCAGTGAGCCTGGGATGTCCATCACCCTGTCACAGCTCACTAGTTGTCCTTCCTTGGATCACTTTTGGTAGATACTCACCACTGCATACAAGCAACACCACACAAGATCTGTTGTTTTGGAGATGCTATGAACCTGCCTTCTAGCCATCACAATTTGTCACTTGTCAAAGTCACTCAAGTCCCTACATTTACCCATCTTTTCTGCTTCCAATTGAAGAACTGACTATTCACCTGCTCCCTAACGTATCCTACTCCCCTGACAGGTGTCATTGTAGCAAGATAGTCAATGTCATTCACTTCACCTGTCAGTAGTTTTTAAATTGTGGCTGATCCTTTAATAGAAGCAGATCTTCCGGGATCCTGGTCATTATGATATTACCTTGGATTTGGCTGAACACACCTCGTGAATCACAATTACAATTTGGCCAACACTTTGGAAAAAAATTAATTATAAGGTCAATTGATCGTCAGTAGGAGCATATCCCTACTCTCCATACCATGATCAATGGAGAAACATACGTCCCTGGCAGGAATCAGGGTTACATTTTAGGAGTTGGGAGTTGCTGTATGGGAGGTGTATGTCTTAATCACTTGGTTACCAGAATATAACAAAATTGCTCTACTTTAAAACACATTTTGTCAAGCAGACAGTAGTAAGTAAGTAAGCAAGACAGCAGTAACATAAAGATGCATTTGCTTATCCATGAAAAATACTTTTTATTGTATATTTTGCAATT
The DNA here is from genome assembly GCF_900324465.2 of Anabas testudineus. Lineage (NCBI taxonomy): Eukaryota > Metazoa > Chordata > Actinopteri > Anabantiformes > Anabantidae > Anabas > Anabas testudineus. The sequence goes on from NC_046625.1 coordinate 23,228,965, forward strand.
AAGAGACATGCGAAGCATCAGTATCACTAGTGTTACATATTTCACTGTGAGCGATGAAGGTTCATCGCCAGTCTGTCCAAAATCAGACACTATCTGACTTTTGTTCTCAAGGGAAGAAAATAAATCAAGAATTTCTTGTGGAAAAAAGCAAGGACATCCAGTGGCTAAGTCCTGCTGCATTACCATATCAATTAAATCTGCAGCTCAAGATGGCACAGACTTTAAAGAATCCACGGAATGTGTTTTCAGTCGATGAATATTCCTAAAGACCGATTAACTCCAAGTAGGACAAAAAATGAAAAGGACTTGGATTGACGAGCTAAAACTGACCTTGGATACTATTGACCCATGGCTAGTCTAGCCAATTAAAAACTGTTGTTCCCTAGGGATGGATGAGCCAATCATACTGTCCAGTGCTGGAAGCCATGTGTCTTCTGCTGTGATGTCAGATCTTTGTGGAGGTGGTCACACACATGCAAATGAGGCAAAGAAACTAATAAATATTGTGAAATGTTTTTAATTAAGTATATTAATGTTAAATAATAGTGTTAAATTAGAGAGAGAGAGCTATTTGTCCTTTAATTTCATGCTCATTTTTCTAATCCTTGTGTGATCACGTTTGACATTTTCATGTGTGATGTAAAGCCTTTCATCCTCTTTTTTCCCACACTGTATTGTCCTTTCAGTGATGAAACTTTCCCTTCAGCTCTTCTGGTTGCTGCAAACAGAACAAAAGCTGTCATTCACTGATCTTCACATTACACATAGTGCCACCTTTAAATCCAGTTATGTCTTTAGCTGGGCTTTTCACTGCCATAGAGAAAAAATGACAGATTGGAAAGACGGTGAGAGAACACAAGATGTTTGAGTTGTTTGGATTTTGATTGCTGTGAGACAGATCAATATTTCTCTCTCTCCCTAGCCTGGATCTGGCATAGAGGAATCTATGATCTTCTTATCTCCCTGTTCTGTCATATGTTATATAATTTTTAGCAAAAAATCCAAAAGCAAATGTGCTGCATGAGAAAAGATAATTTATCTGTCTCTGTGTAGTTCTGCCTCACTATATATATTTTTGACAGTTAAAGCTGGTTTTAGATCGACCTATACTGCAATTTCAAAGCAGATTTTTTTTTTTACCAATTCTAATCTGTTTTTTCTGTTTTTGATACAATGAATTGAATTTGTCCTTATCAAATAATTTAAATTGAATTTGTTTCTTTGTTGTTGTTGACTAAAATGAAAGTGAAAGTTACAGTAAACAACAGCAGAAGATTCCAAACTCAAAGGCAATCAATTCAATTCAATTCAGTTTTATTTGTATAGCATCAATTCACAACAGAAGTCATCCCAAGGCACTTTACAGTGCAAAAAAATTATATAGAAAACCCAACAATCCCATTTGAGCAAGCAATCCTTGAAAGCAAAGGAAAGAATTAAAAAACACAATTGAGAATGAGACATTCCTGACCACAGAACAGCTCTAGTAAGGGGTACATATTAAAATGGTATTTGCCACATGGTCGATAGGGTATTTTAGACAAAACTGTTACGTAATGTTGATTGTCTGAATTCAAATCCACTGTGTTGGCCTGGCCTGCAATTTCAAAATAAATGTTTTTATCATTGTCCACTTGCTTATGGATGTAACTGTATAGTATGTGGTGTAACTCAACCCAGTGACCAGTGATATAAACTACACCACAGTGCAGATGCATGGATGGATTATCAAACAGCCAGCTGGCCACCTGCCCAAATGCCCAAGAGGTTAGCCTTCTCCCCAAGCCACAGTCTCCGTTTGATGATGTCAAAGAGTTCAGTCAAAGGAGAGTCGTCTTTTTTTTTGTTACTAAACCTTTCATACTGTGTATCTATTGGCAGTAAGTGCTACTCAATTAAATTGCTTTTACTAGTTGATTGTTATAATCATTGTGCCTTATTCAGTTCATGTGCATATAAAATCAAATATTATTCAATCTGCATAAAATTTAGTATTTCAATTCTTCAAGTCTATCTAGTTTCTGTACATATGAACATTGAATCGTCCTGTAATAATTCAGTTCATAAAGAGCTCTGTTCTTGAAGCTGTCTCGGTGGAAGTGCGGTGGAACAAAATGTGCAGTAATGTGAGAAAAATGTCTGCAAATGTGTACCTGAAGCTAATATGAGGCCTTAACTGTTCAGACTGGGTTAATCAACTCTAGTGGATATCTTCCAAAGTAATTTTACAAATATCTTAAAAATCTTTTTAGTGAAAACAAATTTTGTTAAAACCTTGTGTTCTTCAGACAGAGAGAGAGGGAGCACCTCTCAGATTTAGAAGCAGGATGAATGTTCACAGTAAGTAAAACATGTTTCACTGTTCATAGTGCAGAAAAAAAACTATTATGTGACAATAAGCATTAATATGGTCAAAAGAAATAATTTTTTAAATGATAAATTTGTCCTACCTACACATACAGGTACAAAACGTAAGCTTGCTGGTCATCTTTTGAATAAAATCTCATTAAAAACTAACTGTATGAATTATAGAATGAATGCTGCAAACATGACTTGTGAGTAGTTAGCACAAGCTTAAACAGAGGACGAAGTTGAAACATGAACCCCAGCCAGACAGCCCACTTTCACAGAATTCACATATAGATCAGGCTGATTGTCACAAGCAGAGCAGGGTCAAGGCACAAGCAGAACAGGATACAAATGATAGAGAGTTTCTGAGTCAAAAGCAACACTCTGGCACTGGGTGAGTGAAACAACAGGTTATATAGCCTGGTGAACAAATGTTTCCAGTGAGGAAGTAATCAGTGAATCAAAGCACCATGTGGGAAACAATATGAGAACAGAAATGATACAAGAGAGCAAACTGCAAGGAATCAGGAAGCTGAATCATGAAAAAAGATGTTCTATTATGGTTCTGAGCCACAATAAAATACAGCTACCTCTAAAACTATCCAGTGTGCTGGTCTTTTATGTGCCATGTCTCCCTCTCTCTGTACTCCTTTGCAGGTATCCTTGGCCTTGGAGCTGTATATCTCCAGAGTGCAATTACTGGCCCCACCAACCTGAGCAGTGTTTTTGGTGGTTGTTGTTGTTGTTTTTTATTGCCTGCTGTTCTTTTCTCTCTCCTCTTTACACTCACCCCAACCGGTCAAGGCAGATGGCCACCATTCCTGAACACATGAAATAGGTCAAGTGCACAGTTCGGTAAATAAACCAGCGTACAAAGGCCAGAAATGCAGATTTAAACTGCTCAGTTATCCATTTGTGGTTGACATGGAAAGCTCATCAACCAACCTCCAAAGGGAGCTGATTGAACTCCAGTGTAAGAGTCAAAGTATGACTCTGTGGGTGCTGCACAGTTTCCATGTTTCCTCCCCGACTCATTGCCCAAGCTGCTCAAATGCTCTTTATGATTGGCAGCACATTTCTATGTTGATGAAGATGAACAAAAGACCACTCAGGAGCGTCTCACTGATGAAGATTTTCTTTATGTACTTTTTCTACTACTACTAGTAAATTATTATTAATTTTTGGTTAATTTTGGCAGATAGAGACATAATAAGAAACGAATACCAGTGATATGAGTTTTATTTCAATTTTAATTTCTAATTTGTTTATAATATTAAGCTTTGTTTGCTCCATATATAATTTTTACGCAAAACTAAAGTTTGTTTCCATATGATATGGTTCAACATTACATATCTGGAGAGACGGGGAAACATGCACAATTGCAGTTCATTTTTCAATAAAGATTAAGTTTGGTCCACAACTTCCCCCGGGAATTTAAGTTTGACACCCCTGCTTTAAAGGGAGTTTTTCTTCTCCACTGTTGCCTAGTGCTTGCTCAAATGGCATTGTTGGGTTTTCTATATAAATCAACAGTTAGGTTTTGTAAAACTTAAACCTTAAACACTTTAAAGTGCCTTGAGATGACTTCTGTTGTGATTTGGCGCTATCCAAAAAAATTTAATTTGATTTAATTGAATTGAAATCCTTTTAACTATTGATCTAATTACTGCTTTTTATCTTGTTATTTTAGTTTTTTTTTGTAGTAATGTTGCATTTACATTAGCCTAGATGGAAGTTTTTTTTTCAGTTCGTAATGTAGTCAATAAACTGTCATCAGTGTAAGCAGACATTTATAATTCATTTAAAAAAGTGGCTGAAGGTGCTGATGAAAGCAGGTAGTACTTACACAACGATCAAGCCAAAAAGATGCATAAATCCTCAGTCTGCTAATGTGCAAAATCAAAACAAACACATCCATTAAAGGTGCACTTACAGCCTGGGACACTTCACTGCAGTATTTAAACCCAAGTGTCCAACTAGTGCAGTACAGGAAATGTAAGGCCTGTGCCTACTTACATGCTCCATTCTTTAATGCAGGTAAAACCAGCCACCTCCACACTTGCTTTCTCTGAATTTGGAAAAAAGATCACTGTTTCACAGAATTATTGACTCATCTTCTGACCCAAGGTATTGGCTCAGTTGGTTAGGATGATTCCTTATGATTCCTGTACACATGTGCAGTGTTTGCATGGGATTCATGTTGCACATGTGTTTAGTCAGTTGTTTCTATAAGTCTCAGAAAACCAGCAACTGTATAAAAGCCACATTTTGCCTTATTTAGTGTGCCGTGAAGTGTATGTTATGGCCCATTCTCTGTAACAAGGATCTGACGACTTGGGGACAACATCAACAGCTACAGTACAGTGGAATGACCCAGAGACAAGGAAATACAAGGACATGCAAGAAGATTAGACATGACAGGTATTGTGTTGGCTCCAAATCAGCCTGTAGCTCACCCAACAGCTGCATCATTCACCTTGCCTACATAACAACAATCGTCTGTGCATCTGAGTCAAATGTAATAAATACAGACACAATCACAGCCACTGCAGTTGTGTCAGGCTTGGTACATCACAGTACTTGTACATGTGTATTCGCATTTTATCCTCCCTGTGTTTTGTGCATTTGGACAAAGACATTCCACTTTGCATGTTTAAGAAAAAAAATGAGTGTGCCATTTTATTCACTGGAAGGATGCAGTGTGCAGTACCAGATCAGTTTGTTTGATTTCACAGTTGCAGATTTTTGTGTACACAATAGTAAATCAGGCCTTACGTTTGAGAAACATAATGACATAATATTCCTATTGTTGCTCAGTGCAATATATGTTTAGCTGCAGGTTTACAACACACTTTTTCTACTCCAAGGCATGGACAATTTAATTTTGGCCAACTGCGAATTAGAGTTTGACATCCCTGCTTTAGAGGAAGAAACCTCCAGCAGAACCAGGCTCATGGTGGCCGGTCATCTGCCTCGACTGGTTGATGGACATCAGATTAGATTTTATGACAAATTAATGCAGAAAACCATGAAATTCCAAAAGGTTCACATACTTTTTGTTGCCACTGTATATGAGGTCCAAAGAGAAACACAATCGTCACTCACGTCTAAGATTGCCTTCCTTCCACTGCAAGAACAACAAAAACACTTTTCGTTCAGGCATGTTGCACACTGGAGATGCAGTCTTCACAGCCCTTCATGGCATCTGCAAAATGGAAAGTTAGCACATAGGTAGGTATAGTCTGGTCTCCACAACACACAGCTGTAATGAAATCCATATAGATCTGTTTAATGTGATTTTTTTTTAAATAGATTCACATAGACAAGTATGCTCGTCTATCACTGCACCTGTGTGGCTGCAGTAAAGGAAGTGGTGAGGTTTACCCAAAGTTTACCATTTACACAAACATTATGCTGAATAATTTTTTATATGGCAGCATGTGCATGCAAACAATTCAATGATAGTGAAACACTGCACATTTTAGAGTAGACTACAAAATGATGCTAACATAGTGTGAAGAAGGAGCTGGAGCAGTCTGACAGGTACTTTCTAAAATTATCATTAAATGTCTGTTTGTCAGCAGTTTTGCTAAATTATTCTCTTGACGGTAGTCCACAAAAAATACAAATATTCACTTCCGTGGCAGCAGAGTGCTTCACACTTGGGGTAGAGAACAGTACAATGAAAGGAAATGAGAGCTTCAGACTATTTTGGGATTAAGAGTCATTTTGTATTTTAGAGCCCTTTGCACTCAAAGGAAACTGGATGCATCGACATGCATCTGCACCATGCATTATTTGTGTGAAAAGATATTAATTTTTGAAAAGTGTTTTGCCACTGAAAATACAGAAATCACAACAGCGGGTCTGCAGACCTCAAAATAAATAAGCATCACATCTTGTTTGAAAGGGAGAGAGAGAGAAAGAGAGAAGCAGAACAAAAACACATCCAGCACAATCTTACTCATCAAACCGCTAACAGGCGTCAAAAGAACAAGTTGGATTATTACAGCCTTAGAGAAAAGAGATGCATTCTGAAAACCATCCCCCCCTAATCTGTAAACATCCTGGAATCCTTGTTGTCAAAGGAGAAATCCTCAAATCATCTTAGTGCATAACGTGCTTTTTAGCAAAACTGGGTCATTTTAGTTAATTTACCTATTGCACAAGACTTTTCATTTCTTTCCAGAGGCTGATGCTCAAACTGCATTTCTAAAATAGGAAATGAAATCTGCACTAGCAGTTTAACAGTTGAGCAGGAGGCACATAAACAAACCACTACAGGGAAGGAAAGTAGGCTGGTGAAACATTTAATACTTTTTGTATAGGCAACATCAAAGACTGAAATCAAAGACATGCTGTGGAATACCAACAAATGCAGAATTAAATGTAAAAAAAAAATGCTATGGCATGTATGAGGATTCTCATCATCTGATAAAAAAATCAGTGCACAACACCTATTGCAATTATTTTAGATCATGCAGCACAGAGAGGACTCTACTCTTAACACTTACATTCTAAATGAATTGCATTTGTAAATCTGCCATTCAGGTGCAGCTTGGGAGAGCTGCAAAGTACCATACAGGCCACGGCTCGGAAAAGTGCCTCTTTCACCATGCTTTCACCAGGAGAGAAGAGGGACATAAAGAGTATAAGCACATAACACAGTAAGGAAAAAGCTTATGTTAAATGTTTAATTAAGCAACAATCATGATTTTTTAATAATGCAACACCAAATCTCTGAAATACTTCCCTGTTTTAAACACAACCCCATCTGCCACAGTGAAAAGCATTTCAGATAACCTTTATGAGGAGCTGAGCTGTGGCCCTACTTCAGTTTGCTGACAAACTCTCTTGTATATGTGCTTAAAATTTTAATTCCATGTTTAATTATTAAAAGAGCTGGAGTTTGGCTGTGACTCCCCAGGCTGCAAGCTGGCCATGCAATAGCACAGCAACCGTTCATTCATATCCACACGACACTGACCATGTCTGCTGCTTCACAACCACATTTGGATAAAACATTATAAAATAAAGTGGGGATTAATCTGATGAGACTCATACATGAGAACTATCAAATGTTTTCAGGGTGAGAATTGGACGTATGGGTGGATACAGGTGGAATCTCTTTAGTGTCTGTGCTGTCTTCTCAGAGCAGATGCCTGTTGATACATGATACATGCACAGAGGTCTTTCCAAGGTGTACCCTGTCTCTCACCCAGTGACATCTGGGATTGGCTGCAGCATCCCGGGCCCTTAACAGGAAATAATTGTTAGAATAATAGATGGATTGATGTTTGACTGGGATGCTTAAATTAGGAATTATGGATTAATTAATCCTATGTGTCTGTGCTACATTAGGAGCAGGGAGAAATATCAGTCTGGCTCTATCCAAAGTTCAAAATAAGTTATATCCTCATATTTAGGTTTTAAGAATCATAAAAGGTCAAAGGTCAATGTCACTGTGACCTCACTTGCAAGCAACGTGCAATGTGGTAATTGTAGTTTGCCTTAAGCAAAGCAAATAAAACGTAAAATAGTAGTTGAACTATATCTGCTCTCCTACAATACAGTACAATCACATCACAGAACGCACAGTACCATGCCACAACAAACCCAAGATACCGTCATTTGGTCTCTTCCTTTGTTAATTTTTTTTAAAAAAGCTTTCTGCTTTAACCGGTTTTAGAAATTTCAGGTTAATTTCTGGAAAATTCTCACAAAAATAGCAAATAAGTACAATATCTGCTGTTACCAGCATTACCACACTACAGAAAGTTAATATTAAACAGTGTCCTCTCCACATGGAAATGACTGTTTTGCTGCAGATGTCGCTGACATTTGTCGCTGGCTTTTTTTTGTCCTTACAGTCAAAAGCCATACAAGCACACACACACACACACACACAAACAGGCTGTAGGCGCTTTGGTATTTTTGGACCATATAAATTCTCCCTGCTCTGATTCTTGGAGCTGTTAAAATAAGCTGATAAATCTGCAACAATGGACGTCAGTTAAAAAATGATCAATGTAAAAAATGCAATATATGTATTCTCAGTTTACTGGATAACGTCACGCTTATAAATTTGTCAGCCTCTCAACATTTTCATACCACTTAGCTTTCTCTCTGGGTCTGCGTGTGGGGTAACATTTTTCCAGGAGTTCATCAAAATTAATTCAGACCCTATTAAGTTCATAATATAGTTAAAGGGGCAACCGTGGCTCAGTAGGTAGGGCAGTTATCTATGAATCCTAGGTTCGGTGAATTGATTCCCAGTCATTCCTGGCCACATGTTGAAGTGTCTCTGGACAAGACAATGAACCACGAACCTTGGTGCCTCAAGGGGACAGCCTGTCCACTAAGAAAGAATTTCAGGGGATTGCTAAAGTATCAATTATTAAGATTGACCCTACTTTATAACTTGCAAAAATCCTAATTTCTCTTTGTGATCCATTCAAGAGGCACACAAAATAAAACAAATGGATTTGTAGTTGGTGCTAATTCATGGCTTTAATTGACACATATTGTCTGGATGAGCCAGGTTCATTAATAAGTTCTGCCTCTGCCTCCGCTGGTAATGATGAAAATTACCAGTCGAGGCAGTTGGCCGCCCACCCTGAGCCTGGTTTTCCTGGAGGTTGTTTCGGTTGGAGAGGAGTTGTTTTTCTCCACTGTCTCCTAGTGTTGCTCAAGTGGGATTTGTTAGGTTTTCTACCTAATAATATACCATATAGATATATTCTCTAAAGTCTAAAATCTTACACTTTAAAGTGCCTTGAGATAATTTTTTGTTGTGATTTGGTGCTATACAAATAAACTGAATTGAACTGAAAACAGAACTGCAGTGAGGCCAACTCCATGGCCTCCACAGATTGTCTGTGGTGCAGGGCAGAATTGTGCACAGCTCCAAAACCGAAAAACCAGCACCTTGCCCACATTTAGCCACTTACCTATGCCTGTACTCATGATTTCACATGAATATTTATTTTTACCTATTACAAATTACTTGCCAGGTGCCTGACCCAGTGCAGGACTCTGCCTCAGGGTTTTCTGACAACTGTGCTGCCAAGGACCATGCAGTGGGGATGGTTACTCAGCCAGTAAGGACCCACTGGAAGCATGAAGAGCCTAACCACAAATGCCTGTGGAAAGGTGTCATATAAAAAAACTTTACATACTTACTGACAACACTTATGTACAATTTCTCATCCTCAATTGGTTTAACATGCACATCTAAGCACTCTCAATCAACTTTTGTTACTGGTAAAGCCATGCTATACTCTCCTTTTTTTTTCTTCTTTTTTTTTCAGTTTTATTGCGGTTTTTATATGTGCCCATTTTCAATTCAATCTGTTCGGCTCATTCCCTCCACATTGGCCACATAGTTTCTCCACCTTAGATTCACTCAGCTCAATCACTTCAGCACTGATGGCAATCATCAGGGTGCTCATTTTAACAAGCGAGGAGCTACACTAGCTACAAATGGCTTTGGATGAGAAGCAGCCTTTAAAGGGACAGGCTTCAACTTAGTCACAGTCATTGAGGGGATCTTAGCTCTCACGTTTGCTGTATGAGGTAAAAGCTCTTCTTGATACCCTCATTAATATGGAAATTTAAGCCAGTAAGTGCATCCTCACATCATTACAGAGTCATCAAGCTTCTTTTTACACATTTTGTTAACGGAGCGTGAAAATGACAAACGAAAGGGAAACATTTAATCGTGAAAACCCCCCAAAACTATTCCATGTATTTTTGCTATTTAAAGAGACAGGCTGTAGTAAAGTACCCTTCTCTAACATGAGCCTGACACTAAATACTTAGGTGAGTAGTAGAAAAGTATACTGCTCTGAGACTGACTTCAGAGAGGAAGTACATATGAAATACTGATGTTTAACTGCAGAAACATTCACTTAGAGGTGAAAAGGAAACTTCAGTAAACTGCCTGTGGTCAGTAGTTAGTAAATAGTAGCTTTGCCAACCACATCTGTCATAGAGGCATACAGATTTTGAATTCAATTTAATTTCAATTCAGTTTTATTTGTATAGCGCCAAATCACAACAGAAGTTATCTCAAGGCACTTTACAGTGTAAGGTTTAAGACCTTACAAAGCATAATTGTAAAAAAAATGATATAGAAAACCCAACAATCCCAATTGAGCAAGCATTAGGCAACAGAGGAGAGGAAAAACTCCCTTTAGAGAAAGAAACCTTCCTCTAAAGGGAAGCTGCCGCAACCAGTTGGGGTGAGTGGAAAGAGGGGAGAAAAAAGAACAACAAGCAACAAACAACAACAACAAGCAGCAAAAACATTGGGCAGGTCAACTGGATTCTGGAGATGTACAGCTCCAAGGCCGAGGATACCTGCAGAAAAGTACAGAGAGAGCGGGAGACAGAGAGGAGGAAACTACAGGAGAGAGAAGACACAAAGTTAATGACATGAAATGGTGGTATTTTAATGGAGAAAGGAGAAAGAAGAGAGGAGAGGAGCTCAGTTTGTCAGTAAAGTTCTCCCAGCAGACTAAGCTATATCAGCATAACTAAGAGATGGTTCAGAGTCACCTGATCCATCTGTAGGCTGCTACAATTTTGTTGTATTCTGTACAATGAAAATAAAGGCTTCTGATTCTGATTCTCTAACTATAAGATTTATAAAAAAAGGAAAGTTTTAAGTCTAGTCTTAAATGTAGAGAGGGTGTCTGCCTCCAGAACCTGAACTGGGAGCTGGTTCCACAGGAGAGGGGCTTGGTAGCTAAAGGCTCTGCCTCCCATTCTACATTTGGAAACTCTAGGAACCACAAGTAAACCTCTAGTCTGAGAACGGAGAGTTCTGCTTGGAAGATATGGAACTATGAGTTCTTTAAGATAAGATGGAGCTTGATTATTAAGTGCTTACAACATCAGAAAGAACCGACCCTATGTATACAACACAACTCATTGTGCCAGCTTTGGTCATATCTGGACTACTGCAATGTCTTACTGGCATAGGTTACCTACAGAGTGGTCATCTCAACAGCACCTACCTGAACTCCCTCATTTAGGTCTGCAATCCCGCCCGTTTACCACACTCTGCCAGACTTGTGGTCCCTTCACCTCGCCACAAAACATCCCAGGCTACATCCCTACATCCCTACCCACCTCTGCACGCTCAGCAGCCTCAAATTTTCAAACACCTGCCAAAACCGTCATTATTGCATACAATACGTTTTACATTTTTGAAGTTTTTATTCAAATGGCTGCAGAACTAGACATTGTGTTACTCATGGTAAACACATTTCCTATTTCTTGACTTTGTCACTTCAAGTTTTCCTCCCACCCCTCCCATGTGTCACTATGTCTGTTGTGGGGAAGATAAGAGATTAGATTATCTCTGATTAGATCTGTAGATTGCCCTGTGCTTACCTTTGGATTTGGAAATTACAAAGTCAACACCTCTTGATCAGCAGACAACAGATTAGCCGGCTCTGATTTTTGTATTGAGATCAAGACGATCAAAATGCAAAAGAGACCTTAATTACAAATAACATAATGTATAAGATCACACAACCATTAAGTCATCTGCATAAAATCACACACACACATTTGTCATATATGAATGACAAATATTACAAAGGGATACATTCACTAAATGTCACTACCACTCTTTTTCACTGCAGAGTTTGTATGGTACTATAGATGGCATCATGCCAAAAGGTCCACTAAGAAATTATCTCGTGTGCCATACAAATGCATGCTTCATATTTCCTACTTTTTTCATGTTTAGGGTCTACTGCTGACTCCAAATACCACAGCAACCACAAATAACAAATAACAGGGTTTACCTCACATTTTATGTTTACTGAAACCATGCAGGATGTATTTTCTTTACTAAAGTAATTGTTCTGTTTGCCAGGATGTGTTAGCAACATGACAGAAATGGATCATGCAGCTAAAAACATCCCTTCTCCAGTGGAGCCCAGTCAACCTGCACCTGCTGGCACTCTCAGCAATATTCGGCAGAAGCCAGATATTCGGCAGAAGCCAGAATCCTATCCTCAGTTCTGCTGTTGTTTGCAGGAGAAGACGTAAACCTTAGTCAAAATTTCAAAACAAAGAGCCTGATAGTGTAAATGCATATCTTTTTCTGAGGCTGGGGGTTATAGTTTTACTTGCTACATTACACTCTCACTCTTTCTGTGTCTCTCTCCCCATGAAGTGAAATAAAAAAACAGGGTCACATATGGCTCATGAACCCAGTGGGTCCACCTGCTGAAATCAGCATCAGCAGCAGTATGGCAAATGGAGATATCACATTTTGTTATGTTGCACTGTTTCCACAGTGCAAACAGGTGCAGTCATAGTCATTGGCAATTGTAAAAACAACCCAGTATTTGTGTTTTTAGTTGATTATAAGTGATCCAAACTGAGTATAGCATATGGTTGGAAATTTAGGGCATTTAAAACTAAGCACTAAAATAAATCACTATTTGGAAGAACCACAAGCTGAGAAACGCAACAGCACAGTTTCATCTATGGTAAAGGGTCTCAGTATGAATTAGCAGGGTTATCTTTTGATTTTTTATTCTGGTTACCTGGTGACAGCAGCCATCAAACTATCATCTAGTGGTTTAAGGGTAGTAGTAGAAGTATGAGCAAACAGGATATCTCCATACTAAAGTGGAGACAGTAGAGTGGATTGCATGATATTTTATTTTCTGTTTTCAAAGGGCAAGTAGACTCTGTTTCCATATAAAAAATCTGATTTGAATTTGATTTATTTACATTGTTGGAAAGTGATTAAGTGGATTTGGATTTCATGGAATTATTTATGTACATATTGAAAAGTAGTGAGCCTGATATTAATCTTTGTGGAACACCTTTAACAACCTTCTTGGAAGTGGATTTTAAACTATCACCAGTTTGAACTCCATCAGAGAGTTGAGATCTGACAGTTAAAAGCAGAAATAATCTTTTACAGAGTAGTTGTAAACAACTTTAACTTTAAAATGCTGTGATCAGTAGTACCAAAAGTTTAGCATAGTGTTTCTTTTTATCAAACAAGTTGACATGTCAGACAACAGAGGAGACAGCTGCTATTGTGCAGCATGTAAGGTATAAAGCCTGGCTTGTGGGTAAAAGACATTACCATCTTCCAAGAAGACATATGGCTCAGAACTCACTAGTGATTACAGTATTCTAGTCACAAAGGACAGCTTAGATATAGGTCGATACATGTTAAGTTCACAGGTGTCTTCTATGTTAGGGGAAATTTGTAGGTCAAAGTTGTACTACTAAGAGAGTGTTGTGTTAAACAATGCCTTCTATAACTTAAATGAATTTAAATGAACTTAAATGACTGTGAGGGGGTAATTTTTGTTGTTTGTGAGGGTTAAAACTGACTGTAGGCATCGAACAAAGATGAAAAATATCAAATGGTGAAATGGTTAAATTATGTAAAAGTGACATGGTTAAAGCTTTTAACAATCAACCAAGATATTGCTGTTTGCAAAAAGATTGCACTAGTTTCCAAAATGCTGTTCTGTTACCATTACACTTGGAAAAGGCAGATTTATAATCATCTGACACGCAGGAACTAGCTAGATGCCAATGCCAGTGAATTAAGCATCCACCTCTAATACAGATTTTTGAAGCAAACTTATCACATTTGTTAGGTATGACACTGAGTAGCTGTACAGACAGACACAGAGTAGTCCATTACAATATGTTAATGTATAGAGTGCCTGGACATAACTAAAATTAAATAAAAAGCAGAAGACCTATAAAAACAAGAGCAAATGCACAGCACAACATATCAGTGACTAAGTGCTGTTTTACTTAGGTTAAATGCAATAGTATATTGGCAGAAGGCACAGTAGAGGGAAGTAATAACTTTAAGATAACTGCTTAATTCGACTTAAATTTGCATGAGAAGGGTGGAAGTAGAGCACGGCTATTGTCAGTGTGATTGCACTGTACTTAAATGACTTTCTCCCTATTAGAAAGGTGTGATGGGATCTTCCTATTATAAGCTATAAAGCCTTGTTCCCTATAGTGTCTTCTATCTATTTATAGGCAGATGATGTTCACCCTGTATCTCCTCCTGCCATAATTGGGCCTGCAATCTGTAAAAGAGTGGAGTATACACTCCTATTCTTATCAGTTTGACAGAAGGTGTGTTAAATAGTGTGCACTTTTCTGTAGCTACAGTTTCTATTCATTTGTGGATATGTATTTGAATACATTTGTGTGTGCTTGTACCTTGTATCTCTGTGGAGAGATACAGAGGGGCAAAGAAAAATCATCCTATCATTGGCTAGAATCACAAAGTAGGCACGTCTCGGATGTTAATTCGAAATTGAAGGATAACTCTCGTGCTTTTTCTTTCCCACTCTCAGCCCACTCTTCAGATGTTGAGAGGGCTCACCATACATCTGAGGAACGCTGGTTCTGGGTTTATCTCTTAATCCCCTGGAGGTTGCCATTTTTCACCTCTGTTTCTATTCTGCCACTATTGATACATTATCACACGAATCCATTTCATTTCCAGGGTAGCCAGCTTCTTAATATGTGCCCTTGTTTACATCAAGGTTGTTGCATCTTATCAGCGATTAAAGAAAGAGAGAGAATGCCTTCAAAGGACTTTTGAAATCTTGATTTTAATTAGCCTGAAATTGTTACCAAATGTTATCTTTCTAGTTCAATATCATTGAAGTGTGTGCTTTCGGAGGCCGCTGTTGAAAATCAATAGGAGTCATCCCTAAGTACCAAAGGACATGTACAACCGCTTGATACAGTCACAACACTGTTGTATGGTTAGTAAAGACCTATGGGAAACCACTATTCTGATGTGAGAGTATTTGAACTATTTCTAACAGGTCCACTCTGCTTTCTTTGTGCTGCTGTTCACCCCTGGGCCAACACCATGTACTGGCTGTCCTCTGATATAATCTCATCAACCTGAATGCCAGCTTTCCAGGGTAGCTCTTCAGAGTATGTGGCCTGGATCACTGTGCGGATCACTGTGCCTGAACCTACCCTGGCAGCTAGGTCATTGCATATTGATCATAAAGGCAGATTAAGGGCCCCTTGTTGCAGATCCTCCAGTCTTTCCTTTAAGTGGGTGATAATAAAATCTTTTTGGGCAATTGAGAGTCATGCACTAAACCAGTGTCTTATATTTTGTCTTTTAATAAATCTCCCCATGTACTAACTGCAACAGTTAATTAATTTATATCACAGATCTATCATCACAGTCCACTCTACTTCCAGTTTGGACTGGGTGGCATTCTAAACATTTTACTCCTCACTCTCCTTTACAGCCTGGTGCATCTTGAGTTTCTGGGGCCCCATTCTACCTTCAAAGAAGTGATGCTTCCCAGAAACAATCTTCCTGGTTCATCACTGCCTTATCCACAATGAGGTCATCCTTGGAATGTTTTGCTCGTGGTAGTACAGAAATATTCCTGAAGTGAAGAAAAAGGACACTGAAGAGCTTAAAGCCTGTGGTTTCTGTCTGCACTTGATGTGATGTGATGTTCTCAAAATGGGCTTGGACGGCAGATACAATTTGTACAGTAGTATAATAATAATATCAGTAGCATGGCTAGAGCAGTTTTCTCTTTGTCAAGTGTTAAGGACATTAAACCTAACGTGATTGATTAATGCACACAGGGCAGCCAGTGGGCACCATGAAGATGATTTTAGAAACCTTCACCTCAAGACTCTTAGCAATCATGTGAAGCTCCCTCAGCCTTGAGGGAGTAGTGGTATTGATCATAGAGGTTATTGGGCATCACCTGCATCTCCCCAAGATCATCCTTTAAAAAAGGTGATCTATTGTGCAGTGTTGGTGCCTTTTGCTCTTATGACCCTTTAGAATGCTGTTAACAAGTAAAACAGATCAGTAGATGGATATTAATAAGGTATTTTTCTATTTACAATGTAACACTAAAGATGACCATACAATACGTTAGCTGGTTAGCTAACTCTAATATTCTCTAGTCAGCTTTTCAGCTGTGATATTTACTATCATATGTTTATTATATTTTTTATTGATACTTTATTAAGAGGCCGTATGTTGATGGCAGTGCGGTCCTGTTTTCCTGAACCATGAAAAATGGCTGTGGATGTGGATACAGTTTCTGTTTAGGTTTCAGGACCATTCGATGAAAAATTTCAGAGCACTGACATGTCCGCCATGTTTATCGTCATTAAAAGGCCTGGAATATGTAATGTAATATCTGGCCGCTTGTCAATTTCTAACTCTATTTGTAGTTTTTTATAACAATAGCAATACATCATAGGAATTAGAAATACAAATGGTCCAAAATAAGCAAAAAAAAAAAAAACACAATAATTAAAAACAAACAATTTTTAATAAGGGGAAAGGGAAAAAAGGTTTTTCATTGAAAGCGATTTAAGGTAATAATGTTGCAGGGCAGGACTTGCTACCCTAGAGCTAAAATCAAGCCAGACAGAGGGAAACACAAGTTAGCCTGGAGCCAAGAGCCTGTACCTAAGGGTGTGAGAGAATGCACGTCCATCCCTCATAAAAGACAGTAATTAATTGAGGCGAGAACAAAGACAAAAGCTTTGACTTGTTCAAGATGCCACCAACACAAACCTGCTAATTACTTTTGCAGAGCACTGCTGTTGCCCCTGGCAGTGTTCAGAGAGAGAAGGGAGGGGAAGAGATGTTGCAGCATGAAGGAAAAAAGAATGCTGAAGTCTGACCAGACAGCAGAGTGCTATCAGTTGAGATCCTCACCATGTCCTGCTTTCAGCAAGGACACACCAAACATCTACAGAAAGACTTCCTGAAATATGCCATAGGACAACTTAAGATAATACAGAATGTCACTTGAGGGAAATGCAAGGTCTCGTTAAATAGTGCATATTTGTTTACAATGAGACTTAACTAATGTCAACAGAAATTATAGCTCTTTATTGATGTTCTTTTACCTTTTTTATCCTGTAACAAACAACAACAACAAAATAAACTCTGTGTGAATGATTTACAAGCATGAATGTTACCATTTTGGAGAACATCACTAAAGTGGAGAGGAAGCCTGTTCATTAGTTATTGTCAGGATTCCACCTTGAACGATTCACAATGCTGAGACATAACTGATCTGAAGTCTTCAAAAGAGCTACTGCTGCAGTTTAATCTCCATGTTCTTTCATTTTCTTTCATTTCTCCGCATACATGCCAGGTTTATGAAATGAACTCACACAATTAATGCCAACATTCACTCTCCGGTGTAGCTTTTCTGTTTTATGATAATTTCCTTTATTTGAATTCACATTTGCTTTTCATGTAGGTGCCCTTTTCCCGTGCCTACCACTTTAATACTGGCAAGGCCATTGTGTACACCATGCTGCATTTGTGTCTCCATGTTGCCTCAGATTCTATTTTCCACATCATCTGTCCCAAAAACTCAGATGCCGTCCTTCTCATCTCCCTTCTCTGGTTTTATGTTGTTGTGAGCCATGTTGACGGGGGTGGTGGACTATTATTATGGCCCTGTGTCACATCGTGCCTCAACTGTGACTGAGACCTGCTGCCACCACACTGAGCCACTCAACTGAATAGCAGCTAGAGCACACATGGAAAGAAGAGAATTATGCATATAGAAAAATGTACCACTGCAGGGAATCAGGTGTGTGTGTGTGTGTGTGTGTGTGTGTGTGTGTGTGTGTGTGTGTGTGTGCAATCTTAGTTTACCTAAGATTGTTAGCAAGTGCATATGCCTGAAGTGTTACAGAACAGTTAGTTAGATGCTTGACATCAAATAACTTTACATTACATAATTATTTAAAATAATACTGTATTAGTATTATTAGTAAGCAGTAAGTGTTGTTGGACTGCATTAGTGCAGTGTTTGAGAAGACAAACCTATGCTTCGTACTGAAGTGTCTATAGTAGTCAGTAGTAGTGATGGCTATCAGACCACATTCTTTTTAGGATTACACACATTCTTACGTATTTACATCCTAGATACCAATATATGCACACTTACAGTTTAGTTTAGCAGGTCATCTTTGTTACATTCACAATTTTATGTTTTATTTAGGCAACTCAAAGTAAGTAAAGATTAGGGAAATGGTGGTTGTAACGAATTTTCAGAGAACTAGACCCAAGCACAGTAACAGGGAGTTTAAGATGTTTTAATGTAACACAGAGATTAACACAAGATTTCCTAATGGTAGGACAAGTAACAAAAAATCTTGATATGAAACAATTTCCCCCTGGGATTAATAATTTTTAATCTTGAATAACAGCCAAAACAGTAAGATCACAAAAACTCAAAACAGAGGACGTGACTGAAGCCGGGAGTAAAGCTCAGGAAGAACACAGGCAATCTGACATCAAGTGGAGGAACACAAAGGCTTTAAAGCAGGTTGGGATCAGGTAAGTGAAGAGAGGTGAAGAGAGGTGTGGCCAGAGATGATTGTCAGCAAGCAGATTAAACATTAATCATTAATCAATATTAATAATCTGTACAGAGGCGGGGCACAGACTTGGAACCAGGCACTAAAATTGAGGCAGTGGATGTTGGACCTGTGGCTGGTGGGTTCCTTTACCTCAGACCATCAATCAGGCCTAAATCTTTTGTGTTCTTACCACCAGACATGGGCGTAACCTGTAGTGGCGGGATTTGAACCCTGGATCTCTCAATCTGGCAGATGCTCTCATTTGCCATAGAGGCTTTGTCATGGAAGAAACAGTCACTATACATAGGTTAGACAGGTCAACACTTTTAATCAGTCAGCAGATCACACAAGCTGTGAGCAAACCTCCAGGTTAGCCAAACGTGTATGTAGAAAGGCTCAGCATAAGTTTATAACCTCAGGTTATAGACTAAATTTCTATCCCCTTCAAATAAAGATATTTGGTTAATCTAGACAAAGAGTTGCTTCATTTAAATCCATCTTGTCATGTTTCTTGCCCTGTTACACCTAGTTTGAATGATGATGCAGGGAGCCACAGGATCTGGCTGTGTTATACTTCTGTTCCTCATGAGGCTTTCTGTCATATTGTAGCTTCATGATGTTTCAGCTCCTTGAAATGACTTGAATGTATTTGTCCAGGAAATGTTCCTGTGACCTTGCTTGTGAATTTATACTTTAACCTTTGTGTCTAAAAGCATTGGCTGAAAGGCCCTCAAGTGAGTTGTCCATTTTACTGTGATCCTTTTAGCAGGTTCCTGAGCTACTGTTCAGTCATAGATAACCACAGGGGAGTTGTTGTAATGTGTGACTCCATTAGCATGTACTCACAATAAGTTCGACTCAATTATTCTGCCAGTTATCACCACTGTGTGTTTACTCACCACATTTTACACAGAGGATATCAACATCCTGGGAAAAGGAGAGAAACACTCCCTCAAATGTTTTATCAATCTATTTTCCTTTATGCGGTTAATGACTCCGTACTGGTAGAGTTAAGAGGTTTCAATGATGAGTTTGATTTTAAAATGGATCTCCACCCCCTGAAAAACATACAATCTGCATGATCCACCAACTCTCAAGCGTGAAAATTACTAAAATGTGTTGTTGTAGCGACAAAGGTTAATCCATAAATATTGCAATTTATTAATATATGTTTTTTATAAGAATCTAATAATGCAAAAAGTAGCTTGTAACCGATGTTGATAAATTAATGTAGTGGAATAAATGTGCAATATGTTCCTTCAAAATAGCCCTCTTAGTGTTAACCATTCTAAACATTAATGTGCAGTACTAAGACGAGAACAGTATTTCCTTTTCCATACAGTATTTCAATTTAATTCAATTGATTTGTATAGTTTCAAGTTTAAACAGAATTATTTCAAGGAAGTTCATATATTAAAGTAATTAGTATTAGATTTATACAGAGGGAAACCCAACAATATCCCTTGAGCAAGTACAAGGCAACAGTGGAGAGGAAAAACTCTCTTTAATGGAAGTTCCAGCAGAACCAGGCTCATGGTGGGCGGCCATCTACCTTGACTGTGCTTTTACTCCACTACACATCTTTTTTAACAGACTGAACTTAAATGTTCAGTTACAGTGTGATTATGGTATTGTAGAAATTAACATCCAAATGCTGCCATAGAAATGACAACTTTATGTTTTAATCTTTACCAATGAACACCAGAGTTTAACATAATTTGTGTAACTTGTAAAAATAAGTTTTACACAGTATCCAGCCAGCTGTCATGTATGGAAACATATATAACATTTATGTTTTTAATTTCCTCTTATTGATGGAAAGTATTGAAAAAACTTAATAATTGGCAGTAAATATGAAAGAAGGGAGTATGCAAAGGACAATTAACTTCTTAACTGTTGTGTCTTCTTTCCCAAATATGGCTGCAATCTGGTGTGAATTAACAGATAGCTCTGGGTGATCATTACCCAAACGTCCCCTCTGTGGGAGTTTAGTGACTGAGAGAGTTAAGATTTAAGTCTCCCACTTTTCTGTATCCTAACACTTCATTTAGTTGCTCTCAGTCTCAGTATACATATCATTTTCTTGATTTCTGTCTCAAATGTGACTCAGAAACTACGGGTGGATTAATCTGTGTTAATAACCAAATCTTTTTCACCAGTCAGGATGAACTCAATCAGCATTTAAACTACTATGCCTCACTGAATAACAGCTTTCATCACACCTTTAATGTTTACCAGTACCCTAAAGAGTGTTTTATTTCTATTTTGTGTGAACAAAATAATGTTGTTGTAAGATGCGATTTAAGTCATTGTGGTAAGTTTATGTTGAAGATTGCAGAGAGGACAAAACAGACAACTATTTCATTTCAATGGTCATTTTCTGTATAAGCTCAGTATGCTTAATACTAGACCATATTCTAATATACCTTTTTGCAATTCATGCCTCTAAACTGGTATTTAACAGCAGAGATTATGTTGTGGATCACTGAGCTGATAATTAACACTGCAATAGAAAACATGAAGACATTAATGGGTGGCTGTGGCTCAATAGGTAGAGCAGTTGACTACCAATCGCAGGATTGGTGGTTCGATTCCCGGCTGCCACGTCACATGCCAAAGTGTCCTTGGGCAAGATACTGAACCCCTAGTTGCCCCCGGTGAGTCAGGTCAGCTGCATAGCAGCTCTGCCATCGGTGTGTGAATGTGTGCGTGCTTGTGTGTGTGAATGGGTGAATGAGAAGCAGTGTAAAGCGCTTTGAGTACCAGCTAGGTAGAAAAGCGCTACATAAGTGCAGACCATTTACCATTAACATGTCAAGATAAATGAATCCAACTAAAGACACATTGTGAGATGACACATCTGCAGCATGGTGCTGCAGTTGTTAAGGACTGAGCCTCCTTCAGTTCTACCCTAACCCAGACTGGTGAAAATAAACTTCAACCTTCAAAAGTTCAATTCAGTTCAATTCAATTCAGTTTATTTGTATAGCTCCAAATCACAACGGAAGTCATCTAAAGGCACTTTACAGTGTAAGGTTTAAGATCTTACAAAATATAACTGTATACAGAATTATACCTCCAGCAGAACCAGTCTCAGGGTGGGTGAAACTAGGCTTTAAACCTAGTCTCCCAAACCTGAACTAGTAGCTGGTTCCACAGGAGAGGAGCTTGATCGCTAAAGGATCTGACTCCCATTTTTTATTTGGGAACTCTAGGAACCACAAGTAAACCTGCACTCTCAGAACAAAGTGTTCTGCTGGAAAATATTAACTGTGAGGTCTTTAAGATAAGATGGAGCTTGATAATTAAGTGCTTTATAAGTGAAGAGAAGAATTTTAAATTAAATTCTGGATTTTACAGGGAGCCTGGATTTTACATGTGAGGAAAAGGATTTTAAACTATTCTGGAGAGATGGAGAGAAGCTAACATAGGAGAAATATGATCTGTGCTAATTCCAGCTAGAACTCTGGCTGCAGCATTTAGGCTTTTTAAGGAGTTATTCAATTCAATTCAATTCAATTCAATTCAATTCAATTCAATTCAATTCAATTCAGTTTTATTTGTATAGCGCCAATTTACAACAGAAGTTATCTCAAGGCACTTTACAGTGTAAGGTTTAAGACCTTACAGAAAATATTTATACAGAAAATTATAGAGAAATCCCAACAATCCCATTTGAGCAAACTTTAGGCAGCAGTGGAGAGGAAAAACTCCCTTTAGAGGAAGAAACCTCCAGCAGAGCTAGGCTCATAGTGGGCAGCATTAGGCAGGTGAACTGGATTCTGGAGATGTACAGCTCCAGGCCGAGGATACCTGCAGAAAGTACAGAGAGACGGAGACAGAGAGGAGGACACAGAACTAAAGGAGAGAGAAGACACAAAGTTAATGACATGCAATGGTGGCATTAGCATTGATACAGGAGAAAGGAGAGAGGAGAGGAGGTCAGTTTATTAGTAGAGTTCCTCCAGCAGACTAACCTATATCAGCATAAATAAGAGATGGTTCAGAGTCACCAGATCCATCTCTAACTATACGCTTTATAAAAAAGGAAAGTTTT
The DNA here is from genome assembly GCF_900324465.2 of Anabas testudineus. Classification (NCBI taxonomy): domain Eukaryota; kingdom Metazoa; phylum Chordata; class Actinopteri; order Anabantiformes; family Anabantidae; genus Anabas; species Anabas testudineus. Next base: position 23,251,781 of record NC_046625.1, read on the forward strand.
AAGTCTTAAATGTGGAGAGGGTGTCTGCCTCCAGAACCTAAACTGGGAGCTGGTTCCACAGCAGAGGGGCTTGGTAGCTAAAGGCTCTGCCTCCCATTCTACATTTGGAAACTCTAGGAACCACAAGTAAACCTGCAACCTGAGAACGTAGAGTTCTGCTTGGTAGATATGGAACTATAAGGTCTTTAAGATAAGTTGGAGCCTGATTATTAAGGGATTTATAAGTGAGGAGAAGAATTTTAAATTCAATTCTGGATTTAACAGGGAGCCAATGGAGAGAAGCTAACGTAGGAGAAATATGATCTCTCTTGCTAATTCCAGTCAGAACTCTGGCTGCAGCATTTTGGATTAACTGGAGGCTTTTTGATGAGTTATTAGGACATCCTATTAATGAGGAATTACAATAGTCCAGTCTAGAAGTAACAAATGCATGGACTAGTTTTTCAGCATCACTTTGGGACAGGATGCTCCTAATTTTAACAATGTTCCTCAGGTGAAAAAAGGCAGTTCTAGGGATATCTTTGATGTATGAAGTGAAGGAGATATCCTGATCAAAGATAACTCTGAGATTTCTTACAGTATTACTTGAGGCAGTCATCAAGGGTGAGAACATGATTAGACATAGTGTCTCTGAGATTTTTAGGCCCAAACAGTATAACCTCTGTCTTGTCTGGATTTAGGAGAAGGAAATTGGAGGACATCCAGACCTTTATGTCTTTTAAGCATGCTTGAAGTTTGATTAATTGATTAGTTTCTCCTGGTTTCATAGATAAGTATAGCTGGATATCATCTGCATAACAATGGAAATTTATAGAGTGTTTCCTAATGATATTGCCTAAAGGGGACATATATAAAGTGAAAAGAATCGGTCCAAGCACAGATCCCTGTGGAACTCCATAGCTGACTTTGCTGTGCATGGAAGACTCATCATTAACATGTACAAACTAAAATCTATCTGATAGATACAATTTAAACCACTCTAGTGCAGTTCCTTTGATTCCAAGGACATGTTCCAGTCTGTGTAATAAAATGTTGTGATCTGTAGTGTCGAATGCAGCACTAAGATCTAACATGACGAGTATAGAGAGAAGACCACTGTCTGATGCTAATAGAAGATCATTAGTGACCTTTACCAGTGCTGTTTCTGTACTATGATGTACTCTAAATCCTGACTGGAAATCTTCATACAAGTTATTGCTACGCAGGTGGTCGTACAATTGCTTAGAAACTATCTTTTCAAGGATTCTAGAGATAAAGGGCAGATTGGATATTCGTCTATAATTCGCTAAGACCCCTGAGTCCAGAGTAGGCTTTTTGAGCAGGGGCTTGACTACAGCAACCTTAAAAGCCTGTGGTACGTAGCCTATTTGTAAAGACAGATTGATCTGATCTAATATGGACGTGCTGATTATTGGGACATCCTATTAAAAATGTATTACAATAGTCCAGTCTGGAAGTAACAAATACATGGACTAGTTTTTCAGCATCACTTCGAGACAGGATGTTCCTAATTTTAACAATGTTCCTCAGGTGGAAAAAGGCAGTTCTAGAGATTAATTTTATGTATGATGTAAAGGAGATATCCTGGTCAAAGATAACTCTAAGATCCCTCACAGTGTTACTAGAGGCCAATGTTATGTCATCTATGACAACAATGTGATTAGACAACATGTCTCTGAGGACAAACAAAATAACCTCTGTCTTGACATCCAGGCCCTGTGTCTTTTAATTATTCTTGAAGTTTGATTAATTGATTAGTTTCTTCTGATTTATTGGTTTAATACATTTTTTTAATACAAATAAATGATTTCCAGTGTTTCACTTTACAACTTAATTGTATTTTGTATTTCTAAGCAAATTTAGCTTGATGTCTAAAAATTCTCTAAATAAATAAACTGGGACAAAGGTAAAAAGATACTATCCCCTTTTACACTGCCTCTTCAAGATAGCTTTATAGCACCATTATGCTGTTCTGCATGAAACATACCAAGCGGGCAAGGTGGTAAAAGGGACTACTAAAATGTTCAAAATATAGTGAAGTGACCCTGTTGTGGATGATTCCAAAATTAGTGACTATCTATTCTACCCAAAGAGATAGCTACAGTTAAGTCCATAAATAAGGGAGTGATCATTTTTTTGTCATGTACATGACCAGGTTTTAAAATCAAAATACTTAAGATACAAGAGCAAAGCTACTCTTGAGAGACTGTTGATTGACTCTTGAGTAAAGTCAAGACTTTCATCTTTATTACAAGGGGTTTGACTAAAGTGTGGCATTACCATTCAGCAGTTAGAGTCATTTTCATACACATACGCACACCTTTTTGGGGGGCTCACAAATAAAGGAAAAAAACAACATAATTACAAACATGAAGACTAGGAAAGGTTGTCTTTAATATTTTTAAGTGTTAAAGACAACCCTTTTTTCCCTCGAGATGCTTTTTCAGGCCTTTATTGCAGCTGCCATAAGCTGCTACTTATTTGTGACTTTCGTTCTGTCTTTAGTAAAGGAAAAGCTCTATTGGGTTGAGATCAGGTGACTTGACTTGGATTCAGTAGATGTTGTGAAAAGGTTCTATTTCACAATGGACAGATTCCTGCATTTGTCCACTTAAGTCGCCCTCCCCCGTCTTTCAGACCATTTGTCATTGCTGAGCTGCCAGTTAATTCCTTCTTTGTAAGAACCTTAGAACCACCTTCAGGACTTTTATCTGCTCGATTAGGCATAGAATAACGTGGGAACTGCGCCTGCTTGACAATGAGAGTGAGTTTGAAATTGCCTGTAATTTCTGAATGGTTGATGCCACACTTCTCTCAGAGGCCTTGAACTAAAGCTGAAAGCCTTTACTTTGCTTACATTTGAGTGTTTCAATTCAAATTCAATGTGGAGTTGCACAGAGGACAAATGACAAAAAACTGTATATTAGGCAACATAGGCAAATAAATTTAGAGATCAATGTTCATTTTAAATGTATACATTTAATATTAACAAAAACAATAAAACATAACATCAAGTTTGGGGTTTGTCCTGCAGGTTCTAGAAATTGTTGAGCAACAGTGTTTTTGGGAAATACTTAATGAATTTGAGAAGCATGAAATGGATTTAGGAGACACCTTCAGGTTTCTGTGATAACCTAAACACATGGCGGCCATAATAGAAGTGGAGTTTTACAGGAAAAAGCTTGCAAATGTAGTTTACCCCAATTCACCTGTAGGATCTGGGGCACCAGTGGCCTGTTCGTTTTTAAGGCTTTCCTACAAAAATAACTCAAACATTATAACATGTAACATTTAAATTACAGATTTTAATTTAGGTGATCATGATTAACAATTGATTTAAGTTGAAATTCTTTATTAATGTACAATATATAATTTGTTCAGAAAAAAATAGTGTAACAATGTCAGTGCTTTCCAAAACTTTCCAAAACTATTAACCCATGGAAGGCTGCATTCAAAATCACACTAAAAATCTAAGTGAAAAAAATAAAATCAAAGTTTGAAATATGTCAGTGTGCATGACTTCCATGTGCCTGGAAAAAATCTGGGCATGCTCCTTGTAAGTTAAATCAGTGCATCATTGAGCTCCTAGAAAGTCTGTGTTGATACTTGGTGGTGTTATATGCACACATATATAATGCTCCATAAGTTCTTAATTAGATTTAGGTCATGGGAACATGATGGCTAGTCATTGGGATCAATGCCTTTGTCATCCAGGCACATTTTGCACCCTCGCCACACACCCAGGGACATTCATCTAGTATAAGGTCTGACAATCGCCTTGAGGATTTCATCCTCTGACAATTGCCTTGAGGGTTTCATCCTCAAAGCAGAGGTCACTTTGTGAAGCTGTCTCCTATTCTCCCTCACACAAAAGAGCAGATACTAGCCCTGCTGCTGGGTTGTTGCTTCTCTACAGCCCTGTCCAGCTATCCTGGTGTAATTCTTATGACTACACATATGGATGTGCCATCTTGGAGTGCATGAACTACCTTCATATCACCTCTGGTGACAAGGAAAGCAGTGAAATTTGGCATTTGAGTCATGTGGTTAGCTATTTTAAGTAGAGTTATTTAGCATTATATTGTCTGACTAATGATTTCTACACAAGATAGGTAAAATAAGCTGTAGCTTATACGGACACCAGACCGATGCAAAAAAATTTAACTTTTTTGGCCAAATTAATATATCCCTTTTCAAAATTATGTATGTATTTATGCTTATGTTTATTTATATTAAGACTACCCCCTGCAACCAGCATCCTGGTTGTTCATCTGGTGGAACATACCCCAGGAAAAAGCACTGATCAATCATCGTGCCACAAACATCAGACACAAGACAGCAGGCAACATGGTTGCCAGGTGAACTTTAAAATATACATGCAGTCATCTATCAAGAGCACAACAGGCACATTAGTACAAGAGTACTGAAGAGTCACCTTTGAAAGTTACTCTGTAGTAGCACAGACTGTTAAACCACATGTACTTTAAATAAGTAAGGATAAATAGGTAAAATAAAGAAATAGTCCAGCTACCATTTGTTTCTATTACTAGACTTGCAAGAGAGTATAGGGGGCTCTCTGACGCAAAGGAGTTGAGTAGTCAACACAACATAGGGTTTCATTCATGTCTTGATACATTTTTAAGTATTTTTATACCCGTGTTTATGCACATAACCACAGTGACTATGGACCTACTACTGGACCTGAGTACTTCCTGTTTCTTTGCTGTATTTGCCAGCTTATCTGCTTTTTCATTTCCTTTAATTCCCCTCAAATCCACATGGAGTCCACATGTGGAGTTACATGCATTAAGATGATTGCCCTATGAACAGATCTCTTTACTGTGGAGAGTATTTCTTTCTCTCAGGTGTTTCTTTATGTGTTATGTTATATGTTTTGTCTGAAACCCCATGGTCAAACTTATTTCCATTCAGCCCCAACATTGGGACTAGTAGACATAGCAACACCCCCTTCTCTGAGCCTTTTTACTTAGCACCACCTATGGTCAGAAGATAGCGAGAGACAACACCCTGAACCAGCGCTGTACTCTCTAGCAGCATTAACACAATTGCTAAAGCTACTAAAAGACAGAAGGAGACATTTGGTGTAGTTAGTGCTGCATTAAACAACACAATTTGCTACATCTTTTAGAAAGGCTTGATTCCTAAGAACCTGGGCAAATACATGGTTATGTGTGAAAACCACTATGACAGAGATCTGTCAGAGATAGTGTCTATCAGATAATACTGTAAAGTCATGCCACTGTTGTTGTGTTTTTATTATACTGTAGCTTTGTTTATTAAAAATTGATAATAATTACATAACTTTTACTGAGAAAGTTTCATCTGTGAGCACAACTCACTCACAGTAGCCACATACAAGAAGCAAAATAAATGTCAATGATAAGAAGTTTCTCTGACTGTGCAGAGACATTCTGCTGAAGCCAACATCACCTAACTGGTGGTATCTGAGATAACTGTCTCACTTAGATTGACTCATTACTGGTCAAGCATTGACACTGTTTTCACCGGTACCCATGTCTTTATTATTCAATAATCTGTAAATAACAACAGGTCCACAAGTGTACGAAAAGACGATCTAGTTTTCTAATTAGAAAAAAAAAAAAGTTTTTCAAGTCAATGAATTCTAAAATTCAACAAATCAAAAATAAAAACATAGTTACAAAATCAAAAACATGTAAACAGATGTAATTCACGTGCAAATTAAATAAAAGAGGTTCTTAATTAAAAGCTATCGTACAGCTAAGACGTCTAAAATAGCAGCTAAGATTACAGAGTCAGTTGCATACTCAGTGTGAAAATACAACAAATTAAAACCAAAACACACACTTAAGAAACACGGTCAAATCAAAGCAAAATTAAAGAAAAATAAATTTATTAATTAATATTTTGGTAGGAATTAACTCAAATCATACAAAATAAAATCACTAATAAATAAGTAAAGAGATCACTTAAAGAACAGTGTGGCTGAAATACTACATGTACATCATAAAATAATCTAAACCCAGGAGACTTTATAACAATTTCAAAGACAGATAAAATAAATTAGAAAACAGTTTAATTAAACAAAACAATCAAATCAATCTACTAAGACATAACAGCAGTTGGTGATCTGTAATAAAAGCACACTGCATTCATTTAAACAATTCAATGTATATTATTACATTGAAACAAATAAGTTCAAAGAAAGGAAAGGGCACCTGGTCTACACATTTTTATCCCACATTAGAACCATGCTGTTTCACCTGACGTGGAAAAAATGTATTGTGCTAGTTATCATGCATATAAATTAGCATGCCTGCCAGCCCACGAGGAGGGAACATTAACCCAGAGATGCCGGTTAAAAACACAATACAACACAGCAACAGTGTAATAACATACAAACACAACTAGCAGCAGAAAGAGGGACATTTGTGTGTCCCCCAGTATGCATTGTCAGCTGTGAGGCCTTCTGTAGAGAGGTACAGTATGTGCCTTTCCAAATCATGTCCAATCGATATAATTTACCACAGGTTGACTCCAATTAAGGTGCAGAAACATCTCAGCAACTAACAAGTGAAATGGAAGGCACCAAAACTACATTTTCAAGTGTTGCTGCAAAGGGTGAGATTGATATGTAATAGTTCATTTTGTCTTTTTTCTGAGATTCTGTTTTCACTTTGTCATTATAGGGTACTGTAGATTCATGAGAACATTTTTTTTAAATGATTATAGTACCCGGCTGTAATGTCACAAAATTGAAAAAAGTGAAGGAAATGAATAGTATCTGAATGCACTGTAAAATTATATAGAAAACACCAGTAAAAACTATTTTCAGTGGTCATCCATTCATCCAATCCAAAGTGCTAACTGTCATTAGAGTTTTTTCTTTTAAATGTCACTTGTGTTTTTTATTTTCTGTGTGTGTTAAATAGTTAGATGTAACGCTGTGCTAGAGAATTAGGGAGTCTTGCATAGGAGTGATGCAACAGCAGAAAAAGGTGGTCGGTTTTATTGGTGATACAGACCAACCCGTAGATTATTAGGCTTGACCACAGCCAATTCTTACTCCAATTCGAACTCTATCCAGTAACTTCTTTCCAGCTTTTCATGATGTTGTTACATGAAATTTAACCTGTGACCATATCCTTCATCCTTTATTCTAACGTTGTACATGACGAGCATCAACTGTATTTTAGTCTAAATGATGTCTAGTAAATGCACATTACGTGTCATTCATCTGATGTAAGTATATGAAGTAATGTAGTATATCCACTGTGCGTACTAGAGGTCATGTCAGACATCACATAAAATGTCACAAGGTTGCTGGTACCTGAACTTAACTTATTTTAGAATAAATTGTGACAGATCTTAGAGTTTCGACCCAAAAAGTAGGTTTACTGAACAGATAATGAAAGAAGTTGTTTGAGTGGTGACACAAAGACAGGAGCCAATACTGGGGATCTCGTGTCCTATACCAATAGAGTCGGAGGTCAGCCCCTACACATACAAACTGATGGATTGGGTGATATCTTAAAAACTAAAAAACTAAAACTTATACTTATACTTATAACCCTATGTGTGGTAAAGGGAAGATGTGATGGGATAGAGCTAACAATAATTCAATCTGGTGGATTCACACAGTGGATTACAAGTAGATTTCCTTTCATGTAATCAATTACCCTTTCATGGAAACGGTCCCTGATGGCCGTGGCCTCTTTTAGGAAGACAATATGCCCTGCCACAAAGCAAAAATGGTTCAGGAATGGTTTTAGAAGCACAATAATGAGTTTGAGGTATTAATATAAATAAAAATAGCACACAGCACAAATTAAAAGTTTATAAAACTCGCCTTATTATTAGTGCATTGTTTAACACTGTGTTTGCAAAATGCCTCTCAGAGTCTCTCAGTTGGGGTAGTTTAGGACTCAAGATGATAATATTTCTCAAATAAATTTAAAGCAGTTACCTGCGGGTAGTGTTTGTCGGGTTATCAACCAGAGGCCTAGGAGTTTGAGGGTCCTGCACAGTATCTTAGCTGTTCCTAGGACTGCACTCTTCTGGGCAGGGATCTTGGATGTCGTTCCTGGAGCCACTCTCCAAGTTTGGGGGTTATTGCCCTAAGTGTTTTAATTACCACAGAAACCACAGTGGCCTTCACCTTCATCTTTTGTAGCTCTTCTGTCAGCCCTTGGTGTGTTCCTAGTTCATGTTCCTTCTTCCTGATGTTGCAGTCACTTGGGATTACTCTCATACTGGGCACAGATGTTCCTGTACACTATGTCAGTCATTTAGAAATGCTGTTCCATGTACCTGCCTGCAAGCATCTTGCACCCTGCTGTTATGTTTTGGATTGTCTCAGGGGCATCAGCACAGCCTGTCCCAAATGTCCTGCCTGGTGTGGTAGATATGTAAAGGTTATACAGAAATATGTGTGAAATATGTGAAATATGCATAATAAAGATGAGTGGGGTATCACTCCTGACATATATATATATATATATATATTTTAAATGAGTATTATGTGGAGTCCCACTTCAATCATTAACAGCTGCACTGGCATTGTTGATGGAACACAGTTTGTGAAACTGTGTTACTTGGATGCTGTTCTTTTAATTGACAGGTCTAATGAGTAGCAGAGCAGACATAGGTACCATATGCAAGCAAGGCATGTCTACATCAATTTATTACTGTCTGCAAGGGTGGGAAACAGGTTCATGCTCACATTCTTACAAATGATTAAGATTTGTAAAACAAAATACATGCAAGGTCCAATGCAGGCCATTAAAAAACAAACAAAGTAAAAAAACAACAACAACATTTTCATTGGCCACCATGGGGTAATGAAAAGAATATACAGTACATGTGGTACAATTGGAAAATTCTACATTTTAGAAATCATAATGGAGATTTCAAATTTCATAAAACCCACTTTTCAGTCAATTTAATTACACCTTCAATTACTGTAGATTGCCAAATCAAAAATATGAGATTAAGTTACGTTTAGGTGCACATGCCTACACCTTTTATTTTGTAACATATGTTTTCATGCAGTTAATGTATATGGACTGAAAATCATTTAGGACATGCTGTCATGCTGATTCGTTTGCATTAACTGAGAGTGACTTAACATTTTTTAAAGGAAATGTAGTCAAAACTGGTTCCTTCAACTTCATAACTCTGTGAAGACAAAACAACTGACTCAGTAGAATCACATCACCCATATATCAATGACCAGGCAACAACAACTTGGCATGGGATCAGAAACAGATAACTACCGTATATATTTTAGTTGTTCCCCACATTATTCAGGTTGTCGTTTAAAAATTCTTATAATGATACCTTTCCGTGTTTGACTAGTATGCTAAGATATCCCAGGAGAAAATACTCTAGCCAAACAAGACATTGTGCCTGGCTAGAATCTGTACTGTACTTACACCATTTAGAGCTAATTATCAGCAAAATCTCTCCATTATCTGCTGACCTGTGCCTACAAGGCCACAATTATTTGTTTCTTCCAGTCCTCATAGTGTGAGCACATTGTAATCAATTTAATTAGACCAATTAGACTTGCACCATCTTCTCTCCAGGGCTCAGCACACAAGTGGGCATTTGAGAAACCCAAAGATGTGTATTTTTCACACACTGACATAAATAGTGTTTCAGATTTTCTTAGCTGAAGAAGAGACTAATGTTTCATGTATGCAGAAGCTGAGGCAGATTTTACTGAATGCTAATATATGCAGTGCTTGGCATTTGGCCATGCATACTTTCTTTCTAATGTAGCATAAAGTTGTAGAAGGGTACCTTTTATACAATCTACAGTATATGTAATCTCAGCAGTCTATGAAAGCCCTTTGACACTAAGCAGGCATCTTTATTTCTGCCTTCTCTGTTTTTCAAGATTAGGCCCAAGTGCCAACAACAGCAGCTCATGAAAACAGAGTTTTCATCCGTTGTTGTCAGTTAAAACCTGATTAGATGTTTGAAAAAATGGGACAAGAATAAAAGAGACAACAACATAATGTAAGAAAAGATCAAAGGTTTTCATGATCCATGTGATCACTAGAATGAGGTGGAGGTGGTTGGGGGTGCAGCCACCCAGTTACTCCCCCACTCCCATCCAGTCTTACCCCAGCTGTTCAGTTATTAAAACTGTAATTACATAATATATATATATATCCATAAGCTGATAAATCACTGAAAGACCACAGAGAAAGTCAATTATAAATAACTTCCAAATATTGAAAAGCCTGTAAAGCAGATTTTGCTTTTAGCTTAATTAAAATCTTTACACTTTGGTTTTAGCATTTTATGTCAAAGAGGACACAACAGACTATAACTGGTTAAAACAAGTTTTATCTTAAGAAAAAACGTTCATAGATAGAGTAATCAGAAATATCCAAAACAATATATGTGAAAACCAAGTGTCCTTATCCTCCCTCTATATCATAAATTCAAAATGTTATGTCTTTCTTTTTCAGTCTTAAGTCATTGATCCAATCCAAAACCCACTTATTCAATTCCTGCCCATCAATTCACAGTCCCAAAACAGAGACAGACCAGAATAACATTAACAGAATAAACAATTGCCGTTGACAAAGGGCAGGCTTAGGCAGCATTAAGAGCCTTGAGATGACTTCTGTTGTGATTTGGCGCTATAAAAATAAAAGTGAATTGAATTGAATTGAATTAAAGATCAAGCAACAAATAGGCTGGAATGTAGGTGTGGCGGGAGCAACAAGAAATCTCTAGCACTAAGATAAACTACATTCATAGTGTTTAACCAACACAGAACTGGTTCAGTCTTTGTTTACAAACCAGTTCTATTTTGGAGCACAGAACCCAATAGGCAACCAACACATTTCTACCACGGCACCATTTTGTCTTGCTGGACATGACATGCATAAAACAGGCAACATAGTATTCTACTGTATTGATACATTTTGTATTATTTGCTTTTGCAGATTTAGGACATGCCCGCTCGATGCTGATGTCATCACAACTCAAGATCCGTCTGGCATCTAGTTCTACAGTAGAACCAGAATTTTAGACAAAATCATTTTGGTCGAAATGCTTAAATTTGGTTCACAAACAAGAACTGAACTGGTTATCTGTTGGTGGAAAAGCAGGAAACATTCCAGCATTCAAGAGCTTCTTTGAGTGTCTTCTGTGCTGATTTTGGGGTTTTGGAGAACATCCGTTGTAATCCTGTATAATGCATGTGCTTCTCTCTACTATCTCTACTATCTCTCTACTGATCTACACAATAAAGTCAACATTTGATGCATTCATACCATTTCCACAACATTTGAGTCATGGCAACGAATGATTACCAATGGCTTTTTCGATTCGAGGCCAAAATCTTTGAAGAACTAAAGCCTGCAGAGAGACTGTTCCCAAATATTTAGTATCCTTGCTCAAACATATTTTTCCCACTATGGAACACAAACCACTACTTTGTGGTCTCACTCATCTATGTTATTAGCTTCCACTTGTCCAGACAGCTTATTATTTTTTTTTTCTTTTATTGTGTCTCCTTCCTCTTTTGTCACACTGCTGTGCTCTATCAGCACTTACAAATTAGAAGTCTGGCTAGCTTTGTATCTGCATTTTAGTAAAAACTGAGCATTACTGTTAATTTTATCACCTTTTCAAACTTATTCTGCTATCTGCCGCTCTAAAGATGATAATGATTCTCTTATAAATAATACAAAAATGTAAGGCTTTTTTTTATATCCCTTTTTATTAATGTGGTGTATGTTCAGTTCAGTCATAACACATTCTCCCCAGGATCCCGAGGATCTTGGTTTAATTTTAATGTGACTTTCAACTGACTTAACTGAACATGTTTTTCTCCTCTTCCTTCCATGAATATTGACTTAATATTGATTGAATATTGTCCATTTGAACTTATTACATCTATAAAGAACTAATAAATAATTTTGTGTTTTTACCCAGGATACTTAATGGCTTATGTAACAGTTGCTTTATTCAACATAGTTAGAGAGAGATTTGTTTGTTTCCAGTAAACGTGACCTGTCCCAATTGGTCACACTGTTGCAGTTGTATAATTGATGAATGTAATGACTAAAATTTCCCCAAAAGAACTGCAGTCACGTATTCATTTTAGCAACACCACTGAGTTTGCATGCAGGGGATATTGTTTGTTTGCCTAATTTGAGCTGCAGTCTAATGTCATCTGCCACACAGCTGCACTGGTCAACATAAATATGGTCACATTCCTAGTTACAGTGCGATGCAAACATATAATTTCCTGGAAAGGTGTGAGAGGCACTTGACAGTATGTGAATTAGAATTACCTTAATTTCAGAGGTACTATAACTACATAAAGATGATTCAGTTAAAAACATTTTACTTTTTGTATCATTACACTTTATACTTTTTTTATTGTGGTGATGATCTAATCTTAAATATTTAAGATTGGCAAAAGTATATAAACCTATGTCCTGGTGTGAGTCCCTTTTGCAGTAGTAACTCCAATTGTTTTTTGTAACTGTTTCCTCCACATTGGTCTGTAGGGATGTTAGCCTATTCCTCCTTGCAGAACAACGTTAGTTCAAGAATATTGTTTGCTTTTGTTGCTGAATTTATTTGATGTAACCTGCCTGTGTCCTTCCACAGCTTCTACATTGGTAAAGTGACCTTTACTTAGTCACTCTGAAAGATTACATTTGATATTTTTTAATCCCACATAGTACTATACCCAATTAGACTCATCAGGAAAATTTGAAAAATGTTATAATGTATATTTAACATATCTTTTTTAGATGTGATCTCAAAATGTTGTGGAGAATTACACGTATTTTCTTATGACATAGTGAAACATTTTGTCCATGACTAGACAAGCATACATGGCCCACCCCAGAGACTGTTCAGTGACGATGATGGAGATTTTAACAATGATAAAATGAGCGATATGGCAGAGGACTTCAACATAGAAATAAAAAAAACAACAGCTGCATATAGCTTGTGGAGCAATGGACTCAATCAAACACTCACTATAGTCATAAACAAAGTGAAGGCAAATAATGGTTGTGACTGGAACACTGCAATAGACTGGGTTGTTATGGCAAAGACCACCATGCAAAATGTCCATGGCTACAGTCCTCATCAGTTGGTGTTTGGACAAAATCCCAACTTTTACCCTCAGTGCTAGTCAATAAGCTTTCAGCTTTAGAGGGTACTGCAAACAGTAATTGGGTGGCAAGACATATCTCTGCTTTACATGCATTGATTAAGGTCTTTACAGAAGCAGAGTTCTCAGAAAGGATAAGAACAGCATTGCGGAAGCAACTACGTAACACAGATGACAAATATGATATTGGTGAGAAAGTGTACTACAAGTTAGTGGACTGTGCAAAGTGGAAAGGACCAGGAATTGTCATTGGTCAGGATGGTGCAGTGGTGTTTGCCTAGCTGCAGCTGGGGATCGAGCTGATGAACAGGTTGGAGCTGGAGAGCCCCCAGGTACAGCTGGGGGACTGAAAAGGCAGCTGGAGCGGAGACAGGCAGCAGATGCAGATCTTTGCAGGCAGCCAGGCTGGAGAGGGAGCAAGATGGTGGCAACCTCATTGCCGTCCCACCACAGATCTTGAAGCCAAGAATCAGGAACTGCAGGAGCTGTAAATGGAACGGTGGTGACGGTGGCGCCGTAATAGGAGCTGGGGCTGCAGTCCGTCTCTGACAGAGTCTGCGGTGATAGCTAGAGCCAGATCTCTGTGGGTTAGTCACCCACAAGGCATGTTTACAGAAGCAGAGTGCTTCGAAAGGATGAGAGCGTTGCAGGAGTAACTTATTAACACAGATGACAAATATGAAATTGGTGAAAAAGTGTACTACATGTGAGTGGATTGTCCAGAGTGGAAAGGACCAGGAATTGTCATTGGTCAGGATGGACACAGAGGAACCTGTATTAGGGTACATCATTTTAGACTGAGGAAGGTGGGCCTCCATAAACAACTACAGGAGTTTGCTGACAGTAATGGACAGCAAACAGAAGAAACTGTGACAGAAACACAGCAGGTGGTAAGGCAAATGGAGGACATAGGAAGGACCCCTAGTATGCAGAATGAAGCAGAGCAAAATACAAGTGATGTCACAGAGACGCATAGTGGTACTAAACATGAAACTATTGTTTACAATTTGTAAAATACAGAGATAGAGATAATCAAATTCTACACGTAGCTAAGGCCCTAGTACGTCCAGGTGAAACTAAAGGTAAACTGGTGCCAACTGTTGCTCATGGAGCCCACTAATGTTGCAGGCACTACAAAGACGACTGACATGTCGAATGTAGAAAACCTTCAGATAGAACCTCCTGTACTAATGCAGATACCACAGATAGTGAGGATATATTGATGACAAAAGATGTGAGATAAAAAGCTGAAGTGATAATAATGTGGTTGAGGATGTTAAAGATCAGGAACAAAAGTACTTCACGTTTCTACCAGATGGGTTTGTACCCTAAAAGAAACACCAACTGGCTTAGTACCAAAAGCTCGACATGTGGCCAGGGGTTTTGAGGAGTTCAAAAGTGCCTCAGTGTCACTTCGGCTTCTTGTGGGTGTAATTTGTCCCACAGTGGACATAAAATCTGTACTTCTCCAGAAATTTAAATTATCACGTGACCTGTACATCAGACCTCCTCCTGAGGCCAACTGTGAGGGAAGCTTATGGAAGATCAAAAAGTGTGCGCATGATCTGGTTGATGCTCCACTGTACTGGTACAACAGGGTAAATCCTTCTGAGAGTAGAAGGATTGATCTCTCAAGTAGATCCAGCTGTGTTCTATTAGTTAGAGTACTTGCGTGCCATGTGTATGACTTCATCTGGGGAGGCACACAAAGTTTCAGTAATACTTCATCTCACATCCAAGTTTCAAGTTGGATGTGACGGGCATGACAATTTCTGTTATATGGAGTAACAGCATGTCCTGTTTGTCTTGCATAGCACACTGATCCAAAACACTTAAATCATTGAGACATAATATTTTCTTCCTGTCTACGTATAGTATAGTCCTTTTCCTGTCTGCATCTGTCCTACATGCCTGTTGTAATATCTGTTGCATTGCAACAGTCATAATAGCATACAACAACTCTTTGGGTAGGTTGCTCTTTGGGTGATGTCTCATGTCTTATGATAATCTGAAAGACGTGTGCTGTGAACTCTGTGCCATTATCTGAACTAATAAAATAACTCCATCCAAAAGGGCCTGGTTAAATCAGTAGGCATTAGCTTACTGTAAGTGTTGCTTAGCACCAGCCTCCCTGTTCCTGCTCTGAGCAGTCTGCAGACTTCAGTTTAACTTTGACTTGTCCAATGCTAATCATTTTCAACCTTTCAGTTATTGTACATTTTCCAACTTTGGCAAACAGTGTCATTACGTTTGAATATTTTGAATCGATTATCAAGTTCACCATGTACAGCAAAAGTGGCCTGATCAAAACTGCCCGGTTCTTTTCTATCTATCCCTGCTCCTGCACCTAGATTAGGTGTGTGCAGCCATTCAGCCATTCAGTTGAAAAGCAAGCAGAGCAGTGGCCCTTGAAGACCATGGTTGCATAACCCCATGGTTGCACAGTGTCCACTTAGTAAAGTCGTACTCTTTGATGTCAAACTTTGTTCTGTTGTGAGCTTGTCAAGCTATACCTTTGCTGAAAGTTAACAAAATTTGCTTTGGCTGCCACTATATAATGGAGTATTCAGCATCATCATCAGTGTGACACCACTCGTTCTTGCTTCGTCAAACATTTTTCTGGCTGGAAAGTCTTATGAAAACTTTTGAACTGATTACAGTGTGTAGGAGGATTCTCCCGTGTCAACCAGTAATCTTGTCTTGTTTCAATCCATGGCAGTCGTTCATCCTGAATGCAGATGTATGGTTTTAATTGGCAGTTAGTTGTATCACATTGTCTCTCCTTTTCTGTCTGTGAAGCTCTCACAAAAACTGCACTATTGCCTCTGTTCTTCATGTTTGCTGAGATCTGCTGTGACATTTTGTGCTTTTTGGCCATAGTTGTAGCAGGTTATCAAAACTCACCTTTTTAGTTCTTATCTTATCTTATTGTGTTGCTCAATGAATAGCACATTATTTGCCCCAGTTCTAAAAATATGTACACACTTTGTTGTTGCGTTATTATGTGTAAATTGATGGGCAAAAGTGTGTAGTTATGAAGTCATGTCAATGGCAATGTGCATAAAACCATTACGATTTCAAAAGCTATACACATAAGACTATCTCTGGGTTAGATCGTGGGATCAGTGGTTTGACTCCTGGCTCCTCCCGGTGAGTGCGAGTGTGTGTGGTGAATGAGATGCAGTGTAAAAGCACTTTGAGTACCAGTTAGGTAGAAAAGCGCTATATAAGTGCAGACCATTTAATGGGAGCAGGCCAATGCAATAGCAAGCTCTGGCTTATCCTGCCAGAGCAGGGCCACTGTTCCCAGAACCTCTGGGTCTTCATTAAAAGGCTCCCTGGTGATGGCAAAAACCTCAAACCTAGAATTAAGCTTGTCTGAGTTCAGATCAGGAAAAAAAAAAATCAAAAACAGGAGCGGGAGAAGCACCCTCTTTGGGGGAGAGTTGAGCTCCAGTTATGCTGGTTCGGCCATGGTGGCTAGATTATACTGTGAGGATTTAGGTTTTTCAGGATCTAATTTAAATTCCAGACATAGGTGGAAGTAAAACAAGGTTTAACAATGTGGGTAGAGGGCACAAAGTAACAAAACAGGTGATTAGGCACAAAACACAAAGGAACAGAACGAAAGACGTGGCTGAGCACAAAGTAAGAACTGAAAACTAGGGAGGCAAAAACAAGCACCAAGTAAGAACAAAAGGCACAGACAAAATGGCGGGAAAACACTCACAAAGGCCAATGAATGATCTGATCTGAGAGAAACAAACGATTAGTTTAGGAGGGAGCATGAGGGGGTAAGGCAAGCGCAAGGCAGAGGCTCGGTCTGGGTGGAGAAGGAGCAGGAGCACAGGAAGTGGTGTCAGGATCATGACAGCTGTGGTCCACAATAGTATTGAATGCTTAATGCGTAGTCCAAGTAGTCCTTTTTTCAGCTCTCTTAAAAAAAACAAAGCAACCTGAGTTATCCTTAAAATAAACAACTCCTCATTCATACAAAATGACTTTCTCCAGTTGTGTGTCAGCAGTTTATCTGTGAAACATGAATATAGAAAGAAATATTTATGCAATTTGTGTTTGTTAGTTGTAGTCCATTCCCACCCTGCACATCATTCACTGCTCTCTTGTTATAAAGCTGTGGCAGAATCATATGTAAGCACAAAGCTGCAATATGCCATACCCAAGATTAATTCTCCTTCACTTCCTTAATTCAAACACTCAAGCAGAAATGACAAGTTGTGCTGACAGCGACACAGGCTTGGTACATTTTAATTGCACAGTCTGCTGGAGAGGAATGCCAGGTCCACAAATGAAATGGGAAGATGTATCGGTGTGTAGAACGCAGAAAAAGATGGAGACGCTTTATAGGCATTCCAACTCGAAGTTTCCTTTTTGGCTTTGAGGAACACTGGATTACATCAAACCCGTCGGAAGTCAGAATGAGCAAGCAGATCTCCACACTGACATATGGATCAGTAAAGGCAAAGTAATACTATGAGAAAATAACAGGGGCTACTGCTCTTAGCGATTTCTGGACAAAGTTAGCGTTTTTGAGATAAGAATTAAATATTATTAGTTATTACAGTATTTGTGTACAATGACTGTTTAGGTTAATTTTCTACATTGTTCCTAACAATGTTGATGCATCCCATAGTATAGTTGTCTTGTGGCAGCCTGGTAGTAGTTGCACAAAAGAGAAAATAGTGGTTTTCGCATGTACTGCAGCTGTTTGTAGACAGAATTCTGCAACCATCAGATGAAGAGAAAGGTCCAGTCTAATGTAATTCATATAATTTAATATCACAAAATTCTAATTTTTAAATTTAATCTTTAAAGTTACCAATTAAGGCAACGCACATTGATGGGAAAAGATGCAGAAAGAAAAAAAAGGGGTAATAAGGGAAACATCAGCAAGCACAAGAACCTAACACACAACATCTGAGAAACAAGCTCCAATAAACACAACAACAAAAAAGAAAACTCACTCAGCCATGGTATGTCCACAATATTTGACATGCAAGCTTTCCAGGAATTTAGTGCTGCTCTTGTTATGAAATTCAAAACTCCAGGTGGTGCTCAAAAAAATTAATTGGCTGTGCAAAAATCCATTGTTCACCTGAGAGGATACGGATTTTACCATTTTAGTTGTTTATACATACAGAATTGTTATTAAAAACACGTCATATTGATGTCAACGCGGCCTCAAGTAAATCAGTTCAAATATTCAATTGTGGTGTTTTAACCAGGATCAAATGTAGTACATACAGTTACATTAGTAGTTTAATATATATGCTACTCTAACATTTGACACATGCACATTTGTAGAGTTACTTGGAGTTTGCAGTCATTTAGAAAGGGGCACCAGGTTGGTTTGAATGAGATTGAACAACTCTGATATATAATAACATCCCATAACAAATAAATCAGTCTGCTGGAGGTGGTTTTTCTGAAGAAATCCTCACCGTTTGGATTTTTTTTTATGTGACGGTAATAAAACTGCAGCGTATAATGAAACTTGGTGTGATGTTTTTTTTTTACTATTTGAGTGAAGAAATTAATTTATTTAACTCATAATTTTAAGTTCAAAACATCTAGTGTGAGGGAGTTGAAATTAGCAACTCAATGTAGTTGACCTGGCTCTAACTAAGGTTAAACTACAATTTGTGAATTTTATCAGCATTAGATATGAAGTTTGTCACAATAAAGTGAACAATTTTAAGTTTTCATTTTCAGTCATTAGACCAACGTTTACCATGTGTCTGTACCTAGAAATACAGAACCATGGACAAAAAGAGATGAGTGGAAAACAGGGCCAGATACTGTAAATCTCAGAGGCCAAGATGGTGTGTCCAGGTGAAGTGGCATCTTCTGTGGAGACACTGAGATCAAGTGTCAAGGCTGGACCAGGAAGCTGGAACGTACAGGAGAGCAGGATTAGATAGATAGATAGGTAGGTAGGTACTTTATTGATTGTTGGTGTTGCAGCAGCAATTACACAGAAAAACATTTGAACATTAAGTAACATATTCTACACAACAACAATACACAAAACAGTACAAGAATAACACACAGTATAGACAGTAGTAACAACAACACACACTGTAGAACTTGAATGGAAAGTGACTTAGTTACATATTGTTAAACGATCAGCGTGGACACTGACTCTCTGTCAGGGAATCATTGTACAGGCTGATGGTTGTTGGCACAAATGACTTCCTGTACCGTTCCTTGTCACAGCGGAGCTGGAGAAGTCTCTGGCTAAAACTGCTCCGCTGTTTGACATGTGTGCTGTGGAGAGGATGTGAGCTGTTCTCCATGATGCTCATCAGTTTGTGCAGCATCCTCCTCTCCACCACCTGCTCTAAAGGTTCCAGAGAACGGTTCGGTTTGTATGTTTAGTGCCTAGTCCTTTCTGGCCATTATCTTTTGTTTCGTTTTCGGTCCCTTGTTGTCCCTGCCTGGTTCCTATGCTATTCCATTATCATTCTTTTTCAATAAACTCCATTCTTATTCATTTGTGCCTGTCATTTTGGGTCCTCCTTGAAAACCCAGTTTGTAACTTAGGCAGTTTGATCAGCTGGAAGGGATTCTACGGAGTGAATTTTGAGTCTGGTGTTGGAACAATGTTTGCAAACACAATAATTTGATCAGAATACAGATTTGCCTACAATTTCTACACCTCTCTATTATACTTGGCAGAGGTTGAAATTATGTAGAATATGTACAGTATGAATGTTAGAACGTTGTGTCAAGGTTAATGGATAACAAACATTGTCTTGACCTACTGTAACCAGAACAGATGACCACAAAAATAATCTCACTTGTGATTCTGCTCATTATTCCTACAGAGGTGAATCCTTTCTCCATTTGTTGCTGGAGGTTTCTGCACTGTAAAAATTAAAAAAATGTTACTAATAACAGTAAAAATATATCCGTGCTGCAGGGAATGCAATTATATTTTGTTTGCTATGCATAATTAGATGTTGGGATTTACTATTTTAATAAGCGGTCGTCCACAAGTGTCTAACATGAAGAAACATGTTAAAAGCCTGTCGTAATGCAGCTGTCTAATCTGTGGTCAATGTGAAAAAGCCATGCAATGCACATTTACAAACCTGTGCCATGCAGTGTCCAGATGATGGACTCTATCTCATTATGGCTGAGGTAAAATCAATGTGCTCAATTTTAGAAAGCTACCAAACCACTCTCTCTTTTTGTTACCTTGTTATATAGAAAGAGAAACCAGAATTATAATAGCCATGTGGAGATGACCAGTCAACACACAGCAATGCATGCTACATACAGGGATAAAGCAGCAGCAACAACAAAACCTGACATACTGACCCCACCAGCTCAAGGAATAACAAGGAAACTGAAGCATGGAACAGTAAAGGCAAAGGAGAGTTGGCGTAACCAGACTGGGACTAATGATGAAGGATGCTCTGGGAGAATGCAGACTGCAGCTGATTGCTTGGCTGTACAAAAGAGCCTGTTAACTGTGAGCCAGGGAACAATAGGGAAACAGGCTCCAAGGACCTTCTAAAACACTGCCTCTGAAGAGACACAGACTGATATTATAATAAATGACCTATAAGGCTGGTGCATTAATTCTCCTGGTAGAACGGTACACAGCACTGTGGCCTGACTGACAGGTCAAAATGATTGAATTTACGTTTTACCTTTATTTAAGTGATGCCAGTTTATGCAGGTGTAACAACAATTTACATGTACCGGTAGTAATAATCTAAAGCTTTGTTTAGTTACTGGCGCTGCTTTATGTGCCATCTCTTGACCTGATGCATGACATAATCCTGAAAGAAATTAGTGAGCATTAGACTAACTTCCACATTTAGGTGAAGTGATGACATGTAAGTCACTAAATGAAGAAGAGCTGCATGATTCTGTCAAGATTTGTCTACTAATAAATGGGCAATTCAATGAGGGAATTGTGTGGTGGAAAGAGCTGTATTTGACAGCTGCGTAATGTAAAGACACAATGTTACGGACTGCTAAAATTCATAGGTTGTGTCTATTGTCAACAATTTATAGAAAATTACATTCACTGGATGAATTACACATTAGAGGTCTTTACAGGTCTATTTAACTCCAAGGACCCGAGGCTCAACCCAGGAACTCGGCGTATTTCACGCAAAATTCGACTCAATAAGTTGGGTCTCCTTTTACACATTCGATACTCAGGTCTGTGTACCAGTATGTTTAGCACTAGAATTAATCCAAAACTGTGCATTTTAACTGCTGATGATGTAGTGTGTGACCATCACCACTAAGGATAAGAAGAAAAACTGAATTTTAAGAGCAAGGCAAATGCAAATTGAGTTGTTTTTGTAGATGTATTGGACAGGTTTAAGGAAAACCAACTTCCACATCAGTGTATCAGTGCTGTATAAGTGTTTTTACTCTCTAAGTCGATTTGGGTGGACCACACCCATTTAAATATAGTCGGGTATATTCAGGTCTAGCTGTCTTCTTTAACGTGCATTTATTGATGTTGTTGGGATCCAAAATGGAAATTATCAGTGCCAGTGTTGGTATGGAATCAGTACTATTGTGCTGAAATTAAATCTTCAGTTGATGTCTTGCTCCTCTATGTTCAGTATATAACTTTGATTTCATCACAGGACTGTCCTTACACTGTTGCTTTCAAATCTATGCATGTTTGGGTCTCGTCTGGAATCAGAATAAATGATCTATTCCTTTTATGTTAAGTGGGAAAGGCATACTTGTTTAGAGAATGACTATTTTTAGGTTACATGTACATAAATGAACAATTCCCCAAGTGTGATCATGAAGATGTATTCAGATTTAGCATGATGATGAATTTACCTCATTTATTATGATAATACATTGCTGGAGTGGCACTGATGCAACTAGTAGAGTGGTGGCCCATCACCTCTAAGGTCAGTGATCTGAGGCCCAATTCCTCCTAGCATATGTCCCCATTAGGATCTGAAGTGTTCCTTTAATTTTGAGCTGCTGGATTTGGATTTATGTTCTACATTTGTGGGAATTTACTTTGTTCACATTGTTACATCTTTACAGAAAAATTAATGAAGATTTTCCTGAAGACAAATATCATAACTTTAGCTAGTATGTAGAAAAAATAATCATAATGATGCTTGTCTGTGAAGCCTAATTGTCATTGTTGTGTTGTTTTAAAGTGTTTTTTGTCCAGAATGTGTCAGGAAAGTTGACATATTGCAAACATTTACCACCAATGTGATTAGGAGGACCTCTTTGAAAGGGAAGCTTAAACAGTGGGCCATGGCAGAAAAGACCTCCCAAAAGAAACTTCTCTGGGTTTCCTTCCTTGCAGCAAAATGGTATTGGCCAGTGAGCTCTCCATAAATAGTTCCTTACTGGTATGTGACAACTCAGAGTGGAGCTCAGGATACAGAGACGTAGTCTTACACACCTCTCTGCAGTTTCCTTACAGCCATCACCCCCTCAATACTATTAAAACCTCATAGAGAAAGTGTCTACTCCAATCTAGCCACAGGGGTTGCAAGCAAGTGACTTCTGTGCCGGTCCCAACCCTGGATAAATAGAGAGGGTTGCATCAGGAAGGGCATCCGGCGTAAAAATTGTCAAAATAACCATGCGAATCATTCACAAGACTTTCATACCGGATCGGTCGAGGCCCGGGTTAACAACGACCGCCACCGATGCTGTTAACCTACAGGGTGCCGGTGGAAATTTTACTACTTTTGGTCGAAGAAAGAGAGGTGGCAGAAGGGTCTGTGGACAGAGAGAGAAGGGAAAAGGCAGGAGCATAAGTTTGAGAATAGGGACGTCTTAACGTTGGCACGATGACAGGGAAAGGCAGAGAGCTGGCAGACATGATGGAGAGAAGGACGGTAGATGTACTGTGTGTGCAGGAGACAAGGTGGAAGGGCAGCAAGGCACGTAGCATTGGAGGAGGATACAAACTGTTCTACCATGGTGTTGAGAGGAAGAGAAACGGGGTAGGAGTGATCCTGAAGGGGGAGTTTGTAAACAGTGTCCTAGAGGTGAAAAGAGTCTCAGACAGGGTGATGAGCCTAAAGCTAGAAATTGAAGGGGTGATGATGAATGTAGTCAGTGGGTATGCTCCACAGGTTGGCTGTGAGTTAGAAGAGAAGGAGAGATTCTGGAGAGAGTTTGATGAGGTCATAGAGAGTATCCCCAGAGGAGAGAGAGTTGTTGTTGGAGCAGACTTCAATGCGCATGTTGGTGAGGGCAACAGAGGTGATGAGGAGGTGATGGGCAGGTTTGGTGTGAAGGAAAGGAATCTGGAAGGACAGATGGTGGTGGACTTTGCTAAGAGGATGGAAATGGCTGTAGTCAACACTTACTTCCAGAAGCGAGAGGAACATAGAGTGACATACAGAAGTGGAGGTAGGAGCACGCAGGTGGACTACATCCTATGTAGACGAGGTTATTTGAGAGAGGCTAGTGACTGCAAAGTGGTGGCAGGTGTGTCATCTGGAAAGAGGAAAGAAGGTAAAGACACTTGGTGGTGGAATGAGGAAGTACAGGAATGCGTCCAGAGGAAGAGGTTGGCTAGAAGGAAGTGGGAGCAGGAAATAGCATAATAGATGAGGTTAGGAAGGCTCTGATGAAGAGATGAAGAGTGGAAAGGCTGTTGCTCCTGATGACGTACCTTTTGGAGGTGTGTAAGTGCTTAGGAGAGACAGCAGTGGAGTTTCTAACCAGTTTGTTCAATAGGATTCTAGAGAGTGAGAAGATGCCTGAGGAATGGAGGAGAAGTGTTCTGGTTCCAATCTTTAAGAACAAGGGTGACACGCAGAACTGCAGCAACTACAGAGGAATAAAGTTGATGAGCCACACAATGAAGCTGTGGGAAAGAGTAGTGGAAGCCAGGCTTAGGAAGAAGGTGGAGATTTGTGAGCAGCAGTATGGTTTCATGCCCCGTAAGAGCACCACTGATGCCATTTTTGCTTTGAGAATGTTGATGGAAAAGTACAGAGATGGTCAGAAGGAGCTGCATTGTGTCTTTGTAGATTTAGAGAAGGCGTATGACAGGGTGCCGAGGGAGGAGCTGTGGTACTGTATAAGGTTGTCGGGTACGTCAGAGTAGTTCAGGACATGTAAGAGAGAAGTATGACGGTGGTGAGATGTGCTGTAGGTCAGACAGAGGAGTTCAAGGTGGAGGTGGGACTACACCAAGGATCAGCTTTGAGTCCCTTCTTGTTTGCTATGCTGATGGACAGGCTGACAGATGAGGTCAGACAGGAATCTCCCTGGACAATGATGTTTGCGGATGACATTGTGATTTTCAGTGAGAGTAGAGAGCAGGTGGAGGAACAGCTGGAGAGGTGGAGGTTCGCTCTGGAAAGAAGAGGCATGAAGGTCAGTTGTAGTAAGACACAATACATGTGTCTAAACGAGAGGGATCAAGGTAGAAGCGTTAGGTTACAGGGGGCTGAGGTGAAGAAGGTACAGGAGTTTAGGTACTTGGGGTCAACAGTTCAGTGTGATGGGGAGTGTGGAAAAGAGGTGAAGAGGCGAGTGCGGGCAGGTTGGAGCGGGTGGAGGAAAGTGTCAGGAGTGTTGTGTGACAGAAGAGTGTCAGCAAGACTCAAAGGAAAGGTGTACAAGACAGTGGTGAGACCAGCTCTGCTCTATGGGTTAGAGACAGTAGCAGTGAGAAAGAGACAAGAGGCTGAGATGGAGGTAGCAGAGATGAAGATGTTGAGGTTCTCCTTAGGAGTGACCAGGTTAGACAGAATAAGGAACGAGTACATCAGAGGGACGGCTCACGTTGACTGTGTTAGCGACAAAGTCAGAGAGGCCAGACTGAGATGGTTCGGACATGTTCAGAGGAGGGATAGTGAATATATTGGTAGAAGGATGTTGGAGATAGAGCTGCCAGGCAGGAGGACAAGAGGACGCCCAAGGAGGAGATATATGGATGTCTTAACAGAGGACATGAGGTTGGCTAGTGTTAGGGTAGAAGATGTCCATGACAGAGTGAGGTAGAAAAGGATGACTCGCTGTGGCGACCCCTGATGGGAAAAGCCGAAAGAGAAGAAGAAGAGAAAGCGTCTACTCCCCGACCACCTGAATGAGTTGTATCAAAAACCAACACAAGAGGGCTGATTCATAATATACATATACATATATAATATATATTATACAGATAAAAGACGGTTTTGGTAACTCCTTAAAAAGCCTCCAGTTAATGCAAAATGCTGCAGACAGAGTTCTGACTGGAATTAGCAAGAGAGATCATATTTCTCCTAAGTTAGCTTCTCTCCATTGGCTCCCTGTAAAATCCAGAATTGAATTTGAAATCCTTTTCCTCATGGATAAAGCACTTAATAATCAAGCAAAATGCCAAGTGGACTGCTGTTAACATAGTAATCTACAAAAGTGTATCATAAAAATCTCATCCATTAACATTTTTTACTTATTATTGTTAATATTAAGCCTTAGGTTAGTTTGTTTATTTGTATGCAGCCTACCTACTAATATGCAGCCATAAATCGTTTACCAATCCTTGTCCCACTCATTTACTCACCAATCACTGTTCCAAACCTCAGGAAAATACACAAAGAAATAATATTTCTCCTGGCTGCAAAGTACAGTGCTCCAATAATATTTAGATGTTACACATCCTTAACGTACATGTTAAGTCATTCATCCATTTTCTTAACCTCTTCTCCACTGAAGGGTCACGGTAGTGCTGGAGAGCCGTCATCAGGCGAGAGCCGTCATCAGGCGAGAGGCGGGGTACACACTGGACAGGTCACCAGTCCATCGCAGGGCAGAATGTTAAAACATGTCATTATATGTTTAAAAGATTCTTATACTTAAAATAAAAATAATTAAATTACCTTGACAAGTGTTTGCAAAAAGGTTTGAACCACTGAGTGTGGGCACTCAGCGATAAAGCTTCCTCAAACTGTACCATGTCTGGCTGTAGCTACAGTACATTCTCCTCTCCCTGTTCACCTCTTACCCTGTAGTTCATAAACAGATGACTCAGCTGGTTGATAGCATATATTCTAGATATGTACACACAGAAGGGTTTGATAATATGTATCTGCTTGACAGTGGTTTATGAGAATGTATTTCTTTTTGCCTCTGATGGGGATATCTGTCATGACTGTCATCTACTTGTTTTATTTTGAAATATTTTCTCACTTTCATCTTAGTCCTTGCCTTATTTCCACCACTTGGCAGTCTAATCAGCTTGATTGGTTTTGCTTGTGTCTCCCTCTATTTATGCAGAACCTCACATGTACTCATCTTGTACAGACTGTCTGCTGTCTTTTAACAGAAGCAACACTCCAGCCTTGGTTTCTGATTGTGTGTGTTATTGCCACCTCTGACTCCTGCCTGTTTTGACATGCCTCTGCTTTACTCCCTGTCAACGGAAGCAAGTCTGATTCTGATTATTTCTCTGATGGTTCTGGAGCTTTGATTCTGCCTCTGACCCTCCTGTCCAACCATCTCTCTGGCTCTGTACCTCTGCTCTGTTTTGGATCTGTGTTTCTCTGGACTGTTGGATTTGGATACCTCTGTCCCCGTGCATGACTGAACTGTGTATTTCATGAACAGAATGGTTTTGGATTTGGATATTGGACATCTGTTTTCTGACTGTCTGTGCAGATTGTTTGTTT
The DNA here is from genome assembly GCF_900324465.2 of Anabas testudineus. Taxonomy (NCBI): domain Eukaryota; kingdom Metazoa; phylum Chordata; class Actinopteri; order Anabantiformes; family Anabantidae; genus Anabas; species Anabas testudineus. The sequence continues at coordinate 23,278,580 of NC_046625.1, forward strand.
TGCTTTATTATGTGCACTGTCTGTTGTTTTCTCACTCAGTGATCATGCAGTGGATGGCGACACAGGAGGGTGATATCTTGTCTCCAGACTCCATTCACCATTTTGTGTTACCTCCAGCATACTCCTCCTCACATCACAGGTTATCAATTCCCTGGGTTTATACTTGCATCCATCTCTATACCAAATGTAAGCATTGTCACTTGTTATTATTACTGTTCCTGGAACTCCCCAGATACCCAAACTCACCCGGTTCTCTTCCTCAGATATCGATCATGCTCCAGCTACTGGTCAGGAGTAGAAGTAGGTAGGTGGAGCATTTCCACTGTGCCGTGCCACTGGAGTGTCAGAAATGTCTTTCTTTCGAGCTACCTATATACAGTTTATCAGCTCGTGTCACAGAGCTGAACAGCTAAGTCGATCTCAAAAATGTTCCCAAACTATTCCACAATGCATCCCAGGACATAAGTCACTGACTTGTGACAATCCAGGACGATGGTATTTGTGAAACTGAAGAATTAAAATCATACATTTCCAGTATTATGGCCAATATTTCTTTTGGCCTAACACTTTCTATTACACTTTTTCTGAATGAACGACTGCAGAGTCAGCGGAATAAATAGCTGGAGTTATAGTCCATAAATTGTTCAGTTGCATTTAGAAATCTTCAGTCAGTTGCCAATCAAAATTCAAGGAGATCTGTGGGGCATAACTATGTTGACAGTAGGTAAACATTAGACCGGTATGTTCAAGATTTTTACTTATTTAACTTTCCCAGAATAAAATAGTTTCATAGTTTCATACTTATTAGTCTGTTCATCCCCAGAGGGTCAAAAGTAAGCATGATGAACAACAGCAGGATTTAACTTTAGGTGCCTTCCAATGTACTTAACCCTATTTTAATAGTATTTACATGAATATAATGAATAAATATAGTGATTATCGTTCCTATTTCACCCTTTACTCTTGATAAAGCACAACTTTACAGATGTAACCCTTAATAGTACTTTTGGAGCCAGTGCAGTAAAATCTGCAGCCGTTAAATGAGCTTTTTCATTTAACCCATATATTACAATAAGCTCTTGCAGCTGTCTGATATGATTTCCAATACAATGACTTGACCTTTTCTACTCTATCACTGGCCTGTAACAAGTAAAAAGACCAGGGGCTAAGTAAGATTATTGATTACCTGAAACTAGTCATTTTTCCTCATTGAGTCTCTCTATGGTTTTGGATCCTAGTGGTAAAAGAAACACTGATATGTGTATGTAGTTATTAACCCTGCTTGTACATTACCATGAAGGCATGGCTGATCCATGGCACTATGAGCATTGCTTGCCTCTCTGTCTGTTCCCATTGTCTTTTCTCATTTCTATCCAACCACCAATGTTTTCTGACACTTTATTATTACTAATGTATTTCTGTTGGCACTGATCTCTCTCTCTCTTCTACTCTTGTCCTCTACCCTCTCCTATCCCCCTGCATTATTTCTTGTAATTCGACCCATCTTTCCAGTCTGCTCCAATTTTTTTTAAGTTGCTGATGCTTTCTGTTCTCTTATTTCTCTTATCTGCTGTTGAGTTTAACTTAACACTCACACCCAAAGTCTATTTTCCAGTTTTCATATGACTGCATTTGTCTTGTTTACCTTTCTGAGGCTTCTAAATAGTTAGTTTTAGTTTTGCACCTGTCTTTCCTGCAACCTGTGCTATCTGTAATTGCATTGTAGCTGCTTTTTGTCTTTTTCTCACGATTTATGCTCTTGTTGTGGCAGATTTCTTATTTGTTGATGCTGTGTCATTGTTGTCTTTCGTATCCCGGAATTCTTTGTTTCATTTTCACTAATCAATTTTAATATTCAAAGTTTTCATATCTTTTCCCTATTGTCTTCCCTTTCATCAATAACATCCATAAGAGTGTTTGTGATTGCATTTCTTATTTCTGGTTTGATTCTCTCACATTTAGTGAGATAGATAATAGAGTGCTATTTTGTCAACAGAAAAAGTTTCAGTAATATTGCTCAGGAATTAAGCATTACCCATTTTGCTAAGCTCAGATCATGGAGGCACCCCAAAATGACATACCTATGATAATGCAACCTGAGTTTTGCCCATAGCCCTGTTACAGTGTACAAGAACAAGAGTATTTAGTGCTAAGCTCCAAACAATTGAGATGGTCCTTATGTACAATATATAGTGTAGGAGAAAAGAGCAACTTCAGTATGAAAGAAGGCAAGAGATACTAACCAGGACAATGGTTCATAGACAGGACATAGGTAGTAGATGGGTTCTGGGTCACAAGGTCACGAGTGATAAACACAGACCTGCAGTGAAAATGAATGGTCTAAACAGTCAACCTATGTGTAGAAGAAGTTATGTTTTCTTTATGGTAAACATATAGCTAGTTCCTTTGGAATAGTATGTGGAGGGGGAAGTATGAGTATAAGGGTTCGAGAGAGGTAGAGCGGAAGACATTTACATGATTGTGGTGTTTGTACGTATTAAACTGAGATGGTTCATCACACTGAGTCCTTCCTTGAAGTCTACTAAGATTTTACAATATTAAGAGGAAAGATTTCTACAACAATAGGTCCCCATACCAGCAGCTAAAAAAATGACTAAATAATGCATATATCACTTTTTGATGACAGCTAGAGTGGACATTACAGCCACCTAGTACACTGTTGTTTTTGGGGCTTTTTTTGCAACTCAAACTGGTACTCAGTAGTTTGTATGACCAGTGCTTCTCCAGAAGCTTTTACGTCACATGTGGTCAGGATGAACCCGCTCTCATCTGTGAAAAGCATGCCTGGTTGGTTCTGGTGTTCTATAGCATATGCCAATCAAGCTCCATGGTGCCTGGCAGTGAGTGCAGGGCCTATTATGAGATGTCGGATCATTAGGCCCCACTCATGAAGTCTGTTTCAGATTGTTTGGTAAGAGTCATTCAGTGCCCTGCTGGAGGTCATTTTGTAAGGCTCTGGTCCTGCTGATGGGTTAATTCTGATTTGCCATTTTGCAGGAGTTGGACTGCCTGTGCAACCTCTGTAGGGTCTATGTATCGCCTCAAGCTATCAGTAGTGACATTGAGTCTAGCCAAATGGAAAAAATGTCAAAAAAGTTGAGGAGGGAAAAATGTCAGTGGCCTCAACCCTGTGAAACCATTCCTGTTTTGGGGGGGTCTCATTGTTTCCCCTCTATTCAATTCAATTTCAATTTATTTTTATTTATATTGTGCCAAATCCCAACAAAAGTAATCTCAAAGGTTTAAGACCTTACAGCATATTCCCAAGAATTCCACTTAAACAGCACTAGGTGACAGCGGAGAGGAAAAACTCCCGTGAACAAAAGAAACACAACAGAAGGCATTAAAAAACAACAAACAGCATGTTGGTACTGTTAGTAACTCATTTACTTAACTGACCAGATCAATATCTGAGAAGTTTAACTGTCTTAGTTGTGTTGCTTTAATTTTTTTGAGCAGTGTATTTAGATCCTAACTTCCTGAACATTCGTTAGCAGGAGGTTGAGTGGCTGGATGTTGGGACAGTAAAACACAAGACTTTCCCACAGGAGACCAGTTTGATCAAGTCCAGTTTGAAATCATTGCTGTTCTTGTCACATGGTGAACGTCATATGAATGTTTTCCTTATTTTATAACATTCAGCAATTTCACTAACATTGGTTATTTAGTGCCTAAACCTCATAGAAGGACACTTCAGAATCCCCAAACGATTTGTTCATAGACATTCTTAGGTGTTTTCAGCTGTGTGTTTTTTTTATTATCCTGTTGGAGGACCAAGTTTTCTGACAGGGCAGCATGTTTTGCTCCAGACTGCCTTGATAGTCTTCAGTTTTCATTGCATATTTTCAATATGCGTTTTCTTACTTTTTTATTATTTGCTTTCATAGTGGAGTCCTCCTTGGTTGTCTTTTAGTAAGTCCACTTTGGCCAAACTGATGGTGAGATCCATTCATATTAACAATCTTTTTAATATGTGATCAATTTTCTTATGGGGCCATGAGGTTGGCTGGAGTCCTGTGGACCTTAAACTTGTGAATGATATGTGCTACTACAGTCACAAGAACATCAAGCTGCTTGGAGATGGTCTTACAGCTTTTACCTGTTTCTCTATCATTTTTATTTCTAATCTCCCGAGACAACTCTCTCTTTTGCTTTATGTGGTCCTTGTTCAGTGTGGTTCACACCATGACACCAAACTGCACAGTGACCACTTTCACCCTTCAAGTGATAGAGGCCAGTCTAATGTTTCCTTAAATATTCAGCACTGACAGGCTTTTTTAAAAATAAAAAAAAACATTATCTCAGTATAAATCCTGATGCATAAAATATACTGTACATTGATAGAATTTAATGTAGAAAGGGTTTAATTAGGTGTACATTCACTCTGGCACATGTTCATTGTTACCAATGGCAAACATTTGGATAAATACTGCTTCTACAGCAGGTGGATTCAGCTGCTGTCAGTCTTTAGCCTTTGTCACATTTCACACCAAGCTTTGTGTGTATCCATGTGTCTGAGTGTGTAAATGCAGTCTCTGAAGGATGCAGGCAGGTTTAGGGAGATCCTCGCTTGAATAAACGGTCCTGTCTCCTCTCATTATATCAGCACTGTAAGCACAATGAAACTAAAGATCAGCACCATTGGAGCAGTGAGGAGCTCAACCTGTCCTGTGTGTGCGCGCGTGCGTGCGTGTGCGTGTGTGACACAGTGTTTAAAAGCCACACTGCAGCACAGTATGGCTTCAGCCACCTAAACTTACATTGATCTTTGATTTAACGACTTGGCTGATGGACAGCATAATTAAAATTGATGATTGCAATACAATTATGATTTAAATTAAATTAATTAATACATTAATAGGTTCACTGACCATGTCTGGAGATCAACAGTTTAACAACATTAGTTATCTGATTAGATGACTTTCTAAATATAATGGTTCAGTGCATTAGGTGAATCATACTGTCACCAAAACTGAATTTGAAGTATCAAAGAAACAGCATAGTATTGCTTTTATTGTATATTTACAGAGCTGACATTATTGTGTCAAATCAAACACATCTTCAGCATTTTTATTGGGTACTGGGATCAAAATGTCATAGTAGCCAATAATGATGGACACAGTAGACAGGATGATAGACAGTTCTGCACTCATGGATGTATCCTAGTAAGGGCTCTACATCATTAGGTCCAAAAAACAGAATCTTCTGAAGCCTTGATGTGATTAGGTCCAATTATCACATGCTTTTTCATCATGGAGTCATTGATAACGGCCGTTTATTAGAAAAAAAAAAAAAGAAACAAAAAAATTCTAAGGGATTTTTTTTTCATGATGCTTTTGGGTGCCTTTTCAAGTAAAATGTTTTCCCCATAAGGAAAATATTATAAGAGCAAATATACACCAACACAGGCATATAAACCATAGCTCTGAGACATTGAGGTTGAACAGGCGCAATGCACAAACCCAAGTTTAACTTGGTTAGCTAACAACATGTCAGTTCAACACTGGGTTATTTTAGAGGGTCACTTTCTGTTTAGTGATTTTGATGTCCTGATGGGATATAATGGTAGCTGTCTATTAGTGTAGGGATGGATGGAGTCTTGGTGACAGGCTTTGATGAATGTACCACCCTGATCCTAGCAAGGGGATCATTAAAGTATGTCATTATGATCATTATTACAGTCAGAACGATAGTGAGAAACTTACCTGACAAAATCTTTCCTTACATCACTACTCTATGGATGTATTCATGAATTAATTTTGTGGTCAGAGCAAGAAACCAAATCAAAGACTTTCAGTGATGCCATATTGAAATACATTTTTATATATCTATGCACTTCTTATTGCAGTTTAGTTGCATGTGAATATAATTTTGAGGAAGCAGGGCTGTCACAACATACAGTTTTAAATCAAACATTATTCACATATAAGCCAGATCAATTTCAATTCTTAAGGAGGCATCTGTTTTTTTTTTTTTTTTAAATCAGCTGAAGGCCTATGCGGCAGCCCTGGCAGATGCTACAGTCATTTGGAGCCACCTGTGTCAGTCAGGTGATGAGGTTGCGTGACATTGTTTGTTAACACAGTTTTTGGGGGGATTCAGCCTCTATCTATAAAGATGCGAGGGACATTATTGATTTGTCATTTGTTTCACCAGTATGCTGGCTGTTAAAGAGAGACACTTCCCATGGGAAGCCACTTCTCTTTTGCTCTTCTGCTGAGTGGGAGGTAGAATATCAGCACATGTATAATCATCTACAGATTTACAGTGCTTTATCGAGAGCTACATTTTTTAAATTATGTTACCTGCTTTTAGCTTTTTAGTCTCCATCAAGATAACACAGAACATTTGAGTTTAGAAAAGCAGTTACAAAGCTGCCTGGCTTATATTTCCGTAACAGTAAAAGTAATATGAATAAGATCCAAATTGTGATTTGTAAAATTCAGTTACCTCCAGCACTATGTGAACACAAGTGCAAGAAATTGTTGTCAATTTTTTTTCAGTTCTATCATTGCACTAAATAGTTTAAAAACTTGTTTATGAATGAATGCTTACTACAGGGCACATCACATGTTTTATTTCTTAATTATGATTGCAGTAAATTTAAATATAATTATTTATTGCAGCGTCCTGCAGTCTGTAAACTCCACATAATGTCTTTACGTGATCCTCTGAAGATCCGAAGTGCATATGTGAAAATTACAGTGAGTGAAACAGCAACATTTTCTTTCGTAAAATACTACCAAGGTTTTGATCTTAAGTACAGATTGAAGTTTGCTTTGTAGTTTGCTTTCATCATTTTCATTATTCCTCTTAAGTACACATTGTTCTCCTGGCTATTCAGCTGGAGACAGCAGTGTTTAGATGTAAAGTCAGTTGAAGGCTGTAGAGGCTTCAGAGTCAACACCATTGTGAGTTTTCAGACCCTCTGTGAGCTGTGTAAATGTAAGGCTTGGCTCCAGTCCTTCGGTTCTGACCTCTCAGGCTGCAGCTAGTGTAATGTTTGCCTGGTAGTCTTAATTAGACTGATGTGATGGACTGTTTGGATTAGTGTATGTTAAGGTGAGGTCCTTTGAGGCATGGAAACACAGCTTTGCTGAGCAGATGCTGTGTCGCCTTGCAGGTCAGGTGTAATCCTGTGCTCTGCTTCAGTGCCCCCCCACGCCCCCTGCTTTACCTCCACCCGTTCTCTGCAGCCACTGTGCATTTTGAGTAATCAATACATGTTCAGATCTAGCATTTTAGGACCTGCTCTATACTTTTATGAAAGGCTCTGGCCTCTGATTTCTATCAGTACACCTCAAAACAGCATTATTGATTAGTGTCCCGTTCTTGCGGCAGACCTCGAGATTACTTCTGTCCTTTCAACACACTTGTGTGGAGATGTCACATGCTGACATGTGTCCCAGAAGCCTCTCTGGCTCTCGAACAATTTGATTTGCTGTCGGCATGCTGGAGGATGAATAGATAATGGGACGCTTCTGATTGACTCACACAGTGCTGGCACAGAATGGTTCAACATAGCAAACTCAAGCTAATTTAAGTAGAAGTGGGAAGAGTGTGCATGAGCTTGCAGTGCTGTGCTTGCATGCCTGGACCGGTGTATGTGTGTCTGTGCGTATTTAAGTGTGTTTGGTAAATCCTTCAATTTGGATGACAGAGAGGCAGGGCTGCTTTGCTCTAAATGAGCTCCCAAGAGTGAAGAGTCCTCCAGTTTTTATCCCTCCCTGTAGGTATGCAATGCTGAGAAGCTGCCAGACAAACACACACACACACACCTAAAACAGAGCTTCAATGTGTACCTGCAAACAAACAGGGAACAGTACATGGCATGGTGGACACATGAACAATACACCAATATCTGAAAATTCTGCATCTTTCCACCATGGGTATTAATCTTTTTTAAAAATTCCCTTGATTTAGTTTCAATCCCAGTCCCTATGATTTTACATTAAATGGCATTGTTTTGCAAGTGAAAAACTTTAGCTACAATACATAAATGTGAAAACACACGTTTTCCACAGACTGTAGTAGTAGTCTGTGTTATAAATAACGTCCGGGTACTTGAATCTCTTCCCGTTGACTTGAAGATCCGGAGTTAGTTCTGGAGTTGCCAGACCTAATGGTGCCTGGCCTTGCCCCTGTTAATTTATTTTTACTGTCCCTGCCCCCTCTGTCTGTCTACCTCTCACAATTAACATGATCAGCTCCACCTGTTTACTCCCTCTGATCACTCACCTCAATCACCAGACTAGTTTTACCCTTTGGTTACCCTGGTTGCCAGCGACCCCCATTACTCACCCTTATCAGGGGACTCGATTTACTCTGTGGGTGGATGACCCTGGGGAGATCAACCCCAGCAAGCACTGTCATCCCCATCGGAGCCTGCAGAACACTTCGCTTTCAGTGTGCAGGTCTACTTGTGGTTACAGTCACAGTCCCAAAGTGTCTCTATTTGTAGATTGTTGATGCTGATGTATTTCTAAAGTCTTTAACATCACTTTGTAACCCTTTCCAGATTTGTAAATCATGTAATTGATGTAAATCAACAATTTTTGATCATAGATTCTCTGAAAGCTCCTCTTGGTGAAGCATGGCTCACATTAGCGTATTCTTATTGTGTGGAGCAAACTCAAAAAGTGTTTTTTGTCAGTCAAATTAGCTCGACTCCACACATCCAAAATAATTTTCTTAATTTAACACCTGAATCTTTTTTGATGTCATTATTCGAAGAGTTGACATACATTTCCTACTTGCACTGCTTTTTATGGTTGTTCTCAAAAAAGATCAGATCACATTTTATGACAAATTATTGCAAAAAACATGAAATTCCCAAAAAATCACACACGTTTTCTTGCCACTGTACATGATATGCACCATGTTTATCTTCAATCATAACTAAGGGGCGGCAGTAGCTCAGGTGGTAGCGCAGTCGTCTACTGAACCCCAGGGTGAGTGGGATTCCCCGTTCCTCTTGGCTACTTGCTGAGGTGTCCTTGGGCAAGACACAGAAACCCTGTAGTCGCACCGCGCCAGTCTGGCAGCTGTCCAACTGCAATTTCCCCAAGGGCATCAATAAAGTATACATTATTATTATTATTATTAACTTCAACATCAGTTAACTGGTAAACAAATGAACTTACCACTTAAATCTTAGCCACTCATATGATGCAGTGGGTTTTTGTTGTAATTCCACCAGCATGCAGGGAGGCAGGCATCAGCAGTGAAAAACACTGGACAACAATTGTGCAAACAAAGCGATTTGGCTACAATTGGTCATTCTGTTCTTGTGATGCAAACGACCTATGAGGTCAAATTTTGGAGGAAGATAGTCCTTGAATGCTGTGCAGTCAATATATGTATATGTCGTTCAATTTTGTATTTGTATTTATTGAATGAATAAAAAGAGTATAGATTGAAAAGTACAGTTGCTCCACGGTGACTGATGGTTGTGCTTATTTTTCAGCTTTAGAACAGAACTGTTTGGTTGTATTGTTTGTACCACTTCACTCACTTTGGCCAGGGAAGCTAGGGACTTTACTTTTTTAATGGATATCCTTTTAAAGCCAAAAGTACCTCAATTTCATCAAGTGGAAGAAAAATAATGTTACTGTTGAGCCGGTCACATTCAATTGCCATGTATCTAGTAATAATGAATGTCACGTTGATTTTAAAATGTTGTATGTCATAACATAAGATTTGTTTTATTTCAAAAAACACGAAAGGCAACCCTAGAGCAAAAGGTGCGCTTTAGTGTGTGCTGTTCACATACTTTGATTATAAGGATGATGATGTGACTGCAAATACAGCTGTCATTTTCTGTGGATAGCTGTCTGGCTCTTGGTGTGCGTGTGACAGCTCATGAGGGATCATTAACATTCCAGGTAAACCACAGACCAACAACCTACTTCTTAAATGAGGTTGACAGAAGGTCTTTAAATTCTGTACAACCTTTGCGCAAACAAATCAATTGTTTACCAGAGTGCTAATTAATTCATCAGTCTTAATTAGGAGAGAGGTACAGAAGTGGAAAAATAATCAGTGGACCTGCAGCATGTGTACCTGGACGTAATGTGCTTTGATCATCAGTCACTGCACGCATTCACAAACACACACACACACACACACACACACACACACACACAGTCAAAACAGACTGGCAGAAGAGCACTCGTGGGTTAATTATGTTAAAGTTAATATACAAAAACACCCACTGCAAAGGTCAGAGGAGACATAGTGATGGAAATACATGAAAGAGCAAACACTGCAATGGGATAATAACTTTAAAAAATGTATGCTCTCAGCATCCATCATTTCTCATGTCTCTCTATCTATCTATCTATCTATCTATCTATCTATCTATCTATCTATCTATCTATCTATCTATCTATCTGTCTATCTATCACTTAAGACACACACAAACACACCAACAGACCAGCCCAGTTGCTCCTCCCAGTTGTTATTCTACTAATGGCTGCATTTTATAACTGCATTCACTCAAAACAGAGCCAGAAGAGAATTTTAGAGGTCCTTTTTTTTCCCACAAACTGACTTCCCCATCAGCAGCTAAGCAAGACGATGATTTAGAACTGGAGAAAGCAGTATTTGCCAATATTTTTTTGCATTATCTATTGCATGTCTTTAAAAAGGTTTATAAATCAGCGCAGAGGCAAAATGAGTAGAGTTGATAATGCCAAACCTGACAGCAACTGTGTTAGTCCTGGTTCCGTCAAAGATCAGGTCGAGGACTGAATTAGATGGCAAACAAATGAAGGCAGGGAACATAAACAACAACAAAAGGGAGACCACATGGCAGATGGAACAGTACAGAATGAGAGTGAGAGATGAGTGATAGCAGCAAGACAGGAAGAAGTGAAGGGTGAGCTCAGCTTAAATAGTGCAGTCTGATAAAACAGAATGGGTTCCAGCGTTAGATTAGACGAGTCTAGTGAAAGGAGGGAAACATGAACAAAGAAACTGGAGGCAGGAGAGGGTGTGTGTGGATAGTGTGTCTTTATGTAAAAGTAGTAGTGTAATGTAAAAGGGCAGAGGGCAAAGTGGGATAAAAACTTAAACATGAAACACCTCTAGAAAATAAATCTGGAAAAAGGGTTGTGATAGACAAGGTTAAAGGCCTCCAGTAATCCACAATGCCTACAGTCTGATGGGTGTAGAGGTATGTGTGATTATTCTATAACAGTGTGGCATTTTAGATTCTGATTTAAATACATTTATTGGTTAGAGTGTATTTAATTCACATGTATATACAGTGGCATGTCAAGACCATTCTCCTAAACACAGTTGCCATGAGGACTTGACTGTGCATTAGGGCATGAGCAGATGCCAATAAAGCCTTCATGACAATTCCTACAGCCACCATAACCCAGACAAATGCACTGATGTTTGCTATAGCCACTGTCATCCTGGAGATGCTTGGCTACACAATCAAGAGGAAGACTAGTACATACTGCGTAAAGGTAACAAGTATTCAACAATTGTGGTATATACCAAGGTGATGCACTCCTTTTTATCCACTGTTGGTCTGCTTGAACTTCTACAGAGTCAGATAATCACAAGACGTGGGTACAGATACAAGTTTGAGAGTGAAGTTAGCAAAGGACACCAACTTGATACCTCTGAGTTGCATGGAAACAATAATGAGGAGGCATCTCATTATATAGTCAACAATAATATGCTAAAAAACCCAGAATAAGCATTATATTCTAGATTTTTCAAATTCTGCCTCCTTTTTTTAATGGCAGCTAAAAGATGTACGATGTAGTCACCTGGAATTGTTTCCAATTCAAAGACTTTCTTGTCAACATTTAACCTGCCTTGTTATTGAGCTAAACCATCATCTTCTGTGATGATGCTGGCTTGATGCTTACTTTTTCACACCATATGTACAATTCAACCTCAGTTGCATCAGTCCACATTTTTTTTTTCCAGTAGCACCGTGTCATGGGGTCTTGGGTAAATGACATGTGTGCTGCAATGTTATTTTGGGAGGGAACACACAACACTAAGTATGGCATAAAAAGGAAACCCTGAACCAAAATGAAAACATCATGTGAAACACAGTGGAGGCTGCATCATTATTTTGGGCTCCATTGCTGCATCTGGACCTGGACACTTTGTCATTGTTGAGGGGAAAATGTTGAGGGAATTCCCAAGTTTATCAAGGATAATGTCAGGGTGTCTGTCCACAAGCTGAAGACCAGAAGAAGCTGAGTGATGCAGCGTGACAGTGACTCTAAATATTGAGGTAAATAAACCTGTTGGAGCAGGTCGCTGTCTTGGGGTTATTGCTGGTAGGTAAAGTGCTGTTTTACTTACTTTTTTCCACTATCACTATCACTGTGTGTGTTTAATAAAGACATTAAAGATCATGACTATTGGAGTTTTATCAGTTTGAATGTTGATATTTGTGATTTTGGTAACCAATTTATGCAGTGACTCATGAATTGAAAGTAGCTCACCCACTTTAAATACTGTTTTATTCTCAAAAAGGACTGAAAGTGACCTAAAATTTATAACTTTAGGTTAATTATTAAGAGTCCAGTGCTCTCAATTGAAATATACAGTTACTACAGATACTGTGGGGAAACAACTTGCCCACTTTTTGACAGCATTGTAGTCAGTTGACAGAGACTATTGAAAGCAGGATTACTACACAGCAACACATCATCAGTAGGGTAAAACTAACCTGTCTCACATGGAACAGTCAGGAGAAGAACACAAAAATCAGACAAGCACCGCATGCTATAAAAAACGAGGATGTGGAGTAATAATTGTGGATTTGTGATTAACAACTGACTGAGTAAAGGTCTATTACCACAGGAAGCAGTGGGCTTTAATCCAGTCAAAGGCTGAAAAACCAATCAAGTCCAAACATACTACAGTACCTGGCTCTGACTGAATACTAATGCACTACCTTATCATTCATCTCACCTCCTCAGGCAAAAGCAAAACTTTCATCCATTTGCACTTTCACCTTTATTACTGCACATAGGTAGATTTTATTACTCTACTGAAGTGTCTGTCTGAGCAGTGTCCTCTTGCTATCCAGTCACCACATTCTAGATGAAAGAGACATGAGTTGATGAAAATTTTGCTTAACTTGAGAAACAGTATGTCTGCGCAGTCAAATCATCAATGTTAAGCAGCAGTAGAGAGTAGTATGACAAGGCTTTGCAGGATTTTTTTACCCTTCATTTAGTCTTTTGGGATACATACTATACGTTCAACTTAGACTGTAAATGATTGGTTGTTTGGACTGTATGACTCCTCTGAAGTAGACCTTAGGATACTACTACAGGCTGAAGCCATTGTCTTCATTTTATTTACAGTTCATTAATATACAATTACTATGTAATTATTTTTAACTTACCAGCAAGAAAATATATTTTTAAAATAATAAAGGTGACAACAGAAGTAGTTAATATTAATATATTAACTAGTCTTGTCATTCATAGATTTTGTAAAAACAAAAATAAAAAAGGTCCACATCTGATATATGGGTCATGGCATAATGTCATTGTTTCAAGGGGAAAACACTAGTAATTACAATATGTTGTGGTGAATTAAATTGGTGTTTAAATATTATACAGAATTTAGGTAAGGTTAGCACTAGTACATCAGATTCTATCAAGTGCAGCCACTTGATAAAATAATAACACAAAAGAATTCAGATCTTTTATGTCTTTATTGAGGACAACCATAAAAACCTCATAGTGCTAGTGGAAAAGCTACATAACCTTCAAAAAGATAAATGGAGTCAAGCATTAGCATACCTGGAAGAAAGTTATTTCAAGGGTGTTGGGGGGTCAAGTTATTGATTCCAAGGGTTAACATACTTTTTCCACTGTCACTACGTGACTATGTTTTTATGATTGTTCACCAAATAAGACATAAAAGATAAGAAATATTTTGTATTGTTTTTTTGTTTTTTATAATTTGTGTTATTTTTCATTTGAAGGAGAATAACGTTAAGACAAGAGTATGGAACTGTTCTTGCATGTGGCTCACTAAGTGAGCTTCTCAGTAGTATCAGGATTCAAGGTCTTTCACATGAACTCAGTTCCTCTGAACCCACGGACGTCCACTTCTCAACCTCCTGCCTAATGTCTGCTAATGGACCTGAAAATTACAGTATCTGTTGGAACAAAGGACCACATTTTGTACATGCTACTGGCCACTGATTACATAGCAGAACAAACCAGTCCTCATTTGCCTCATAGCTATTGAGACTAGTTAATTTGTACTGCAAGCCATGCACTTTTCCTCTCTCTTTCGTTCTGTCTGCTAACATGCCACACACTGTAAATCCACACTTCAACACTGGGATCACAGTGTTAAGAGAGAGTTAGGATAGGAAGATTTGGTTAGAGACCAAGTTGGAAAGTCAAGACTCCTGCCTCGGGCTCATCATCCTTTGTCTGCTCACTCTCATTTCAGCCCCTCCTGCGGATATTCGCCTGCTGCTCTCCTCTCCCCCTCTGTCTTGCGCAAACATATACAGTAAACACATTTCTGTGTAATCTCACCGACCTATGAGTATGTTGTGTTTGTTATTATTGTATAGTTATTGCCTATAGGATTAATGTTTTGTGTGTGTAACAAACACTGTTATATTTTTATCATGTTGTGTTGAGTTATCCTGTGCCAATGAATTGCTCCAGTTGTTTGCACGACACTGTGTTGTATTATGTAATCCCAATTCCAAAAACCTTGGGATGCTGAGTAAAATCTACATGAAGACAGAATGCATTGATTTATAATTATCATAAACCCATATTGGATTCACAATAGCATTTCAAATTTTTAAACTGAGGAAATTGATCTATTTAAGAACAAATGGGAAACATATACTGCTGTAAAAGCTGGCTATGTCTTTAAGCATTGATGGTGCCTTTGCATATGTGCAAGCTGCCCATACCATAGGTACTAATGCACTGCAGTACCATAAAAGATAGAGGCTAGAGGAGACAATCTGACGCTCTTAGATGACCTGTTGCAAGTTAACCTCATTAGTTGCCAAATGGTCAATACTTAGAATACTAGCAAAAGCAATACTTACTTTTTCAGTCTTTCTTTCTTATTGACCCATCACTTTAGCAGACTGATGAAGCTAGCAATGTTATGTATGTCTAAAAAGAGCTGTAGCTGTGTTCCATGATAGGGAACATTTCGGTGCTCCTGTGGGTTGTATGAGATCAATAAATGACCCATGAGCATTTAGGTTGGACAACTTGTTGCAACTATGGGTTTTTGTTGCTGTATTTGTGCCCATTTTGCATCTTCACAATATTCTGTCACGTCCAGCGTTCCCACGTCTCCTTCATCACAAACAAAAGATGTTGTGCTTCCTGAATTATTGCTGTGTGTTTGTGTGGCTATTTGTGTATGAGAAAGAGAAAGATAGCAGCCATTGAGGGTGAAAATGTCTGCCCAGCATGAGATGATTTTAGCTCTCTCCGGCAGACTCCATTTCAACTGCGAAGTTCAGATGAGCTGCAATAAAAAACTCTGCAGTGGCTCATCAGGTGCAGCCGTACAGACAGGAAGCAGCGCTGAGAAGACCTTATTGTATGTCCAAAAAAAGCATTCTGAAACATTAATGATTCCTGCACCAATAGGAGTGCTTTTGTCTTTGTTGGCCAGAGCACTTGCAGAGAGATGCCCTATTTTGACATGAACTTCACACCTGGGTGCAGTCAAGAGGTCAGCAGTCACTTTACCTGCTGCAGTAGAGCCTATAAAACCGAGCAGAGGAAAGAAAACACCTAGGAAAGATGGGAAATGATGGAGAACAGGTATGAATCCAACAGTCACGGCACTTGAAGGTATAATCGAATGGTTTTACAGCTGTTTTTTGGTCCACTCACTGAACCACTTTGCAGGATGTCAAAAAGTTTCTCCTTTCATTCCCTACAGGGGGTTTGATCAGTACATGTCAGGCTTCTGTTTGCTTTTATTACGGCTGCCTGTTGGAGTCAGGGGCAAAGTGGAATTAGTCTCTTAAAGTGGGAAGAAATACACACGTGAATAATAAGTAGAAATCTCTATGAATATATAATTAAAAAGTTTTAATCTGGGTTTTATGACATGTCATCACTTCATCTGTCATTCTCTCATTGCCTCTGTTTGACTTTGTTTCAATTTAAAAGGATGCTTAAGGTAGAGGAAACATGAATACATTTTATTGTTATGTTTGTGAGTAGACTTTTTAGGCTTTTTACTTTTATTTTTGACCTGTAACCCCAAGATTTAGACAGCAGTTTGATCGATTCAGGTTCAACATGCTTTAACTCTGACCACTACTTACTCTGTGTTTGATGTCAGACTTTTGTTAGAGAACTATTCAAGGACTTGGAGTTGCAAATGCTTTAGAGGATATAAGAACATATAGGTACAAGATATTCACAGAGAGACTTGAATACTTGAATTTCTTAAAACAGCTTCTTGTCTGGGTGTCATGCTGATTGAGGTGTATAGGAATCACTCATTTTCCCCTGGTTGTGTCAAGTCAAACAGTCAAATGAGGTACAATAAAAACAAGAGGGGTTGAGTACACTGATCAACCACAACATTAACACCACTTACACGGTTTTAATGTTTTGACTGAATCCTGTGCTTGGGGACATGGATCACTGTCTAGAACTCCACTGACATCCTTTTATTCATACTATTTCGTTAACATTTTTGGCATATACTAATGCAGTATGTAACTAATCTGCTGGGAAAGCAGTTACAGTATCTCAGGCTGGGTTCAACACCATGATGTGCATTTGTAACTAATGCATCAGCCTGTGTAAACATTACAACAGTATTATTATTTAAAGTGCTGTAATATGGCCACTGTTGAATATTCTAAACTGATCTGTGACATTTTATTCACCAATTGTTTTTCAGATTTCTCTAAATCCATCTTTTCTAACAACTTGGCTTCCCCTATATCCTCCAACAGCTGTTTACAGAAAACCATCACACTAGTCCATCTCAAAACAAATATTTCTTGTTCCCCCACAATAACAGGCCTCGAAAGAGAGGTCATCCTTAACTTATGACCAACTATAACTTAGATTTTCTATTTGCTTTCAGGACAGACAATTGCAAATACTCAACACAGGCTGCTGTAACTCAAATGCAAAGACTTTCGCAAAATGTAAAAAAAAAAAAAATGTATTGTTTTTTTCCTACTGTATGTCAGCAGTCACCTACATTAATCAGCCCAATCATAGCAGTATGAATTTCCACACCTCAACCCTCCTGCTCTCCTCCTCTCACTAGCTGTGATATGTGATAGGTAGAGGCAGTGATAGCTGCATGTTTGATGTTGTTTGTGAGGGATTCGCTGCAGGTAGTGGACGGGAATGTAAGGTGATGTGTTAGTGCTGTGCTTCTCCTGCAGAGCATATGAGAGAGCTGAAGCTGTCACAGCTGGAGATGGAGCCAATACATCCATATGTAATCTTTACTGGGGTCTACTTCATTGTGCAGTCACTGTGAGGGCCCAGGCTAGAACCAGATAAATCGTGAAATGATGCTAAAGCACAGAAATGTCCCCGCTGTATATAAAAATTAGTCTGGTGGGGACAGCTACGCAAATATTACAACATCAGAGCCTTCAGTTTGGGTTGTTAGACACACTGACCCTTTTAAAGCAGTGTAAACAGGCCTGGCATAATTAAGCAGAGAAATCCTTGTTGTGACATGCAGTTATCATCTGTATGCAAATAAATACAAAATGGGAGCATAATGTGGATGCCTTATTTTTGCTCTCCACTGAGAGTCTGAGAGATGCTGCCATTTGTTCACCTGTTCCCAATATTATTTGCAAGAAGTTTTCATGTAATTTCTCCTTGAGCATTAGAGTGACACTAATGAAGTACCAACCAGGCTGAGCCACAGATCACAGCTAACAAATCACAGGTAAAGGTTCCCTACGTGTCCTTAAAAGTATGAGTTTAAAAGAGTTGAAGATGACTTGGGATCAGTTCCCACATTGGCAAAGTGCCAGCTAAACTACTAATAATACTTCCTTGTGCTGTTGAGAGCCCATGTACTGGTCACCACACAGCAATGTTACAAATGTCAGGAGCTAAATGCCAACATCAGCACCCTAACAGAATTACAGTGACAACGCTGAAATGCAGCAATTCCCAACTGGCAGTCAGTGAGCCACAACCCGGAGCCCCGGTCAAGTGGGATGCATTCAGATCTCAGACATGTTTACTAAAAACAAGAAGAGAAACACGTGTTAGCTATAAAATTATGTTACATAATTATGTTTACAGAAGATAATAACATTTAGTGTTACAACAAGTTGTATCAGCCTATCAGCTGCTGTTCTGGTGCAATGTACTCAGGGTCAGTACAGAGTGTGGGTCATCTGTATTTTAAAAAATTTAAAACTCACATTATACTCCCCTCTGAAAACACTTTGTACACATCAAAAACATAACTTCACATTTTAGATCAAAATGTAGAGATAGGTGTACAGCACCATTTCCCCAGTTATAGAAAAAGACAAAGGACTAAAGGCTCTACTGTATATTTGACTTGACAGTCCATAAACATTTTGATTCAAGAGCCCCATACCATGTCCTCCTGAGCCATGTGTCCAGCACACATGGCTCAGTACTTTATGTTGTGTGTTTTTGTGTCACAGAGCTCAGGGAGCACAGTGAACTTTAATTTAGCATCAGGTAAAGCGTATTTATTATGTAACTTCCTGTGAGACGACATCAATGCCTGATTTAAAAAAAAAAAAGAAAGCGAGAGTGATTTTCATTTCCACTGAATCAAACACTTGTAGCCCAGTGAATGAACAGAATGAGCTACATATTCAGGAATCGGCTTCTGTCAGTTTATCAGCAGGCCAGAAACTAATAATGAGCTTATCTTACCCCAGGCAACCAAATGTGACACCCCATTCCACGACCAAAGAGCCTGACAGGCGTGACAGGGAGCGTGTGTGTCAGTGTGTGTGTGTGTGTGTGTAGTTACAGGGAGCCTGTTCTCTATCTAAAGCTGACCTTGACTTTGTCCTCCATTCTCCACCAGTCTGTCTGCTTTAAAAAAAATGCAATATGCTAATATTCACACATCCACTTGAGCAAAAAAAAAAAAATCTTTTCAATCTTTTTTGTTCTTGCCTCTACACTGGATCGTTCGGGGATGGCGGCAAAGCATCAAGAGGCATATATTCATTATCTGTCATCATATTCATTTCTATGCTAATGAGAAACCCGTTCCCGATGAAAATCTGTTCTCAGTCCCTCAAATAGAAGTAAGTGGCAATCACGTATTGTTTGTTTTCAAGGTTTGCCTTTAAATTAGAGAAGACGTTGGCAACACTGTGCTGAGCCAAGGCTATATTCCATAAATCATATTGTACCCCAAGCAGGGCAATGCAAATACTAACCTGTTTGATCTGCAGCTCCTGGTGCAGGCTGAGCCTCTCAGGCCTGTGACGTTCCAGTGATTAAACAATATTCAAGCCAAAAGGGGGAGAAAATGCTGGTTTCATAACAATTGATTGATGGGGACGCAATATCATTCTCAAAATGTTGTTTCTGTTTTTTTCACATTTTGAAAATGAATGATGAGCCTGTTGTGGGGGAAAACGTTAAGCCAGCCACTACCCACCCCACACCCGCCCCAGTCCATTTGATGTGTTGTCTGCTGAGAGGAATCAGACATAGCTCTGAGAAACATGTTTTGTTCACGGTGGACTGATTTGAATTTTGACAGCAGTAGCACAAGAAGAAATTAACATATTGGGAAAACAAGTTTGGTGGGTTCTTGCTAATCTGGGGCCCAGAGACTCAAGGTCAATCAACTGAGGAAATAATTCAATGAGTCAGATGCACTGATATAACAGACTGAACTAAAAAAGGAACCAGAAAACAGTTATGTTTCCCTATTAATGTGTGTGAGTGAAAGACACCATGTAATTTCCTTTTGGGAAATGTAGAATCCAGTGCATTTTGTTCTCGACCCATAATAATTCCACTATGCACCCTGACAGTTTCCTGTGCCTCAAGCATTCACTGTCTAACAGCAACTTTGAGACTGTATTAAATAGTGCTAATAATAATGAGTCTGGTCAGGCATTAAATAAACAGGTCAAGTCATGTCTGAAAGTGATTCAGATATAACCACAGTGAGGAGATCATGTTCAGGTTTGAAAAATGGACTCATGAAGGATTCAGCTCTGGAGATTCAGAAAAAAAAGAGCTTATTTTTCTCACATTTTTACTGGAATGTGTTTACAGCAAACAAGCTGGAATATTTTGTGTAATTGCTGATTATGAGGCTTGGTTTCTGTGCATAACTGAAAATACTGTACTGTGTATATACATGATTGTAAGGGGAAAACCATAACAGTAATATTCAGATAGCTTCACTTGACAATTGGGGGTGATTTCAGCACTTTGTTTTTTCACTATCTTAAACTACAAATTTCAATTTTCAGAAAAACAACAGCACTTCTGTAAATCAGTGACATCAAATGTTTTCTAAATGCAGATTAGTTTTCGTTGCCTTGTACCTCACTTGTAACGCAGTTTTGATAAAAACATCTGCCAAATGACTAAATGTAAAATGTAGATGTCCTAGGAGTAGTCCTACTTTTCAGTGAAAGTCATTGTAGGTGACATTGAAAAATTAATTCTTACTCTCAAATATTAAGTTGAGTTATCAGTATTTTCAGTCCTAAGTAGGGCTGAGCAATAAAACAATAGATATCTATTGCAGAATAAAATTTCCTTGATAGAACATTTAGACATGGTCAATATAACTTTGATAAGACCTATTCCATCCATTTTGACACAACAACCCAATTATAATGAGAATAGCACATGAGGGGCAGGAGCGAGACAAGAGAGACTTATGACAGAAAATGTTAACGGAAACTTGAGCAACAGCGTTACCAAAGTAAACATTCTGAAGGACACAGCCCAAGGCTTAAAAGACAAAGATAATGTTGAAGAGATTGTTCAGAGATATTTGATAGTGTGGAGATATTCTGGCAAATTAAAAGTCCAACCGAGAAGTGGCATGAACTGCAAACTGTGTCAAAGGCATGTTTCTACAGGTAAGACAGGTAATACCATTAATCTTTTCCCCATCTGAAGCAGTATCACCTAGAGCAAGCACAATGAGAGAGTTTACAGACCCAAGCAAGTGCTGGTGGTTCCTCTGAAACAACCGGTGTGATATCAGTACAACAACAGAGCTGGTAGTTTCCACTTTTCAGCATCATGTCTTACAACAAAAAAACCAAAAGAATTTAGGCGCCTCCACATCTCACAGGAGTAAAAGGGAAGCATTAAGCTTGATAGAAAGTGATTTAACTTATATCAAGATATATACCTCTATCTTCCAGTGCTAGCCCTAACTTTGAGTGGGATTTCTAGAAGACATTCTGAGATGCTTGAAAAATATGCACTTAGACTCAAGCTACCTGCTGCATTGCTATGGATGATTCAGCTGTCAAATTTGAAATTTGGAGAGTAAAAGCTTTGCAGGGTCCCTTAGACTCGACAATACGTCATTACGAGCATGAACACGCTTATGCATTGTTTCTGCTGCTCTAAGAGGAAACTACTATGTAGACATTCTGCATGTTCTTTTGGATTGTTCATTCATCACATTGAACAGTGGCACTGAAACTTGTATTCTTAATGTACAATATATCTATAATATTGTTGTAAGGTTTTGACCACAACCAGGCTTAAAGAGGGCACAACAGGCTACAACTGGTTAATACAAGTTTTACTTTAAGAAGCTCAATTGTGGTGAGGGGCAGGGAAGAGAAGGTCTGGACAGGTGGACACAAGTTCTAAAAGCAGAACCAACTTAACTTGCAAACTGGGATTCACTGTGGTTAATGGGGTTGGAACTAGAAAGTGGACGGTAAGTGGTGGCAGAGGAACGAGCAGTGGCTGTTGGGAAGCAAAGTCCTGGGGTGCTAATTGGAGAGTGGTGGCGGCAGGTGAGTTCTGTGGACAGCAGATTTGTTGATACATGATTGGTAAGTATGAAGAGTGAACTGTGAACAGTGGGGACTGAGAGAGATCCACAACAAGCAACAATATCTAGAAACAGAGGCCAAGTGTGAAATCATGTCAAAATTCATAGTCAAACAATCAGAGAAAGCCTGACAGAATCCACAATCCAGCAAAGGGGTAGTCCAAAAGGCAGAGTAACAAACAACAGGTTAAGGCAGGAAATTTGTGGTCAACAGGCAGGTCCAGTAGGCAAGAGGTAAACAGATTCTAAGCCAACAGGGTACAGATGGCTTCGAAAGAAGTGGCACAATCTGGCGGATGTGAAAGGACAGCAGACATGCTAATAAAGGGAAGGGCTAGGCACAGGTGAAACAGATGATGTGATCAGTGGTAGGAGAGCGAAGAGAGGCACAGATAGAGAGCAGTAATTAAACCATATCATGGCAGGAAGTGAGACTAGAGACAGTGACAGATGTTCCTGATAATGTCATTCTGTGTGTCCACAATGTAAATCTACTTCTTTATAATCTAATCTGTTGCTCTGTTGCGTACATTATGTGTCTTCCACCTAGATCTTAAGTCTGCCTTTTGGAGTAGCAAAGTCAGAGCCAAGACCTCAACACAATAGAAAAGCTATGGAGTGACTTGAAGAGAGCCACACACGAGACGTCCAAAGAACATGACAGAGGTGCATTTTTTTTCTTCAAAATCTGATATTTTTCTTAGTTTCAACATGTATTTCATTCATAGTACGCATTAACAACAAATACAGTCTTCACAGCTAAAACTCAAGGCTAAAACTGAGAGTAGTCATTTAAAGTTATTTATTGTTGGAACAGTCTATGGGATGAGATCGCTTTCCATAATCACGAGCATAGTTTTTCAATTTGAGAGCATACTCTAGTGATGTTCAGATTTTGTTATGCCTTCTTTAAAAAAACCTTCCTTCACATTCAAAATTTCTCTGCTCAAACTCAGGTTTGCTCTGCTCATGTTCAAATCTGTATTTGTGCTCTCAGATTTCTGCTCTCAAAACATTTGCTCTCACAATGTTTCTCTCACTCTTGGATTTCTGTGATAACCAACTGAGTGACGACCCTAACAAACATCACGAGCCAATAGAATTCAACCACATAAGAGGCCGTCTGTAGAAAACCAGCGTGTATGTCTAAACAAGTATTGGTCTTTGGTAAGTTAGCTTGTATTGATTTAAAAAAATACTGTTACTATTGTTTCAGCTGGCACAAATGTTAACAGTAAATGATGCTGTCACAGCCTGCACACACATAAGGTCTGTGTGTTTTTTTTTAATATTACTATTGATAACAACAGTTGTTGTTTTTTTTATTTTTACATAACACGAAATTAATATTATATAATAGTTTAATTATGCTTGCAGTTTATTAGGGAACAGTTCCACATACCTAAAACTAATGATGAATTATATTGCTATACTAGATCCAGATACAGGTAAAACTTTACATAGGCCAATTTATTGTGGGGCTGTTTAGGCTGCACCTTGGTGTACATGGCAAGTACTGCAACAAATAGACTGCCAACAGAGTGTAGTTCTTAATATATACAATAATGGACACATACTATAACTAAGGGCACCCATAGGTGGGATCTGCTGTATTAAAAGCACAACTGTTGTAATTCCAAATTTTAGTAGTACTTATTTTATTAATACAGACTTGGGAGCAACAACAGTTGTCGTCTGGGTGCCTGTGGCTCAATAGGTAGAGCAGTTGTCTGCCAGTCATAGGATCGGTGGTTTGATTCCCAGTTCCTTCTGTCACATGCCAAAGTGTCCTTGGGGAAGTGCAGTGCTTTGAGTGCCAATTAGGTAGAAAAGCACTATATAATGTAAATTTTGCTTTATCATCATATCGCTAACATACACATCTTCGATGACTTTCATGAAAAAATCAAGAAGTTTTGTATGTATTTGAAGGGCTTGTCAAAACTATTGTATGGCCTGTGTAGGAACTGCATCTATTTTCATACCATTGACCCACAAGGGTATTTGGAAAGGCTAGACCTGAAAACAGCAGCACTCTGAGGATTGAAAATCTGGGATCATATTGGAACACACATTCTCCATGAAGCAAGGCTGTGATATGAACTTGTAATGGTTTGTCAGGCCCTCACCTATAGGTGCAAAAGAAAATATACAGTTATACATTATAAACAATAGCACTAAAATTAAAAGAACAAACAAAGTCAGTAAGATGCATTTTGAACTTTAACTACATTGAAACAAACCAAAATCTGAACTATACACACAGAAGCCCAGGTTGTCTCAAAAAAATTTAGCCTTTACAAATCTGCTAAATCTGTTAGCGTCCTCGTTCTGACCTTCCCCCATGGAGTGATTGGTCAGTTCCAGGTTGAATTCTGTTGGCTGGTGATTTTTGACATGGTTGTCACAGTTGGTTCTCTCAGAAATCCAAGAGTGAGCACAACATTGTGAGAGCAAATGTTTTGAGAGTGAGGAGAAAGGTGCACAGGAATCTGAGAGTAAAGATTTGAACATGAGCAGAGCAAATCTGAGCACAAGCATTTTGAATGCGAAGGAAGGGTTACAAAAGAAAGCATAACAAAATCTGAAAATGAAAGATCATCCCTTATCAGTCTCACAGGACACACCTGGGTAACAAGGTGTCATGTCACAGTCACAGGTTCCAATACCTTTGATTACTGTGTAGCTTTCGCTGTATGCTTTGGGTCATTGTCTTGCTGGAAAACAAATCTTTCCCCAAGCCATAGTTGTCTTGCTGAATAAGAATAAGATTGTCCTCCAGGAATGTCCTATATTTTGCCGCATTCATCTTACCCTCTACCTTAACAAGCCTTTCAGAGCTGGCTGCTGAGAAGCATTCCCACAGCATGATGCTGCCACCCACGTGTTTCATAGTGGGGGTGGTGTGTTTGTGGTGATGTTGAGTGTTTGGTGCACACCAAACATAACGTCTTGTCTGATGGACAAAAAGCACCATTTTGGTCTCTTCAGACCCAAGAACCCTCTTCCCCTTGACTTGGAGTCTTTCACATGCCTATTTGTGAACTCAAGTAGTGATTTAACATGAGTTTTCTTCAACAATGACTTTCTTTTTGCCACTCTCTTATAAAGCTTTGACTGGTGAAGAACCCGGGCAACAGTTGTGGTACGTACAGGTTTTCCTATCTCAGTTGCTTAGACATGTGCCGTATTCCTATAATTTCTTGATGATGGATTTTACTGACATCTGGGGGATGTTCAGTACCTTTTTTTGTATCCATCCCCTGACTTATGCTTTTCAATGACCTGTTCTCTGGGTTGCTGGGAGTGTTCTTTTGTCTTCATGGTGTAATGGTAGTCAGGAATACCAAATAACCAGTGACTGGACCTTGCAGACACAAGTGTCTTTATACTGCAATCACCTAAAACACATTCACTGCACTCAGGTGATCCCCATGTCACAAATTGTGGGACTACTAGCACCAAATATCTACCCCTCTGTTGGATTAGGTCATTTTTTGGTGGCTGTGGCTCAATAGGTAGAGCAGTCTTCTGCCAATCATAGGATCGGTGGTTTGGTTCCTAGCCATCATGTCACATCCCAAAGTGTCCTTGGGCAAGATGCTGAACCCCAAGTTGCCCCTGGTGAGTCTGATCAGCTGCATAGCAGCTCTGCCATCATTGTGTGAGTGTGTGTTTGAATGGGTGAATGAGATGCAGTGTAAAGCACCTTGAGTACCAGTTAGGGAGAAAAGCGCTGATCGCAGATCATTTACTATTTATTTTTAAGGGGGTGAATATTAATGCAAACACTGATTTTACTTTAAATATTTTTATTTAATTTACAGTACTTTGTAGAAACCTATTTTCATATTGACATTAATGAGGTCAAAGTCTTGCCATGATTGATTTATAATGTCAATAAAAGGAGGGGGTGAATACTTTTTATAGGCACTGTAGGTCTAATTAAATGAAAGAAATCTGAAATTCTGAAAACCTTCATGTTATATTCACATTCCAATCTTAAACTCAAATGTCTTAAGTATACAAAGAACAAATTGGCTTTGCCAGTTTAAGTATTATTATTATTATTATTATTATTATTATTATTGTTTTTGTTGTTGTTGTTAATGTGCATATTACTATTAGTAGTAGTGGTAGTAATCTTATTATAATAGGTTATTATATTATTACTGCTAGGTATTAAATTATGTTAAATTTCCCAGCAGTACAGTATATAAACTAACTGCACACTTTTACAAATATACCTATTTGCACTACACAAGAAAGGAAATAACTTGCACAAGTACAACATAGAATAATTTTTTTATTTTAACAACACATTTACATGTTATTTCAAGACAAACTAAGTGACCCATGGAAAATATTGTTAAACAAGGATATGCTGTATAGCTAGATTCTTTTCAGTTTAAATTAAAACAAATGTCAGTCATCTTTTGACTTGTGTAACAGAACTTCAGCTCTCATTTCAGTTGTCTGTTCAAAGAGTCAATCAATTTGTCAGTGACAGCAGAATCCTGACAAGCCTTATAAGCTTACAATTGTTCTTTGGAACAGGTATAATTAGTCTGAATAGTCACACATAAACAAAATCCGTTTGAATATCTGTGTAGAATAGGTATTACACCTGAGGCCATGTGACTTTAACATTGCTGTTGTTGAATAGAGATCCAGCTCTGACGGTGACTGGCTGAAGACACATTCACAGCACTGCCACAGGCTCACTCACTTGGTGTAATTATTTCTATACCACTTGGCCCCAAATTGAAAGACTGAATATAGGCCTATATTTCCTGTGAATGCTATAGTTTAAGAGGCTTTTTATGTGAGTAATAAAGCAAGGGCCACCACCCTCTGTCACTAAGGAGCAAATCATTTCCCAGGGAAGGGAAAACATCTGTTCCCAATTGAAGAGCCTGCCTGACGAGAAATAGTGGCTTTTCACATGATAATTGAGGATAGAAAAGGTTGAAATCGGGTCCATAGTGTAGAGAAACTGGATAATGATGCTTCAGATATGCAAAGACAAGCGGAAAAAGACTCCGCATGCGCTCAGTAAAGCACTGCTTCCCTATACTGTGCTATTCACCCTGCTCTGAGTCATCAGTCTGGACCACATGTGGAACCATTTTATGCAAATTGCTTGAATTACCTGTGTGACAATAACAATGATACTAACAGACAAGCAGAGAGTTCCAAAGGGGCAGGGGCTCAAAGAGGCACCAAAGGGTTCACCTCTCTATTAAAGTGTAAGGTTATCTTAACAACATGTACCAACAAGTCCTGTGTTGATCAGTTGCCCAGTTTTTGAGCGAATCATCTGTAAGTATGAATTACAAAGTGATGAAAAACTGCCCATTAGTTTAGAATTACTGTTACCTTCAGTGATTTAGTCAAAAATCTGGATTAAATGAAGACTGTGAATGTTTTTTACCTAAAATTACTGGATTAAATTGGGATTAAACTTAAATTACCTCACATAGTTCCTGCCTGATTATGACTGGTTAGAGTTTTGGTGACAGATGACAGAAAAGCAGTATAATTAAGTGAGTATAAAGGCACTCTTTTCTGATCCAGTGTGTCTGATCAGTAACACTATTCAGGAGAGGTTCATGTGGAGAAAAGAACGGGATTTTCACACAAGATAATGTTATGAATGTTAAAATCAGAATGAGGAACCAGTGTTTGTAACAGCAGCAAACAATGAGACATTTGTTTTTTAAATGGTAATCATAACTGTGTGAGGATGGTTCTGTGCTTTTAAATTTAACACATGCTGTCATTGCAATGGGTAATTTCTCTCTCCACGTGGAGCTACCTTTAAAAACATAATCATTCATAATTAACCACTACTAACAGCCTCTCTAGGATTAACTGAAAGAAATGGTTATTAAAAGTGGCATGTGGTTAATAAATATATAATGTAGGGTGTGTGTCACGTGAGAAGTCATAAGGACATCGAAAAGGTTCTCAGAACAATGAATAGAAATGAAATGTGTCCACAGAAAGACATGAACACAGTCAGGTCTGATGTCTAAAATAACCTATGTACCATTTGTATCAGGGTAAAGATCTGGGCAAAGTGCTATGTTGAGAAAGTGGCAGTAGCCAGTGGCCAAACCTGCTGAAGCTCATATCAAGTTTTATTCTGTAGACTTTTCCTTTACTATAATTCTCTAGTACTCGCAGAGATGCTTTGTGTGGAATTAATGCATGATTTATTGTGCTCCTCGTGGCTTGTTTATGGAGGTCCCTTTTGATAAAGTGTCTCAGTTGTTGTGGAAATCGACTATGTCTTGTTGGCTTGTTGAATGTGATCAATTGTCTTGGTCCTAGACACTGCAAAATATTGGCTAAGTGTTCAGTGGACCTGGCTGACATGTGTAGGGCCCTGGGACCAAGCTCTTCTTTGCAATGTACAGTTGCATTTTTCTCTCAAGCTGCTGCTTTGATCAGTTGTCCCACCTATCTATCCCCACACAGCCATGTGTTGTGGTCCGGAGAGCTTTACTGCTCTAAATTTCACCTAATACACTAATAATGATACTTAGCTTTGAAATCTTACCAAAAGATAGAAGAGTTAAAGGAATTAAACTTTGTGTCACATTTATTGATGATTGAAGATGTTACCTTGACACTTGCATTATGCAACATTGCTTTCTCTACTCGAAAAGCCTACTCTTGACTCAGGGGTTTTAGCAAATTGTAATATCCAATCAACCTTTTATCTATAAAATCCTTGAAAATGTAGTACATCGTAGTACAGACACGTCATCAGTAAAGGGTCACTAACAATCTTCTCTCAGCGTCAGACAACAGACTTCTCTCTATACTCGTCTTGTTAGAGCTTAGTGCTGCATTCAACACTAGATCACAACATTTTATTACACAGACTGGAACATGTCATTGGGGTTAAAGAAACAGCACTAGGCTGGTTTAAAACTCATCTATCAGATGGATTCCAGTAGACCGATTCTTTTCACTTATATATGTCCCCCTTAGGCAATATACCCAGCTATATTTATCTATGAAACCTGAAGAAAATAATCAATTAATCAAACTTTTTTGTCCTTTTTTATAAAGCTTATAGTTAGAGATGGATCAGGTGACTCTCGACCATCTCTATGCTGCTATAGGTTAGTCTGCTTTGTGTTTGTCCTTCTATATGTGGCCAGTGCACGTGACAGCCTTGCTTCACTCAGAATGTTTCAAAGTATTTCAGAACTTCATAGAAACTGGTCAGAATCTGCTAGTCATAGGGTGTAGTTCCTCCCCTACCACAGAAATAAAATAGATGCACCTAAGACACTGTGACTGTGAGTTATGTGAGGCTGAAAAACTTCAAACTAATTTTAAGGAATACCTGAATGTGACCCAGCTGTAGACACTGCATTTGCACAGTTGATGTGCACTTCCCACAAGAGGTGTGGGCGTGGGTTTTTCCATGTTTGCTCTCAAAGATATCAAGTATGGTTCAGTTAAAGATCTGAGGCATCCTTCTATTCTGCCAGATGACCTTGATACATCAGGTCATTAAGGTGTTTTTCACTCTACTGGTGGTGAAAGGTCTTCCTCAAAACTTTCATTAAAACTTAATCCAAGAATTACTATGGCACAAGGGAGACATCAATATGTTGCACAGCAGTCCTTTGACTTTGAACTCAGTAATGACATCTTTTTGGCATTTTTTAAAAAGGTAGAACAGTTACATTTATAGTCAATTCGTATAAAAACCCACAGCATGCCTCCTTATTTCTCCATAGTCTGCAACCTTCTCGTGTCTTTCAATCAGTCTACTTCCCTATGCTGCCTAAATGAACCAAAGTCAACTTTTCCACATGATCTAGTGTAGAATCGTCACTTGAGCTTGTGTTCAGAAGAGATGACCAAACCGTGATGATGACCGTTTATATTATAAGCTACTTACCATAAACTTTGCTGGTATCAGTCACACTACAGGTAAAGAAATCTAATAAATGATACATATAAATGATAGATATCATGTCGGCATGAACGTTTTGCAGTGCCAGGCACCCACTTGCTACACAGGGCCAAAGGCAAAGACACCAGCATGTGGCCAGACAGGAGGCACACATGACCTTGAGTCGCAAACACTTGCTGTTGCAGACAAATTGTATAATTATTGAACTAGCAATAGAAAACATGAATATGTTTTATTAAACCATACATTTAATTAATCTGTGTGAGTGTGCTGTCTAAACCACAAACCATAAGCGAATGTGTGGCTTCTTACTCAACCCAGCTCTGGTGAAGTCGGTGGGGGTGTTCCAGCCCCTCTTGTGGCCCAGTGTTTGTCTTTCCTTCCTTCAGAAAACTAAAAATGGCATCTCAGATGAATGGTCTCTAGTGTTTTTGTTGGCCAAACAGAATATACTGCTTTCCATCTCCAAATTCACAACCAGTAGACAAAATATCAACACATGGCAGCATGTTCCTGTCACCCCAGTCACCAGAAATATCCAGACACCTGTCAGCCATGATAGACTTGACAAAGTCAGGAAGCCTTCTAAAGAGAAGGTGTTGGCTGCCCTTGTTGTTGATGTTGTACTTGGCCTTATCTTTGCTGTGAAAGTTAAACTGTCTTCAGACATATGCCAAAATGTAATGACATGGTTCTGTGGTGGCTCTGAAGTCCATCAAAAAGCAAACATTTTCCATTGTATGTACAGCATGAAACACACACACACACTAAGTGTTCATGGTGTACAACCTCAGGTGCGTGATCACCTCAGGCCCAATGGCAGCCAAAGCCTTTCGAGCTTTGTCTGACAGCTATTTTGATGTTTGATGAAGCATTTCTTGACCATTTTGTGATTGCCCAGTGTGTGATTGCCTGCCTCTGTCTTTCCAGGGCAGTACTAAAGTGTGAATTATGCACATCCGCTCTTTCATCCCTGCTTTAATCTAAGGTATCACCCCAAAGCCTCCGTACTCCAAGCTGGGACACTGTCATAACTGCCCCCATAAATGGACAGTAAATCTGAGGCAGTGTAAAACATAACCTTATGAGAGGCAATCATTTGGAAGTGCTCACTGCCTCGTAGCCTCAACATCCCCTCTATCTTTCTCTGTCTCTCTGTTCCTCTCTATCTCTCTCTTCATCCCTCCTTTGTTTTCTCTCTTCCTTCCGCTCTCTTACTTCCCTACTGCATGAGTTCTCACCAAGAGTACTGCAGGCATTCTGCAGAATCTGAGCTATACCTACAGGCTTGACTAGAAAGGTCAACAAGCTGCTTAAAATGAAGAATAGCGCAGGAGTATCTTCTTTCTCTCTCCTCTCTAGCTGTGTGTGTGCGTGTTTTATCCTCTTTGTATTTTTCCAGTCTTTCCAGGTGCTGTGCTTTTTCTGCAACATGCATAGTGCTGCTGATTTCTTTTTCACTTATCACTCTATTTGTCTTTTATGTCTCTTCTCTATCTGTATCTCTTTACACACCCATTCCTAAACCCTTCTTTTTATCCCCCCACACCATCTCTTTGTCTTTTGCTCCTTTTTCTTCTCTCTCTGCTAGATATATAGGTGTTCTTACTACCTGAGACAAACTGAGTATATTGACTCCATGAATCCACCTCCCAGTGACCATTCTTCTTCTTTCCTGCTTTGTTCTCTTATGCTGCACATAGCTTTTTTTTTTTTACTCACTCTTTTTTTTCTTGCTTTGCTTCCCCCTCCCTTCTGCTCAGAAAGGCTAGAAGTAGTTTAACATACCATATGGGTTATTTCTTAACATTATGTCTTGACCCACTTGGAGAAAATAATGGGAAATGTCAAATGACACTGATGTTGTGCTGTTGTCTTTTACTGATAGATTTACATGTGCCTGTCTCTATGTACAGCAGGCTTGAATGCTAATGTGTTGTTAAAACAGCTTCCACTGTTCTACACTAGGTCTTCAAACCTGGCTGCAAGAATTACAGCAGGAACTTGTATCTGGGACCCACAGCTAAACCTTTGGTGTTTCCCCTATTTTATCTTATTCTTATTTGGCACAAGGGTGAGCTTAGACTCAAGGATGGGCTAGCATTTTGGTGGTCAAAGATCAAAAGTCACGCTGACCCCATCCCATGCCATTCCTTTATTCTAATTTGGTACAAACTTCCAGGTATATTCAAGAATAAACTTTTTGGCCTCACGTTTGTCTCATGTCTCATGAGTTTTATTGTTGTAAGTCCAGTCCAAATTTTATTGACCTGGACCCCAAGGTGCTTGCAGGATTCTCCTCTCTCCTAACTTTCTCTCCCTGGAGAACAACAAGAACCTATGTCCTCCGTTTTTCTGGTGGTCCACCACAAGCTCATTGGTTTGTGTTTAACTGGATGGCGGCTATTGTTATTGTTATTATGCTAACACAGGCATCCCTTATGCACGCTCATCTCTTTTAAATTTTGTATCAAGACTTATTTTTCTGTTGGGAAATTAACAGTGCATTTTCTGTTAATATCCACATAAACCCTCAATACACAAATAGTGCATTTACAGTGTGTAGAGACACTATCAATGTAAAAACAGTATGTGCTGTAAAAATGTTTGGGGAAGCCCTAATTGAAAATGTCACAGAATACTTTAGCGTTAGGATTTCCCTTAACATACCTCATATTGTAAGTGCATTATGAAGTGTGTTTCCCACTGGAGCTCTCAGCTCTCAACAGACAACTTTGCAACAGAATAATATCTAAAGAGATGTGACATTTAAAAATAATTTAACACGTACAAATGAGTCAAACTCTTCTTCATTTCTAAAGACTTTAGCTCTCGCTTTCTAGTGACTGGCAAGAGACGTCAACAGAATTACACTGCCCCCTAGTGTTTATAATGTGTGCTGGCCTGTGCCTGGAACTATACAGAGACACCCAACAATGACTGTGGTGATGTATTTGTGTATGTGGGAGAGAGAGAAAGAGAGAAGGAGCTAAGGAGTGAAGACAGTATAGTCTGACAGTAGTGAATGCTCTGTCACTGTATGGGTTTAACTGAGCTGGCTGGTAGAATGGGACAGAAGGAGTCATCCAGAGAAATGACATGCTTCAAAAAAGGCTCCAAAAATAAGAAATGCCAACATTTAAAGACTACAGTGGAAGTTCAGAGAATTCAGGAAATCAGATTTCTAAATGTATTATGATTCTAATGAATGCAGCAGCAGAGCCAGAAACTAAATCTGGATGTATCAAAGAGCAGACATAGCTGTTGTACAGCTCCAGGAACACAGTGCCTCTGACATGTTCCCCAGCTGTCAAGATGTATTTTGTCGGTATAAGAGCATTTGGCCGAGCCATTCAGCCGTACACACTCACTTCCAGCTGTGAGTGCACTCTTATACATCCTCACAATTTGCCACAGACATCATTTCTCAGTTTCTTAGAGCAGACTGTTGTTGTGAAAAGTTTTGTCATTGCATTTGACTCATATCTGACACAGTTTAATCCATCACAGTAAAAACACATACGTCTGGATTTGAGTTGAATTAACAGAGCTAATGATGCAGTAATAATCAGGAGCCTGGCTGTTCTGTTCTCAAACAGTTGAGAGTGGATTGTGTTTCATAACTGTACCTTGTAAGAAAAATAATAAAAATAAAAGCAACAAATAATCAAGGATTAACATTATTCAAAGCAAATTACATGATTTCTTATTTCAGCTCACCTTTTAAAATCACATTTAAGAGGTAGGTAACAAATGATGCTAGTAGTAAGTAATTAATGTAATGCTAATAAAAGACAAAAGCAAGTCAGCGTCATTTGAAACGTACCATTACTTTAGGCATATTACCTATATTTACCCAGCCTGACCCACATTTCTTTTCTTCCAGGTGCATTTAACTCACTGTTCTTTTACCTACATTCTGATCTTTCAGCTTCTGAGCAGCTTCACTGGAACACACAATTTAGAGCTCTGCTTAGACGTACCACAGAGGTGTAGAGACTAGAGGGGCAATAACGAGCTTTCCACTGTTAGCTCACACCTACTGCAAGCCCAGCAGGACATATGGTTAGCAATGACACACTCTGCATAACTGAATGTTACAGTCCACCCCTCATCACTGCAACACAGAAAGGTTGACCTGTCTGACCAACCACATAAGAAAGAAAGAAAGCCTTTATTTGCCATATGTACATGTTACAATGAAATTTGTCCTGTGCATTTAATAGATTTGGATTCAGAGTCCAGAGTGCTAGCCATTACACCATGGAACCACAGCAATCAACTGTGGTTGTTGCCAGTAGACTAAACCTGTACCACAATTAGAATTGGACCATTGTTGTATATCATAAAATATCTGCATAAAGCAGCTTTAACAGATAAAAAGCTATTCAAACCATCCAGTGTCTGACCTTTGCCATTGAGAAAATCACTTGTCAGTGTCCAGTGTCTAAAAGTTCGCAATTCGGTTTTGACACCTTTTTGCAGCCATTGCCACTGCAGTCACTGTATGTCAAATAATTTCTGTTTAGCAGACAAGAGATTTCTCACACAGATACTACATGAAAGTGTCTGAAGGACGCAAATGTTGAGACATTACAGTAACAACATTGTGGAAAGACTGTTCTGAGGTGTCAGTATTTGCTGTAGATGTCAGACATAAAGGTTTGTGTCCAAACCTTTATGTCTGACATCTACAGCTGACTAACAAGTTGTCAACACACATAGCTAGAGCTTAAAATTTAGGATCTCCTACTCCTGTTAAGATACCACACTGTGGTTATTTTGCACCAAGCTCCCACAATGTTTGCCACTTCCTCTCTGTGTAGCGCTACGAGATGGAGGGGAGGGTGACAGGATGGGGAGATGTCATCTTCTCCAATCAGCTGTACAATCAGACGCCTGCTCAGATCCTGACAGTGACAAATATGGCTTTTAATGTCCCGCTGCTGCATGTTAATTGCATTTCTCTGCAATTCAGACAGGCGTCACACAGAGTGATCGTTGGCGTAACAATTAACACCAAATAGCACTTATGTTGTGTGGTTTACACAGCTCAATTCACTGTACTGGAAGTCTGGAGAAGCACATTGAAGATGAAAGTGAAAAATAAAGGATCGCTCACTGAGGCAGAGAAACAAAGATACGTCACCTAGTAACAAGGTCCGGCAGTCGGTGAACATGAGATGAGAGGTGAAACTTCAAGCAGGTCGAAATAAGAATGAGTCTCATTCACAGATTGATATCTCTTTATTAGTGATGTCCAGATGGTTACATTCTTTATGTTCCAGATTTAGTCACATATTTCTAAATCTTTGACCTAAACACTTTAAGAGCTGGGATGTATTTCATTCAGCACATGTAGTTATTTATAACTTAAACTGAATAATTAAAACTAATGTTTTTGTCTCCGGTCCAAGTCCTCCGATACTGAGTGTCTGCCAGTCTGAGTCTCATCATCATATTTACTTAATTTGACACAGTGTATCTTATTTTTCAGGTGCTACTTCATTTAGTTAGCATGAATTACTGATATATGAATAAAGCTTAACTGGGGCAATGTGATGTCAAGACCCTCTAGAGTGAACCTGTATTGCCTGTTTAATTTCACAGTGTTGTGTTAAAAGTGTTACATGAAGTTTCCCCATCATGTAGATGTAAGATTCTTTTAACCTCTGTGACACTGTGGTCTTTGATTGAGTTAGAGATGGTTCTTTAGAGGACAGGACTAAACTAAGCAACCAGCAAGGGTAATGTCAATTTTGTCTACAGTAATTATCTGCACCTGACTGATTTTTTTCCCTGTCTGACATCAACCTGAACTTCAACTGAACTGTGCAATACTGTAATGTTGCAAAGTAATTTTTCAACTCCTACTTTGAATCACGGCAGAAAACATTTTAAGCATTGCAATATCTCAAGAGATGAACCCAATACAACCTGAGAAACTAAACTATGTGATCCAGAAACATGTACTTCTCACATCAAGGACACAAACTACAGAGAAAGAAAGGGCTTACTACTGCTTTAAATTAGATTACTATAACGAACACAGCCTTTTGCCCTTGGATGGATAGGTGGATGGATGGATGGATGGATGGCCTTTATGAAATACTGTAAAGCTTGTTTGGCTGTGTAGGCTTCAGTCTGTAGTGAAGCCATGACAGTGTGTTTGAAGGTGACAGAGACATGTTATCCAGACAATCTTATGCTGTAAACTCAGCACGCAGAAAGGGGTTTTTAGGAGTTTTAGTGTGCTCACTCACATCACAAAGAACAAAATACAATCTTTCCACTGGTCATGTTCAACATTTACCATCTCCCTCTTCCAGCTTTGGCCCTGGAACAAACAGGCAGGTGGCCTTTCCTCCAACCACCCCCACCCCATTCCTTGAGCCTCAGGCTAGCTTCAAGGCATTTATGCTGCCTTAACTCCACTGTGAAGGAGGACTCTCAAACTGGGTCAGTTGATGCATCAATATTACACAACGTTGGACCTATTAGAAAATGAATTCTTGATATAAATAAAAAAGGGAGTTTTACCTTTCCTGCTGGGGTAAGGTCTTTCACACACAGACTTTTTCTGACGTTTCTGTCAGACATTCTGACAGCAAAACCAGCATGGAGGGGTGACTTGTTCATGTATTTTGTCCAGCCTTAAAGAAGAGTCTTGTCAAATATATATATACCCTATTATTGTCAGCAAAATCTATGAAATAAAAAATACCATTGTTGACTTGCGTCTGTTCATGGAATTGGGTGATACTAAGAAAAAATGTATCCCTTACTACAACTGGAAAAAAACAGCTGTTTAATATTAGTTAATTGGATTTTGCAAAGCAAATGTTTTATTGTCTGGTCTAAATATGTGGCCAGTTTGCTATAGGACAGTACTGGAAATTCATTCATCAGGGGCTTCCATGAATCAGGAGGTAGAACGGTTATCCACCACTTTTGTTGTTGGTTGTTTGATTTGTCTCTTTATCGTGAAGTGCAATTGAGTGTGGCAGTCGGCCTAAATGGCGCTTGACATTTGTGTCAAGTGAGGAATGGGACAATGTAAAGCAAACAAGTATGTATAGCGACAGACCATTCTGTATGTAACTGGATCAGGTCAGTTTAATGTTTTAATTACTCTAGGAGCATTGCAGACATACTACACATAATGGGCACTTTGCACGGCAACAATGCTGAAATGCTAAAATTTGTTTGCTATTATGTTTATAGTGCTGAAATTATGAAGTTTAGCAGTAATATTTATCATGTTGTTGATATTTTTAAGTTTGTTGCATGGTAATTATGATTAAACACATGCTGTTAGTAGATGATGGAAATTTTGCTGGTATTTGCCTTTAAATTAAAATGCCCATATTATGCAAAATCCACTGTTTGGTGCATTAAGACATACACAAAGTATGTTAGAAGTGCACTTCCTCCTTTTTTTACATCTTCTGGTTTCTGTGGAAACAGGTTTTTAAATGGTCCATCCACACCTTGCGCTTTAAATATTATATTGTCAACTCTCAGGGACCCAATCCCTCCTCATGACAACCTCAGCTGAACAATCACAGTCCAACATTGTTTTTCCTGCCTGCAGTTGACGCTCTCTGAAAACAGTGGCAGCAGAGCACAAAGCACAGATACCGCTCACCTTTTGGATATGGACAAACTCAGAAGTCTCTTCTCCCTCCATCCACTCTATCTGAAGAAACTGGATTAATTTCAGGACTAGAGCACAAAGACAGACAGAGTCTGTAACCTAAACCTGGGCCTCAAGTTTCAAGCATTAACTGTTTGGTCTTGTTTGTTTATTGGGTTCGCTCATTCAATGTAACCACATTAGCTGCACAGTAATGTTGAGTTAAACCTGTCACTTTTAAAAGGGTCGGTATGTGTCATTCATTGTTACGCACACACCTTTTTCAGGAGGGCAAAATATTGGCACTTTAAAGTTCAATTCATTCACTATTCACTAGGCAACAGCTTAGAGGAAAAAAAGCCTTTAGAGGAAGAAAACCCCAAGAAAACCAGGTGCAGGGTGGGCGGCCATCTGCCTTGACTGGTTGGGGTGAGTGGAAAGAGGAGAGAAAAGAACAGTATGTCACCGTTTCGGCCTGGCACCAGACCAGCCGGGGATTTCCCTCAGTTCTCCATCTCACTCTCCCTCTGGACTCTGCCCACCAGCCACTTCTCTACCTCTGCTCACAGCAATCAGCTGAACATTGGACTCACCTGTGTCCCCTTCTCCCTACAAAGCTCTCCTCAGCCCTTTCCCCTCTGTCGGTTCGTTGTCATTTCCCAGCCTGTTTCCAGCCTGTGTTTCCCATGCCTGCTCAACCCAGCCTACTCAACCCTGCCTGCTTCAGCTCATCCCGCTCAGCCCTGTCTGCTTCCCCCTCCTGGACTCTCTTGACTTTGTCCCCCCCTCTGGACCTCAGACATTATTACCTGTTTCAGTGAGTGTTTCCCTGCCATCGTGCAGTGGTTTTGATTTGTACTTTTGTTTCTTGTTTTGTTATTTTGTTCCACGCCATTTTGGTAGTTCTTCTGTTGTCACTTTGTCTTCGTGTTTGTGTCGGTGACACCCCCCTTAGTTTCTCTGTTTTTGTAGTTTTACCCAATAAATCCTGTTTTCCTTTCATTCCTGCCTCGTCCCCCCTCCTAACTTGTGAGTAGGCAACAAAAAAACAAAAACAACAAGCAGCAAAACACTGGGTAGGTCAGTATAGGCCAGTAACTGGATTCTGGATATGCAGCAGAAGCACAACTACAGGAGAGAGGAGACACAAAGTTAATGACATGCAATGGTAGCATTTGAATGGATAGACAAAAGGATAATATAGGCGAGGAAAGAAGAGAGAAGGAGCTCAGTGTATCAATAGAGGTCCCCCAGCAGACTAACCTATAGCAGCATAACTAAGAGTTGGTTCAGAGTCACCTGATCCATCTCTAACTATAAGCTTTATGAAAAAGGAAAGTTTTAAGTCTAGTCTTAAATGTAGAGAGTGTGTCTGCCTCCAGAACCTGAACTGGGAGCTGGTTCCGCAGATGAGCTTGATAGCTAAAGGCTCTGCCTCCCATTGTACTAAGAAGTGTTTAAATGAAATATGATCTCTCTTACTAATTCCAGCCAGAACTATGTCTGCTGCATTTTATATTGACTGGAGGCTTTTTAAGGAGTTATTGGGACGTCACATTAACTGTGAATTACAATAGCCGAGTTTGAAGTAATCAATGCATGGACTAGTTCTTCACCATCACTTTGATGGTAAAAAAATAAATTGTCCAAAAAAAGAACCTAATTTTAGCAATATTCCTCAAGAGGAAAAAGGCATTTCTAGAGATTTCTTTTAAGTATAATTTCTTGATCCAAGATAACTATGAGATTCCTTGTCTCTGACAAATTCAAATTATGATTAAATGATACCACTAGCTGCAAAGGGAATATCAAAGTAGTAAATAGTTAGTTATGAAGGGGTACTGGACATGTACCTATTGCATTAATGGGCGTGTACTTACATTAATGTATTCATGTCTGTCTCTTTTTCCTTGCTCTAATACTTTCCTGCTCTGCTAAGCCACCTGACTCTGCCTAATCATATGCTCTTGTATTTCCCATTCCTTAAATTCCCCATGTTTTGCGCAGCCTTACATCCTAGCCAAGTTGCCTTTCACCTGTTTTAGTTTTTGATCCCTACCCATCCATCTCTATATAATAGCAAAATTTACCTCTTCAGAAACGCCCTTACCCTAATTTTGCATGCACACTGGCCTGTACTTGGGTCTTCTTCCCTGCTACCTTGGTATGAAAATGCACAATTGTAACAGTATGACCTGGCCAGATATGGACCCAGGGAACCTAACGTCTGCACATCTACTGGCTGGCGGGGTCCAAAAGGCCTTAGGTTAGCCATTTGTGATGGACAGCATTTTTATCTGGTACACATTGGCCTTAGTTTCAAGCAGTTTATATGCTGGTCAAAACTTAGATCATGGGCCATAAAAATAATGACAAACTTTATTAATCCCCTTGGAGAGATTGTGGTTGGACAGCTGCCAGACAGTAGTACATATGAGTATTGTCCAAGGACACCTCAACAAGTAGCAGTAGTAGTAGTAGTAATAATAATAATAATAATAATAATAATAATAATAATAATAATAATAATAATAATAATAATAATAATAATAATAATAATAACAATAATAAAGTTATTTATAGAGCACTTTTCTAAAAATATGTTAAAAAGTATTTACATATAAAGTGCTAAAGGGAACTGGGAACCAAAACTACCACTGACCCTGAGGTTTGTAGATAACTGCTCTACCAACTGAGCAGTAGATGAAGTTACAAAGAGCAAATTTAATAATAGATTAAAGACAGAAATAAGAACATTTGAATGGTCAACATTTAACTGTAAGATACTGTATTATCTGCTTTATTTGTACAGAGTTGTGTATTGTCTACATAGTAGCAATAGTGAGAGACATCTTTACACTCATCTTTTATATTCCCAAAATGTAGCACATACAAAGAATCTGTAGCAGTAAATTGAACTTTTGAACCGAATCTATTAGAGTATTGCATCTATGTTTGCCCCCTGTGTTCAGGCACAAAAGGTTTTTAATAATGTAACTACATTGAAAACTAACCTCATTTATATATATTAGGACCATGGGATTTACTGTTGGTAAAGCTTCAAATAATACTCAAAAGTTAAGAAATGAATCTTCATTTAGCAACAAGACATGTAGAAGGCATTGTTGAATAAAGAATGTTAGCAATTTCCTTATGCAAATACTCAATGACTTTTGTTCACAAAAGTGAATACTGAAGTGGGTGTGGAGTCATTTGTAGTTTAAAGGAATCTCTTTCCCTCTTGACTTTGCTGGTAAGCACACAGCATGCTCTGGGATGCTTGGCTTTTGGACTAGTTGAGAGTGATCAGTTGCTGCTCATGTCTAAGATTGATTTTAGCTTGCTTTAACTACCAGCTCCTTATGGATATTTCTTGAGTCTGATGAGTCCATTCTGACCAGATTGTACTATAATGTTTTCCTAATAAAGACTTAAATGAAACAAACTGAGGCAGTTAAAGAAAAGCTGGTAAATTTAATAAGGATGTTTACAGTTTACAGCAGGTTTAAACCACCTAAGATGGAATGGGCAAAGTCTGGTATATATGTATATTATCAGTTCAACAGGTGACGGCAGGGGCAAACACAAAGATCAGGTCCAGGTAGGCAAACAAAGCTGATGCATGAGGTAATGAACAAGGAGTGAGTTGAAGTGCAGTCTAAAAAAACAAAAGACATGACAAGAGAGGCATATAACATGAAAGCTGGAAAGTCACTTTGTAGGCTCAAAGTCGCTTTGTATGAGAAACCAGCAACCAACCATGATGAATATAGCCACATAGGCTTGGGAGGCACAGTTCTCTGCTGCATCTAGAAATACAACCTGAAACTCCATTACACAAGGAGGAAGCCAACCATCCATTGTATAGGAGAAATGCAGCCCTGAACAGTTCTTATGTTAGAAGGACCAGAACACAGTGGAAACATGTCCACTGTTCAGTTGGGTTGTGCAAAAAACAAAAAAGACCACCTAAACTGTTATTGTGAAAGGTGCAATGGTACATAGGTGCATTAGTGCCCAAAGCATAGATGACTTTTTTTAACATATATGTTAAACTGCCATCATGACACAGGCGTGTATTAAGATTGTTGCCATTAGGAAATAGGAAATATTTTTCTAGGATGTCAGTGGATATTTCAGCAGGACAATGTCAGGTTTTACAACAGTGTAGCTTCACACATATATAGCCTGCAGTCTAGAGCTGTGTCCTATTGAGAATGCATAGTGTAGGAGGTGCAGGAAGAGGATGCTAACAGCTGAAGTCTTGCAGCCAGCAAGAATGGACTAATATTTCACATACAAAACTACAAAATGTCCCAATTAACAGTGCCAACAATTAAAAAGTGTAATGAAAATGAGAGGTGAGTAGGTCGTTGCAGCATCAACCTTTACATTTACAAAATGCTATCAAGTAGGTCAGCAAAAAGAGTAAAAATCCTTACTTTTGTTACATTTCGCTCCTCCTGCCAGCTGGGGCAGTGTCCCCGGAAGTCTTTTGTTTCTTTTGTTTTCTGTTTTGTGTCTCTCCCTTCCGGTGGCATGGCTCAGCTCGCATTAGGGGTTTCAGGTGTGTTGTTTTTAGCAGGTGTTTTGATTTTTGTAATGTAATTGTCCAGCTTCAGTTAGTCTTTGTTAGTGGTTCACCTGTCTACCTCGCCTGTTGCCTTGCTGCCTCCACTTACTTTTTCCCCTACGTCTAGCTCTTGTTATATTCAGTCTTGTGTGTATTATTCTTAGTGCAGTTAGTCTCTTTTGTTTATTTGTATTCATTAGTCCAGTCAGTCTGTTTAGAGATTGTTAGCTCTTGCTTTTGCAGAGCATTTTATGTATTAGTTTCCTTTCAAAATTATATGATTTGTTTTGTTGTTTTATTAGTGCATGATTAGGCATTATGATCATGCTAAGTTTTTGTTTTCTAGCTTTCTATTCTATAGTGTTTTTCTCCTGTCTCTGCACAGTGATTTTTTTGTTCTGTTTCTTCAGCAAGATAGTTGCCCTTAGTTTGCCGGCGTTGCAGAGTTTCTTAGTTCTGTTTTTGTCAGGATTACCATTTGCATTGTCCAGCCTGTTATTTATCCTTTTAATAATAATAATAATAAATCTGTCTGTCTTGCACTCAGTCTACCTTGTGTCTCTGCATCTGGGTCCTCTAGTTAGCATGTTATTAACATCCTTGTACTTTTATTTGGAAATTTTTAGTTTTAGTTTTAGTTTTTATTTAATTCCGATAGATTGAAGATCACTTTTCTGGAAATGAGGTTTTGTATTTTCAATCAGATATAGGTTTGATTTTTTTTTTTTTTTTACTTCACACTTTGGAAAATTATCAGTTAAGTTAATTTTGGGAAGCTGTGAACAACAATACTCAACTGCATGCATTAAAAATGTCAACACTTATGTTTTGAGTAATGATTTGAGTGTATGGCAAATGAATTTGGACCTTTTTATATATGTAAAAACAACCAAAGTAATTGGTACTCCTTTTGAAACCATTTGAGTAAGCTCCTTGGAGTTGATGTAAACGGCTAACTGCATCCCCTACCCTAACACTAACCTAAACCAAATTCCAGCTTTAACCTTACAACCCTTAACACATTAGCTCTTAATTTTGCATAATTCTCCCTAACAAGCTTAAACTGTTGAGCACTTGATAAAGGTTTTTTTTTTCTTTTATAGGAAATTAATAACTGGACTGAATTGAATGTAACCGTAATGTTGTGTTGTCTCTGAGCTATAGGATCTATCTTGTTTTTTGGTCTTTATACAGTAGGAAGTAAGGGTACTATCTGCAATTTTCTGTTTTTCTGCATTAATTGGTCATGAAATGTGATTGACCACACGTGTGGTCTAATCCTGTAGCTGTGGATTAGACCTGCACAACATCCTCAAGAAGACAGATTTAATGTCTCTAAAGCCATTCTGCTATAGAGTTACTTTGATGTTTAAGGTCATTTTCATAACCAACCTTCTTCTAAACCTCAGCTTGCAGACAGCCATCCTGCCATCCAGACATTATCTCGTAGGATGCCTTGAGAAACTTGGAATTTAATTTTCCCCTCCATAGTGGCATGCTGCCCGGGTCCTGAGAAAGCTAAGCAGACCACTGAGCATGTGATAAACAACTAATAAGAGGGCGCTTTGGTTTTCATAGTAAAAGCAAAACTGACTGAAGAATGCTCCCAAGTAATTTACTTTCAGGTTTTTTATTTGCCTCACACATTTTCCTAAGCTGCTTATTTCATCTATTTGGAAATTATGATGGTATAATGTTTGAAACCAAATCTGTCTAGCATAAAAAAATTATTATACTGTATGCACAAACTATAACCTTACAAAGTATCAAGTACTAGAATCATCCCAGTTTTGTCATCACTACAACAAATTAAATTATTTTTATATTTTACATACAAACATTTTATGTTTGTATGTAATTTATGATTGTATGATTTGTATTAAAGACACCCAAGAGTTATTAAAACACATGTAAACTACAACTAAGGAAAAGACCTCTGGCAATCCAGTAACACAAAGCAGATTTCTCTAACCAGATGATCCCTGGAAGGTTAGCCTTCCATCAACCCTCCCATCCTGGTCTCAGTGATGCTGTAACTAAACCCAGCGATCCTTGAGCAAGAGACAGGGTACACCCTATAGAGG
The DNA here is from genome assembly GCF_900324465.2 of Anabas testudineus. Lineage (NCBI taxonomy): Eukaryota > Metazoa > Chordata > Actinopteri > Anabantiformes > Anabantidae > Anabas > Anabas testudineus. Next base: position 23,322,877 of record NC_046625.1, read on the forward strand.
CTGACATGTAGAAACATTCAACCATTTACACTGACTAATAACATAGATGTCAAAGGACAGCTGGAAAACGATTATTCACCCAACTGTACATAGTAACACAATAGTACAGTAATAGAGCAGTATTGCCAACTATAAATACTGCAGAACCAAATTACATTTGAATGGCATTTAAATGTAGCTTTGTGTCTCTCTGAAGCCATTCCTGTTTTCCTGCCTAGCTGCCTGTTGCCAACCTTCTTCGGGTTAACCCCCGATTCTCTGAACCAGACCTAGTACCTGTAAGTCAGTCTCTGATCCAGCCTATCTGCCTGTTTCTGAATTTTTGGATTTGTGGATTCTGGGTGCTGTTGCTTTCTCTGACTGTACTTTCTGACTTCAATCTGTTTCTGAAACTGAAACTGGTTGTTGATGTACTCGTACCAGGTCTTCTTTGCCCACTCAGCCATCGACTGCCTTTCCAACACAGCAGTCAAAGATGTTCTTTGTGCTGTCACCTCACAGGACTAGTGAGAGAACAGGGAGCAGCGGATATGACAAGGAAGTTGTTAATATGTAAATCCTATACCAAATTCTCTAAGGAGTTTATTTAGGCATTAAACCCTACTACACCAGGCAGAGACTGCCAAGCGACTTATTAGATTGGACCAAGGTACCAAGTCCATGGTTCCTTGGACACTGTAAAATTTTGAACCTTGGCGGCTGCTTGTAATTGAACTCATGATGCTCTGTATGATATGTTTTATGTTGGTAAGTGAAAAGGTAAAAGAGGAAATGGCAGCCAGAATCCTTACTAGAACATTTTGATGATCTCATTGAAATGGCATTGATCGATCTAGAGCTTCACACAATTCTGCCTTATTGCTCTTCTCTCCCTCACAGATCCCCTGGAAAGTCCCAGAGAGATTATCATCTCCAGAACCGATGCAGATCGGTATAACCAGGGAACCTCGGCTTTGTTGTAGTGGTGCTGGTCACCATGTTCCTCGGTCCCCATCCAAAGAGGAGGCTAGGGGCAAATGTTGAGCCCACTCAAAAACCAGAGTTGTCAGCCCCCTACCTTTCACCTCTGTCCAACTTAGACTGCCACAGTATTTCTGACTTCGTCAACTCTGGAGCTGACATAGAGTTCATCAGTAAAAATTTGGATAAACAACCGCCTATTCAATTCAATTCAATTCAATTTTATTTGTATAGCGCCAATTTACAACAGAAGTTATCTCAAGGCACTTTACAGTGTAAGGTTTAAGACCTTACAGAAAATATTTATACAAAATATTAGAGAAAACCCAACAATCCCATTTGAGCAAGCTTTAGGCAACAGTGGAGAGGAAAAACTCCCTTTAGAGGAAGAAACCTCCAGCAGAACCAGGCTCATAGTGGGCGGCCATCTGCCTCGACCGGTTGGGGTGAGTGGAAAGAGAAGAGAGAAAAGAACAGCAGGCAATAAAGACAACAACAAGCAATAAAGACAACAACAAGCATCAAGAACATTGGGCAGATGAACTGGATTCTGGAGATGTACAGCTCCAGGCCGAGGATACCTGCAGAAAAGTACAGAGAGAGGGAGACAGAGAGGAGGAAACACAACTAAAAGAGAGAGAAGACACAAAGTTAATGACATGCAATGGTGGCATTTGCATTGAGGTGGCATTTGCATTGAATTCAGACCTATTCAGACCGAAGCCCTGCAGCCTGCTGTTCAGGTAACTTCCCTAGACAACCATTTGATCCATCGCCGTCATCGCACTAATCCTGTCCACGTGTCCCTTGAAAACATTGAAAACAAGACAGCAGTTCTCTGTCCCCAGTGTTATAATTTCTCTTGGCAGGGGACAGGTCGAAGGAGAAAGAGGCACACAAATTGATGTGATCACTCTCTGCCCACTGGGAGACCACAGCAACCACTCCAATGTCAGAAACTTTGACTTCCACTATAAACTGATGGTCAGGATCAGGCTGGTCAGGATTTGTGCTGAGGTGAAGAGGTCTTTTAATTTCTCAAAAGACCTCTGGGCTTCTGGTGTCCACACAAACTTGGCCTTGGTAGAGGTCACCTGCTGCATGGGGTTGGCGCTGTAATCCTGGATAAAGAGCCTGCAGAAGTTTGCAAAGCCCAGGAAGCACCTGGGAGTAGCCCCCGCACCCACTTTATTGTCCAGCAGCGCTCCTGGAGGCCATCCTGGAAAGAGGATGTAATGGGGTTTGTTGCAGCCCCCACCTGTACCCAGTGCAAACCCCACAGACAACGTTCAGCATGTCTACTTTGTCCCTTACTCACTCTGTGTCGACCTTGGTTACATGTATCATTGGATTTTGTCAGCAGATCATTTCATAGGCATTACACTATCCTCGCATTTGTTGACCGCTTCTCCAAAATGGTTAATCTATGCCCAAACTTCCCTCAGTCAAAGATACAGTAGACCCACTTGTCCAACATGTTTTCTGCCTGCATGGTATTCCACTTGACATTGTGTCTAACAGAGGTCCCATTTTACTGTCAAGTTCTGGGCTGAATTCTGCAGACTTCCTGTGTGTGTCCCGACTACCTGTGTCAGCCTTTCCTCTGCCATTCATCCCCGCACTTATGGCAAGACAGAGACACTCAACCAAGAGTTGGAAGCCTCCAACTTCTGTGCTACCGCACGCCAGTCTTATGGTCACGGAACATGTTCTGGGTTCAGTATTGACATAACTCTCTACCATTTTCTGCCACAGAGTTATCTCCGTTTCAGATCGTCTATAGCTATCAGTCCCCCCTGTTCGAAGTCCAGGAAAAGGATTTCTCTGTCGCGTCTGCTTTAGTCTGCTTCTGCTGTTGTCACCTTGCCTGGAGGAGAGCCGGAGCAACAGTCCTAAAAACTGTGAGTACCTACGAAAAAAAGCCCAATAAACATTGCTTCTGTGCTCCTATTTATATAACAGCTCAGCATGTCTAGCTCTCCTCCACCAACATTCAACACAGAGTACCCTGCAAGAAACTCAATTCCCCATCACTAAGATCATCAGCCCTGTATCAGTGCACGAACCTGCTACGTTCTGATCACCAATTCTCTGAACCAGACCTTTCCCCCCTCTTTGGATTGTGGATTCTCAGAAGTGAGGAACACATGGGTGAATGTCTCCACAACATCTTGCGACATCCATGCTACTTATTTATTTTATATTTATTCATAAGTAATGCTGTTGTTTTTGTTTGTTTTGAATTGTTTGAAATAGTTTAAAATAAAAAATGGCAATTTGTATTTAAAATTTCTGTGAATCTTCTAATAATGAAAAAAACCTTGACTTTCTATGATAATAAATTAAAACTAAAGTGTATTTGTAGAAACTTTACAGAACTCAATATCTCAAAACAAGTCAAAATATGATTTTTTATCTAATGTTAAGTGCAACATTAGATATAAAATCATATATTGATTTGAACATAAGGACTTGCTACGCCTGTCCCCCATCAACCTTTTAGGGCACTTATCTTGTAGCTTGAAAATTAAGTTGAAATTTAATTTCTGTCACCACCCACCCCCACAATACCTAGCTGTTTGCTTCCTGCTGGCAGTTTCAGCATCAACACTGATCCAGGACAACTGTGTATTGGTATTCATTAGCAAAGAGTAATGCTGAAGGCATCAGTGCAGCAGAGGAGTGTTATCTTAACACCTTTACTGTCCCCACTGATGCACTACAGTGATTAATCATCTGTCCAGTTGCCATTACCACACCCTTCATTTTCACCTCTGTCTCTCCACCCTTACTGATACATAGAATCTCTACTAATGCCAAGGATCAGCAGATGCAACATTTTTTTCATTAGCAAAAAGTTACATCTTAGGTCTCTTCTTTAGGGAGGACAAAATATACCTTTTAAAGCACGAAGCTCACATTTATTAAAACCACATTAAATCCGAAAATCGCATTTGCTTTCTCCACCTGTTCCTCTCTACCTCCGCTTATCGCTCTCCATCTGTTAAAATAAGTAGGAGAGAAGCCTCATATGTTTATGTGAGCAAAGTCATCATTTGCTCTAATGTTTATTTGCTAAGGTGCAAGTGAGGCGAGGTGACAAATGTGCTGACTGGAATAAGGAGCATTAGCAGGTGAGGCAATGCATTAAATCCCTCAGACTCTATCATTTCGGTAATGTCCCGTTTGTTTTAGATTCATGGCTCGTACTGCCTTTTTACAGATTGAGTGTGGCCAACCATGAATCTCAGGCTACCATTATTCTGCAGTGTTTCACACTGTTTATACCTCACTCTACATCATGTGCTGCATACCAGACAGGAGGCAACAGGGATTTAAAAGGTGGACAAAAAGACTTATCAGGAACAAGTTGCAGTTTCAAAACTGCAAGACGACTGCTAGCTCTACTTGGCTCCTTCCAAGATGCCTTTGAGCACCACACTGAATCTCCAGACAGAGCTCAGTGTACTTTGGAAATACTGTAAATTGTACCACTAATGTAGAAGGGTGACTGATTGATTATGATGATTATGAAAATATTTTTATATATGTAGACAGTGAGTCCTTTAACACCGACATGGGAGAGACCCACTCATTGATGCATATACAACCCTATTTCCAAAAGGGTGAGCTCCTTTGTAAAATGTAATGTAATGCTTCATAATGGCCAAATATTATGAATGGGTGACAGGTCTGGATTGTAGGCAGATCAATTAATTACCGGTACTGTAGTAAGCCATGCTGGTGCTTAATTGATCTGCTTTATTGATTTTCCTACAATCTAGATGTTTTACCCATGGCTTACTACAGAGCCATGCTGTTGTAATATATGCAGAATGTGGTTTGGCACTATGTTGCTGAAATATTCTACGTATGTATATTTATATTTTTATACATTTAGTCATGTGCCAGACGCTTTTATCCAAAGCAACTTACAAGTGACATACAAGGCACAAGGGTAGGCAGGGTAATAGTAAGGTCTTGCCTAAGGACCCCTACTACACAATCCAGACATCCATAGTATTTTACAATATTGTAGTCATTTGGAAGACGCTTTAACCCAAAGCGACTTACAGTGAGTAAGTGAATGACACAGTGTTCATGACTTCCGAAAAAAATTCAGTTTTTAAATTTTCGACATCTCAGTGCAGCGAAGTGACGATAAAATACTATCACAAGATATTGTGTTCTAATAAAATCAGTGTAAACTTTTAAAATGTGAACAGATTTTTTGTTTGTTTTCTTGTCAGGTTCTCTATTTCCTTTCCAGCTGTAACACAGAAAAATACCAGCATGATTCAGCTTAGTGAGCTGTACATGGTGGCGCTCATTTCTTACTGTGCTCTCATTAGTTTACAGTTTCACTTGGATGTGGATCTAAGGTGGTAAAAATTGTTTTGGCTCGTGTGTGGTGTAGTTAGTGTGGTTACCCATCTGTTACTAGCTTCACACTAGTTATATGTCATATGACTCACTGAATAAATGTCATTTAGACAGTTGTGTTACAGTATATTTGGTAGAATGGCTGTGTCTCTGGATTTGTCCTTCTTACAGACCTACCTGTGTAATCTCTGCTCAGCTGCAGCAAAACACACTGAATGGATAAACAGGACACAAACAAATAGAATGTTTAATTCCATCATAGCAGACTTCTTCCTGCTGTACACAGCAAGTGTGTCTTGTTAATGCTGGCTTGCTTCATTATCTCTCCCTATGCACAATCATTGTCTGTGTTTTTAGTGTGCTCAGAAAACCCCTGTGACACACAGCTAGATGTTGACAGCCATGGTGGTGGTGTGCAGAGTTTGTGTGCGCAAGTCAGGTTTGAAGAGGTTGTTTGAGGCAAGTGTTAATACTGAGCTGCATTCATCCATTTGGAGGTTTGTGTGTATGACAATATGTTTTTCAATTTGGAAGTCATCACTAGTGATCTGTGTGTGTGCGTGTGTAATAGTCTGACCGTTATATATGCACACTTTTTTGTCATTTGTAAATCTGGACTTGTCTTTATCTGATGGTGACAGGAGACGATACATAACACATTGTTGTCGTGTTGTCATGGTTTTTAGACCCAAGTCATGATGAACACAACCAGAGTAACAGTAACAGATGATTCCGCCCTCCCGTCCAGCATCTTGTGACCGTGCACCACTAACCTGGAATAATTGCTTCTGTTAAGCTTTGAGCTGAAGCCTCGACCTGAGATTAAACAGAATATAAGGCTGTGGCATTGTTCTTCTGTTGTGCTATGAAGAATCTTAATAATTATTTGACTTCATTCCTTTCTTGCTTGAATCAGCAGAGGTTGGTGACATGGTGTAGGAAATTCAACACTGAAGAACACACTGAATACTTCTTCCCCTGTGGACAAAGTCCCATCTCATGGGGAGTTTTGCTCTTTTCACTAACCTTTCCCAACAGTTTCCTAGCACAGCAGAGTACTACTAGTGGCAACGTCTGGAAAATCAGGTCTGGACATTGTACGAAATTGCGCATTCACACATTAAGCCTGTAGCAGGAGAAAGTCCAGGTGACATGCAGTCCCACTCAAGACAACTTGTGAGTTGTCAACAGAAATAGTTGCCATATTGGCCTTGGTGCTGTGGATTCATAGTTCTGTCATCTTTGATCTGGTTTCATGTTCTCTGTATTGTGTGCATGCTCAATATAGCATATTCAGGGCTACACATTGATAGAATCAGAATGACAAGTGAGCAACAGTGACTACTCTATTGGTGGGGCTACAGAAGTTTTAAAGTCTAATGAAAAAGCAGAGCTTTAATCAGCCAGTTTTAGCTGATTTCCAATTATAACCCCAGCCTCCTTCCCACCTGTGTGAATGCATTGGACAATAAAGATTCTTTTAGGTTAAGTCTTCACCATCAGTTCCATCACAACTGCTAAAAATGGTTAAATCTGTGGAGCACATACAGTTCCAATATTGATGAGACAACAATCACCATTAATGTTTAAATATGATCACAGCTATTTGCGGCGGAATATCTCTCTGGCAGTCTGGGAGATGGAATGGCCCCGGGATACCAAGAGGAAGTCATGGTTGAACTTTAAAGAAACCCTATAAATCAAGTTGGCTTTCCATCTATCCACTCTACCATAAGAACCTGACTGATGTAGTGCTGCTGAGATGGTCAGGGGGTCAGTGTGACATATGTGGACTCCAGTCAGTTATATATAAATCTCAAACAATATTCAAGCAAACAGGATGCACCTTACTGTCATAGACTGTCAGTCTGTCCAAGGTGTACCCTGGTTCTCATCCAATGACAGCTGGGATTGGCCCTAACATAATAATTAACCTATATCTGCCCATAATTTAAAATGTACAAAAGTACATAAAATACTGTGTAAATGGTCTATTTCAATTTTAGTTTTTTTAAATTTGCAAACATTTTTAGCAGCATACTTTTTTATTTTCCTTTTGGGTTATTGAGTGCTGGCTGTTGGACATAAATGGACATAATTCAATAAAGTGGGTTAGATGTGTGTAACAGGTCTGGATATTTTCTAAAGCAACTGCATTTGTTCAGGCACAGTAGCTATAAAGACTTGAATAATGTGGGCATCACTGGACCAAAAAAATAAAAATAAAACACAATAGGTTTTTCTAATTAGAAGATACATCATGTTAAACCTTGTGCTCCTATGAGTTTAAACTTGAACTGGGTGGTCGAAACTAAGGAGGTATAAATCAAACCGTGTCTGTGACTGACACAAGACAAGAAAACACATTCACAAAGTTTAAAGTTTGTGAAAAAACATTACAATATGAAACAATAAACTCCTCAGTGTCCTCATCAGCTTACGGAAACCAGTGTCAACTGACTTGTTCAAAACATTACATCATGAAATCCTACTCCTTTACAAATTCTAATCAACATAATGACGTCAGCATTTCATTTGGGTTTAATTTGATTCCAATACTACCACAGGAAAAAGACCCTTTATCTTTCTGCCTGTGCTGAAGCCATATGGTTGAGTCTTCTGCAAACAGACAAACACTCTGTGCCTCCTGCTCGCACCATGACAAAAGAAAGTCCTTCAGCAAAGCAGCCTCTGACATTACAGCTTAATTCCTCAGTAAATACCATCTATAGCAACAACACCTGCTGTAGTCCTCCACTGCCTATCCTCCCCTGACCTCCACTGGGATAATTTTAGAAGAGGCCAGCATGTAGTCAGGGCTCATTCACAAGTATGTGTTTATGAGTCCAATGTCATATTTGTAAGAAGAACCTGTTACTCATCACCTTGGAAACAGGAGTACAGCATATACAGAACATGGAGAGCATCGCTGTGGGCAACAACACTATTTTTGGAGTTGTTGTTGAATGTGTCAAGGTCAAGTGAGAGTTCTTGGTTTGTTTTTGCTGATTATATAGCTTCGATTTGATTCAAAAAAGCTTAGCCTCTTAGGAAATTGTACTTCTGACCCCAAGGTCATCAGAATTTATTGCTTTCCTTAATTGGAGTCACTAAGCCTCCTCAGCCTGAGCAGCTACGACAACTCAGTATTGTTTATATCTTTATTTCTTTGTGTTTTCTTCTTTTGCGATTTGTGGGGGGCATTGGGGACTTGTTACTCTGCCTTGAAGTTGGGGGACCAGAGGAAAGCCTCAAGCCTCAACACAAACAATACAGAAATTTCTCCTGCTGCTGCTGAATTATATTCAAAGGCTCTGGTTTGCCTTGTTGTCACACTTGGACTTTATTGTCTGATCTGCCCTGATAATTACATTTTGTTTGTGTGTGTAGGTGTGAGAGACAAAATAAATTCAGATGAACTACAGAGCGTCCAGTTTTATTTTGTGATAACTATTCAGCACACACTTTGCCAGCAGCATTATTGTTTTGCCAGAGCCCATGCATATATTCTGCAAACCACTGTACTGTTTGTACGTCAGCAAAGCCTTAACTTGTCGAAAACAATGGACACATAGCAGAAGACAACACAGGGTAATATATCTCTGTCTTTCAGTGATTAGATTAAGTTTCTCAGAGATCCACTCCCACTGCGGCTTAGGAGAAGAAAGCTCAGAAAATGAGGTGTCATTGCAAATGAGAGGAGCAGCTGATACCTAGTACCATCCCACCAGCTAAGTTCACCCATCCAGGTGGCACCCACAGTAATCACTCCTGATCTGTCCCACAGTTAACTAATAGAAATTGTAGCTCATGTAGTGTTTGTGTCAAGGGCTGGGGTGGCGTTGGTGGGGGTGGCTAAGGAGTCCGAAGCTGATGCATCCCTCCCAAACCACCACCAACGACAAAACAATCTACTGCTGCAAAGACACCATTAGATATTGAATTCAATTCAGTTTTATTTGTTTAGCGCCAAAATCACACCAAAAGTCATCTCAAGGCACTTTGCAGAGTAAGGTTTAAGATCTTACAGAGTATAATTTGTAAGATATGTGCTTGGAATGGCAAAGAGAACAACAACTTCTACATCAACAGCTACACAGAATGACAAATTATTCCTAATGAAGTTATTAGAAGGGTCACCACAATAATAGTAGTTCATTCTGGTGCTGGAAACGACATCTGAGGATCTGCAAATTAGTAATATAAATCATCTGCAAACTGTCAGTGCCAGTCCATCCAGTCCATTCTAATGTATCCAAGATGTCTGTGAGTTTAATTCTGCAGTCGATGTGAGATAGACGTGGCTAGTGTTAACAACAGGCTTAAAGCTGAACCAAAGATGGCACCTGACTCATTGCATTAGTATTTACAGTGCCTTCAACAACACAGACTCACTTACTAATCTGTAATGTCCACACAAAGCAAGGTTTCCCTTTTATTGCCTAGGCACTTAACAACAGGAGGAGCATAAAGCACCAGGCTATAGCAGAAGTACATATCAATATTACAAAGAATGTTGTATGTGAATGGTACATTGTATGATGTGTATTGGTGAGTAAAAATAGAGCTCACTCCTTTTCGGTCAATTTGGCGCTAGTGGTGGTTCAAAGATGGAGCATGAGATTGACAGACAGATCGGTGCATTGGCAGCAGTAATAGTTGATGTATGGGTCTGTCGTGTTGAAAAAGGATGAGGTTCCTGATCCAAGTGGCCAAATGAGTTTCCTCCCCAGGGCGACTAGGCGCACCCTTAGAGATAGGGTGAGGAACTTGGTCACCCGGGAGGAGCTCAGAGTAAAGTTGCTGTTTCTCCACATCGAGAGGAGTCAGCCTTGGTGGCTTGGGCATCTGTTTCGAATGCCCACCGGACGTCTCTCTGGGGAGGTGTTCTGGACATGTCCCTCCAGGATGGATGGATAATGACATACTTTATTGATCCCCTTAGGGAAACTGGTTGGACAGCTGCCAGACAGTGCATATTGGAACCACCATGGGGTATTGGCATCTTGTCCAAGGACACCTCAGCTGTATTAATGATAATAATAATAATATAATGACATACTAGAAGGTGTCCCTCTGGCAAGGAAACAGAGAGAAAGATAACAGTTTGCCGCTGACTGACAGGGAGTGGAAACTTTAGGCTCATTCTAAATAAGTGAGTTCTGCTCAGAATGGATCATGGATGACTGGTGAGAAGTGCATGCTGGTTAGTTTTCTGTCTGACTTGATCTCAACTTGCTCTGATGCCATGCGTACGTAAGCAACAATAGCCTTGTGAGATGTAGGTGGACACAGAGTTTGGAGCCAGGTGCTGCATGATGTTCTTCACTGACAACTGGTACACGAGACCTCAGGGCATGATGGGAAATGCCTGGCTCTCACCTGACCTGATCAATGATCTGATTAATTCATGTTGGCTCTACAACAGGATGTTTTTATTATGTTTCCTCTTTTATTTACTTCGAAATATTTTGATTTCATTAGTCAGAGATTTCACTATAAAGATTGATTGTTTTGCAGAATAAATGTTTTGACTTATTTTACTTAAAATATTTTAGTCTCAAACTGTAGTATGAAGTGAGAGATTTTTTTCAGATTACTGAAATACCATCTGCACAGATGTTTCAGCCCTGACAGTCTAAATATCTGACAGGTTATTAATAAAAAGTATATTTTGTGTTTTTATTGACTGATTAATGTTTTAGATTTTTTATTTAATCAGCAAACTGATATGATGACTGCATTTTATTATCATGTTAGTCCATTTCATAGCAAATATTTGTCAGGTGGAGGTTAAACCACAAACATACCATCTCCTGTGTAGCTTTTTAACAACAAACAAAAGTGACTGAAAACTGAGAACAAATTAACATCTTATTTATTATATATCTGACCTCACAGTCGATGTGAGGCAGCATTAAAACAAACACGCACAACATTAAAACCACAAATGATGCTAATATTGGAATGTTTAACTACAGGTGAGACTGAGTGCAGATTTCCTTTAGAGATAAGTGTGGATAGGTTGACGATGCAGAACAGGTGCATGTGTGCAGGACTTTCCACATAACTTCAATGAGCATGTCTGTTGGTGTACAGCTATTTTGGGTTAACTCTCAGTATGATGACTTCATGAATTTCTTTACAAATAAAATCATAACTAAAAAAATTTTCAGATCCTCCCTGTAACTGACATACAGCTATAGATTAATTTGTAAGACCTTACTTGTACTTGGACTGTTTCTTACCTGTAGATTGTGCTGAGTTCAATAATATATTTATCTAAATCATTATTATTTAATTAGTTATTCTAAACTATTAAAATAATCTAGCCATAGGGGTTGCAAGCCAGCGACTTCTGTGCCGGTCCCAAGCCCGGATAAATAGAGAGGGTTGCGTCAGGAAGGGCATCCGGCGTAAAAATTGCCAAAATAACCATGCGAATCATTCACAAGACTTTCATACCGGATCGGTCGAGGCCCGGGTTAACAACGACCGCCACCGATGCTGTTAACCTACAGGGTGCCGGTGGAAATTTGACTACTGTTGGTCGAAGAAAGAGGGGAGGCAGAAGAGTTCGTGGTCAGAGAGAGAAGGGAAAAGGCAGGAACATAGATTTGAGAATAGGGACTCTTAACGTTGGTACGATGACAGGGAAAGGCAGAGAGCTGGCAGACATGATGGAGAGAAGAAAGGTAGATGTTCTGTGTGTGCAGGAGACAAGGTGGAAGGGCAGCAAGGCACGTAGTATCGGAGGAGGATACAAACTGTTCTACCATGGTGTGGATAGGAAGAGAAACGGGGTAGGAGTGATCTTGAAGGGGGAGTTTGTGAACAATGTTCTAGAGGTGAAAAGAGTCTCAGACAGAGTGATGAGCCTAAAGCTAGAAATTGAAGGGGTGATGATGAATGTAGTCAGTGGGTATGCTCCACAGGTTGGCTGTGAGTTAGAAGAGAAGGAGAGATTCTGGAGTGAGTTTGATGAGGTCATAGAGAGTATCCCCAGAGGAGAGAGAGTTGTTGTTGGAGCAGACTTCAATGGGCATGTTGGTGAGGGCAACAGAGGTGATGAGGAGGTGATGGGCAGGTTTGGTGTGAAGGAAAGGAATCTGGAAGGACAGATGGTGGTGGACTTTGCTAAGAGGATGGAAATGGCTGTAGTCAACACTTACTTCCAGAAGCGAGAGGAACATAGAGTGACATACAGAAGTGGAGGTAGGAGTACACAGGTGGACTACATCCTATGTAGACGAGGTCATTTGAGAGAGGTTAGTGACTGCAAAGTGGTGGTAAGAGAGAGTGTAGCCAGACAGCACCGCATGGTGGTGTGTAAGATGACTCTGGAGGTCAGGAAGAAGAAAAGAGGGAAGTCAGAGAAGAAGACCAAGTGGTGGAAGCTAAAGAATGAAGAAACTTGTGAGGAATTCAGGCAGAAGTTGAGACAGGTTCTGGGTGGTCAGGATGAGCTTCCAGATGACTGGGAAACCACAGCAGAAGTTATCAGGGAAACAGGTAGGAAGGTGCTAGGTGTGTCATCTGGAAAGAGGAAAGAAGGTAAAGACACTTGGTGGTGGAATGAGGAAGTACAGGAATGCGTCCAGAGGAAGAAGTTAGCTAGAAGGAAGTGGGATGTAGAAAGGACTCAGGAAAGTAGACAGGAGTACAAGGAAGCGCAGCGTAGAGTGAAGAGGGAGGTGGCAAAGGCCAAACAGAAAGCTTACAATGAGCTGTATGACAGGTTAGACACAAAGGAAGGAGAGAAGGACTTGTACAGGCTAGCCAGACAGAGAGATAGAGATGGGAAGGATGTGCAACAGGTAAGGGTGATTAAGGACAGAGATGGAAAGGTGCTAACAACCCAGGAGAGTGTGCAGAAAAGATGGAAGGAGTATTTTGAGGAGCTGATTGTCACAATTTAAGGAGGGGGACGAGGCAGGAATGAACTTAAACAGGATTTATTAAACACACTACAAAAACCAGGGAAACTAAGGCGGGTGTCACCGACACTACAAAAACATGCAGAAACACGAGAACAAAGTAACAACTTAGGGATCAAAGGATGAAACAAAAACCACTGCACAAGGGCAGGAAAACACTCACGGGGAAAAAACAGGTAACACAGTCCAGAGTTCAGAGGGGGAACAAAGTCCAGGGAATCCAGGGGGGAAGCAGACAGGTCTGAGGAGGACAGGCAGGAACAGGCAGGTTTTGTAGGCACGGGAAACGGGTTGGGAGCGACGCTGAAGACAGGTTGGGAACGACGACGAACTGACAGAGGGGAAAAGGGCTGAGGAGAGTTATGTAGGGGAAAGTGGGCACAGGTGAGTCCAATGTTCATCTGATTGCTGTGAGCAGAGGGAAAAAATGGGCTGGTGGGCGGAGTCCAGAGGGAGAGTGAGGTGGAGAAGTGAGGGGAAGCTTCAGCTTGGCCTGATGCCAGGCCGAAACGGTGACACTGATGAACGAGGAAAATGACAGGGAAAGAAGGGAGGAAGATGTGGATGTTGTGGAGCAGGAAATAGCAGAGATTGGAAAGGATGAGGTTAGGAAGGCTCTGAAAAGGATGAAGAGTGGAAAGGCTGTTGGTCCTGATGACATACCTGTGGAGGTGTGGAAGTGCTTAGGAGAGACAGCAGTGGAGTTTCTAACCAGTTTGTTCAATAGGATTCTAGAGAGTGAGAAGATGCCTGAGGAATGGAGGAGAAGTGTTCTGGTTCCGATCTTTAAGAACAAGGCTGACACGCAGGACTGCAGCAACTATAGAGGAATAAAGTTGATGAGCCACACAATGAAGCTGTGGGAAAGAGTAGTGGAAGCCAGGCTTAGGAAGAAGGTGGAGATTTGTGAGCAGCAGTATGGTTTCATGCCCCGTAAGAGCACCACTGATGCCATTTTTGCTTTGAGAATGTTGATGGAAAAGTACAGAGATGGTCAGAAGGAGCTGCATTGTGTCTTTGTAGATTTAGAGAAGGCGTATGACAGGGTGCCGAGGGAGGAGCTGTGGTACTGTATGAGGTCGTCGGGAGTGGCAGAGAAGTACGTCAGAGTAGTTCAGGACATGTATGAGAGAAGTATGACGGTGGTGAGATGTGCTGTAGGTCAGACAGAGGAGTTCAAGGTGGAGGTGGGACTACACCAAGGATCAGCTTTGAGTCCCTTCTTGTTTGCTATGCTGATGGACAGGCTGACAGATGAGGTCAGACAGGAATCTCCCTGGACAATGATGTTTGCGGATGACATTGTAATTTGCAGTGAGAGTAGAGAGCAGGTAGAGGAACAGCTGGAGAGGTGGAGGTTTGCTCTGGAAAGAAGAGGCATGAAGGTCAGTCGTAGTAAGACAGAATACATGTGTCTAAACGAGAGGGATCAGGGTAGAAGCGTTAGGTTACAGGGGGCTGAGGTGAAGAAGGTACAGGAGTTTAAGTACTTGGGGTCAACAGTTCAGTGTGATGGAGAGTGTGAAAAAGAGGTGAAGAGGAGAGTGCAGGCAGGTTGGAGCGGGTGGAGGAAAGTGTCAGGAGTGTTGTGTGACAGAAGAGTGTCAGCAAGACTCAAAGGAAAGGTGTACAAGACAGTGGTGAGACCAGCTCTGCTCTATGGGTTAGAGACGGTAGCAGTGAGACAGAGACAAGAGGCTGAGATGGAGGTAGCAGAGATGAAGATGTTGAGGTTCTCCTTAGGAGTGACCAGGTTAGACAGAATAAGGAATGAGTACATCAGAGGGACGGCTCACGTTGCCTGTGTTAGCGACAAAGTCAGAGAGGCCAGACTGAGATGGTTCGGACATGTTCAGAGGAGGGATAGTGAATATATTGGTAGAAGGATGTTGGAGATGGAGCTGCCAGGCAGGAGGGCAAGAGGACGACCAAAGAGGAGATATATGGATGTCTTAACAGAGGACATGAGGTTGGCTAGTGTTAGGGTAGAAGATGCCCATGATAGAGTTAGGTGGAGAAGGATGATTCACTGTGGCGACCCCTGATGGGAAAAGCCGAAAGAGAAGAAGAAGATTCTAAACTATTAAAATGTCTACGAGACCCTATCCTGAATAGACTGCTCAGAGATGTTTTACCTTTGATCAGCAAATCCATATAAGTTCAGGTCAATCTAACTTTAAAAACAAGCTACATACCACAGACTTTTAAGGTTGTTGTAGTCAAACTTTTGCTCAAAAAGACTGTAAGAACGCTCAGTTGACCAAGATGTCTCTTTTACCTCATATATAAAAGAAATCTCTAGAACTGTCCTCTTCCACCTAAGGACTGATGCCAAAATTAGGAACATCCTGTCTCAAAGCGATGCTGAAAAACTAGTCCATGCATTTGTTACTTCCAGACTGGACTATTGTAATTCATTATTAATAGTTTGTCCCAATAACTCCTTAAAAAGCCTTCAGTTAATCCAAAATGCTGCAGCCAGAGTTCTGACTGGAATTAGCAAGAGAGATCATATTTCTCCAACGTTAGCTTCTGTCTAATGACTCTCTGTAAAATCCAGAATAGATTTTAAAATTCTTATCCTCACATATAAAGCACCTAATAATCAAGCTCCATCATATCTTAAAGGCCTCATCGGTCCATATTTTTCCAGCGGACACTCTGTTCTCAGAGTGCAGGTCTACTTGTGGTTCCTAGAGTTTCCAAATGTAGAATGGGAGACAGAGCCTTTAGCTATCAAGCTCCTCTCCTGGCAAGTATCCTCAGCCTTGGAGCTGTATATTTCCAGAGTGCAATTACTGGCCCTACCAACCTTCCCAATGTTTTAGCTGCTTGTTGTTGTTTTTTGTTGGCCTGCTGTTCTTTTCACCCCAACCATTGCATCTCTTTTGGGTTGAGGTCTAGGCTCTGTCTTGACCACTACAAAAGGCAGAATTTGTTTTTCTGAAGCCATTCTGTGCTGGCAAGGCCCTACTGCACCAAAGCAGGCCCAAAGCATGATGTTTCCTCCACCATACTTTACAGTCGGAATTATGTTTTCATGATGATGTGCTGTGCCCTTTTTATGCCATATATAGTACTATGTGTTCTTTTGAAATAGTTCAGTCCATCTTAGTTTCAGTCCACAAAACATTTTGCCAATAGTACTGTTGAGTGTCAATGTGCTCTTTGGCAAACTTCAGGCATTCAGCAATGTTCTTCCTCAATGTTTAACATACTGTAGACTTATGAACACAGATGTTAGCCAGTTCCAATGATGTCTACAAATCTTTGGCTGTCACTCTGGGTTGTTTCTTTACCTTATAAAGAGTGTTTGTTGTGCTTTTCGGGTCATTTTGACTGGCCCCCAACTTCTTGGTAGAGTAGCCACAGTCCAAAGTCTCCGTCTGTAGATTGTTTGTCTAACTGTAGACTGGTGATATCACTTTGTAACCCTTTCAGCTTGATGTAAATCAACAATGTTTGATTATAGATCCTCTGAAAGTTCCTTTTGGTAAGATATGGCTCACATAAGCAAATTCTTCTTTTGTGGGGCAAATTCAATAAGTTGTGAGAGTGTTTTTTAGCAGTCGAAGTAGCTATAGCTTAAACAAGTTTTCTTTTCTTTTCTCCTATGCTAACACCTGATTTTTTTATGGGTTATTACTTTAGGCACATTATATTTGTTAATACTCTTGACTTTGATCACATTTTATGACAAATTAATGCAGAAAACGATGAAATTACAAAAGGTTCACGTTATTTTTTCTGCCCACTGTATATGCCACCATTGCATTTCAATAATTTTATTATGTTAACTGTGTCTTCTCTCTTTTGTAATTATGTTTCCTCCTGTCTGTAGCTTTCAATTTCCAAAATTCAGTTACTCGCCTGTCCAACCTGCCCAGTGTTTTTGCTACTTTTTGTTGTTCTTTTGTTGCTTGCTGTTCTTTCCGCATTCCACTCACCCTGACTGGTCGAGTAGTTTTTCCTCTCCATTGTTGCCTAGTGCCTGCTCCTGTGGGATTGTATGGTTTTCTATATAATTCTGTATACAGTTATATATTATATTTGTTAATCGATACAAGAATCACAAATTTCAGCCAACTTTATATAGCCACCAGCTTTGTAGGAGGTTAATAATGCACATTGCTTAATTTTCATTTGAATCTATATGTGTGTCTTCTAGCTTAGTGACCAACACCCACTTGTAATTGTGATATATTTTAGCATGTAATGAGGAGGAATAAAATCTCAACCAGATCAAAGAAGACCAAGGCACAAAGTCCTCGCCTCAGTCATTGGTATGCATTTGTTTAGTCCAGGATGCATCACTTCTCTGATGTTCTTCAAAATAGAAGAAATCAGAAGAATGGTTGTCCCCTGACGGCTTGTCCCCCCAACTAAAGTCAAACATTACATCAAAACCTTAATGTTCACTTTCCTACGCTGCAAAACCACCCTTGAGTCACACCCACTTCTCCACTGCAGCATAAGCCTTTAGGTTATGGATATACTGACTGAATGTGGATAAAAAGCCATCTGAAGCCATTTCTACATAAAAGACATGCACAGGTTCATTTCCAGTTGACAGACACTTATTTAACTCTAAGAGCATTACTAGTCAGAAAGAAAAGGGGACAAAAAGCTGATCACTTTCGGATGCCTTTTTGCAGCAAATTAATCAAATGCCTCTCATTACACAGATGACTGAGATCAAATTATTTGCAGAATGGTATACAGTTTTAATTAATTAGAATTTACATAGCATGAACCTGGAATTAATATGTCTATTTTTAATCTACTGAAATCTGGCAGGTGGTGCGGATTGAATTGATAGTTCACGCTTCCCATACTCTGCAATGTGGCAGTGACCATGGGTCCTCCATACCCAGCAGGGGCACTGTCTTCAGCCAGCCAGTAAAAGCAAGGTCTGTGATCTGAGGCCACCAGAGACACATTTCGAGGGAACAGAGGAGAAAGATCACGGAGCAAGGCCATATATTTAACCTCTGTCAATATAAAACACAATGTGTTCTCACTGGATAATTGGATAATTACCTAGAACCTTTCAAGGTTCTAGGTATTAAGGAACCCAATTATAATGCCAGACACAATCAGGTAAATAAAAGAGTTTTATTCTTGGTAGTGTGTAGGTAGGTGTCGGATTATGAAGGCAAAATCAGGAAACTGACAGGGAAAGCAGGGAACTCTGGGAGTTGTAGCCACGTGGCTAGATGCTTGGAGCAAAACACGTGACAAGGCACTTTAACGGTAAAACTGTCATTTGCACTATTAAAGACAGATTCTCAAAGTTGGTACATGCTGTTACCCTTTCTAAGTTGCCGTCAGCCAAGGAGACCATGGATCTGTTAATGCAACATGTCTTTCATCTTTATGGGTTGCGAGAAGATGTCTTGTCAGACTGAGGTCTGCAATCACTGCAGCATTCTGGGAGCTGTTTTGCAAGGCACTGGGCGCCTCTGTGAGTTTGTCATCTGGGTTTCACCCCCAGACCAACGTACTGGTTGTTGCTAGTGTGTATCCCCATGTATCCTGTTTTCCCTATTCTCATTTGATTTCCCGACCACAAGCTTATTATCTTTATAGTGCATGAGTCACTCTCAAAGTTTGTCTCTCGGTCATTTAATTATTAGTCCCGACTTTTGGTTAGTCAGGTTTTTTTTTTTTTTTTTTATTGTTTGTTATTTCGTCCTAACTTTTGTAGTGAGCAATTTGTTTTCTATTGTTAGTTATTCCTCTAGCAGGGCTTTGGACATTGGAATTTATCAATATATATATATATGTGCTGCGCAGTACTAGTTTAACATAGTATCCTAGTCCCTATTGCACAGTGGCCTCCGTTGGTGTACTGCAGTAAGAATAAACATCACGCTCATGACATTATGTGAAAATTGTTGCTAGCTAAGAACAAAAATGGATGCTGCCCTTTTTCTTTTTACATCACCATTTCAGAGTATGTTAAGTAATTATTCATGTTTGGAAATAATTTTGTTTGAAATAATTTAGTTAAGTTGTCTTCTTGTTTGGTGACATTGAAAAGGCAGACAAAATGTGGTAGAAAAGTAAAGATCTTTTATGGCTGTTGACACACTGTTGTTGGGCCAACTTATTTATTGTTTTTAGGCTTTTAAGTCATCAAGGAGTATTCCAATATTTTAACTCCAGAATTTTACTCTTATGTTTAAGAAATAACTAAACAAAGGAACAGAAAGTGTTTCAAACCAATAAGACCAATTCAGGAAACCTGAAAATTCTGTTATCAGGTACAAGAGTTGGACAGAAAATTGGTGGTGGTGTAAAATTTACATCTCCTTGCATCCCAGCATAACTCAAATTGTGTCCATGCCACATCAGCCAGACCCCTGACTGAAAATATAGATGAAGTACTCAGCAGCAGTTCTAATGCAGAGACTGTATACAGTACAATAAGGCAAAGAGAAAAGAGCTCAGCGTATGGTATTCACTGAAGGATATAATGCTGCGGGTCTCTTTTTTTAAGAACATGCTGAATATAGATGTTGCAGAAGAAGCCCTGCAACACTGGCCTCACACAGCATTTTCAGTAGCTCAACATGATTCCAGCTGTCTCTTGAGGAATTATGCACCTTGTGACAGATTGCTTCTTGGGTAATGTAAAGTTTAAGTTAAATTTTATTTTAACAATTATATTTTATTATTATTATATTCAAATGTCTTAAAAATATACTTTAATACTTTAATTTCTCCACCTTCCCAGAAATAAACACATTAAGCAAGTTATTTAGAAACAGGTTAAAATAGTTTAATAAAGTCTGCCAAAAATCAGAGACCTAGGCACAAATAACCCAGGCAAGCTGGTAGAGTGAGTACAATGTGTTTATAAGATGTGAGCAAAAGGTGAAATCTGTAAGGATGACTGTGCTAAGTGTGAAAGGCCTGAAGCTGAACATGGCAGGACAAAAATGGCTGGTCAAAGCAGAGAGAAGGCAGTCAGTGTGTTTACTCAAACCAGGTTAAAGTCAGATTTCTAAAGTAAGCTGATTTCTTAATTGTAAACAGGAAACCTGATTCCAACAGGAAGATATCTACATAACCAGGTTTCTAAAAGTCTTTTTACAGGAGTGCATGTACAGGACAAAGGCCGTAGTCAACTGCCGCTCTAATACTATCATTGAAGAAGAGTTTCAGGTTGAAAGGAGAGGTCATTACACAGAGCAACGCTGCGTCAATTTTTAATCAGGTCTGCTCAAATAAACAAACCAACAAACTTAAACCAGCACAAAGTGCCCTACAGAGAGTGTATTACATCTTCCAATAGAAAGTTCTCTCAAAGATTCACCTAATTTGTCCTTTGAAACACCAACAGCCAGAGGAACAAAATACATTCTGCTTTATGCCAACACAAACTCTTCTGAATGTATAATAAGTAAAATGTACATGATTTTCAAATGTGAAACTCAACCTCAGATTATGGAAAACCATATCATGAAACATGAGTTTAAAAAATACGATGAAAAGAACAAGAAAGAAATTGAGACACTGAAGACTGTTCAGTCTGATATATTACTTACTGCCGATGTACTCTCTGCTTGGACAAGAGAAAGGTGTCTTTAACTCAACTTCCCCAAGACAAAAGTTCTCTTGTTCCCAGCTAAACCTTTAATACAACACAACATCAGTATCAGTGTTTTGGAACCAGCCCTGCCCTTCCAGCTTCTCATTGGCTGAACACACCTGATCCAGGTAATCAGCAGTGAGTAGGGCAGAGATAGGAAAACCAGCAGAATAGTGGCCCTCGAGGACCAGGATTGGACACCCCTGACGTAACAGCACCTGCCTACCTGAACTCCCTCAACCAGGTCTACAATGCCTCCTGCCCATTGCACACTGCTAGTGAGTGATGTCTTGTGGTCACCTCACATCAAAAGATCCCAGTTTAAAACTTTTCAGCTTAATGGTTCCACCAACATGTCAGTTTTCATCATAATTACAGCTTGTTCTGTGTAAACCGGTGGACAAGATTTGTATTCAGGTAAGTTATATCATCCATCTTCCATGAGCATATTACTGTAGCTTTACAGTCTGTTAAAAAATAAAAGTAGACTCTGAAGACAGTAGAGATGTGGTGGGGCTTTGGATGGTGGAAGCCAGAAAAGACTTCTAATGGAGACATTTTAAGATAAGATAAGATAGACTTTTAATAATTTCACGGTGGCAAGATTCCCATGTTTACAGCAGCAGAGGGAAAAGAAACAAGCACAAAAAGATCTACAAATGTACATGTTTACTTTTTACTTTGGGATTAAGATTTTGAGTATTGAATATTTCACCTCCCCTGACAACTGTATGAATTTGAATACTGCACATTGCGTAACACCTAAAGATATTGCAGTGACATATTGTACAGTCTAATGGCAGTGGGGAGAAATGACCTGCAGTAGCGGACATTCTTGCACTGGTGGTAATAGAGTCTTATCTTATAGGAGCTACTCAGAACTTCCACATTGTAATGTAGGGGGTGGGAGGGGTTATCCATGATGGATGTCAATCTTGCTGGCTGAATATTGAATACTGCTTTTTCTTTATTCTACCATGACCCTGGCCTCTCATAAAAAATAAAATCCTTGAGGAAAAAAAAGCTGTACATATTCGTATACAAAGTTCTTACTATTCATCAGGGTAATTGTGCATGCCAACTTGTCCGCCTCTCTTTCAAGGATGCCCTGTTTAGTTTAAGTTCTGTAATCCTGTTTCACATCATTTCCTGGCTCTACATACACCAAACAAATACAGCCCTCGCACTGTTGGTGAGACATATAAGCTGTTATGTTTTTGATTGAGCTTAAGTAAGCTGTTCTTACCCTTAACAAGTTCAATGAAAAGTGATTCCAAATATAGAGACGATCACGTAGATACCAGCATTGAATCCTCACAACATAATCCTTGATCATTGCTTTTGTCCAACACTCTCAATGATGTTATTTCAAGAATATGAAACAAAATGCCTTTGAAACTGTTTTTAAACTGGTGGGGAAAGGAGACCATGAGAAGGATTCACCTAGAAGAAATACACTATAATGCACAGACATATTTAGTTTGTCATGACTTGAGTTCCCATCCTGTTTTGTGCCTTTCATTTTTTCCAGTACCTCCTGTGTTTTCACATGGATTGAATTCACTTGTGCCCTGTCTGTTCCTGTGAGTTTTTTTTTTTTTTTTTTGCTTTCTGTTATAGCAGTGATTTTTCGTTGTCTCTATTCCAGAGATCACCACTCTTGTTGTTATTCTAATCTCTTTGTCGAGCACACAGCCCTGTATTTACTTACTTGCAGTATGTCAGAGTTATCTTTTGGGCTCGTGTAGCCAGCAACGACATAATTTCATTTATTGTAGATTTGTCATTATTGATTTATAAAACCTCTGCTATTTTCTTCTTTCTTTCAGTTTATGAATGAGCGAGGAGCAACATGACAGAAACTCCTAAATGTCTGTTTCAGTACATTTACAAAACATACACAGCCATTTTTCTTATTTAAATTTGGACTTATTTTCTTCAGATTTGTATGCAGTTGTGAATAATTTATCTAATTGTTGAAAGATTTTATCCAGTGGAGTAGGAAGCGTAACAAAAGAACAAAAGGACTTGTCTTTAAGCACAACACGTCCTCCTGTCAGCTGAAATCACTGCACAAATAGTGAGAACTGCTGAACGAGCTTTACGCACTTTTGTGGCACAAATTGTACAACTGAATGGTTGAGAACACATTCAGTTATATTCAATATTCATTGGTGCTTTTATGTTTGAAGGACATAGTAGGGTGTTATTTCATCTCTTTAATGGGATTCAGTGTGTTCTAGAGTGAAAATGTGGCATCTTCCAAAGACACCTACTTTTACACAAGACTGCACTGGGGCCAGTCATTCTCAAATACATTTGTTGAAAATCATTCTAAGAAAACAAGGATCGTTGGCTTTGGAATGAGCATAATTTAAAAATTCAGATACTGGGACACTAGCAAGCTGTCACGAACACCACAGTTCCATCGATTTCTAACTATGTCTCATTCTGACCCCTGTACAGATTAATAAGTTAGTGGCCTGCTGTAAAAAGCTCAATGTCATAGAATTTCCTGCTCTTAAATTCAGACACAGATACCAGCTTGTAACTCTCAACATCTGTGTAATTTCCCACAGTTTGACAACAAAGAATCTTCAACATGCTTCTATCTAAGGGACTGTGTCTAAATTACCTGCAGTTTCTGTCTGTTAGTGTTCCTTTACCTGAGAAACTTTGATTTAGGAACTATTGCTATTGTCTAACAGAGGGCAGCTATTATCAAACTGTCTGCTGAGCTTATGCCATTCAGTCTGTTGTATAATAAAGCCTTTGAACGCACGCATCTCATCCCATCAGGCATAGCTGCTGATGTCCTATACATATGCACCACCTCATCACACCCCACAGGAAGGCAGATTGATTACAATGTCTGAGGAAATCAGAACATGTTGAGGAGAGACAGGGAGTGCAGGATGATCCCGCATCACACTGAGAAATCTCAAAAAACCACTCCCACATGGCACCAGGGGTAAAAGGCTCTGTAATAGCAGCTATACAATATCTCCCACAACCATCACCCCAGGGGATGCTGACAGGTCTCCCCACCACCATCCACCCACATTCACTCCCCCCTGGACAGTGATCTAGATGAGGCAGCACTATCAGTAAATGTAAGCGGCATCTTGGGGAAAAAAGCAGCAGTTCATTTATCACCCTGATGCAACTCTAATGAAGTGATAACACATTAACACATTCACAGAGGGTGGCATAGGGACAAGAGGATGTGATGAGAGGAGAGGGGGGGCTAAAAAGAAGGACTTATGTTCCGTAAGTAAAGGTAAGGTATAATCATGGAGTCTAACTCAGAATAGGAATACAAGCATTGTAACACTTACAAATGTGTATGTACATACTGGGCATAGCAGCTGTTCTGAAATACTGTTTTGAGCTTAGCTTTTGAGAAAATACTTGTATCTAGCTAAATACAGGAGATACTGGGGTTCGAATTCCAGCTGTGGCCTTCCTCCATTAGGGGTCCTTAAGCAAGACCTCCTTATGCTTACACTGCCTTTCCATTGAACCTTATAAGTCGCTTTGGATAAAAGAATCTGCCATATATATATATATATATATATATATATATATATATATATATATATATATATATAAATTCCACACTCGCCCCTTCCTGGGAGCAGTCTTATTCCTTCAAGCTCGGGTCCTCTGGCAGCTTGAGGGTCCTGCACAGTATCTTAGCTGTTCCTAGGAATGCACTCTTCTGGACAGAGATCTCAGATGCTGTTGTTCCTGGGGTCTGCTGGAGCCACTCTCCCTGTTTGGGAGTTACAGATGGAGCGGCTCATTTTAGCTGATTTCAGTCGACTGTCAGGTGCCCCCCTCCTTGTGCTCTGTAAACAAGGTGTGAGAAATGCTAATGTGGCCTCTCCTATTTTTGGTACCAATGATGCAATTCCAGGGTCCAACCTAAAGGTGGAGCTTTGATTAAAAAATCTGACCTTAAAGCCAATGTCAAATACTAAGTATAGACACAGTTCTGAGAACAGAATTTAATCACACACTGTTTGGTAAGACAGACAGAGACAGACAGACCGTCAGATAGACAGACTGACAACTGAGAAAACTTTGTAAAAGTTGAATTGATGACAGCATTGAATATTGTACCAACTTTCTTTATTATAAATAAGCATAAGAATAGCAGCTCACACTGCCCCAGCTGCCAGACTACCTTCTAGAGGTTTATCAGTTTCTGGGTGTATTGGGCTGCCTTGGACTTCACAAATGTACCTAATAAAATTCACCAATTCTCATTGCACCTGGATGTAGTGTGTCTCAGTCTGCCTGTTTCAGGAGCTGTTTATCCTTAGAAAGGACTTTGAATCTTCTAATCAAGCTTAGATAAACATTACAATAGGAGCCTCCATTCAGACAGAACGACCAACCAACAGCACTGGTTAGAATGGTCTTGCACCACCCTGCTTCTCCCTGAAGTCCTGCAGTGTTGTCGCCTGATTTGATGTAACCTGAAATGTTGTTGAGAAATGTTTCTACTCTAGAAAGCAACAACTTCACCTGAGTCATGAGGACCAGATATATTTGAGATCCATAACCTCAAACAGCCTATTGGTTAAAGCACACACCTTCCCACCCAACTAACAAAACCTCTTTTGATAGTTGGTGGTTTACTATAAGGAACTTATATACAGTATATCCAGAAGCCATAAACTTACAGCTTTCAAGCCTAACCAAGCACTGCTGTATTATATTTACAAATTTTATAAATATCCAGTTCTGTTTGACCATTTTCTAAACCAGGTTGTCTGAAAGTTGGGTCATTGTAACTACATTCTTTTAGAGCAGAAATGTGCATCTACATTCTTCATCCTTCATGGGGGACTTGTTATGTGGTCTTCGCACCAACTCACAGTCCTTTGTTCAACTGATGAGCCAGTTCTTTACAGGTGTTAAGTGAAGCCTATTGTAAATGGAGGATGTGTAACTTAACTCAGACTGAAGCTTTCTGCACTTTTGATAGTGTTTCTACTCTAACTACATGTAATAGCTAGGCTAATAAAATACTCAGTAACCCAGAATAAAATCATAAAAGAATACATCCATTCATTGTAGAACGATTTCACCGCTCCCAGACATGAGGTAAAGAGTGCCAGTGCCTCAGCTCTGGACAAACACCAAAGCAGGAGACCAGAATATGTGCTGCTACCTCGTCCATTAATAAACGAAAAACACGGCTGATTTTGTATATATGTGTTAGTGGAGTTCTGTCAGCTGATATTCTTTCGGTTCTGTTTCAGGAAACACAACTTGTATTTTAACAACAGGGAAACCCTAAACAAGACGCAGCTAAAATCTGCATTTTGTTTCACTTAAAGTGGCGTTAATATCAAAGCTATAGGTTGGTTTGGTCTGAAAATTGTATGGAGGCAAACTGCATTTACATTGCTATGCATGTAAGGATAACTGAATGAAACTTTTCAACATTGTAAAAGTTGAATTTATGTCAGAGTTGAGTATTGTACTTGTAACTGTAACTTGAGTCATGTCAACTGATTCTATCGGGAGCAGAAACAGTAGCTTCTAAAGTTGGTGTCCTTCTTGGGGGATGGTCTTCACACCTACTCAGTCTTTTGTCCACCTAACGACCCGGTTCTTTACATTTGTGAAGTGAAGCTAAACTGGAAGATATTGTGAAAGTGAAAGGTCAAAGTTATTCCCGGCTGGTTAAAAAAATGCCAGTAAATTTAGTGCTAATCAATATAAGTACAGTAGTAAGCAAGTAGTATAATTAGCACAAATTAATTATCCATATTTACCATTTACCATGTAGGCATTTTATTCAAAACTGCTATAATTTTATGTAACTTTGTTCTGCTGTTACAATCCATAAATATACTGCAGGTAAAGAACAAACCTCGTCAGTGTCTAAAATCTGAAGTAGTTTACAGATGGATTTAAAGTTATAAATATCCTGCAGGAGAGCATCATGCTTTATTTATACTTAAATATAACTGGATTACGCATCACTGCTCCACCTGGTGCATGAATGCGACATTGCAGCTCATTCCTCAGGAAAATTTTAGGGGGCGTTAACAAGACAACTATGCATTAAGTACATCACACTGGGGGGTCGTGACTGGTGCAGGGGGGCTTGGTGCCTGAGTCATGCAAATGTCATGCAGGGATCAGGCAGGATTCCTGCAGGAACGAGGCAGCGAAAATAGGCCGCTCCATCTGTACAGCCCCCAGTGTTCCTATCACCACGGGTACCACTTGTGCTTTCACCTTCCACATCTTTTCTATCTTTCAGCCCTTGGTACTTCTCGATCTTCTCGTACTCCTTCTTCCTGATGTTGCTATCACTTGGGATTGCTACATATATGTCTACAGCCTTGTTCTCCTGTTTGTCTACTACTACTATGTCGGGTTGGTTGGCCATTAACAGTTTGTCAGTCTGTATCTGGAAGTCCCAACGGATCTTAGCTTGGTCATTCTCGACCACTTTTGGAGGTGTGTCCCATTTTGACTTTGGAACTTCCAGCCTGTACTCGGCACAGATGTTCCTGTACACTATGCCGGCCACTTGGTTATGGCGTTCCATCTATGCCCTGCCTGCTAGCATCTTGCATCCGGCTGTTATGTGCTGGATTGTTTCAGGGGCATCTTTGCACAGCCTGCACCTGGGGTCCTGCCTGGTATGGTAGATCCCAGCCTCTATTGATCTTGTACTCAGAGCCTGCTCCTGTGCTGCTAGGATTAGTGTCTCTGTGCTGTCTTTCAGTCCAGCTTTATCCAGCCACTGGTAGGATTTGTCGACATCAGCCACTTCTTCTATCTGTCCGTGGTACATACCATGCAGGGGTTAGTCCATGAGGGTTCCTTCTCTTCCTTCCCTTGCTCCTCTGGAGTCTGCTGTGTGAGGTATTCAGTGATCACGATCATTCAAGATTTTGTTTTTTCAAGATTATTTTCTGATCACATTTCTTCCTTTGAATATGATGGTTCCCCACTATCCTTCCAGTTTGTAATAATGCGTTTGACAGTTCTTAACCCAATTTTAGTAGTTTCATCAGTCTCCTTAGATGATTTCTTTGCTTGATTCATGCCAATAATTTAATCCTTCTGAAACATTAACATTAACATCTTTTCCACAACCACAGGATGTGTCTTCTGACATGGTTGTTTAAGAAAAAGTTACCCACTGCATCAGTTAGGGTTCAATGACTTGTTGCCAGCTGAAACATAATCATCCATGCAGTAAGGGAGGCTCTTACCTATTTGCTTAGTTAAATCCAGGTGGTGACGTTTTTTTTGGATGGGCATGTTATATTGTATTTAGAATGTCCATGATATATTATGCAGTACAATCCACCATCATAAGCATCCAAGCAGTGAACTATGTAGGCTGACATTTATATCCATCTAGCTGCAGCAGTGCTAACCACAACAACACCATGCTGCCCTCACATTGACATTGTGGCATGGAAACTGATCTGCAGTCCTCACTGTTAACTGGTCAAGACTACATTTGTCACGGCATTCACCCATGAATTGTTGCTTTGTTTGACAGCTCACAGAAAAGCCTACAGAAAAGCACTGGAAAACAGAAAACTATCGAATGGGGCCATGCGCTAATCAATAACCCACTGGTGGCCAAAAAGGCACTCTTGGAGCAGGGGTCATAGCCTAATGCAAAGTGTAAAAAACTGTGTGAAATGGGCTGAGGACACTGTCAATAATTAAGTTTTATCACTTAATTATTCAATCTGGCAATTTGTTCATTCTTGCTTTGTTCAACCTACAAAGGTTTCTAAACTAACCTAACATAACTAATCTAAGAAATGAAGTGATGTACTATTTATTGCACATAGAAGTTACAGTAGTGAAACATTTGTCAGGTCATGACAAGTATGTTGATGTTAAGATTTACAACAGACTGTAAAGAGTACAGTTGCTAGAGGACTAATTGCCGTAATTTCCATCAGATTCAAGAGATAATTTCATAGGCTCTGGCATGAGAAGATGAGATGAGATTTTTAAGGCCACAGATGTGCAAAAGCGTGATTGTCTCTGTTGTGAACTGCACTATAGCTCATCGCATTGGTTCATTAGCCTTGTATATGTGGGAGTATTTTTATATTAATGAATCACTTTACCTGTCCAAACTCTGTACCCTAATCTCTTGAGTCTGGGTATCTATGTTAGCTATGTTAGCAACTTATTTTGGCCACTCCCCAAAACCCATGACCATAGATTGAGGAAAGTGTTGGAATGTAGATCAACTAGTAGATTTAGAGCTTCGACCTCTGGTATGGCTCACTATTCACCAGAGTTGTTCAGTACAATCACTGTATTACTGCTGATGCTGCATCAATCTGACCTCGCACCTATTGGGACCTCAGAGTAGAGCAACTATTCCATTTGAGGTGATTTGAGCATCTGATCAGGGTGCCTCCAAAAGTTTTGAGAAAGAGTAAAAGTAATATCTTACATAGATACTCTGCTTCACTTTGAGGTTATTTTTCTTCTTTAGTATTATAATTATTATTTCACAGTTTTCATCACATTTCTTGCCACATGATCCAAAGGCTTGTGGAGTCTGCTTCAGACAGTCTCACACCTAGGTAAGAGCTCTGTGTCCTTGTGTATCCCAAGTAGTGTGTCCAGGTGGAATTACCTGTGGTGCTGCTGATAAGTAAGATGCCTCCCACCTGTCTGTAAATTATTCTCTCCCTGTAGGGGAGTGTGGAAGACCTAACAACTTACCAAACGTCGGCTATGAATGACCCTGTGGTACATTATGAGAAAAATACCAATTCTGTCTGCCTAGCTAGTTGTCTATATCACAAAATACCATGAAAGACACCAACCTGTGGTAAGTTGTAGAGTAGGGAATAATAATGATTCTCAATGGGATTCAATCTAATGTGCAGTATGTATTATAGGCTTGTCTGCAGGGGGTATTAAAAAGATAAAAAGGACTTGTGGAAATATTGATGTTTCAGATATTCACTTTTTTACATAAGTGAGAAACGTATTAATGGGGTTGATCTGTTTTTAGAGGCATCTCTGCTAACTCTTTCAAAGAGGCTGACTACAAAAATGTACAGGAACCTGAGTTTGCAGTTACCATGATCTCTTAAACTCACCTATAGTATTCTCTTTTTTCTTTTCAGAAGTCAAGCAGATAAAGGACAGGAAGAGGGAGAAAGAGATACATTAGATCATATTCAGACAGATGCTAGCACTGGGGAAACAGCCATCTGTAGGAATACTGTTTATGTGATGCTTTGGAGTACATATATATATCTAATTTACAAGCTGGGAGCTCAATGCCGGCTGATACCGAATCAACAGTTTCAGTAATCAGGATGGAGAAGAACCCTCCAAGGTGATGTAGAAGACAATTTGTCAGTCTCCAAAGATGTCATTCTTATTACTATTCACTGTTCTAGACTGAAATGAGGGTCAAAGATCAAAGTAGATTGTTAAAATATTTGGAAAGGAAATTATGTATGCTACAAAAGCATACAAGGAAAAGGGCAGAGGTCAAGAAAGAAAAGTAGAAAGGATCAGAAGCAAAGATAGACACAGAAATGACAAGTGAGAGCAATAATTGAAGACTCCAAAACACTGTACAGAATAATCCAGGTTTTGGATGCTACCCTGAGTGATTACCAATGAAAGGACGTGATGGCAAACTGCTTTAGTCTCAATAACAGGAAGCCCAGAAGTGAAAGGAGCACTTCAGGAGCTTAGTGAACTGTCCTGAGCCAACGTTCACATTAGTTTTGAAGGTTTTCAAAATTAAATGTCAAACTGGCCATTGAATAACAGTTGGCACTGATGGTATACAAGCAGAACTAAAAAATGAGGTTGATAAAATGATACAGCAGGTTACCACTCACAACAAGATCTGGACCAATGGCAAAATGCTTAAAGATGGCTTCATCATATCATTACCTTTGAAGGGACATCTGTCAAACTACAGTAACTGGAGAGGGAGAACTCTGCCATCTGTCTCCAGAAAGGTCATGGCAAGCATTCTGCTACACGGTATGAAAGAAGCAGTGGAATGTGTACTTCAGCAGTAACAGACAGGTTTTAGACAGGAGCTTTTAGAGCATTATTTCAACTTTAATGAGACCTTTGTCAGTGTACACAGATCTTCTGTCTGAAACATCATCGGTGATGGAGGGCTGACAAAAACAAGACAACAGAGCTTCCAGGCTGACAGAGGTAGGGATAGGGTTAGCCCATATTCTTAGTAAAATAATTGAAAATAGTTTTTGAAAATACTAAATTATATATATTTATAAGTGTTTTAATTTTGTAATGAGATTAGTCTAATTAATAAATAAAAATTAAACAGACCAAAACATATATACAAAAATATTTTTAGGCTACAGCCATAGAAAGAAAGTTTATGGGTGTCTTTTATGTTTTTGCAGAGATGTGTGAATTAACATTGCACAGCAGAACAGTTGTTGGGTGAAGAATGGCATGATTGGGTGTCCGAACACGGTCACTTTGTTTTTCTCCCTCACTTGGTGTTTACCTAAATGCTGCTAATGTTCCTCTGCTAACATGCTGCTGTCCTGCATTTGTCCTGGAAAAAAAGAGCTTCGATGATGTCAAAGAAACAGGAGACCACCAGTTCATTTGAAGAATTTCTCTAAATAAAGCAAATTGTTGGGTGTGAAATGAGACTTTATAAAGCTAGGAAGATGGTGAAGGCCATGACGTGCAGCTAAACAGATGCTTGTGGTAAAGGGAAGTAGAGCTTCTATAATAATAGGATTCTGCCAAAATGAGCTGTTCATAAATCTTTCACTAAGAGTGTTTTTTAGTTTAGTAAATTCTTGTGGCAGGCGAGGCACTGTTGTTTGATTCTTCTTAAACTATTGCGTCGTTTTCCATTCAAGGAGTGACTCTATTATATGTTGTTGCTGAATGTCACCAGTAGAGGGCTTCAGTGCTATTTGTGTAGGCAGATAGGATGGCCAGGTGTGTTGTCAGGCGGGACCCAAGGGCGATGTATTCCCCAGTGTTGGCCATGTTATACTGTTAGCAATCGATATTACACCTAATAAAGGAGCCTGACTAAAGATAGAAAAGTTGAACCTTATAAATGATATCTCAAGATATCACCTAGCTCATGCTATTATTCTTGTGTAAGTAAAATTACATTCCCAGTAGATATCCTCCCTTGTCTTAATTTGAATCCAAGCAGGTACTGCTGCCTGTTGCCGAAACTTGGGATGTAACATCAATGCTTGCTTTGCCTTTCAACACACTCACACTTCTGCCGATATGATAATTTTAACAGGCTCTGCCTTTAGAAAACATCTAATTTAAAGGTTAAGGTTAAGCTTTATTATTTTAACATGTATCTCTGCAGTCTCTGCAGAACCAGAGGGCACCAGTTAGGGATCACTGACCTATGCCTATACCTATGACTTTCATAGAAACTTTCCTAGCAGTTAACAAGTAAATAAGATAATATTTAGCAAACCGTGACAAAACATTCTAGTAATTATGTAGAATATACAGGACCCGTAAAATAGAGTTACCAGACTCCGTATCAACAAGCCTTTAGCCTGTTTAAAAATTGCAAACACAATCAATCAATATTCACCACTACTGATTGTTTTAAGCAGAGGTACTGTATATGACTACAACAAATCTACTTAAAAGTCCGTAGGGCAGAAGGTTATTTGTATATTCAAATAATCTTCCTAAAAAGATTCAGAGATAGAAAATAGAATATCACCAACAATCCATTCCTGAGCAGTAAATAAATGAATTTTAACCAGTTCGACCATTTTTTTTTTAACACTGCAATTGATTGTTATTAATATTTAAATCATTTACTACCCTTTATTAACTCCCTACTTGTTGCCTTGATAAAACATTTTTTAGATTATGAGCCAAGTATGTATTTTTTTTTACAGTATGACAAGATGGACAAAGCAAGGTCAAGACTAAGCAACCTTTCTACAAATAAAAGCAGAGAAAAACCTGCAGAGAAACACTTGGGGAAGATAGACAGACCCTGACAAAAAGACCTCCTCTCCTGTCTCTTGCAGACGCATCTGTGATGTTTGAACTATAAAAGTTTCAAAAACACAAAGTTGTGTTTAGGCAGCAGAGTGTCATTGTCATGATTCTAGCTCCTCCTGCCTGTCTGCCCTTGATTTCCTGTTTTGGTCTGTTTCCTGTTTTCTCTCACTTTTCTGTCAGGTGACCTGTCAATTGCCAATCGCCTGCACCTGTGTCTCCCCTGTCCCTTTTTTAGCAGGTCCATCGATCTACTAGTTTGCCAGATAGTCTCACATCAACCTGAGAACGAACCTATCCAGCACTAACCTTTGGACTGATGTTCTGTGACGAACCCTGCTTGACCTAGGACCTGTTTATGTCGGACTCCCCCTCGTTTGGATCTGCCTTCTGTCTCGACCAGCCTATGCCTGAACCTCCGGTACCGTGAGTGTTTTCCCCTCACCTGTATTGCTCTTCCTCTCGACTTGCCTTTCTCCCTGAACCTGACCCGCTCCTGTTTCCATTCCTCCCTGTACTCTACTATCCCTCTCTGTTTGGACCTCTAAGTGTATACTTCAGACCTGCAGAGGAGATCTCCTCTACTCTGCTCACAGATTTGTTCTACCTATCATCTCTTTGGACTTCTGATATTTGGATTGTGGATGTCAGATTATTTGATCGTTGGGCTGTTGCATTACTTTTTACGTTCCTGCAACCTACCAGTAGTTTTTAGCTCTGGACCCAGGACATTCTGTTTCTACCTGTTTTTTTTCCTCAGCTCCACATGCTCTCTGATCTGCACCGGCCATCTTGGATCGTATTGTCATACTCGCCTCTAGACCACTTCCGGATCATCTTCACTTCTCACTTCCCGGGTCACTAATGGCTCTCATTCAGGTCAACTACTTCCATATAACATCAGTATTCTTACTGTGTGACTCTGGCTTACCCTGTCTCCTCTTTTAGACCTTCAAGTCAATTCATGTTCATCTCTGATTCTCATGATGTTTAGCACTGCCTCTCGCTCTCAGGCCACAGGGCATCCTGCAAAGTGAACAGTCCATATTGTTTTACAGCACAAATACATCTAAAACTCTACTACATGCAAAAGGAATTTCCATTTCCCTTAATTGTACATGACTATGGCTGGAAATTGGCAGCTGTACCTGTAGGCGTGGGGCAGTTGCCTTATCATGCCTTGTGACCATCCTCTGGCCTTAAATTAACCAGGTACTCTGTGGCCATAAGAGATAAGTCTTCGATGACACTTAGGACAGTCCTGTATTGCCCAGCCTTTACCAAGGACCCATTGCACAAACGCTGGGGGCATGTCAGCTGTAGACACCAGGTCCAATATGGAAACAGCTGACATGGAGGGTTCAGGGGGTGCGAGAGGCTGACTGTAGATGGACCAGGGTTGGGTGGGGTACCACCAGAGGTTCAGTTCACTGACAAGCCATGACTTCCCAAAGGGAAAACAATAAAACCATACAAACATAGTGCTAGTGGGAGAAGTCGCAAATCGTTCCATGGCATCTCTTTTGGGTTGAGGTCTGGGCTCTGACATTCTGTTGTGGACTT
The DNA here is from genome assembly GCF_900324465.2 of Anabas testudineus. NCBI lineage: Eukaryota > Metazoa > Chordata > Actinopteri > Anabantiformes > Anabantidae > Anabas > Anabas testudineus. The sequence continues at coordinate 23,357,353 of NC_046625.1, forward strand.
TGAAGAAGCTGGCTGATGCTACAGGATAATGACCCAAAACACCAAAGTTTCAGCTGACATACAGACAATCTCTCATTATCCTGAAGAATTTTTTGATACATTTAGCAATTCATCTTCCCCCAATCACTGCAAGCTGGCCAGGCCCTGATGCAGCAAAGCAGGCCCAAATAATAATGTTTCCTCCACCATACTTTACGATTGGGATGATGTTTTAATGATGATACGCAGTGACCTTTTTACACCCAATGTAGTGCTGTGTGTTCTTTCCAGATAGTTTAATCTTAGTTTTATCAGTCCACAAAACATTTTGCCAATACCGCTGTGCAGTGTCAATGTGCTCTTTCGCAAACGTCTGGTATGCAGCAATGTTCTTTTTAGTAGGCATCACCTTTCTTTGTGGTGTCCTGTAAATCTAGTCCCCAGCTACAAACTAAGACTCTAGGTATGTTAGCACCTAGTCCAGTTAATGTTTTTGAGGTCACTATTCACATAATCTTTCCACTAGCAATATGAGATTTTTATGGTTGTTCTCAATAAAGAAATGAAGGATCAGGATTTGTTTTGTGTTATTATTTTAGGCACATCTTATTTGTTAATACTCTTGACTTAGATGAAGATCAGATCACATTTTATGACAAATTAAAGCAGAAAACCATGAAATTCCACAAGGTTCACATCTTTTTATTGCCACTGTATATGAAATAAAATACTTGTCTTAAAAAATACATTGTTGGTTATGTTTGGTGCATGGGATTTGTTGAAAAACAGTGTCACCAGCTGCACTTCTGCCAACTGTAACAGTGAAGGAAAAAAGGCCAGCCCCAGGAGATGAAGAGTGTATCTTTCTGACCCTCTGCTCTGTTCTGTTCTCCCTGATATCTGTGTGAATTTTTTCTAAAGCCTTGTGAGAAAAAGAAATGAGAGCATTTGAAGGCTCCCTCCCTGTGCCACCCAGCTGTCCTGTGACAAAAAGAGGTCATGCCATTATTGCATCCCTATAGGATGGGAAGCATCCTAATCAGAACATGGACTCCCTGGCTCAATCATCCCTGTCAGGGGCAATAATTACTCACCGTCATCTTAATTAAAACTTGGTCTGGTAATTAAGAGTCATTGTTTACCTTGCAGAGGCAGCATTGATATGCATGTCATCACTCACTATTTCTGGCTTTCATTGCCCTTCCTCTGCTTGAGGCTATGAGCTGTCACCCATCTTTTATTTATGCTCTTTTCCTGTCAGAAAGGCACTGGCAGCTTGAGGGGGATCTCCAACGACACCCAATTATCCCATGTTTGCTGATTGTCCCTGAATAGATGGCGGTGGAATACTTTGATGTGTGGAACACCTTCCCAGAAGGCGCACATAGATATGCAAAGGCGAATAGGGGTCAGGGTTGGTGAAATGGAAGGAGGGACAAAGGAGGGGTAATGTTGGAGCTGGCATGTCCTCATCATCTCAGTTCACTCTATTAAGAGAGGCCGGGGCAAAGGACCTGTTGGGAAAAACACAGTTACTGTGGTACAGTCTCAGTGGCTCAGTGTAAAGAAGCAAGATGCCTCACTGTAGCTGCTCTCATATGTTTTATAGCGTCTGGAGGGAAAGCATTACAGCTTGGCTACTAACTCCTGCTTGGAAATGAATAATCATTTTCATGTGGCAATAAAAGCTAGCATTGTGGCCACGTAATGTTGTTATCCTTCACTGTAGCTGTAACATTTGGAGTGTTAAGGGACACTTTATGCTGTAAATGTTAGTGCTAGAGACCTTCAGGAGACAAAATATTGTTTCTAGACACATTAGCCAGAGCCTGGCCTGAAGTTTGACTATGTCATGCATTCTTCAAGGATCTAAGACCCAAGAACTACAGTACTGCCTGAAATTTGACACATTTTAAATCAGAGATTTGATCTGTACCGCACTGTCAAAAAAGAAAGAGCTGACAACATAATATGAATGAAAATTTGTTTAGTTTTTTTACATTCTCAGCAAATCTTAGCAAATAAGAGTACGCTGACCTTATTATTTTAGGTATTTCTGGTGCATCAAATCTATATGTCGTAAAGGTCTGAGATTCATTCAAATGAGACAATCAAAGTGAGGTTTGGGGCAAAATGTGCTTAGGTCAGGTGTCTCTTGAATTCTTGAATATAAACAACATAACCACCAACCATAAGTATCCTCCATGGAGAAAAGGTTAGAGGCCAAGATCAAAGAGATGCAATGAGATGTCCACACCTGAGGTCTTACAAACTGCCAAGCAAAGACACAGCTTTGGCAAACTGCTTGAAGCGGTACACCATAGGAAAAGAAGCCAGGAGAATAAACCAGATGTTCTCCACTAAGCCGAGGTAAAAGGAAAAGCATATGGGAGGAGTAGGCATCACATTACAACAATGCACGGTAGCTAGTGGACCTAGGAGCAAACCACAGTAACCCCCCCTGAACAGAATTCAGTAATCATCACAAAGGCAGACATCCAAGAAAGAGTCTCAAGCATGAAGAACTGGACAGTGCCAGGCCCTGTAATGATGCACACCTACTGGCCCACCCTGAATGGTTGGGCCGAACAAGAGAGGAACAGGAAACAACTAACCAAATCCTACCAGTGGCTGGACAAAGCTGAAATGAAAGATAGTACAGAGGTACTAACCATGGAAGAACAAGCTCTAAGTACAAGATCAATAGAGGCTGGGATCTACCACACAACAGGCTGTTTTAAAGATGCCCCTGACACAATCTACCACATAAAATCCAAAATAGACTTTAAAATCCTTCTCCTCACATATAAAGCACTTAATAGCTGAATCCGGAAGCTGGTAATATATTTGAATACAAATCTCCAATCATGAGGAATAAATTACACCCTGACTAGATAAGGACTCACATTCCACTTGAAAAAGCAAAACGTCAAGCACAAAACGGCATCAATTACTCTATGTTGCATGTTATACTGCTGGACAAGACATGTATGTGTGTGTGTGTGTGTGTGTGTGTATGTGCGTGTGTATTTTTTAATACTGATAGTTATCTGCTTCTGTTTTGCGGCTAAATCACGTGATCACTCTTCTGTCTGTAGGGCTCTGATATTTGAAAAGTGTAAAGTTTATGTAAAGTGTTACCTTTTACATAAAATTCAAGTTCAAACTTCAATGTCTAGGTCTATTGAACACGAGGCACTGCTCATCCCTACAGTGCAGCACGATGGGGGCAGTGTAGGGACTACATAGAATTAAAAATAAAATTTGCTAGACGACTACAGGACAAATACTGGTGCTTGAGGGTGACAGGACTTTCCTACAGTTAGTCACCAGTTCCTTTGTTTTATTGATGATCAGTTGAAGATGGTTTAGTCCACACCAGTCAACAAATCTGTCCACCACTCCACGGTACTCTGTAACGTCTCCACCCTGAATACAACCTACAACTGTAGAGTCATCAGAGAACTTCTGAAGATGACAGGACTTGTACCTGAAGTCTGAGGTGGACAGGGTGAAGAGAAATGGAGATAGAACTGTCCCCTGTGGAGCAACTGTGCTACAGACCACAGTGTTAGACACACAGTTCTGCAGGTGAACATAGTGTGAGTGAAGTGAGACGCCGTTGTCAGCTATTGGATATTTAATTCTTATTCTATTCACGTACAAGTGGACTTGTGTTTGGGCATGGCTTTTACATTGAAAACAAAGACAGCGTAATGCTAGCCTCTCATCAGCAGCTCCAGTGCAAGGTGTTCAAGGACAGTACATATTGTAGGTCAAATTTCCAGAAACATTACAGTGTTTGACTAAAGTTGTTAAGTCATAATTGTTGAGATCACAAAATCTTGGGAAGAAAAAAATTATTGTAGCTATGATCAAATGGTAAATTAATTTATTGTCAATTACCAAAATAATAACTTTCCCAATTTGAAACATTAAAAGATGAGCTAACAGTAAACAAAAAATTGCACCAGTCCTGATGACCACAATCGTTGCATTCAGCAGTTTGTCCAGCTGATATACTGGCTGCTGACATAAAGAATGTTTATGAACATTTAATAGGAAAAGTCAGTTCTGGTATTTCTGAATCACACATGTTGTTGTTGTGTTGAATGTTTAAATGTTCTGGAGATATTTAGTCATCACCTTGGCAGAAGTCTTTGCTTTCAGTGCTCTGGCCACTCAGTGGCAGGAGAGGAAATTAGGTTTCCAGAGTCAATGACAAAGAAGATGCAGTGTTAGGTCTTGAATAATGGGAACAAAGCTAAGACAAAGCTGGCAACAGCTCTTGAAGCGCTAAATAAATCTAGTGGTTTGTTCAGGGAACTGTGGGCTTGTGAGGGAGTGTTTGTGTGAGGTTTCTTCTATTCAGCTCAATAACAAGGCCATGGAGGCCTCCAAGGGACCAATTTCTGCTTGTTCTGCGGACCGTGTCGTGTCTTTGTGTTTCGTTAAAGAGGATGAGGAGGAAGAGGAAAAGGAGGTAAGATTAGAGTAACTGTTGTGTTAACACCCACACACCTGATACTGTTTTTACTATTTTCTGCCACAATTCCACAAAGATCACTGATGTTTTTCCTACTTTTGAGAGATTCACTTCTAGCTGAATGTAAAAAAAGAAGAGCCTCTCCAGAGAACAATGCATTTCAGGACAGTAACAGAAAATACTGTAGTGATTGAGGCCAGTTCCAAAAGGACGACTGCTCCACATTTCACATTACAACCTTCCTCCAAAACTTACTCTTTTTCTGCCCTTTGGCCAGAATTGCACAATATCCCTGGCCCTCACCTTTTACACAAGTGTTGAACTCCAACAGAGAATGTCTCATTATAGGAGTCCAACCTGAGGATGAATGTAACCCTTAGCCAGAGTTCATTCATTCGCCCTTCGTTAGTACAGGTGCTCCTGGATGCACCATGGAGGGGGGGGGGGGGATATTTGATGCTGTATGGGACCTCACAAACAATATATGAGAGGCAAGTTAGATTTTTTTTTATGTTGGCCAATGAATTTATTTAATTCATAAAACACAAATTTGATGAACTACAGTAATAAAATAAAGTATGTATTGTAAGTAGTTAGTATACTCAGTATGCATGTAAGTAGTTAAATCTTCAGCTGTCATTTTATAATTTTACTGTAGGTTTTATTAACTGAAATATTTTTCTGCACAGCAAACAAGAAACTGTAGAAACTGTGAATTTATGTGCACCACTGAGCATTTAGCAATCTGGCTAAAGTGCACATAGTATTTCATAATACAGAAATAATGACATATTTTAATTATCCATTTGTCAAAATTGTTGATGGATAACTGTAGAAAATAATGGTGATATGATGGGGTTTTGGTGTCTTGTCCAAGGATGCTGCAACATTTTGCCACAAACCCTGCGCTATACCATGTGAGCTACTTGCTTCCTCCAAAATCTGAGAAGATTACATAATTTTCTTTATGTGATCGCTAGTATATTAAAAAGCAGTAATAAACTGTAGTCTGATGTGCACCCCTCAGAAATTTAACTACGTTTGCAAAACAACTGGATGTGATGATCAGGAGAAATGGAGCAGGTTAGTCTGCGGAGAGATGTGGTTCCTGAAGTGACATGACCAGCTTGGTATGAAGGCAGAAACCTGGGACTTGTAGTCCAGGAAGAGGTTGGAGATGAGCATGTTGAGTGAAGTGAGAAGATCCAGTCCAGTCATGTCAAATGCCCTGGGGAGAAATAATAAGACAATATCAAAAACACCAATCCATTGATACAAATATCTAAAAGCCAGTCCAAGTCGAACATAATCTAGCAACGACAGCAGGTCCACAATCTAGAATCGGAGTGTATCTCAGGGGATCAGAGACATAGTAAACAGGTCTACAGTCCGAAATCCAAAAGACAGGTCAAATAACAGATCAAGGTCAGAATCAGGGATGGGACACCTTCAGGATTCCAGAGTTTCAGGTTCAGGATAAAGGTACAGCTCAAGATCAGGTCCAAGGTCTGGTACACAATTCAGGCTAGTCAGGATTGGCTGACTGATTTCTTTCTGGAGATTAAAACAGCACAATTTGACAGGAAACTGGCGACTGCAGACCTATACCATACACTGATAAAAGGTGGAACACAGGTGGATCAGCTCAGGTAAGATGTGATTAGGTCAGGTAGAGAGTGAAAGTGAGCAGAGTAAGGGAAGAACAGCCAGAGGATAGTTAAACCAAATATGGGCGTAACAAATGGTAAATGGTAGCTGGAAACCCTGAAAAATAGATGATGCTGAAAGTGTGGTGATTTGCAATCTTGATTACTAACCATTAACTATAAATTAATATCAGTTAATAATTAATTAACACAGTGTATCCAACCTTCTCATGTTGAACAGTTTGGACCAAATTTCAGCCACAGAAAAACTACACAGCTGATCTGGATTGCCCTAAAGTTCTAGTTGGGGTAGTTCTGTGTATGGTACTGTATATGAATATCACACTTCCCTCTGCCTGTGCTATATTAAACAATCTGCAGATCACATTATCTGGAGGAGCTCTAGAGCCAGACTACATACATGACAGTATGCATTACCAGATTAAATAATCTGAAATAAAAAACTACTATAGGAGCAGACAGTTATGTTAATACAGAGAAGGCTGACTGAAATTTAATATACTTCAGACAACTGTAATCCAAATCTAGACCCACAACAATTAGGTTGAAAATCATTAGAGTAATGGGGGATAGAATCCGTGTGTTTAAGGAGTAGACTTAGATGATGGCTTGAGCAGGAAACTGCTAGATGACTAGTGAATAGATGAGAAAAGAATGACAAGCAGTGCAGCTTTCTGTCTGATGGTTGATTGTGTGACATGTCTTTGTTGTGGCAAAATAGATTATTAATATTTAGTTCAATATTTGTCGGTGCCACATATACTATAACTGTGTGCTCAATTTTTCAGGACAAATTGGAGCCGAGTTCCACATTTTCACTCTGATGAAATCGGGTGAAAAAGTTTTAGAATGGCTAAGTCAATGACTAGACCTTAACTCAACTGAACATACCGTCACTATGCGTGAGGATACTGCATTGTGTTTTCCTAGTTTAACCAGTTGTATTCACACTTCCATTAATAAATCAGCCTTAATTTCTTTAAGGTATGAATTATATTGACTTTGATATGAAACTTGATTTGTACATAGATCTAATGATTGGTACAAAGACTGTTCTGTACTGTCTTTTGTTGTATAGCAGCAGCTAATTAGATGATGCATGGTGGGTGTTCAAATGAAGCACTGTAAAACTGAACTTGTTTTAACTTAAAAACTCAAGTCAAAGGGTCAAGTCAACAAATGCAATTTGTTCTTGTAACAAAACTAAATATTATCTTGACTAAGTATTGTATGCTGTGTAAACTAATGTCTTTGTTTAGTTGATTTAGATTTATTAGTTCATTGATCAAGTTAGGTAGTAGTTCAGAAAAAAATCTAGCTTTATTTGAACAATCTGTTGTATAAACGCCATTATTGTTTAATCTAATACTTAAAATACTGCCAGTTTTGTCATCTTATATGTTTAAAATATTCTCAGTTACTTTAAACACTTTAAATTGAGTAAAAAAACCATAGTCCTGCATGTAACATAATATACTGCTGTCTGCTTGAGCCCCAATGTACCAAAATTAGTACATAACAATCATGTTAAGCTGTACTAAGAGGTTATAAAAATTACAGTTATACTGGGGTCGGGTATGAATTCAACACCAACCTCTATCATGGTTCAGTTTATACTGGTGTGAAAATAAACAACTGTGATCTAATGTATGTGTGTGTTAAAGACACATAGCAAGTTTCCATCATGACTATTTTCTTTAAAGAACTAAAAAGAACAATATTTGAAGAGCTAGACAAATACATGCTGGGAAGTCTACTAATATGTTAATTTGTTTCATGTTTTATCAACTTAAGTTAACAAGTTTAGTGAACTCTAAGAAATGTATTCATTTAACTATAATAATAATTTTAGGTTAAAATATGAGTTAGATCAAGTCAGAACAATTAATGTTCAAAGGTAATGTTCAAAGTAAAAACTCAAAATTACAAGTTGAATTACCTTGAAAATACAAAACTTAGATATTTAGGTTGAGTTAATTCAAAATTCTTAAATAAGAATTTACAGTGTGCCACCCCCGACTTGGCACCACAGAGGGGAAAGCATAATCTCTGAGGCTCCCCCTCCATTCTGGCCCCCAGATATCCTCACCTTGCCTTCTGCATTCTTCACTATTGAAGAACTGAGCCAGTGGGGTGGAAAATTGTCTCTTGTCATTTAATTTTAAAAAAAATGCAAAAAAAAAAAAAAATCTTTGTTTTCACAAGATTAATTTTTCTGCTTTGCTCCACATAAGTTGAAAGCTCAGCAAAATGAAGCAAGCTGCATCTGTATCTGCAATCTGTGGGGACGGACTGTGAAGGCACGGAGAGATGAATAATGAGCAGCTTTTTCATCTACATGTTACCATTAGCTCAGTGGAAGCCATAAAATTACCCCGATCCAAGGCCTTAAAGTACTTCGTGAGATGGATCTTTTTTAGGACAATAACAAACTTGATTGCTTCCAACAGGTGGACACGGTACCACTGTTCCCTTCAACTGTTTGATTAACCCAATCACAAGCTTTGTTAAACAAATTGAAAAACAATCTTGTCCTGATTAAACGGGTAATAAAACAAAGGCGGGTGCAAACATACAAGATGAAATTGTGTCATTGAGTTCTGAGAGTTTACAGGAGGGTAATTCACAGGCAGTAGTGTAGAACAATGACCACAGACATCACACCTCAAAATGATACTGAGGTAAATACAACATTTCCCAAACTTATGTATCTGGAAACTACATGATTACTCTGTCATGCTGCTACGTTCCCAACACATTTTGTCTGACTGTTCATTGTACTGTCCCCACTCCTCGTGATGGCTCAACATATCATGTGATCTATATCAACAATATTTTCTCCCATCACAGCTTTGTACTCTCAGACCTGAAGGTCTCTGCCCAACTATTTTTGGAACTATTCAATTCAATTCAGTTTTATTTGTATAGCAAATAAACAGAAGTTATCTCAAGGCACTTTACAGTGTAAGGTTTAAGACCGTACAGAAAAATATTTATACAAAAAAATTATAGAGAAAACCCAACAATCCCATTTGAGGGATTAAAGTCTGAAAAGAGACTACAGGTGAAATGCAGAATTGTCCACCAGATATACTGAACTGTTGTGGACATCATGTTTTTTACAGTATGTCCAGGAGGAAGTTTAGTTCCTACACTTACATCTATTGCTGCCTCCTCATTTTAGTCTGTTAACACTATGACTTTGTTTCACCCCACAATTTAAGGATGTTGTAGTGGATTTTATTTGTTTTCTTTTAGGGAACAAATTAATTAATGAATAAATTGTGACAGCATCCCATGCAAAGTACAAGCTAAAGGACATCAGCCATGGTAATCTGCACAAGTAGCATTATTACAAGGAACATATGTGATCCAAGCACACAATCTGTACTTAATATCTGACCAGATCAATTCAATTGTATGAGCAACAGCATGCTAATACAAGGTACAAGTTCAGTGAAATACATCAATTGAAGCATGGGACAGGGATCAGATGAACTCATGATTTCCGCCAGAGAGTCAGGAAATAAGGTTTATACTTATTAACCTTTCAAAAATGGCTCATGAGCCGCGGGTCTTTATTGATGACTCGGTTTATAGAGTCTCAATGATTTCTCCAGGAAGCTGAAATGAAAGGTTAAACCATTCACGTTAATTGCTCTGCGAGGTCACTTAACAACAGAGCATGTTACAGTCAGCCAGCATGGCGAGAAAAGCAGAGAGAGGAGAAGGGGACAAAGAGAAGAGGATGAAGGTGGCCAGTCATGAACAGACTTTTTTTTGATAGCACTGAGCTTTTTGAAGGGTCTATGAATAACTCAGAGAGTAGGCAACGTTGACAGCTATGTCTAACCTCAGAAGATTTGATTTTCTATGAATAAAATCACCAGGGGAATTCATATTGGCAAAAACAATACATTTGCACATAAATGTGCAGCCCTTGCTGTTGGGGTCCACAGCAAGGCTACCACTCTGAGTCGGTACATGAAACAGCACAGAGCACTGTGTGTGGGTATCACATGCACAAGCCTTTTTGGGTTATCAAGAACATATTTGCACAAGGCAAAATGGAATTATTACACTGAAAGTTGATGCTATCGTGACACTAACTTTCAATATTTTAATAATTCATCCAAAATTTTGGGATCTGTGGATCTTCTCCAAAGGATGACTAGTCAGAATTATGGAGACCCAGACCTTTATTCTAATGCTACTGTCAGGCCAAAATGTACCCTTGATATGATCCCTTGACAAAGTAAAACAGAGGACATGTTATAATGTTAGGAATTATGTAAAACAGATTAACACAGCACGCTGTCAGGCAAATCAGACTGTGCACAGACACAGTTCATACAATAAAAGCCAAAATACAAGACAGGAAAAACCAGAGAATCAAGACAAACAAAACAGATTAGCACAAAAAATCCTCTTTCCGAAAGTCAGGCAGGAAAAAACAAAGCAGGCTGCATGTTCAAAGCCACAGGTAAACAGAATAGTCAGGTTCACAGTGAGAAACAGATACCTGGCAACACTGGAGTCCGTGAATTGCTGCAATAATCTGGAAGCTTTTAATGACTGGCTTGAACACTGACTGATTAAAGATAAACTGCAGGTGAGTACGAGCAGACTTCTCATCTACTCCTCCAAATCAAGAACTGCTGCAACATCTGCTTCTGGTGAGGGTGTCGGACTTTGTATTTGCTTTTGTTGGATTGGAGATTATATTTGTCTAAATTATAATCAAGATGCACAGTTACCACTGTCTGCACAGCCATTTTCCTCATAACTATAAACATCTGCTCATTTATTAAAACCTGCTTCTGTATTTTTACTGTGATCAGTGTGTCATCAATTTAGATTTTAATACTCAGACGCGCATCAGTTCATGATTTGAACGTTTCTCATGGCTCACTAAAAAAAAAAAACAAATAACCCAAAAACAGACTAGGGATAGTCTGATGTATGTTCACTTATCTCTCTTCAAACATCTCTTCAAGTCTCAATGAAACAAGAGGTTTTGGGATGTCTTCAAGATGGAGGATACGAACAACTTCTGGGCTGAACAAGAATCAAGGTAAAAAAAATTGATCAATTTAGGGAATTAGTATGTACATAATAAGTGGTATGGGCACGACAATGACATTGACAATGACAGTCAAACATGTTTTTACAAATTTGATTAAAAATAAACACTGAAATCTCTGGTTTAAAAGAGATTGGAGACCTTTAAATCAATCTTAAACTAAACTCTTACTCAATGGTGGATAATAAAGTGTCAGTCAGGATGTGGTGTCTGTGATGCACTCCCCAATACTGTACGACCTGCAGCACTTCTGATGTCATTCCAGGTTATATACCTAGTGTCATAGCAAGATCTGTTTCTCCTGCCACCTGGCAGAGACTATAAAGTATTAATCTCACTAATTGTTTGCAATGTACGGTATAGGTCAATTTCAGTACTTATAGGTTCCCTTGCTGTCCAGAGATAGGTGGTATTTGCATGTACAGTTCAATTCAATTCAATTCAATTTTATTTGTATAGCGCCAATTTACAACAGAAGTTATCTCAAGGCACTTTACAGTGTAAGGTTTAAGAACTTTCAGAAAATATTTATACAAAAAATTATAGAGAAAACCCAACAATCCCATTTGAGCAAGCTTTAGGCAACAGTGGAGAGGAAAAACTCCCTTTAGAGGAAGAAACCTCCAGCAGAACCAGGCTCATAGTGGGCGGCCATCTGCCTCGACCGGTTGGAGTGAGTGGAAAGAGAAGAGAGAAAAGAACAGCAGGCAATAAGACAACAACAAGCAGCAAGAACATTGGGCAGATGAACTGGATTCTGGAGATGTACAGCTCCAGGCCGAGGATACCTGCAGAAAAGTACAGAGAGAGGGAGACAGAGAGGATGAAACACAACTAAAGGAGAGAGAAGACACAAAGTTAATGACATGAAATGGTGGCATTTGCATTGATACAGGAGAAAGGAGAGAGGAGAGGAGCTCAGTTTATCAGTAGAGGTCCCCCAGCAGATTAAGCTATATCAGCATAACTAAGAGATTGTTCCGACTCACCTGATCCATCTCTAACTATAAGCTTTATAAAAAAGGAAAGTTTTAAGTCTAGTCTTAAATGTAGAGACGGTGTCTGCCTCCCGAACCTGAACTGGGAGCTGGTTCCACAGGAGAGGGGCTTGGTAGCTAAAGGCTCTGCCTCCCATTCTACATCTGGAAACTCTAGGAACCACAAGTAAACCTGCAGTCTGAGAACATAGAGTTCTGCTTGGTAGATATGGAACTATGAGGTCTTCAAGATAAGATGGAGTCTGATTATTAAGGGATTTATAAGTTAGGAGAAGAATTTTAAATTCAATTCTGGATTTAACAGGGAGCCAATGGAGAGAAGCTAACGTAGGAGAAATATGATCTCTCTTGCTAATTCCAGTCAGAACTCTGGCTGCAGCATTTTGGATTAACTGGAGGCTCTTTAATGAGTTATTGGGACATCCCATTAATAAGGAATTACAATAGTCCAGTCTGGAAGTAACAAATGCATGGAATAGTTTTTCAGCATCACTTTGGGACAGGATGCTCCTAATTTTAACAATGTTTCTTAGGTGAAAAAAGGCAGTTCTAGAGATTTCTCTGATGTATGAAGTGAAGGAGATATCCTGATCAAAGATAACTCCGAGGTTTCTTACAGTATTACTTGAGGCCAGAACTAAGTCATCAATGGTGAGAATGTGTTTAGACATAGTGTCTCTGAGATTTTTAGGCCCAAACAGTATAACCTCTGTCTTGTCTGGATTTAGGAGAAGGAAATTGGAGGACATCCATGTCTTTATGTTTTTTAAGCATTCCTGAAGTTTGACTAATTGATTAGTTTCTCCTGGTTTCATAGATAAATATAGCTGGATATCATCTGCATAACAATGGAAATTTATAGAGTGTTTCCTAATAATATTGCCTAAAGGGGACATATATAAAGTGAAAAGAATCGGTCCAAGCACAGATCCCTGTGGAACTCCATAGCTGACTTGGCTGTGCATGGAAGATTCATCATTAACGTGTACAAACTGAAATCTATCCGATAGATACGATTTAAACCTCTCTAGTGCTGTTCCTTTGATTCCAATGACATGTTCCAGTGTGTGTAATAAAATGTTGTGATCTATAGTGTCGAATGCAGCACTAAGATCTAACATGACGAGTATAGAGAGTAGTCCATTGTCTGATGCCAATAGAAGATCATTAGTAACCTTTACCAGTGGCAAGAAAAAGTATGTGAACCTTTTGAAATGTCATTGTTTTCTGATTTAATTTGTCATAAAATGTGATCTGCTCTTTATCTTAGTCGAGATCAGAATCTTTTTATGTTATCATTTTAGTCACGTTATATTTGTTAATACTCTTGACTTAGATGAAGATCAGATCATATTTAATGACCGATTCATGCAGAAAACCATAAAATTCCCAAAGGGTCGCATACTTTGCTTTGCCACTGTATATGTAGCTACTGTATTTAGCAGTTGATTATGAGAAGACAGCTAGATAGGAAAGAATAAATATTATTTAACTGCACAGAACGTCATGGTTCCATCTTGCACTTTGTTTTGAATGATGGTATATTGAGTGTATTGAGCATGAACAGCTTTGTATGTCACTCTTCTTTGCCAGTAGAGGATGACAAGACAAAACTGACTGGGCATCCAGCAGCTGAAGGGGATGCCAATGCCTCAACTTTGTTCTAGCTCGGTTGTCCTTGGTTATGTTTCTTTTCTGATAAGTTCTACTTATCACAGAGCAATTTATTAAATACAACTGTTTTCACTCAATCACACAATCACAGGAGATGTGATATCGTGTGAATATGCATTGTCGTTGACCCCTGCTTACCACTGGAACCATTGCTTCCCAAATTCTAGTATTGTCAGTGGTAACTGCACAATCCCACTGGCACTTTAATCTCATCTCTATTCAATTCAGTGAACATTTGGGGTGTTTGCAAGGCAGTTTTGACACATGAGAAAATGTTCAGTGGCAGCGGGAGCTCACTAGCAGCTCCTTTTAGAAAACCATTGTGCTAGAAAAGCTTGCAATGTTTAGTGGGACATTCCAGCTAGTGGTTGCAGCTAGAAAATGAACCTTAATCGACTTCTTGGACTATGAGAATACTACTTGGCTCTTATGGCAAAACAGACAGAACACATTGGAAATCTGCACTCATTGCATGTGGCATTGAGCAAGACCAGACCATCAATACTCATTTTAGCACTGGTAATAAGGTCTGTGCTCCAACCAAGTCAAGTCAAGTAAAGTAGGCTTTACCAGCAGAGAGTCACATGTTGGCATCAACAAGTTACTGATGGCCTTGTGTTTCCTTCATTAACTAAAAATACATTCCACAGATATGTATTTTGTTAGTTTTATGGGGGTTTGGGTGATGTGTTGGTTGAGTTGTCTGCACTAAATCTAAAGAGGATCCACCCTTACAGAACATCTTTCAGGGTACTGTTACAAATGTAAGGAAGGATTCCCTCAAGTTTCATTTAGTCCACTGTTAATATAAACAATTAGTTGCATCAGTTAACATGAGCATATTTAATGCAAAAGGTGACATTCAATGTGACATACACATGGAGAATGATCAACTCTACAGCTTTTCAGTGAAAAACCTGTGCCAGAATGTTGTGCCATTAATAAATCAAATCCTCCTAAAGTTAGATTATGAGGCTGAGACAGTGAAGCAGAATAAAGAGAGACACCTACAGTATACCTATGGTGGTGATTCAACATGACCTCTGGTGGCATCTACTCATAAAGATAAGAGGGGATGATGTGGGGGAGGCAGGTAGGGATTGTATGCATGTGCATGTGTGCATGGTGAACAGCGATAAAGCAAAAGTTGGGGGTTATTTGTCAAAGGACCATTTATCTGCTTTGTTGAGCAAAGAGCTCAGTTGGACAGAGAGTTAATTTCCAGGCTGGGCAAACACCAAGAACCTGATAGCCTGTTCTGAACCTGACACTGACAAAACATTGTTTGGTTGGGATGGCATTGCAGGTGTATTGTATCACTGATATAAGTTCATTTTTTCCTTCTTTCATCTATTCTCAGGGAATACTGTATGGCACGGATAAGCACGAGTTTGGACTAGTGTAAATGTGTGCAAATTGTATATATGTAAAAGAACGTCTCTACTATCAGTGATATCATGACACTCTCAATCTTAAAGTCAAAGGTTCTCTATCTCCATCTCTAATATGACCATATCCCCCATCAAACACCTTCCCAGTAAAGCAGCTGGCAGTGTGTTGCAGTTGACACATGACAGAGCCAGAAGAGTGGAAGAATTACATTTACATATTTTTTTCGGCATTAGTAGTATAATTTTTAAAATGAAGGAACAACAAATGTGTGCTTCATTTCAATTCAATTCAATTCAATTCCATTCAATTTGTATAGCGCCGAATCACAACAGAAGTCAGAAGTCAGTGCAAGGTTTAAGACCTTACTGAGTATAATTACATCATAACATCAGTTAATTATTATCATTAATGAAGACAAATGAGCTATTTTCTGTAGAGGACTCATGCCCAAGCTAAAATATCCTTTCAGTGGATGTTTTAGTCCCTACTGTCCCACATCAACTTTGGATGTGGGACAGTTCATTCTATCACTCTGATGTAAGTTATTATTGGGTTTTCTCTCTTCACAAGACCATTTCTTTCAGACTGGGCTTGTGAATCAGGGTTTGGAGATTGTTCTCTGTTATTGGATTGTCATCAGCTGTGGTCTTCCTTGGCATGCCTATCACTTTGTGATTAGTAATTCCCCAGTGCTCTTATTTCTATGTTCCAAACAGTTGTATCTGTTTAGCGTTTGGAGTTTGACCAATGTGCCTAAACATATTTTTGATTTTCAGTTTTTGGCTGACTTTCACTGGGACAACTTTAGCCTTCATGTAGATAAACAGTAGCAACAGTTTCTAAAGGTAATTGGAAGACTAGAGAAAAGATTACTTGGGTGATGAGAACTCAAATGCAATAAAACACACACACAGGCAGACCTGTACCAGTGTACAGATAAAAAAAATGTTTGCTGATTGTTAAAACAGACAGTTTGCAGTTATTATCCTAAAGATCTGTCCATGATGCTTGGTACTGCTTGGAAACATCTAATGCTGTGTTTCACAGGCATTATTGACTAGTCTTCACTATGATTGGTATCTTGTTAGCCTGGAAAATGTCCACTCCAACTCCTTAAATTGATTGATGTAGGACATTCTGAGTCATGAAGTTCCCACATATCCTGAAGGCAGCATGATCTTAATCAGCAGCGTGTCAGAAAGAGCACACCCCTCCCTGTTAATACCTGCCCTTGAGCCAGAAAAGAAACTGGAAAAATTGGATACATATATACATTTATTTATTTTCTCATTCATGATCCATTTATTCTTGACACGTATTCCTCCCATTTTGTTTATCAGTGCATTTTCTGTTCCTGTTTTTATTCCTTAGTTATTCTTTTCTTTATTGAAATGACCGTCAAGCCATCCATTTCCATATTTTTCATTCATCCACCATTTCCCTTCAGTTATTTGTACCCATTGGTTCAGTCAAATAGCAAAAACTAAACTATAAATTTACACATTTACTTATCAATTTACTGCCATTTTTCTGTGATTATTTTATTGTTTTTTTTCCTCTTGTACAAGTTATAGCCATATGTATTTGTTTTGTGAATTATTCATCCATACAGGATCTGTCAGTACACTAGAAACTAACTGACTAAAGCATTTAGTTATCCCATTGTCACTCATTTGCTACATACAGTATTTGTTCGCTGACTCAGCCAAATTTACATTCACTCATTCAATTGATTTTTGTTTTTGAAACATTGCTATTTACTTGATAAATTCTTTCATGCTCACAGCCATCAGACAGTTTTAAAACTGCTGCTCTGGGGCTTGGTGGGGAGTAATGTCAGCACTCCTGCTGGGTGGTGGCCATGTGCAGGTGATGAGGGCCAAAGTATGAAATGTCAAATCAAATCAGTTCTGAAAAGTGGCGATACGGCGCCTTAATGGAGATTAAAAGCTCTCAGCGTCAGCACTGCATAGCTCAGCCGTACCTGTCTTCATCTTTGCTGTTTTTGCATTTAACCAACGAAAACATTAAAAGGCTCTGACTGCTCCACATCAAGCGTACACTCTGAAACAGGGTCATTTTCCCTTGGTTTCACTGAGTAGCCATATTAACACATCACTAATAAGACAGCTCTGCTTTAATCCTCTGGACTTGGATTGTTTCTCCTTAGATAGAAGATTTTAACGACCAGTTCAGCTAATTTCAAATTTTAAATTGACATGAGTATTATTTCTGTGTAAACTGTGAGAGTTAGATGTCAGTCAGGGTTGGATGTAGCCCTGCGTGATGATTAGAGCTTTTTACTACAGGATGCATTCAAAGACTAATCAGAATAATTACTTTAATGATGCTTCTTTTCAAGCCATGTCTCAGAGCACCAGGGAACCTCACGACTTCCTGTGTGGTCTAGTTTTATTCTGCCTAATGAGATGAGAGTGGGATGAAACCCAGGCATGTTAAAAGTGTTTCATAATCCCAGAAAGATTTCTTAAAGGTGTAAAAGCTAGCAGGGGTTTGCAAGTGTTGCATATCAATGAAGGGGAATGTTGAAATTTGTGGTACTGCACAGCCCATAGCACTGATACATCAATTATTGTTTCCTGCATTGTTACCGGCACAGCATCATTCTAGCTATGCTAAGCTGAAAGCACCAAAGTAAATGTGAGGGTTTTTGCAGGGGTCTTCAGCTTGACAACTCATTTATCTGTCATTGTCATTAGAAACATAATGGAAAACCACAGTTTTCATTTCCAGAAAAAAACAACATGGAAAGGCATTCATGTGAAGTGTGGGTTGTGCCCCCTGGATGAATGGAAATCCAACACCTTCACCCAATAAGCATTCAGAATGGAGATGGAAAACACATTCCTAGGATGTTGTGTGTGGACGTCTATCTGAACTTATTCAACAGTTTCCCACAGGTCTGAGCCACTCCAGAAAATGCATTTTCTTTTTTGAAGTTATCTTGTAGTAGATTTGTTTTAATTGTCATCCTAACAAGAAGATAACAATTCTCATCCTATAAAATACAACTACATAGGTTGATAAAAACATACGCATTGCCATTTGATGATGTTCAGCGGCTACAGCGAAACTCACATGTTTGAAAAGGTGGTCAGGGTGGATGTATGGGTCAACAAAACACAGCAGAACCAACTTGGAAATGAGAGACTGAAAATGACAGCATCGGCTCAAATACCTAAATACTAGACTACTACTACTGTATGTTTAAGTTAACTCCTATAGCCACAGGAATGATGTGCTTTGTCTGTGCAGAGGAAATGGAGAAGTTGTGTGATGTTGCAGAGCCATTAACACTCACTGAGAAGAAGTTGGAGTAAATGCATAGGCAAATTGTGATTTTGTCCCAACAATATATCATTAACGGTTTCATTAAATGGGAGCGTGTTGAATGTCGGGGTTGAGTTACTACATGAGAGGAAGAGGATAAGGAAGAGGACGTTTTGGTTTAGGCTACTTTGGGGTGGATATAAGGCCGGGGTGGAGGAAGCTCAATGTGAAGGATCTATGACAGAGAAGCTGAGCTGTGCTGATTATTTAAAAAAAAGTTTACACAGAACTGAATAAGAGGGGAATCAAAGGAGGTAAAATGAAACATTGATGTCCTGTATTAGTTCAATGCTATTCACCTAACATTTGTACTCTATACCTGCTGTGGTTTGCGTGGGGGCAGATGAGATGCTTTAATTATATTGTGGTGGCACACATCAGTCATATGCCCCTAGGACCCTGTGGGCCACAGAAAGACAGGCGATACAAAGGTTCGTTAGCCCTGTCCCAGACTAAATTAATTAACCAATTATTCTTTTCTGAGTGACTGCAGTGCCCAGATAAATTCAGAGCTATTTACAACAGACTGCCTGGCTAAGATAAAGAAAGGGCTAGTTGCCGCATAATCACTTCACGTGGTAAACAATCAACAGAATACTTCCTGACTTGTGAGAAAGTATCAGCAGGTTTAACTTTTCCTCTGATTGTCATCAGGCAGTGAGTCAAAAATCCAGATTAACTGAAAGTAAGACAAACTGGGGGCAATTTAAGTGAAAATCATTTACTTATTTTGCCATTCATTTGCTCTCACATCAATCTTGAGCCTATCTTCAGCCTGTTGAGCCAGCCTTTTCATTACTATTGCAGCCATCCATTTTGTTTTTTATCTTGCACAAAGCTCTGAGTTCTTGGTCTGCAGTAGTTCACATATTTGTCTCCAGGAAACAATAAGGGAAAGAGTTCCCCACAGCTTTTCCACTCTTGTAAACAAGTGTCAAAGGCTGCTGTCTTTATCTTTTTTGGAGCACTGAGGCTCTATAGGCTAGCTTTAAGTTGGACTTCTGTCCATCACTTGTAGAAGAAGATTTGGCCTCAAAAGTCTATGCAGTAAGTGATTTCTTGACATGAAGCTGGAAAAAGGGACCTGTAAGATCAATAAGGCAAGTCCGTGGCCTGCAGACCTGATAAATGCACCCTAAGGCCTACGTCCACAGATAAGGGATACAAAATGCTGCTGGACTGTTTTGAACTGTCGACCTCTGAAATGCATCCAGTATTAATGTGTATTCATGAATGCCAAGCAAAAGGCAGCAAAAGTCAGGGTGTGGAAGAACACACACGTGCACTCACACACACTATTGACTCGTTCATGTGCTTTGGTGAGATGAAGAGTGACGTGAAAGAGGGAAGAGTTTGAATGGCAACCTCGATCATAACCCTTCCTTTGAGACCAGAGGCTGAGGAGAATGAGAAGGAGGATCCATGCATGAAATAAACACTGCCCTCCAGTGTCCACGTAACATGCTCTGAGTCAGAGCTTCCACAGGAAGATACAGCTGACTAGCCCAGTTTGCCTGAAGCCTTCAAATGAACAAACTACAATTAATTTTGTGATTTGTACGCTTTCATTTTTAATTAAGATTTTAAATGCAACCTCAACCCAGTGCTGTGAGTAACAAAATTAAATGTTGAACTCTTTAAAGTTGTAGGTTGGATATTTTGATGAAGATGACATTGACTTTGTGCATTTAATTATTGTGTTAGGTGTCAGTGTTTTTGTGTCATTTAATTTACAGTATATGGTTATTTGTCACACACATCACATCTTTAATAGAAATAACTACAACTAATGTACAGTGTTACATTACTTGCCATTGTAAAACTAATACCTTTGTGGTGCAAGGTTCTAAAATGACGCGTATGGGGTTTGAGGTTGAAGTATTGTATATGTAACCTAAACCTTGATCAGATGAGTCAATTATCCTTCCATAGGTACTGAATATTTGAATATACTTCAGATATAGTGTCTCCTCTTCAGTGTGCTCCTGCAGAAACTAAAGATTTCAACCATTTATCCAGCACTACCCATTTCAGCCTCTCTGCTTACTGAAGAACTGGATTTCACACACTTGAAGTCAGCATGTGGTGTGACAGCTGACTGAGGTTTGTGGTAGTTAATTGGTTATTGCAACAACAAATACAGAGCAGGTTTCACTGCTGTGCATCTGTTATTTCCTTCCAAAATGCCTAAAAGAGAATATTTGTTTGTTTGATTGTTCTGTGAGTTTCGGGTTAACATAAACAAGTTAATCAGACCACATAACGTGCCACTCTACTGATTGTGTACATACTGTACTTTCTGCCACCTTGGTCTCTTACATGTGTCTATCACCAAGATTCTTATAGAATTTTTTCAAAGTGCACGGAAAAGCATCTTGGCTTCATTTTACAAAGAAATGTCTTCAGTCAGACTTGGACTGGTTGCAGGAAGCATTAAGCAAAGTCATTCAGCCCTAGTCTGACATTGGCTCCCTAGGTTGAGTAGGGAGTGAATGAAGAGAGTATATTATGCTAATGCTACCATTGCATCAACTTTGTTTCCTCTGCAGGTATCCTAACCCTGGAGCTGTATATTTCCAGAATCCAGTTACTGGCCCTACAAACCTGCCCAATGTTCTTGCTGCTTGTTGCCGTTTTTTGTTGCCTGCTGTTCTTTTCTCTCTTCTCTTTCCACTTACCCCAACCGGTCAAGGCAGATGGCCACCCACCCTGAACCTGGTTCTGCTGGAGGTTTCTTCCTCTAAAGGGAGTTTTTCCTCTCCACTGTTGCCTAAAGCTAAAGCTCAAATGGGATTGTTTTCTGTATAATTCTGTATACAGTTATACTCTGTAAGGTCTTAAACCTTACACTGTAAAGGGCATTGAGATGACTTCTGTTTTTCTGATTTGGCACTATAAAAATAAAATTGAGTTAATAAAACTTTGGTATGGGCTCCTGTGCATCAACAGGACACTTTCCTTTGACAATGAGCAGATGGAGTGGCAAGTGCTACTCAGACAAGCTGACACGTTCTCAATATTCAGTAGGGCTGACAACGCCGAGCTGTGGCAAAGCCTGTTTCTCTTGTTACCTCATACGGCTGTGAATCAATCTGCCCTCTACCCCCACCGGCTCTCGCTCTCTGAGACCCAGCTGACATGACTCTCAGTGAATTAATGAGTGAAAGCAGCTCCTGTAACGAGGATGCCAAAGCATATTAAGGCTGCGGCCCGATCCTGCTAAGCAGCAGTGAGGGCTGCAGTGTGCTACAATGAGTAGCACAGTGAATGGGGGAGCGGGAGAGGAGGATTGGAGGGGGCTGGAAGGGGATAAAGCTGTTATCTACATCTGCTGTAAACACCACCTGTGTGCAAAGTACATCCCTAACAACAAAGGGTTCTGTGATGCACCAGAGAATGCTATGCTATGCTCTGTGTTCAGACTGAAGGTAAACACTTCCTTGTGTAGGAACCTCTGCAGCAAATAGCAAATATGACTGATAGAGAACTAGATTTCACTTTTTAGATCTTGTATAAAATATTTCATTTTAAAAAAGCATTGCATGATGGAAGAACAGTAATATACATTGGACTATATCACTGCACTTTGTACAGTGATGATTATTCATCAGGAAAAGAGAAAACAGATCTCTACAACATCATTTAAATGCCTTAAAAATATTAGAACTTTATAAAGATCTGTTTTCACTTTGGCACAAAAGAATTTTTTTTTCTGATGGGCGGTTCAAAAACATTAATTACATCAATAAATAAATAAATAAATCTATAACCACTTTTCCTGTTAAGGACTACAGGGATCACCAGAGCCAATCCCAGCTGTCACTGGGCAAAAGGCAGGGTGCACCTTGGACCTTGGACAGGTTGCCAGTCTGTCTCAGGTCTGGCATGTAGGGACAAACTATCATTTCTACTCACACCTATTGCACCTCGACTGTGGATCACATAAAATAATCACATTACACAAATAGTATATGGTATCTGAAATTTGTGAACTGATTTGAAATTCATCTATGACTTCAAAATGGCCCTTATGTGTTTTTCCATAAAAATAACACAATTCTGAAACTACAGCTTTTCACACTAGTATTGGAAGGTGGCCCTTGCTGCCTGCAATTACAGACATTTGACCTACATTTACATTTAGTTATTTGGCAGATGTTTTTATCCAAAGCAACTTACAAGTGAGCAAATACACTGCCTGTACAAAGAAAAAGTCACACACTCTAATATTTCGTTGAACCGCGTAGATTACAGCACACATTCGCTAAACCATTGTTTTGATAAGCTTTTGCAATGTCACAACATTTATTCACATCCAGAGCATCCATTTTTTGCCAAGATCTTGTATTGATAATGGGAGTGTCGGACCGCTGCACAAAGTCTTCACCAGCACATCCCATAGATTTTCAATGGGGTTAAGGTATGGACTCTGTGGAGTCCCATCCATGTGTGAAAATGATATGTTAAGCTCCCTGATCCACTCTTTCACAATTTGAGCCTGATGAATCCTGGCATTGTCATGTTGGAATATTCCCATGCCATCAGGGAAGAAAAAAAGTCATTGATAGAATAACCTGGTCATTCAGTATATTCAGGTAGTCAGCTGACCTCATTCTTTGGACTCATAACGTTGCTGAACCTAGACCTGACCAACAGCAGCAACCCCAGATCATAGCACTGCCCCCACAGGCTTGTATGGTAGTCACTAGGCATGATGTGTGCATCACTTTACCCGCTTCTCTTTTTACCCTAATGCCTCCACCACTCTGGAACAAGGTAAATCTGGACTCATGACAAATTTAACTACGTCAGTGTCGTACACCTTAAACATGCCAACCTGGGTTTACAAGACACTAGTTACATTACCTTAACAAAGTGTTGCATTTCAACACAGGTTACATATTTCTCTTCAATCCAAGCCCAAGAGTGTGGTGGCTAAACCTGACTCAAACTCAACATGCATGTTGTATTTTACGTCCGAACCCGATCTAAGACTGATGTTGCACCTGGGAATCGAATCCCTCATGCACAATCCTGAGGAAGACCTATGGGTGGAAACATGAGTCTTCTAAACTGTACTCTAACAACAGCTACTGGCAGGTCCCATCAGGCTCAGTTCCAGTATCCATCCTCTATGCTGCATAGACATGGCAAACATATAATACAGGATATAAATGAAGCTATTTAAATAAACCACACTCTAATACATTGATGGTAAACATTTGAAATTAAGATATGTCCATATCCAGTATTTCAGCAATGACTAATCCAGCATACAGCAATGACTAATAATATGTCAGCAATGGCAGAGGGAATGAGGAGAAAGAGGTAGGATGAGGTTTTGTGCAGAATGAAACAGGGTACTGTACAGGACAGCAACAGTCTGAGTGCATTCCTGCATGTGGGAGCACAAGGTGAAAAGATGTAATCAGAGTTTGTGAATGCACAAGCAAAACGACACAAGGGGAAGTTGGTGAAGCAAATCGGTGTCTGTCATGATGACATAGATTAATCAGAAAAGTCAGCCAGCAGATAAAGAAGCATAAGTTTAGAGTTCAGAGCCAGCGAGGGACTTACAGGCAGATAGAAACATATGGGAGCATGGTGCAGGGGTTAGCAGTTGCCTCACAGCAAGACAGTTCTGGGTTTGAACCTTTCGGCCAGCTGACCTTTTAGACCCTGTACATGATCATTGTTATATCCTGCCTGTCCACACCTGTACAGTGTATTGCCTTTGAATATTGCTTTCAGTTCTATATATTAAGCATAGAAAATGTCTATTTGTCAAAATACTAAGTTCCAATATCACACTGGGCATACACCTGTCACTCAGTAATTCTAGTAATATGTTGCTTGATAATTAACTATTGTTACTTCACCATGTAAACTAAAGTGCACAGTTTAAGAGTTATGACTTGTAAACTGGATAGTAACATATGGTAAGTTCCTAAGTATGCACAAATTAGAACAGGTCCATTATAACCATTGTCTAAAGCCTAACAACCAGTCTAAGGCCCTGCATCATTCTGCTGTGAGCGATGTCTGAATATGTACACTGTGCACACTCTGCACTGCACTCTATAGTACCAAACAAAACAAGCTGCCAGCAGGATAAGCTGTGACCATGGCAATACCCGACTAATGTTGTGAGATAGTTGTTGCCATGGAAAGCATGCTATGTTTAAAGAAGAGTGCAGTCCATTATTTTTCAGGGGGAAGGGTTGCCATGGGGACCAGGTACTGTGGTGGAGAAGAAGGTTAGACAGATATATGGATATGCTCATAGAGCAGCCTTTCATCAGAAATAAAATATTATAAGCCTTTATTATTAACCAATTATTGTGTTGCCTGATCACACTATTGATCAGATTTTAAAACCAGTGCAAAGTGTAGCACCTCGTCTCCAAACCTGCATTATTAGGGCTTAATTACAACCCACTGGACTGGCCCACATACTTCTCTCAAAACAAAGCTCAGTATGGAGGGTGGAGGCAATTACAGTCATTTAGAGCATGAGAATTGACAGGTGATGACATGTGGCAAGTGATATTTACTGCAGTACAACTGTACCAGCAGAGTTTATAGACTTAATAATGCTAGTAGTGAAGCAGTGGCCTGTTGATCATCTGGAAGACAATGATAGTTTCATTTTATTATGGATATCACAATTTTGTCCCTATTACTATTAATTTTATTGGCGTAATGTGGTTCTGAAATGATATTATGAAATAGAGTAATTACCAATGTCTACCAGCCACAGAGAGCATAATGTTTCATCAATGGTACAAAATGACATTGTTATCAGATTCAAACCATGGAAACTCTTTATGATATCTATATTTAATTCATATTTGGTTTTTAAAAGAAAATAAAAGAATCATGCTTTTCTTAAAGAAAAAGAAAAACAGAGATGACAATGAAACAGCATTTAACTGTAGTTGTTTTTATAAAAAGGATTTCTCTATTAAACATCAGCAGTGGAGAGGCAACAGAACGAGGAAGACAGACAGGTCACTCAACAAGTTTTTTTCACTCACATATGACCAGTGTTTGCCAGAGTAGTTATATTTTACATAGAAAATAGCACAGTAATATTACCCTTGCTTGGGATTAAATTCAAGTAATAAAATCACCAGTGCTGGTGTAATATATTTATTTATTATTTATTGTTCTGATAAAGTGGATTCAGTTTTGAATGGTTTTTCTATATGTATACAATGTATTAATAATACAATACATTGCTTGTCCTTTTAGTAATATACAAATACAAATGTAAAAAAAAAATTGGGATGCTGTGTAAAATCTACAATCTACAAACTAAATGCAATGCTTACAAATCTCCTAAACCCATGTTTTAAGGCACAATAGAACACAGAGAACAAATCACTATACTATACTATATTGTATTGTAATACTTACAATACAATACAAATAAGTGAGAATTTTGACCATTTTGAGATACATGGCAGAAACACGTCTAAAGTGAGTGGTACTAACAAGGAAGAGCTGGAAGAACATTTTGCAACTAATGAGGTTAATTGGCAACAGGTCAATAACATGATTAGATATAAAAAGAGCATCTTAGAGAGTCAGAGTCTCTCAGAAGTAAAGATGGCCAGAGGTTCACTATTCTGTGAAAAGCTGCATCTACAAACTGTCAAGCAGTTTTAGAACAGTGTTCTTCAACATAAAATTGAATATATCATCTTCAGTACATAATATCATCAAAAGATTCAGAGACTCTGGAGAAATATCTGCAGGAAGCAACAAGGCTGAAGCTGAAGGCTAAAATCACTGGATGTCCGCATGGCCAGCCCACAGCATGGGATCAGGAATACTACCAAAAATCACTGTTAACTGTGTCATCCAAACATGCAAGCAAAAGCTCTATCATGCAAGGAGAAAGCCAAATGAGAACATGATCCACAGCTGTCTTCTGTAATGTCCTAAAATGTTCTGTTATAAAGAAGAATAGAAATTTTCTTCTTGAAAACAATGGAAACCATGTCCTCTGGACCAGAGCCCCAGAAATAAAAGAGTTCCAACATTGATGGGGTTAAAAGATAATGGCTCAGATGTTTTTCGTAGCCTTGAACACCCTAAGAGGGTAATTAACGTCCACTGATAAAAGCAAGCCTTACAAAAACCAAAAAACAACCATTTCACAACAGAACATAATCAATAACTGTTAACTAAAACTAGTTAAGTGGCTTAAAGATAATACTATTACTACACGGTACTATTTACATGGTAAAGGAAGGTAGAAATGCATTTTGACTACCCAACATGCAGTTAGCTAACAGTGAAAGTGAAACATATGAGGGAGCAGATACAGTAACGAGAAAAAGTATTTGAACCCTGAATTTCATGGTTTTCTGCATTTATTTATCATAAAATGTGATCTGATCTTCATCTAAGTCAAGAGTATTAAAAAATATAATGTGCCTCAAATAATAACACAAATACAATTCTGATATTTCATGTCTTTATTAAGAACAACCATGAAAACCACATAAAGAGAAAAAAAGTCTCCCACAAGGACAGTTCACCCAGACTACGTTTTAATCTGCTCACGACAGACTCATCTGACGGCTTCTCTTACAAGTGCATCTACCCACTATTTAATATCTGGAGATTTCTCTGTTTTCCAGTGTCTCGAATGAATGACTCTGGCAGCTGTAATCACATCCACTATAATAAATGAGAAAGCACATTCTGATGCACAGAGTATTCGGGTTCTGCTTACTACTAAACACAAGGGGGAATTCAAAGGAATTGAATCCACAAATGTCTTGTTATCATTATCCTGTGTTAATTTCATTCTCTAAAGTCTTACTGGAGTGTGACTGCCCTTTTTTGGTTCCTTTACATCTGTGTCACATTCTCCTTGCCATTTCACATTGAGTGGAATCATTACTTATCCAGCTGTGTGGCATTTCTGCAGCAAATCTAAGAAGTCTACAGTGGGATTTTCTGCACTGACCCAAAACACAATGTAATTTTTCATCTGCACATACTTGATGTCTGTTACCCTTAAGATCACGTTTTGAAACCAGATCCTAATAGGATATATGAACAGATTCCTAATTTGAAGAAGTGAGTCGTGCAACAAGTTGTGCGCGTTCTCAGGTTGTCAATCATCAGCGATTCACGTGCTGCTTTTGGAACAGTTACTTGAAAACTGTAATCAATCAAACCAGCAGGCAACCCTGCAAATCGGGGGCATTTACTGACCATCGAGCAGCAACTGGCTTGGACACAGTGGTGTAGTGCTCACACACTGAACAAAACTACAGTAGATGACTCCAGACATGTGAACAACATGACGACAGCAGTCACATTAGTCGTCTTTGGATGAGAGTTAACTGCTTTCCTACCCCAGACTAAAAGAGTACGTGTCTGTCTCTACTGAACGTAGTGACCACCAAGATGAACTACAAAAAAACTGTCACTATCTAAGTCTTCAGTAGAGGTTTGTCATGATTGTTCACTTGCTGAGATGCATGTTTGCAACGTCAAAGTCTTTATTTTGTTAAGCCCTGTTTAAGAGCTTTACGTGTTATTCAGGTGCTGATTAGCTGTTGTTGGACGTTTTTCTCAAGTGTCACCAACGCTCAGCTGCAAAAGAACAACACCGCTCTGATACTGTAGCAGGATGAGGGATGAGTCTGAGGTCGCGATGTGCCGTCAGGACAGAGTTGCAGCAGATGCTGGACTTGCTCAGCACTGGTTAGGGGCCATTTACCAGCAGTAGACCTTCTGCTCTGAACTGGTGACCCAACACAGCTCTCACGCTGTGGCCACATATGTCTGTCGAGGCAAGCACACAGCTCTGTGTCCACACACACACACACACACACACACACACACACACACACACACACACACACACACACACACACACACACACACACACAGAGGGTTGCACAGGACGTGCTTGTACCTCCTCCTCACTCTCTACCTACACAAACACAAGACGCAGCTTGTTACCCAATCACCTCTTTTTCAAAACAAGTTTTATTGGAGAAAATCTCAAAGCACAACATATATTTATGGTAAAATACATAATTTGATACTGAAGACATTTCCAGTTTGTATAAAGGCTCCATATTCAATAAACAATTACTTTACAAAAGCTTCTGCATGAGGCATTCAAAACAATACTGATGATAGGAAAAAATTATTCACTCTCATTACAAATGAGCAGAGGGAAAACGAAGCCACGGGTTTGTGTGATACATTCATGACATGATCCCTATTGTTGTACTGATGAAAACACATTATCAGCATGTTTCAAAATGCAAAAATACAAAAAAGAATACAGAAAAAAAAAAAAAATCTGGAAAGAATTTCAG
Source organism: Anabas testudineus (assembly GCF_900324465.2). Classification (NCBI taxonomy): domain Eukaryota; kingdom Metazoa; phylum Chordata; class Actinopteri; order Anabantiformes; family Anabantidae; genus Anabas; species Anabas testudineus. Next base: position 23,386,338 of record NC_046625.1, read on the forward strand.
CTGACACCATTACCCAGACATATTCTGTCTAGTCACTTAATGGTTCATTTCTATTTTCTATAAATGTATTTACATGAAGATGATTATCTTTGTGTTCATCTTATTCTAGGGAGCCAAATTGAACTATATTTAAGACTAGAAATACTGGAACCAATATAATCACCCCCCCCTCCTCTTAATTAGTCATACAAATATAAAAATAATGCAAGTTATGGCCCTGAGGAGAGGAACGGCAAATGCTGACACCCCCCAATAATGATGCAGGAAAAAAGGGGGGAAATAAATATTCAGGAAGTGTCATTGTCTTGCAGGGGGATGAGTAAAACAGACTATTGGGAAGGTGCAGACAAAACATAAACAAACGATAAAGTAGTGTATAGGAATAACTAAAGTAATGACGATCGACTAATTAGCTTCTGAGCTAACTAGTTTTAAATACTCCCAAGTGTTGGATGCTGTACAAGCGACAGGCTGCTGCAGTCACTAATGGTTAATAGCTGACAGCATGTGGACTTGTAAAAGGTAGAAAACGACCTTTATCAGTGTTTCTATGCATTGGTCAGCCATGACATTAAAAGCAGCATGGGTACCCTATACACAGCAAGCTGTAGATCATAGCCAGCATTACAGCTCTATTGGATTCAAGCAGTAGATCTAAGAGCCCTATCACTGTTTTGTCAGTAGTTCTTCCTTGGACTACTTATGGTAGGTACTAGTCACTGTGGACTGGAAACCCCAGACAAGTCCAGATGCTCTGAATTTGTCTCTTGTCTCTGTCCATTTTTCCTGCTTCCAGCAAATCACCAGGCGTCAGTATTATAGTGATAATCAGTGTCATACACTTTACAGCGGTCAGTTTCTAACTTATGTTACATTTTTCCACATTAGCATCAATTGCACAATTGTATCCTTTTTGTAAACAATTATATATTTTAGTTTTTAAACAAATCTGTTAGTTTTAGTTAACAGGGAAACACACACACTCATGCCACAACAGACTGCTACAGTAAGGTTTTGGCTACGGTGAATTGATCTAGGGTTGGAAATTCCGCAAACTGAAAGCAGCTACATGAAGTTCTCTGAGTTGACACTACTACAAATGGTTTGTAGTACATACAGCCATTCTCTAGATTACATGACACAGATTACAGGATTTGGTTTTTGGATTGTTGGATAGGCAGAATGTTGGGCTTGACACAATGTCCACAAGAGTATTGAGTTCAGTAGTTTTTGAAAATGTCCCCCTCTTGGTCATTAATAATTGTCCCTTTCCTGTCTCAACATGCACAGATCTAGAAGGAAGTGCTTTCCCCCGTTTGCTGTGAAATAACTTGACTGCCCTGCACAGAGCTCTGACTTCAATCCCATCCAGCATCTTTGGAAGGAACACAAACTGACTGCCATCAAGGCAGCCAACATCAGTGTTGGATAACACTGACACTCTTGTGGCTGAATGGGGACAGATCTGGAGGAAGGCCTGTGAAATCAGAGCCGTACAGGATGGGATGGCAGCACACCAGGGTTTTGCTTTTACACGTGGCTTGAATGTTGACTCTCTGCATATGTGTTGACTATGTAGTGCATTGTTTTTAATCATACTGTAATTGAGTATCTGAGATTAGTTTGACTATACTGACCGTCATGGTTAAGAAACCAGGGGCTGATAAAAACATCAACCTTCAACTGAGAAAAAAAACTAACTTCAGATTAGTTTTGTGACACCAGTGTGATGTCAAGGGTGGATAAACCCAACGGAACCGGTCTGTACTGAAGGGTTCGGGTAGAAATTTAGAGGTCAGGTGTAGGTAGGGTCGGGTTGGGTCAGATAGGTCAAACTTCAGAATAAAAAGGAGTAAGTGTAGTTCAAAATAAGAGTACAGCAATCAAACAAGATGGCTGTTTTCATCATTTAACAGTCAGGAGAGACACTTTTAGTCGTATGTTCTCCTCAAAGTCAAGCATACTAGAAAAGTACAGCACAAACTCAACTGGGGCAGGAATGGACTTCAAATACAATATCCTTTTTGGGTTTGGCCACCATCGTCTCTGGCTCAGACAGAAATATGCGCTGATAGCATGTGATATAGATATGATAAAGTGAAATGTATGCATGTTTGAAACTTAAATTCCATACTGGTTATAGACACTGAAGCTTGCATGATATGTCTGTTGTTGTTTTGTTTGAAATTGTTTCAGTTTATTTTATAAACGCTGTTTATCTTAAATAAATGTGTGCAGGAAAATAGTGAAAGATACCAAAGTATTATTTGCATAAATGACCAGCTTCAATCAAAAAATAGAAGTTGTGGCACAGGTACATTATAAGAGGAACTCCAGCACCTGTGGCCTCTGTTCCCTCTGTTGTGTCTCTCCAGCAGCTCATTCATATGAATCTGGATTTCCTTTTCAGTCCACCAAAAGCAGCGTCTGACTACAAAACCAGTTTTTGTGGAGGAGCGAGTGTCGCATACCCTCAAGCAGCACAAATGGATATGATGTTTATGCCATGGTATAACCATAGCTCCCACAATGCAGAGCAACCAGCAGCCGGTCTCTCAGGACGTCCTGGCTGGGGTATTCTGGGAGTTTCAGCATGTTGATACTGCGGAGAGGAAACAAAAAGTGAGCGGGGGGGGGGGGGTTGCATGGTCAACACTGTGGTCATGACGGCATCTGAAGCTGGAGGAGGAGTGCTAATGTGCCACCTATCCAGAAGAAAAACCTGCAGTTATATGGATTTCCTAATACACATTTCACCCTGCAGAGATCGAGTGTGCCATCAGTGTGCAAGGAAGCCACTGCCCAGTGCCAACAACACTGAAGCGACATACTGCCCTCTAGTGTTAAGTAAAGTTTCTCAAATGTTCCTCAGTTAAGGCAGTAGAGTGACTGGCACTAACCTGTGTGTCTAGTTATTCATGTCTTAATCATTAACTGGATTAAGGGAAGAAAAAGAGAAGTCATAGTAAATGGTCTACATTATTATTATTACTGGTACCCAACGCACTTTACAGTGTTGCCCATTCACACAGTGCATATCGGACCTATTGGAACTTTGAGTTCTGTATCCCGCCAAGGTCACTTCAACATATGGACAGGATATAAAAACGATGGATATGAGATTAAAGTTCAGAATGTAATGTTTTATTTGATGCTATGTATATCATAATATGTTAAATAACATAGGAGATAAAACCTGTCATTTCAGTGACTAAGTGACTTCATCATTTTTACAAACAAATACAGCAGTAGTCAGTTAAAGTTAGTGATTGAATCAATCTTACAGAACATATTTTCCCATACACACTGCTCATCTGATACAAAAGGTATAAGGGTGTAGATAGCATCAAATAAAAGCTGAAATTCTGAACTTTTGTTTCATATCCTCAGGCCTTAAACCCACATTTCTTTATTTGTATAGAGATGACCAATAAATTAGCCATGTTGTAATATGTTTAAAGGAGAAAACAAAGGTTAATAAGTTTACATGCATTTTTCACTATTTGAACAAGTAAGCTTAAATATAACGTCAACAGAGCGACAGAGAGAATTAGATGGATTACCAGGTACTAGAGGTAGGCAGGAGGTTTGGAGTGTATGGCACTGCTGCAACTGTGAACTTCTGTAAACCGCTCCCACCCATCAGATAGGCAAAGCCACCATGAGGAACCCTGGAACTGATAAGAGAAGGATCCTTTATTAAAACAGACATTCAGTTTTTAGTCTATGGAGAACTTAAAGTCCAGCTGACAAACCTTCCAGTGACAAACTGCAGCAGAAGAATCCGTTCCTCCTGGGTCAGGCTCTTCACCACCTCCCAGAACCACTAAAAACAGATGGACACTATGAGGTAACTCTGTAAGGTTGTGGTCTTTTGTTTGTCCACAAAAAAAATTGTTACAAAGTGACATGAATACAGTTTTAATTAACCTGTGATACAGTAAAACAGCTCTTGGTAATGAGAATTGTTGGGGTGGTTAGTCCGATCTATCCTCTTCTTTAACTTCAACGTAATTGTCTTCCTAAGAAAAGACTAAGTGGTATTTTCTTATTTAGTTCCATTTTGCAAAAACCAAGTTTTTGGCATTATGACAAAAAATGATGGTTTGAGACAGAATTTTAGCTCCCATACCTCTATTATCATGGTTTCCTGTTTGAGCACCATGACAATATTGACATTGTGAATGGGCATGTACAACACCAATGAAGGAAAAGCAAAAACTCAAATCTAAAGGGTGTCATTAATGCAATGGAAAAAAATTGCATTTTTCCACCATATGGTACCAACTCAATTCAACTCAACTTTGCTCTACTTCTTTTTGGTAACAGGTCCTTTGTTTTCCACCGCAACTGCTGTGAAACAGCTGAAACACTGCAACTTTGGAAGATACTGAAGGAATTGCTCTTGTGCTTGGTTGTATGTTTGTTTTGTTAGAGCAAGAAGACAAATTTAGTTTCAGAAGAGAGGAGTTTGGGACAGAATTTTTCAAATGATGAAAAAACTGTGGTTGAGGCAGTGTGATTTTCTCTGACCTCTGGTAGTGTTTTCACATTACCCGTGGATATCACCTCAGCTTGCTTGGAAATTCAACAATGATCATACCCAAGAAAGGTACTGATTAGAACCTGTGGCCAATGGAAACCCAAAAAAATTGAGTTGAGCAGTGTGAGTGCTAGAAGTGTGTTGCGTGCTTATTTGAAGAAACTATACTTCAGGACAGCTATCAGACTGGAGTGTTACAGCAAGTCTTCTGTGTCATGTCAAGCATTGGTTCACTGCTTCCTAAACTGGTTGGCAAATGAGATCCGAACTACACTGTTCCAAAAAAAATTAAAGAAACAACTTTTTAATCAGAGTCCAGCATCAAGTCAGTCAAACTTCTGGGATATTAATCTGGTGAGTTAAGGTGACAGGTGAACTAGAGAAGCAACAATGAGACGACCCCCAAATCAAGTATGGTTTTACAGGTGAAAACCACTGACATTTTTTCTCTCCTCATCTTTTCGGGCAGTCTTTTCACAAGTTTTGCATTTGGCTAGGGTCAGTGTCACTACTGTTACCATGAGGCGATACCTGGACCCTACAGGGGTTAAAAAGGCAATTCAGCACCTCCAGGATGGCACATCAATACGTGCCATTGTCAGAAGGTGTGCTATGTCTCCCAGTACAGTGTCAAGAGCACAGAGAAGATTCTAGGAGACAGGCAGTTACTCTAGGAGAGCTGGACAGGGTCGTAGAGGGTCCTTAACCCATCAACAAGAGTGCCTCTAACCAAACAATCAGAAACAAACTTCATGAGGGTGGCCTGAGGGCCAGATGTACCTTTGTGGGCCCTGTGCTCACTGCCCAGCACCGTGGAGCTCGACTGGCATTTGCCATAGAAAACTAGAATTGGCAGGTCAGCCACTGGGCCCCTGTGCTTTTCACAGATGAGCAGGTTCGCGATGAGGTCACACGTGACAGACATGAAACATCTGGAGAAGCCGTGGAGAACGTTATGCTGCCTGTTACAACGTTTAGCATGACTGGTTTGGTGGTGGGCCAGTGATGTTCTGGGGAGGCATATCAATGGAGGGACACAGAGACCTGTGCAGGCGGAACAGCAGCACCCTGAGTGCCATTAGGTATCGGGATGAAATTCTGGTGACAACAATGTCCAGCCTCATGTGGTAAGAGTATGCTGGCAGTTCCTGGAGGATGAAGGATTTGATACCATTGACTGACCTCCACGCTCATCTGACCTAAATCCAATAGAACACCTCTGGGACATTATGTTTCGTCCATACAATGCCGCCAGGCTGCACCTCAGACTGTCCAGGGAGCTCAGTGATATCTTGGGCCAGATCTGGGAGGAGATACCCCTGGGCATCATCTGTTGTCTCATTAGGAGCATGTCCCGACGTTGTCAGGCATACTTACAAACACGTGGGGGCCATACAAAGTACTTAGTTGTTGGAATGAAATTTTTGTAAAATGGACTGACTCGCTGCATAATTTTTCCACTTTGATTTTCAGGGTGTCTTTAAATTCAGCCTTCTGCATGTTGATAATCATAATTTCAATCAAACTATGTGGTATCCTTTTGTTCCTCACAAATCACCAAGTTCATAACAGTATAAGATATCAAGCATATTTTTTTCCCACATTGAAATCTGATGTGTGTGTTGCTTTAACAATTTTAGGCAGTGTAGTTGTCTGTTGGTCAAAAATGACTCAACTGATCAGTTACACTCTTGAAAACTGAAATAATGTAGCAACCTTTACCTTCAGACCGGTCATAACTAATATTACTAGAATCCAAGCAGATCAAATGTCCATGACAGGTTTCTATAAGGAGTGCTCACCTGGATTACTGGTTCCTGGGCGTCGTAACCACTGGTGTACTCAGTGTTTCTGCACCAATCCTGCACATCGATCTCAGGCATCCCTGATAGCAGGAGCTCCTGTAAGTAAGAGTTTCAAATTGTGATTACATATATTCTGTCATTGCTTAAATCTTTCTGGGTAAACTGAAAAGCTAATTCATCTATTTTTGTAAATATATATATATATATATATTTATGTTCCAGTCTTTGGTTGTCCTGCATGTCATTCCATGAGTGAGGTTTCATAAAGATGTAAAAAGCTATTATTTCACTATAAGAAAGTCACCATGTCATGTCTGTGCTTAATAAAGATATAAAAATCACATGCTTAGGTGCTTGCTCAGTGCCTAGAGTCAGGACTGCCTGTCTCAGACAATTTGAGACATATGTATCTTGTATTAACATCTAAATGATCATTTCCATGTGCAGGATTGTTTGTTGATGCAAAAAAAGCTTCTGACAGACTTGTAATATGTGTAATATGTTTCCAAAAATGAGGTGTAAATTGAGAAAAAGAAATGAAGAATTGCATAGACAGAGTCAGCATTATCAGGTTCTAGCAAGTATGACAGATCTGTAACGTCCCAGCTGATTTTTTGAACTAATGATAATAATGATAAAGACATACTTAATCTCCTTAGTGAAATTGTTGTTGACACCTGACAGTCAGTACATGTCGGTGTTACTATGGGGTTTTGGTGTCTTGTCTAAGGACATCTCGACATGTACCAAGGAGAAACCAGGAACTGGCCACTGACCCTTTTAATTGTAGTGATGTAAAAGTGAATACAACATCAAATGCAAATACTCCACGGAAGTAAAGTACCTCAAAACTGAAAATATAGAATGCTGCCAGCCACATCCTTTAAACAGAAAGCAGGAGATTAGAGTAAGACCCTTTGTCTGTCCTGCAATGACAGCATGACCGAGGCATGTCCAACAAATCCATGGAGGGATAATCATCATGCTACCCTATTGATGAGGACATGAAATCTGCCGATGCACACAGAAAAAGACCCTCTAATGGAAAAAAGGGAGGGACTTCAAGGTGACCCTAGCATCCTGCCAAACCCCATCCACCCCTGCCCAGATGTGGCTAATCAATCCCTGCAACAGGGTAGAGCAGTCTGGCAGGCTGAGAATAGCAAGTGTATTGTAAAGGATGGAAGAGAGGAGGAGGAGAAAGAGGGGAAAGACACGAAGGTCAGAGGAGGACCACAGACCAGTTCGTATTCGTCAAAAAGCTGGATGAGCGAAGGAGGGATGAAGGTGTGGAAGCCTTGCAGGAAAGCGTTTATCTGAGGCTGGATGGCTCGTGTCATCCTCAGTTCCGTTACCAGCTGGACGTACTCAGCCTGAGAGAGAAGAACACACACACATGCACGCACGCACGCATACACACACACACACACACACACACACACAAAAATCCAGTTAAGTCGGTTCTCTGCTTTACGAGACAGTGCCACCTGCAGGAATCCTGAGACAATGCAGTCTGTAATTAGGCCTCTTCCAGGCAAGATCAATTGCTCATAGGAGACCAACTGTGGATGAATATACTAGAGGGAATGGTCATTAATATCACCCCTTCAGCCACACTGCTGCGTGCTGCAAGATAGCAAAAAATACTCCAAACTAAAGATTCTGTGTCCACTGTTCACTGTTCTCCTCAGACTTTTAACAAATGAAATGTTAAATATTTTCTAGGAGTGAAAAAAAAAAAATATATATATATATATATATGGATATATTCACATTGTGAAAATATCTGAATTGATTAGGTCATTATGCCATTATTACATACTTTTCTAGCACTATTTGAGGCACATCATAATTCTTAAATATTTAACTTAGTATTGAATTTAATGCTATTGGTAACAAACATATAAATGGGCAAGTCTGTTCATTTATCAACAAACTTTCAAGGATGAAAATTATGGCAGATCCGTTTAAGATCTGTTACCACAAAGACTTGAGTTTGTGCTGTGATTTTTTAGTTTGGACCTTGTGCATGACACTGTGTAAGACCTATGTTTTGAAACACCAGTCTGACCACTAAACAAAGCAGCCATCGATTTATTTGTTTGTTTATTTGTTTTCTTAATTAAGGGTTATAAAAGGTGTGATGAGTCTCTGTTTTGGTAATTGTGGACAACACAATCTCAGCCTTATGATCATCTTAACAGGTGTTTCTCTTACCTCTATTACTTATTACATGCTGTATGTGTAACAACGGAAGTAAACGCTGCTGTTGACAAATACCAACAGTGACAAACAACAGTGTCATAAGCTAAGCTGTTGTCAAACGAAGAGCATGTGGTAGTGAAAAAATAGTCAATAAATCATGATATACACGAAGTATGTGTGACCTTGACAACCGTTGAAGAGACTGAAAATAGCAGCAGAAAACATCAGATTTAAGACTAGTAATAAAGACACTGTTAGGTTCCTTCATTTCATACCTGAAACAAACACAATTATGCCATCCTGTTGCACCCTCTTGTTTTAATGACACTCAATCAGAGACTTAGGACCACCAGCAGTTATCTTAATGAGCCAACTCCTAATACTGAGTTGGAAAAGTCTGTGAGAAGTTTTGTCAACAGCTTTTGAGCTTCAGCTTCTTCAATTCTAAATAAGAAAGTCTCAGCTTTAATTTGAGAAGGTTTATAGGGTACATGCAATACAGTATAGTCAGCTTGTGACTTGTCACCACATTTCAAATCATACAGCAACTGTCCATGATCAATCATGTGTTACACTGAATTACACATACTGTATTTAGTGAAACATCTATTAAACATGGTCAGTATAGCACCATAAGTCCCCGAAATAATTGTCCCAGTTTCCATGGGTTTCTGCTAAAACATTCACATGCAACTGTACTGCAGTCACAAATATGTTTTACAGTAAGCATATACGATTGGAGGATTTTATGGCAGCAGTAGTGTGATAAAATGCGTGTTTTGAGACAGGGTTTGATGATTTAAACTGAAATGAAAATCTAATTACTAAATGTTAAACTAACAGTTGCTCATGACTTATAGAATCTAGTGCAAAAATAATGTAAATACAAAATAGTAAATTCACAGCCACACACAGGTAATAATCACAGTTTACAGTAGCACAGGAAGCTGTGATTGTAAGCACAGCGCCACCGACTGACATGATAATGTAACCCAAGCCACACTGCAGCACAAATTAAAAGCAGTTGCAGTAAATGTTTCAGTTAATGCTGCAAAGAGTGAGGATTAGAAATGCTACAGCTGCAGCAGTGTGAAACATTTATGTAATTTTGTGAAGTTAACTTACCTTGTTGTCCTGAGTTACCAGGATGCTGGTCCCTCCAGGTTTGAGTGGCACTTCCTCCATCGCACCAAATACATCTGTCTCTACAGAAAAGGTGAGCTCCAGACCCAGATCACTGATATCATTGTCCAAGATCCACTGCAGGTTTTTGGCATACTCTGGATCGATGGACGACACATCCTGGTAATTCACTGGGATACCTGGAAAACACACACGTGAACGGATGAAAAAAACCAGGGAAATAATGTATGCACGTAGGCCAGGACACTTCCTCCTCTCTGTCTCCCTCTCTCTCTGTACTTTTCTGCAGGTATCCTCGGCGTGGAGCTGTACATCTCCAGAATCCAGTTCACCTGCCAAATTGTTCCTTGCTCCTTGTTATTGTTTTTGTTGCCTGCTGTTCTTTTCTCTCTTCTCTTTCCACTCACCCTAACCAGTCAAGGCAGATGGCCGCCCACCATGAGCCTGGTTCTGCTGGAGGTTTCTTCCTCTAAAGGGAGTTTTTCCTCTCCACTGTTGCCTAAAGCTTGCTCAAATATGATTGTTGGGTTTTCTATATCATTTTCTATACAATTATTCTCTGTAAGTTCGCAAACCTTACACTGTAAAAGTGCCTTGAGATAACTTCTGTTGTGATTTGGCGCTACAAAAATAAAATTTTATTGAACTGAAACATTTATCTTAGACAATACCAGTGACAAGTAAGTTAGCACCACATTAATGCAATATTTTAAGCCTTCGTACGTTACTAAAGAGTATTCTGTCTAAACTGCCTTTACCCAGTATGTGTTTGTAGAAGGAGCGGGTGAAGTAGATGTTAACCAGCTGTCGGTGATACAGAGCCAAACCCAGGATCTGACCTGCAAACCGGAAGTAGTTCAGATGGTCTGGGTTCACTGAAGAGTTACTATTGGGCTGAAAGGTGGTACCTACAGATCACACAAGCACACGCACACACACACACACACACACACCTTTATTCAACGCAATGAAGTTCTGCTCGTCACACTGGATATTACAGTGAGGAAAACATTATGTACCGTCAGCTGACTGAGTGAAGAGAGCATAGTCTGGGTTAATGATCTCATTGGACAGAATGTCAAACCACTCCCGAACCACACCTTGGCCCTGAAACACAAACAACAATAAACAAGACAGTACTGCTGGTCCATCAGACCAACAAAAAAGAAGTTAATAATAAGAACTCTTGTCTAGTATCAGTTTAGAAACCCACCATTCCTTCTTCACCATGAAAGCGGACTGCAATACCCTGTTTCAGTTTCTCGTTGGTGGACTTGGAAACCATCTCGCAGCTACTTCTGAAAATGGAGTCTGTCAGAGAGAAAGAAAAACAGAATTAGCATAAGAAGAAGAAAATAAGTTGTAGGACTGTAACTGCATGATTTGTGTTATGTTTTAGTGTTTTTTATTGTTACTGGTGGATTACACCTTTCCTGTGTGAGATTCAAAGTGTGAGGACCCCCACTGATTCTTACTGGAAATAACATGAACACTAGTGAACTCACTAGTATTCCTGTGTGCACGACCGTGAGCATCTTAATTACCCTCAGAGTTCTTTGGAACAGAACTGGAATTTGTTTCCTACAATTGCACTTGGCGTGAACAGCTGTTGCTGAACTAACCAGGAATTCAATTCTAAAAACTAAAACTTCAAGGTCATCAGTATTTAAGATCAAAATTAGCATTGCGTCAAACTGTATTAGCATTAGACAACATCATGGGCACAGTGGTTGTGCTTATTGTGCAATGACAAATTCAACCAATCCCTGTGAATCCCTGTGTGCAATTTTATCCAATCAACGCAAGATTTGAACTCTGTACTGTCCATGAATGCCTCGCACCAGACCTGCTGATGAGAAGCTATATTACGTTACCTTCTTAATAAACTTTAAAAAAAATCCCATGCACAAAGCAAAAGATAGGTAGGTCCACTTAAAACAAGACAAAAGCATATATGCTATTTCTGGGACACTGTATAAAATTTGCATGTGTCGGGGAGCTGCTATTAACATGCAGGAGACTACAGAACATTATGAAAGTCATTAACTGACTTCTAATGCAAGACACATCAGTAATACATGGCTGAAACATGCAGAAAACAGACGAGACAAATTACTGTGGCAGTAGCTAGCCTGTAGTTACATACAGATCTAATGCAAATGTTGAAGGAACCAAGGTAAGTGAGATTAAATCTGTGTGGTAACATGTGTGGTATAATTCACAGAGTGACAGGGGAGTTGTTTTGCCTGTTTGCATGACAAACTGTGTGTAAAAAAGGAAACAAAAATAGATAGAATAAATAAAAAGTAATAAAAAAGTAAAAAAAAAAAAAAAAGTAAAAGTCCATAGCTGTATAAATATTCAGCATGATTTTTTTCTTAATTGACATGTGTGAGATGTGTTTCTTTAATTTAATAAAAAAAAAGAAATACAGTGTAGAACGTTGTGAACATGTTAATAGTGATGTTACACTTATACACATGTTCACACATAACATTGCCGTGGAAATAAAATGTAAATCGTCATTTGCACAATCTTTCTTTATACATGATGAGTGATGAGGACAGTTTGTACCTCTGTGGATGAGGAGGATGTCGTTCTCGTTGACTGGTCGATGAACCATATCTGAGTCTGGCTGGCCGGCCAGCAGGTGCTCATAGAACCACTCACAGCGATCCTTAAAGGGCTGAGAGCGAAAACAAGACTTCATCCCACGTTCCACATCATTTATCCTAAACTAATTACCACTTCACTGTGCTTTCAACTCTCAGACTTTGGATTTTTCAGTCTCAACCAAATGGTTTGGAAATCCCTCACTGCTGAAACGCTCATCTGTAATACAGAGATGAGTCTGGGGTCTATTTGCATAATATATGCCTTTGTTCTCTAAGCATTGGAGGTAGGGTGAGGGATGATGTGGAATAGAGAGAACAGATTTCCCACTGGGGCTGCGTAGCATAGAGGGAGAAGAATCGGAAAATGAAATCAAATTCAGCACGTTAAAGTCTGTAATTAAAAGAAGGACCTGCTCCCAGGTGTGCCACTATCCATGGGTAACGAGACTCGAATGCTGCAGCTTAAACATAAACTCTGAAGACTGAGTGAACAGCATACAACTCAGAGCAGCAATTAAAATTTATGATGCCGTATAAATGGAACTTAAGACAAGCGTTATTGCCATGGTTCTAACACTGGTAAATGATGTGAATGTGAAGACAGGGGATTTTCAAAGTCACTTTCCATAAAGTCACAGTAGATAAAGTCAGAGACTTGTATAAAGTATAAAATGCAGAAAAATACTGTAAATACTTTTAGAGCCCCAGTATAGTTTATATACAAGAGAGACAGACAAAGCAGCATCTGCTCATGACAGAATCTTATGAATTTAATTAAAGTTCGGAGACTAATAAACAGTGGTGTGTATGGCCACAAAAAAGTCCCCGGTCTAGGGGGGTAGTGCCTTCTGAAGGTTCAGAAACTGTATGTCAAGAACATGTAAATTATAGTTCAGTAATCACAGAATTCTTAAGATACAGACTTCAGTGTTTATCATTTTAAATATTACAATTTGCTGAGTGTTAATTTCGTTTATCATTTCTGCTCACTAAAGAACAGAACATATTTTATTTTTCTTATTTACCATTTATTAAAACTATTCAGCATGACTTACCTGCCCCTTAATAATATGCATGAAACGTGACATTAACTCTGGACACTCAAGGAGGAAGTGAAAGTGGTTAAAGATGATCTTTGGATTCCTGAATAAGAGGAGGCAGAGAAATGAACAGAGGAAGAAACAAGAAAGCAGGAAATGAGAGAACAAAACATGAGACAAACGTGGAAATAAATAAAGTCTCCTGCATGTGCTGAATCGATGCTCAGCCTGTACGTTTTGTGTGAGGATGCTGATGAATGGCGGAAGGAATGTGCTGACTCACCTGGTTACGAAACACTTGAGAACCTCATCATGCTTGCAGACAAACTCTATGAAGCGAGGGGACGTCATTCTGTGATGTGAAACAGAAAAACAATAGTACAACAGCAACACATGACTCATTTCTATCTGAAATAATAAAATCTCTACACTGTTAGATCATAATAGAAAACATTATTTATCCACACTGCTCTCTGTTTTGGTTCACTACATCTGTTTATGGTGTAGGTTTTACTTAATTGTGACCTGTGTGTAAAAACAGCAAATGCATTTTTAGCTATGAGTAGAGCCAAAATAAAGGCTGCTTCCTTACTTTTAATACACGGCCAGACCAGGTGTCAGACTACAGATGGATGCCAGGGTGAAAGCTTACTAAATACTACATGTAGCAGTAAGAGAAAGATGGATGAAAGTTCAACTGGACCGTTTCTCTTAATGTAGGCTTCAAAACATACTGTAGTAACAGTGGTGTAGTAGTGGTAGCAGTAGTAATAGAAATGGCAGTAGTAGTAGTAGATTAGGCTTCTGTTCAGCTGCACATGTGCACACTGTCTACAACAACCAGTGTGTTCATTTATTTGTGCAAAGTAGCGGTAATGCAAATATTAGAGAGACATGGTTGACGCTACACAACACTGATAGAACTCATTCCATTCATGTGTTGACAGATGACACGAAAAGTCAAAGTGCCACAAAGAATCAATCACAAATGCAAAAGTGTCCTTTAATTCAGAAGACAGAATGCCAGTAAGCATGGTCAAAAAAGTCTGATTTAAGTGGCTGATACCTTCATATCTCATCTAGAAGGCAAAATGAACCTTTAAGCTTGACAGAAATAGTCACTTGAGTTATATGGGGATATTTTTTTCCATATCACCCACTTCTATCAAGTAGGGATACCAGTACTAGTGTGAGCAATGGTAAAGCAGAACCAGCAGCAGTATTGTGGGTTTTAGTACTAAAGCAGCTAGTGTGGTAGCAGTATTAGCGTCACACTGTAAAGAACATTGAGATGACTGTTGGGTCTTGGCACTATGAAAATAAACTGAATTGAACTGAACACAATAAAAAGTGAGTACAGACCCTTGTGGCATCTGACATGAGCAGCACATGTAGAAGGCCTGGATCACAGCACTGAGCCGATTAGCTGTCATGGAGATGACATCCTCTCCTTCAGCATACATCTCTGTTTCCATGATTATCTGAGGGTCCAGCAAGGAGGGAAGCTTTGGCCTGGAGCCAGGGTGGTCAACCTCACGCTGCTTGAGAAGCAGAGAGGCGATCTCGCTGCCGGAGGAGGTTGAAGATGTGTTCTTCCTGTTGCTGCCCAGCTCTGTGGAGATGAGCATCAGCCACTCCTCCAGGGAGTGCCACAGCAGCTCCAGCGGCTGCAGAGAAACAGAGAAAGGAAGTGGTCCACATTATAAAATACTTTGTAATGTTGTTTAGGGTGCAGGTTTTACACAGCTTCATTGAAGACTTTAGCTCCATATAAATATCATGTGGGACTACAGCAGGACTAATTCAAAGAAACAAAAACAAAAGGACCTAATCTGCCAGAGAATGTGTCTACGATAAAATATATATGCTACAGTAGCTAATCCTTTCTGTCTGTCTGTGCCAAAGCTATTTTAGAAGTAAAATCTGACAGGGTAGTACAAAATCAAACAACTGCAAAAGCCTAACCCTGATAGCATGAAGACTGTAGGGGTGGTGGATCCTGAAATATACAGTATGCTGTGGTATACAGACTCGCTTCTTTAATTTCTAATAAAATTAAAACTTTAAAATGTCCTGCAATAAACTCTTCCTCATGAAGGTGATGAAGGTCATTTAGTTTGCTACTAATACTGATTAATTAATTATGATTAATTTAAAATAAATAGATTAATTAATGTTGGCAATTATTTAAAAAACAATACAATTAAAAATCGCCAAAAAGAATAAATAAGTATGAAATTTTACCATTTCTTCATTTATTTCCATATATGATGCCACAGAGGCCCTGTACCCAGTTCCACCTGTAGGAAATTCATTGTTGGGAACAACAACTCCCCTGGACCACACCCCCTGGAAGTGTGGCAGGAAATAAATGAGGAAATCATCGGTGTAAATGTGAAAATAAGTAAATAAATGTAGAAATGTAATAAATGAATGTGAACATAAATAAAATTGCACTTGAGTCCTTTCTTTCTACATTTATTTATCTGTGTTCCTTTTGGAAGTGGAGGAGAATAAGTGAAGCTTGCTGCCAGCCAACACTAACTAATGTTTGCGAATCCACTTACACTTCTTAGTTGTCAGGCTCCTCGTCGGGCTATACAGGGTTCTCATTAGACCTGGAAAACTGGTTTGAGAATGCTTTGTATATACACCTCTTACTAACCTTGAAGACCTGGCTGCGAGGTGTCTTGTTGCCGTTGTAGCCCATGTCATTACCGTTGTTGGGTGATGATGGCCCCAGCCGGAACACATGGCAGAAAATACGAATAATTCTCAGAAGACTCTTCATCTGAGCTTCATAACTGCTGGACAGGCTGAGGGGGGACAGAGGAAAAATTAGGGACCATCTAGCACATGTCAGCACTACTTAACAACCACAAACAAAAAAACGTTTGTCGAGTGATTCAACATGATTTCTAATATATTCACATAAAACTAATTTACAGCACAGTGCTGTATATAAGGGTTGTGAATACTTTCCCTACTGTACTGTACATGCAATATATAACAAATGAGAAAAAGAAAAATGCCAATATGTGAATCCAGTGGGTACAGTTATACCTAAGAAGCTTATGTCCATTGGTGGTAGCCACTTCAGCAAGACTGGTCAAGATCCTCTGGTAATGACTGTCACTCTGCTGAGAGACATGCTCCAGAACCTGCCTGAGCTAAACACACACATACACATTAACAGAAGAACACACACTGGGTTTTTTCATTGAATCTAGATACAAAGGAACCACACCATGTTCTCTTTAATGTCGTCATTCTGTGTCATCTGGATGAGAGTCTGGAACAGTCTGCTGTGGTGCTGGATGAGGATCTCACAGGTCTCCCCATATCCGCCCTGAAACACACAAGAGAGACAGTAACCACAAGGGTTTAATATCCAAAAACATTTCACAAAGAGAAAAAGGATAATAAAAAGTATATAAATAGTAAATAATAAAAAGGTGGTGGAAAATTCACCTGCACACAGAGCTCCAGAGGAGTAATTCCATTTTTATCAGCAAGGTATTTGGCACCTCGAGAAAGCAGGATCTGTGCTGTGTCCCTTTGGCCATGGCTACACAATAAAACAAGGCAAGTTTCAGCACAACTGGATTAATAGACTGTGTAATATTGGCCATGCAGGTATGCAAAGCTGTGATTTCTTTTTTGTGATTTCATTTAACTTCAGACAATTTCAGTCTAGTCAAGTCAAGTGAATTTTAAAAAACAGACAAATCCTAATTGTAAAAGTATTTTCTAAACTGAAAGAAATGCAGCAGCGCATCTCAACTCCTGAACAGTTAGAAGAAAAGTGTAAAAGAGGTGACAACATTACAGTGACATCAGTAATGACATCACCTGCAAGCAAAGTAAAGAGGTGTGGCTCCTGAGACGTTTGGCCGGTTGATGTCAGCTCCACTGTCTAGAAGACACAGCACCGTCTGGGCAGACACAGCACACAAAATCACATACTGGTTAATATTTCACTGACATACTGAATAACAAATGAAACTGACGGGTTAGAAAATGACGGCATCTCTCTTCTAGGCTTGTTCTGTTAATTACAAATTCTCGTTTTATCTTTAAGTTTCTACTGCATTGCAGTTGTTTTCCTCCACCAATCAGTCAGGTTGCAGTTTATATACATGTCTGTCCAGACTCACATTCTAATCAGTTCATCCTTGAGTCACAATGGAGAAATTAACTCAGTCTCTGTTGAAATGTTGTGGTAATGAAAATTGGCTAGACAACGACAGATGTGGCTGAAGGCATTGTGTTTTTTACCACAATGCCTTCAGCCACATCTGTTGTCATACAGATACTATGAACTTTTTTTTTTAGATTTGACATTGAACAACTTACTGCACATGTTTTTTTCCACGTCAAGTGAAACTAAAGATTTGAACACTGACAGCTCCCAGCTGGCTCTAACAGAGATAACACAAACGTGCTGCTTAGTGACTGGGTTGTACTAGTACTTAGTTCTACCCCCGTCAGTTAGTTAGTATTAACTAGTATTAAGTAAGTAAGTACTGACTAATTGACTAGTTGGTAGTTAGTTGTCTGTGGTTCAGATAATAGCAAGTTGTCCACTAACTGCACTGTTGCTGATCCAATTCCTAGCTGCACTGTTGGAAGTGTAATTAGTGAAGACACTGAATGCCCAGCGCCTCAGTCAACAGCTGGAAAATGCTCTCTTCACTACGTTGTTTGCTTGGTTTCATCACTTCGGTTTCTCTGCTCACGCAGTGACTCTCTGAACTGAACAGCCAAGCAGAGCAGTCTCTCTCACTGAGTGGGAGAGAAATGAAAAAAAAAAACTCACCTGACAGATGTTCACTGACAGCTCATCACTGGCCAACGGCCGACTGTCAACCTGGTGTGTGATGACCCTCAACTGTTCCATATTTCTGCTCTATATTTCTCTTTTGGTAGAGTCTTACTGTTGTGAGCAGTAAGACTCACAACAGTCTTGTTTGGTAAAGCTAAACATTTACTCCAGGCCTCCAGCCAAAAAAGAACTAAAACTTTAATAAGTAGTCCCTATCAGCCAAGCTGCTCCTAATATAAACAGGGGATCAAGTCAAACACCAACACCACATGCTCTAACTAGCTAACTGACTTGTTCTCATTGACTCACTGTTTTGTGTCCATTCTGACAAGCAACATGTAGAGCCGTCTGCCCCATGGCATCCTCGACATCCACGTTAGATACATACTGGACCAGATCGTGGAGGAGCTCCGTCCGACCGTTGACTGCCAACCAGTGGATCTGCAGCAGAGGTTCACACGAACAGTTAATATGCTGACTACAGGAGTTATTACACACAGGCTATACAGATAATGTGACAGATGTTTAATAAGCAAAGATTATTAGAATGATTATAAGATGTTTAACACAACATGAACCACAGCCAGTTTGACAGTCTACTCACAGCAGTCAGTCCCTCATTGTTGCAGATATTGACATCAGCATTGTATTCCAATAGTTTGCCCATGCACTTCTTCTGTCTGACAAAACAGAGGAAGAACATTTTCAGTATCAAACATCACTAGTCAAAATGTTAAAAAGACCCTGAAGACTGGTAGTCTCTCAGAATACTTACTGGACTGTATCACTAAAATAATGATTAAGGGGCCTAATCTTTACTCACTAATCCCACTGACAGTATATCTGGAGAAGAGTTAAAAGGATCCTGTGTGCCTGATGTACAGTACTGGCAGTAAGATACTTGAAAGTATCACAAGTTGATTTAAACCAACACCAACATGTGAAAGGGGATACATGATGCTCGTACCCATTGCGAGCAGCAAGGTGCAGAGGCGTACAGCCTGAGATATCCTGGTAGTTTGGGTTGGCTCCTCTCTTCAGCAGCAGAACCAGACACTCCACTGACCCACAGCTGCACAGAGAGAACACAGAGCAGCAGACAGCTCAATCATTAAAGGAACAAACAGCAACATTTCCTCCCAGAAATTGAGAAGAAGAAAGAGACACCCGAAGACTGGACTGAAGACGCTTTCAATATAACTACTAGATCACTAGTTAACTTCCTCAAAAAACAGATGCCACTTCTTAGTTACTAATTGTTATTGACACTTTATTAAACTCATTGGGGAAATTCTTAGTGGACAGGCTGCCCCCTTGAGGTACCAAGGATTGAGGGTTCAGTGTCTTGTCCAGGGACACTTCAACATGTGGCCAGGAATCAGGGGGAACTGGGAATCAGACCATCAACCCTGAGAAACGTAGTCAACTTCCCTAGAAACTGATTCACGGTCACCTCTATACACCTTTTTTTTTATTTAAATTAACTAATTTTGCAAGTATTCAGATGAGTGTGACTAAGGATCATAAGATAATTCTGTGCAAAATGAATAACATTGTGCAAGTTTGTATATGTTTCAGTATAAAGCTTGATGTATAAAGAAGTGTCTGTAAGAAACATAGATCTTGATGTGACTGTTGGGTGAGGAACAAGGCACAGATTTATTGTACATAATGTAATGATGTGTAAAGTATTTTCACCTTTATGTAACCAAACTAGATTTTTCAAATACTCTGCATACTTTGAAATTCACAGAGCAGGTGCTTCAGTATTACTACAGTTACTGAAGTTGCTGATTTTAGTGATTATACACTCCAACACCCTCCAAGTACTGTAGAAAGATGTCTTTCTTCAATACCCGAAACCACATGAGGATCATAAACAGGGCTCCCACCATATGCCTCACCCCTAAGAATTATAGGCCAATTGATACTACATTGGAAAGTTGGCTGCTCAGGTGTTCCTTGATCAGCTCTGTTGTTCCTTTTTAAGTTCCGTACACAGATAAAATGTCTAGAGATGATTTCAAGAGCAGCATTTGTATATCTGGGGTCAGTTGTCATTAACTGTCAACATCAAGTTCAAAGAGAAGAGCACATCAGCATTAGACTGAAAATAAGACTAATACTCACTGGGTGAATACTTTAGATTCTAATAATACAACAGAGTGAAAAATGTCTTACTTGGCAGCAATGTGTAGCAGACTTCTCTTCACCCGTCCAAAGGCGTAGTTCACATCAAACTTGGAGTTGAGTAGCAACTCTGACACTGACCTTTTAGAGATGGGATGGAACAAGTAATTCATTTCTTCTGACTACAATAAAACTAACTCACTGTACCTCTGCAGAGGTGCACATAAAAACACAGGTGCCACAGTAAACGCACTGCACATAGACAGCGTGTGGTTGAATGCTTACCTGTGCTGATCAGCCATGACCATTGGCATAAGTGTGTACACTGCAGTCTCGTTGTCTATGGAGAGAAAAACAGAAGTAAGATAAAAAATACCAGACAAAACTTCACAAATGTAACACTGTCAATAATAATCTTCAAACAGATCATAACAGGGCAGCATGGTGATGATGTAAAGATTAGCAGCTTCTCTGTTTTATAGTATAGTAAACTTAATAAGGTTGGTTCGGAACTAGTCAGGCTATATGAAATTATAATGGATCTTTTCAATATTTTCAGACATTCTTAATAAACGTGTATTATATATATACTAGATACTATATGACAGGATCATTCCAACAGGTTCTGACGGTTTTCACACGTGTGTTCAGTCTTCAGCTTTGTATAATGAGATCTTTCACAGTGAAATGTGAAATGCAGCAGTAAATAGAGATATATATCTACATAAAGGTATAGAAAGGCTATAACAAGGTTTCCATGTTTGTGTGAAACACATACAGACATAGCGCAGGTGTCTGCCTCCAGTACACACACATCATGATATCAGTGAGGCTGACCGGGGCAGAGGCCGGAGCTTTCTGTCCAGACCACGGGTATAACGTGGTTAGAAGCCGGTTGTTTTAGTCTAAGCTTGTATCACCATGTATCGGTAACGTTAACGTTACCTTCGGGGAGTTCCACAGTCCGAGCCCGGCGGAGGGACCGGGTCAGCCGGTTGAGCTGTACGTTGAGCTGCTCCATCGCCCGTTCCATCATAGGTGAGGGCTCCACCGGGATGAAGCGAGAGAACAAAGCCTCGAGTGTAGGATTTATTTGTTCCTAACGGGGCTGTGTTGTTCCTGGGCGGTGTCCATGGGTACTGGCTTCCCAGAAACAGCTCTTCCTCAAGCCAACAGTGATTTAAAGTCCACTCAGTTTTCCTGCCACACTGCCCTGGTACGCCTACGCTGCCAAAGCCTCTGCTACTTCCTGTTGTGATGACGTTCAAACGATATGGAGTGTGGGTGATGTAGTTCAAAGGACAACGCCGGTGCTTCTGCGCAATGAATTAGAACCGCAGTAATCAGGAGCCAAATAACAGCGGTGACCTAATAATAACAGTGTGTTGTCAGCATTACGTTTCCCATACTGACCCTGTCCACCACAACATTAAAACCACCAAGTGGATCTAATGTTGTGTAATGTTGTGTAATCAACATCTTTTTATTTGTGACCACACTGTAAATCTACTTTGTTGCTCTGTTATGTTACACACGTCTGGTGGGTGGTGTTCCTACTACTACCTTCCTACCTTGCTCTTTCTTCAACATTTTTTCCCATTAAGGAGTTTTATGGAGGATTTTTTTTTCTTCCTTTGATTAAGAGGGCATCAGACTGTAAAACCCAGTAAAGCAGATTAGTGATTTGTGACATTATGCTACATAAAATAATAATTTGATTGTGTAATGATTTTTTTGTATTATTATAATTATAAAAGAACCATGTCAGATAAATAATTATAACCCCAGTGGTTGGCACAATAAATCATCAATATTTAACCCTGAAACCACGGGACACTGCTCCACCTTTTCATAGCAGGTTACACAGAACAGCAAGGCTCTGTACTGGGCAGTATGAGAGGTGCTTTTGTGGTCCAGTATGTACAGTATTAGCCGGGAAAAACACAATTATGTGCCTAATTTAGATGTCAGGTACATTTCATGACAGTTTAGGTTCAGAAATCTTATGACTGTGTTACCCTGTAACATTTAAATCTGTGAAATTCCTCACATATTCATAAACCCTCTCTTTAAAAAGAAGGCAGACATGGCAGCGAAATAGACCTACATATTGAATGGATGAATGAATGAATGAATGAATCTAGCGCATTGGGATATAAGATGAAAAAATTCCTGCTCTTCCAATTGTCACATCCCTACTGTGATGTCTGCTGATGAATCATCTCTTCAGTGGCATGGTCTTCCAAATAAGGGAAGCAAAAGAGAGCTATGAACTGTACTGGGGCAGAGGTCAGAGTTTTCCACCCTGAAGGTATGCAGAGTGATGATCTCAATCTGAACCTCTATGACATCATCTACTATAAATCCACATAAGTCCCCCACGATCCCGCTCACCCTCCACTGCTGGGCTGTAGAGTACATGTTCCAAATGCTCATAATCAAACTTACCTACTGTACAAACTTTCTTAAAAGCACTTTATATTTATACATAATTTATATTATGTATTTATCTGACGCAGGTGTGGTGTACTCCAGAGTATAACCTGACAGCTGTGTAAAGACAGCCAAATGACTCATGAGGGTCACTTTAAAATCTGTGTTTTAATTTAACTGTATTCGTATTTGTGAGGAGAAGGATTTTCAATTCAATCTGGATTTTACAGGGAGTCAATGGAGAGAAGCTAATGTAGCAGATTACAGTAAGAACTCTGGCTGCAGCATTTTGGTTTATTAGTCAGTTCCAATGATGCCTTTAAATCTTTGGCTGTTACTCGGGGTTGTTTCTTTAGCTCATTGATGAGTGTCTGTTGTGCTCATTTTGACTGGTCGCCCACTTATTGAGTAGAGTAACCAGAGAGCTTGTTTGCCTTACTGTAGACTGGTGAATTTCTGCAGTCTTTGACATCACTTTGTAACCCTTTCTAGCTTTATGTAAATCAACAATTCCTGATCATAGATCCTCTGAAAGCTCCTTTTGGTGAGGCGTGACTCACATAAGCACATTCTTCCTGTGCAGAGGAAACTTAAAAAGTTTGAGTGTTTTTTGTAAGTCTAAGTCGCTCTAGTCCACACCTCCAAACTAATTTTCTTAACAAGACAAGAGGTATGCCAGCACCTGACTCCAATTAGCTTTTTGGAGGTAATTATTCTAAGGATTTACACTAGCACTATGAGTTTTTTATGGTGGTTCTCAATAAAGACATGAAATTTGTGGTATTATTTTAGGCACGTCATTTTTGTTAATACTCTTGACCTAGGTGAAGATCAGATCAGGACATTATATGTGATCATAATATGATCATATTATGATTTATGACAAATTAATGCAGAAAACCAAAAAATCTAACAACAAAGAATAATTGTGACATAATCATATGAGACAATTTCGAGCTTTTAATTCCTGGTATGTACATCTAGATATATATTATACAACATAGAACACTGTCTAAGATAACCCATATTTTAAGTGAGCAGATCTACTGGAATATATGGAACAGGTGTGAGATTCACTGCTTTAAATGACTATCCTTATAAAGTAGAGGATCCCATTCTTTAAGTGCTGCTAAAGGCTCTGCTACAAACTCTACCACCTCTATAAATAAAACTAGTTATAGCACAACTGCCCCCTCACCAAAACAACTTTCCACCCCATGTAAATGTTTTTCTCGATCTGCCACTGCTCTCTTTGACTCATTTGTATCCCACCTGACAACACTGCCCACTTTGTGTGGGTCATTGCTGCCACGTCTCAAAGGAATATGCTCTTGCTGCAAAATGTACATAGCAACCATAAAAATATTTATTGACAAAATAACTGACTGTATAAGTCAGAAAAGGCAGAGTGAGTCAGGATGTGGTGGTCTGGGGCAGCTTGTTGAGGATCCAGCTTCTCAACATCTCCATCTCAGGCCCGGAGAGCTGGTGGTACAGGCCTGGAAAGGAGTGGAAAGTGGTGGTCATGCCAGCCTTTTTCAGTAGCATTGATGTGTCCTCGCCCCACTGACAGAGAACCAGCTCATCACTGGTCCCATGGCACTGGAACAACTCAGGGAGGGGGAGTCCTGCTCTGAAGCGCTCCTCCACTGCCTTCAGTCACAAGATACAGAACACATTGATGCATTAAGCAGTTACACACAGGGAAGTAGAAAGGTAAATAAAGAGAAGAGCTCAGGGAGTTGACATTGACAAAGTTCCTGGTGGATTACCCACTACATAGTAAAATGGTCTTTTGATAATCACAGAAATAAATAAATAATAAGACTAACCAGTGTTTTTGCAACTGCAAAAAGAGTTGTACATTAGAGAAAAAAACCTTGTGTGCTGTTATTTTTGTGTTAGTTATATTATTTTGTAGATCAAAAATAAATAGGGACAGTATTCATGAAACAACATCCATTAGTGTTGATGTACCTGATAAGTGACAGAGTCCTGGTTGAGGAAGCTGGACAGTGCGAAAACTCCTGCTACATCAGGATGGTATCGACAGGCTAGGTGGAGAGCCATGGCTCCACCCATTGAAAACCCACCTTCAATCAGGCACAAAGAAAGAGACAAACTACTGCATCAGCATCGTTCCTATGCAACACTAAGTATCATAAACAAATTCATCATGTGAGTAACAGAAGCCCCAGTCAGAAGGGGGAAATACTTAAGGACGCCACACTTCCACATCATCAGGTTTGGATTTTTGCCTTGAAATAAGCAACCTGTTCTCAATTTTATACATCAGAGTACGTAATGGTGAGTACCTCTGATTCTGTCAGAGAGTTAAGGAGCGAGAGAGAGTGAAGGCAGAGAGGCTGAAGAGACAGAGTGGAGAGGTGGAATCCAATAGCCTGGCTCAAAGAGTCTGACATGTTAAGTGACCTGCAGGAACCTGGACAGGAGCATGTGAGCTGACACTGCTCTGTCAGTCAAAGTGCACTAATACCTGTAAGTTTTTCAAATAATTCTCGTAAAGGAAGTTTAAATCTGAAGGAGTTCTTTCTTGCAGCATGAAGTAGACAGACTCATTACTCAAATAAAAGCGCAAGTACATCCAATACAGATACCACTTCAACTTCTTTACCTGTCCAGATATGCTAAGTGCAGTATATGCTCTCTACCTTAAGGAGAAAGTTCAGTATTATTTAAGTGATTTCTCTGGGTAATTCAACCTCACTGAGTTACTCATAAAGACAAAGTATTTTAAATTCTATTTAATTTTGTTGTTGATAAGTAATGTTTGAGTCTAGTCCAAATTAGTTCCACATTTCAAGGTTTCTACAGAAATCTGATGTGTTCATGCATTCAGTAAAGGACAGACACAGCGATTGTGTCTGATCAGACTGCTTGTTGTTTTTGACCTGTCTCAGTCAAGGCCTCTGTTCCCAGAGCTCAACATTCAACTTGGTGATGGCAATGTTATCAAGACTAAAAAGAATGATGGTCAAAATTTTAAAGGTGTTTCTAACTTGTATTTTTGGAGTCTGAACACAAGTAACCTACAGTTTTTAAATGTAGCAGACAAAATCAGACCCATACCAATGAGCATCCTGTGTTTGGGGATCCCAGCATTGAGCTCATCCTGAATGATGGACCCTAAGGTGCTGCACATGGTGTCTATGGACTCTAGGTGCTCCGGGCAGTCCCGTGAGATCTTGTACCGGTCAAACCAGACAGTAGACAGGGCCCCTCTCATGGGAGTGTATGGCCTAATGGCAGAGATGAAGGTCAGCGGTCAGTGACATGGCTGCAATATCGTCTCTACTACATAGACTTTGTCCAGCAAATTAACATTTAACCTCACTGATTTTTGTTTTCCCTCATCTTAATGGATCGTCATGAAAAATATGTGTCAGACTTCTGCAGTATCAATAATCTATGAATATACAGCAGTGATTACAAGAAAGTTGTGTGAGGTGGTCTGACAGTACATGCAGTTTATGATGAGTATAGGACTGTTTGCTTCTGAGACTTCTTCAAGTGATGTGAAGAAGACACAGCAACTAGATTCAGGCCTGTATTATTACCACTGAGGGTCTGATGTGACGCAGACTTAGACCTACCTAGCTGGAGCTGTGGGGTAAATAACTCGGATGTGGCTGAAGGCCAGCTCTGGCACCAGAACATCTCGGACCCAGGCTCTCAGCCCCTGCCCAGTGTCACCTGGGTGTGGAGT
Organism: Anabas testudineus; assembly: GCF_900324465.2. Taxonomy (NCBI): domain Eukaryota; kingdom Metazoa; phylum Chordata; class Actinopteri; order Anabantiformes; family Anabantidae; genus Anabas; species Anabas testudineus. The sequence goes on from NC_046625.1 coordinate 23,412,804, forward strand.
TATAACTGAATCAGATTCCAAACAGTAGTACTGCACTTAAATATATCACATTAGCTATCAGTACATAACACTGTAAAAAGATTCAGGGACCTAAAAGTGCATAAAAGTCAAAGGTGGAAACCACTGTTCAAGGCGGGTAACCTTGAAGCCCTCATGCTTCATGTGGATGTGGGATTTCTCTGAAAAATAACTTGACACATTCTACAGCTGCATCCAGAAATGCAACCTGAAACTTTATTACGTAAGGATGACGCACATCTTTTCTGTGCAGCAGCGGTGCTGTGTTATCTGGGGCTGAACCCATGTCAGATGGACTGAAAGACAGTGGAGACATGTTCTTTGGTCAGACAAGGCCATGTTTCTGGTTGTTCTTGGGAAAAACGGATGTTGGCCTCTCTGTGCTAGAATCTGGGTTTGTATTGTTCCTCGGTGATGAATCACATCCTGAAACAATTCCAAACACATGAAACATGCACAGGGGAGATCAGAGGTCAAAATGTAAAAGGTACGCAGACACCAAACTGAAACTAAAGTTCCTCCATGTTCATTTAATAAGCGCTCTTTCTCTTTTCTAAAGAACCAGTAACGTCACCAGAACCACTGGAATAAACAAGACTAGTGAGCACCTGAGCCGTGCAGGAAGATAAGCGAGGCGGAGTGTTTCCCCGTGGGAGAAACAGCGCACATCCGGAGCTTCCTCACGGCGGCCATGACAGCTTGAAGGAAATCACGTGATCCCGGGCAGCGTGGCCAAATCTCGCGATACGACGTCAACTGTCTGTTCATCGTAGCTTCCTTTCCATGTTATTGTATTGTTGATTTAATATGGGCATTGTTTTATTTTTTAACATGAAAAACTAACATTTTATATTATTATATTACAAATCTGACACATTTTGTGGTGGTTAGTACTTGCTAAATGTTTAAATAAATATATACTGTACAATAATAGTGAAATACTTTATTGATTCCATTTGGGAAATTGTGGTAGGACAGATGCCAGACAGTTATCATTCTTTTTCTTATTATTATTATTATTATTGTATAATGTATATTTATGTTTTTGGACTGATGTGTATTTCAAAATGTATTTATTTTATTTTATAGAAACAAAGACTTGGAATTTATAACTGATATACTCCAATCCTGCTGAGGTTTTAATTTGTTGAATTCTCTAAACTGTTTACCCTCTACATGTTAAGAGGTCTGCACTGAGGAGGATGTCTAAACTATATATGTCAATGAAACAAAGGATCTTCTATTTGTTTGGACACAGATTAGAGAGACACACACCTGTTTATATGAAGTCCTACATTTCCTACATAAAGATAAAACCATCTCTAAATTTTCCAAGTGTTCCCAAATATCCAGGGCTCTTTGCTTAGTCTTTGGTTTGGAAGGTGAAGGACCTTTCTACAGAGGACAACCTGCTTTCAAACAATGAAGAACATGAGGGAAAAGATCACTAAGCATCCCTCACAGTGAATTGGAGCTAATGGTGTGAGCACTGCAGTTTTCAGTGACCACGCTTCTCTGCTGCATGGTTGTCAGCTGGCTCATAATCAAGTACCATGTAGTGGAGGTGAAAGAACTCAGCTCATACACTCAAGTATCTGTACAAGAGTAGAATTTGTAATTTAGTGTTACCTAAGTAGAAGTGAAAACGAATTTGCTAAATACAAAGTACCAAAAGGAAAAGTAATAAATGTAAGTAATATAGTCAATGTGTTCATCAACTTCATGTTGCAGCGAGTAACAGTGGACCTCAGTTTAACCCCTGATGAATCTAATAATTATAATTAAATTAGCTCACTTACTGTTGGGTAGCTTATTCATTTCACTCCAAGAATCAATAAAGTCTTGATTGTTCCATCATTATTTGTTTGAAGCACCATAAAATGGAAACAGTTATATAAAGTAGAAGTAGGTGGTTGATGGTTGTATTGGAGATGCGTCACAGTGCCAATAGAGGGCGCAGCGGTGCCATCTGCACTGGCCCAAAGATGTGATGTGCCACCAGTGGATTGAGATACAGTGTGTACTGAAACTTTAAGTATTATTCTTTATTGTATTGGTGAGTGGGGCCAAACACAGCAATAAAACATGTTCAGAGTGAACTGTGGCACAGGAACACACTGATATTTCTAGGAGGCTTACTTCACTCAAACGTGTACCACGAAGACAAACATGTCTGTTAACTGTACATTAACATGAACTGTTCAAATGCGGTATCTAACACATGACAGGTGAGTGTAGAAATGCACTGTTCAACAGAAAACCCTTCATAGGATTAGTTTAGACACAAAGAGAACATACAACAACACACTGAGGATTCTCCTCAGACCTTGCCGTGGAGAAAATGTTTCTAAAAGGCTGCAAACAAACATTAGACATTTCAAATATATGGATATAATCAATTAGGCTCTAGTTATTGGTTTGCTGAACAGTTTTACATATTATACTGTATGATGACAATGGGTATTCTTCCTTTGGTGGCTACACTTCCTCAGTGGAGGTGCTGGACATACGGTGAGACTTGGAGGGGACAGATTCTTCGAAAACGTCATCCTCCATCCCTTCTGCGATGGGCTTCATCTTTGCAGACGTCTTGGTACCCTGGTGACTTTTCTGAAAATTTGAAAAAAAAAATTAAAATACAATTGACTTAATTAAATGGTCAGACCCTAGTGCAGGTTGAGTGGAAAAGCAGATACTCTGGAACCAAAAATAAGCTAAAATAATCTGTTTGCATTAACACTAACAGTTCAAGCATTGGCTGTGTAACGGCACTCATGCAGAACTGATCAACCTACACAGGGCTGAATTTAAAGTCCATCTACTGAAATTTAATTTCAGCAGCTCAAAATGGCACTCAGTACTTTCTATGGCCCCCACGTGCTTGTATGCATGCCTGACAACGTCGGGACAGATCTGGTTCAAGGCATCACTGAGCTCCCAGACAGTCTGCAACAGTCTCATTTGAACTCTTATTCCTGAGGTTTGGATTGTTGGTTGGACAAAACAAACCTTGCTTGTGTCACTGTGTGAGAACCCAGTGAGATTTTACTGAGAAAATAATCAGTAGGTTCGTCCTGGTTACTTGTAGTTCTGTACAAAGCAAACTAGTTTTGCTGCAATTTATGCAAATGACTTAAGTAAAATGCTGTTTACACATTCATGTATGAGTAATGATAAGTCAATAAAAACTATGTAGTGCAAAAGCTACAGTATCACTTTTCTCTGTCTGCTTCCTGTCAACCTCCACAAATGGTCTTTCTTAATACTAGTTCCCATCTGGCCTGGTTCCCATCCAGTAATCATTATTAATATTATTCATTATGCAATGTATATACAGCATATGCAGTATATGCAGTACAGACTGTTGGATCACTTGTCTCTCATTAACCTTGGGTGCTCACTCTGACTACAGACTACAGAAGATTACAGGATCCTTTGGATGTGCAACCAGATGACATAATCTGAACTGAAAACCTCTGCAAACTAAATGTCAGTGAAGCCGTTGAAGTTCAATTTTAAAGGGGGGATTCATACTAAAGTGGTAAAATGGTATTAATATTCATTACAGATCTGACCAGTAGTACCCTGATTTTATAAATATATTAAATGAATCTCTGTTCTTTTAAAGTTTTTGTCCTTGGTTTAGATATGTTGTACCTCATTTCTAATTCACTTTGGAGAAAAGCCAAATGACTAAATGTAAATGTAAATATGAATTTTAATAGCTTTAATCTTGTTGGGGCCAACATGACTTACGGTGCAGTGATCCAGCAGATCCTCCTCGTAGGATCTGGTTTAGAACATCATCAGTGTCGCTGGTACTCGCCATGCTGTTCCTCATCTGCATCATGGACAGTTGAGAGCACAGGCTGGGCTGACGGTCTATCTTCTTTGCAGTCTGGGACACAATCCGTACAGTTGTCATTCAGTATGATGTTAGTTGTTTGTGCTACTAAAACCTGTCTCACTGGGATCCAGCAGCAGAGTTTGACCAACCTTGTCACTGAGGGTGGGGTCATTCAGGGAGTACAGTTTGTTGGTGATGTCTTTGCCAATGAGGTACCTGAACACCTCATTGAGGAAAGTGTCTGACTCCAGGAAGTAGGTGAGTCTCTCTCGAGACCAGCACATGAACTTACAGGTCTCCTCAGCCATGATGGTCACCTGTCAATCAAATACAACAATAAGACCTTTTCCACAAATGTGTATTATCTGATGGTCAATGGACGTGTCGACACGTGTTCATTCTTTTTCTGTCTTATTACCTGGAACTTCTCTCCTCTGTGCATCTCAGTGGACCTGAACTCTGGAGAGTCGATGAATGAATTGGTATAGATGTTGTGGAGGAAATGGCCTCGGTATGATACCTTCATCCTGCCACAGAGAAACTCGAAGTCAAAATTCTTCATCTTAAACAAATGGAAACTGAGGAAAGTGACTTTAAACTTTAAAGGTTCTAGTGTTATGCTGCCATCAGTGGATGATTTTACCCCAAATGACTCAACATCTCATGTTTTCTCTCATAAATTCATAACAGGAATGAATTGTTTTCCTTCCAGTGAAAGCCTCCATGTGGAGTGCAGTGTTTGCAGGAGAACAAGAAGCTACAGCCAACAAACAGCACATACTTTCCTTTGAGGAGAATGCTGAGGCGCTCGTCCACAGAGGTCTTGTCCTCAGCAGCGTACGCCTGGCCCTTCTTCAGAGTCTGAATGGTGCAGAACTGTCCCGTGAGCCTCTGAAACAGAGCCTCCGGCACATGGAGGGGTTCAAACATCCGCTTGTAGACCGATCGCAGCTCTCTGTCGATCTTAATCTGACGGGGCAGAGCCACAGCCAAAGTAAAGTGCAGTAGTGCTGCTGTGGTTTACAGTTCGTGAAGCAAACAGTGAGTCTGAGCATAAACACCTGGATCCAGTGTTTGAACTGGGTAGAACACTGAAACGTGCTCAGTGGAAAGTAACTGAGAGACTGTTGAGCTTTTTTCACATTTGCACTCAGACTACATCTCTCTGGGATCAGGTTTGAACTTAGAGTCACATGATTAGAAACGACGCTTTAGGTTTCATACTAACTAGCTAATGAAGAACTCACCGGCCTTCGCTTGTACAGCAGGAAGAACAAGTGCATGAAGTTAACCACCAGAAAGACCACGTTCCAGACCATCACATCCAGGTTGCACCTGTACAAAGTGGCCCAAGCAATAAAGAGACCACATCCTGTGAGGGTTAAAGACACAGAACAAAGGGAATTTAGGAGAAGATACAGTGGACGCTTCAGAGTTTTCTCTCTTTCTGCTGAAACCAACCCCCGCCCCTGGGGGCTGTGCTGATTCAAGTCCGTCTGGGGACCATTGGTGCAAGTCATCCTGTCTCTGTCTCCCCCCAAATTTCCTCTCTGCCTTCCTGTCTACTGTCAAATAAAATCATACAAGAATAACCTTAAAAAAGAGTAATACACTTGGGTAATACATAAAAAGTATGTATGTATTTGTCCCATTAAACAATAAACAACAAACAAACAACAGTTAAACAACCAGTGTCTAAAAATAGGGGTCTCTACTGCTGATTCACTTCACTCACTTTCTTTTCCTCTAGGAAACCCTCTCAGTCTAACTTGTGCCAGAGGACAATATAAATAAATGAACTGTCCAAACTACAACCACATTTCCCATAAATCCTGCTGCTTCCTGTCTCCACTCTCCTTCCAAGTAGAAGATAAACATGTTGGAAGTGCTTTTTCCATCCGCCACTCTCCCCCTTTCTTTATCTGCCATTATCAGAGCTCAGCAGCTCTGGTGAACAGATCCGTCCCAGCGGCTCTGGGGACGTCCCACACTTTAACTCAACTCGCCCAGTTCCCCGACCAGCCTGTGGTAATAACTCACTAATGCTCTGACTTACAGATTCCTGATTTTTACAAGGCTGTGATAAATATTCCTCTGCACGGTTTTATCACCACAGGAGGTGCCGCGGACCCGACCTGTCAACAGGAGGAGGCGCAGCAGGATCATGTGCAGGCCCAGGGTGGTGGGGATGACGAGGCCCAGCAGCAGCGATAGGTTCCCCAGGTGGAAGAGGAGGTGGTGCGCCTGCTCCCACTCCTGGCACGAGGTGGCGTTGGACACATGTGGGACTCCTGGCGTGGCTGAGGGGAAGAAGGGCACTGTGGTGAAGAGGTGGGGGGGCAGCTCCGGGGTGGACGACATCCTTCAGCAGGGGGACCTAGAAGACGGGGAGAGGGTCAGAGATGATGTGATCAGGGATTCTGACTAATACGCTGTTGATGTGATGTAAAGCAGCTCTGGTTGTTTAGTCAGGAACTCGTCCTGAAGCCACTCCTGTGTCGTCTCGGCTGTTTGTGTCTAGTCTCAGGTTTTTCTTCAAGAACCTCTCTGCATTTAGCTTCCACTCTGACCTGCCTCCCTGTCCCTGTTTCTCATCATGACATGCAGTGTGAACAGACAGACACTGGATACACAATCTCCAGCCAGGGTCCAGGCTTATCTCAGGAAAACAAAGAGGGCGGCATTACTTTTAGAAAAGAGAGAGTTAGTGAATTTAAATTAAAAAAACAAATCACTTATACTTATACTTCTATGTAGAGTTATATATATGGGCATGTATAAATGGATATACATATCTGTATATAAACTGACTAAGGTGAAGTCTTTTTTGCCAGGAGAGAAAAATTGTAGAAGGTAGAAATGTCCAAAAGCAGCAGTTCAGACTGTTTCAGCTGTGAGCAGCTCCCTGTAGTGGAGTGTGAGTGTAGTGTGAGAGCAGCTCATGTCACAATGTCACTTCACATCCTGTGAGAGTCTCACAACAGGCTTACAGAGAAGAGAAGCCCCAGCATAGACATGTAGCTCCCTGTCCCCAAAAGATGAACTGATGCTCACAGAAACATCTTCCAATGACGTCAGTGTTGTACTTAAGTAAGGAGGTTCTCCCACTAACGGTGTCAGCTGCTGATGTGCTCCAGCTCTGGAGGGGCTTCCATGTAAAAATAGATACACGCATACCGCCTGATCGCACACACACACACACACACACACGCGCGCGCGCGTTCATTTGTGACAACTCCAACTTTCTAACTTCGCGTCAAAGTACGGAGAGGTGTCGTTACTTACCGATCGCAGCAGCAGCCGGTGGAATGAAGGCGAGTGGGGACAGGTAGAGGAAACAGGTCGGAATGATCTCGAGATGAGCGGCGGTGCTGCTGGCTGCAGTCTGGACTCTCCAATCCGGGGGTGCACAATGTGCGTCCGCGCATTCCTCCCAGCTCACAGGCACAGACTAAAATAGGCAAGAAGGCTGGAGCGCTGCACCTGCAGCGTGTGAGAGCGCCGACAGGGGGCGACAGCTCCCCCCCCCCCCCCCCCCCCGGCATCCAGTGGGGTAGAAAAGAAACACGCGGCTCCTGTTGAGCAAGATGGATGGACTTACCTGAGAGGAGGAGAGGAGGAGAGGCAGGGGGACAGTTTCCTACAGGGGATGTACTTATGTCATAAAACAAACCAACCGAGCTGCTGTTTGTCCTGTAAGATTTATTTACATCTTTCTTTTACAGAATGAGAATAAACATCCACATAATAAACTGTATTTATTATAAAACATATTGACTAATTATTTTTTGTGCTTTATAATTAATTGAGGTTAGTTCTATAAACTCTGTTAGTTTCCTGACCGTTATCATTGTTATTATTATTATTATTGTGAAAAGTATGTAATATATGTATTAAAAACACAGAAGGTTTCTATAATTTTAAAACCACATTTCCATTTCAAACTATTAAAAGAAGAGATTCTGAACTTAAACAACATGCTGGAAAATCTAATATGTTATTTTCTTTAAAACGTCGGTTTGGACGAACTTCAGTAAAAACTAATAGCTTGAAAATCTTTGTTTGTTTTACCATAACATTTAGATATATTAATAAAAATAATTAAAAAATATAAACAATATTAGTCCATTCTACAAAATGTCCATGAGGTTTTAGTTACAAGACCATTTTCTAAATTTCAAATGCTTTGTAAAATGACCTTAGGCTAGAATAGAACAAAGATATTAAATGTTGTTTTTTAATATGTTCATTTAAAATGTATTTGTCCCAAATGTATGTTTTAAAAAAAGTTGGAACAGAGGAACAAAAGAATAAAAACATGTCTAATGCTAAATAAATAAATCAAGGAAACAAGGTTGTATCTCCATGACAACCTTGCAAAATCCATTCACTAATGAAAAAAAAGTTCCATAATAGATCTGAGTCAGGAAAAGTGAAGATTATTGTACAGTAATATAACCAGAAAAGAAGGAAAGCGTTACACAGTAAAATAGAATTTATTTTTTACAGTAAAGCATAAACACTTTAAGTCCACTTCATTTACATAATCTTATACAGTTGAGTTAATCTGCCACTACCTATGTAGCCCAAACTGTGTCACAAACTCCTTACACACAACATATTCACCAACTCTCCTCAGTTATATATATTTTTACTATACTGTAATGTAGACAAATAATTCCAGTGATGCACTGCTGAGTAAACTGCTTGTGTTCTGCTTCAGAATCTAACTGAATCCATATGAATATAGTACATTACATATCCTTGTTAAGAGGACAGAAAATCCTGCTATCATGTTTTAACCAAAGAAAATATTCCTCACAAAACTGCAGTTAAGTGCAGAATAGCCGTGCAAACAGTTTAAGAAACGTCTATGTCTAAATGATGTCACTAGACAAATAAGTAACATAGTCATTCAGTTCAATTCAATTCTAGAAGATCTGTTAAGCCAAACTGCACGTAGATGGATTTTACTCCAGATACAATTCACAACCTTGTCTTATAGACAGCAAGGAGCAGCTGCTCAGTGTATAGATGAGTCTATGAAATTCATGCTTTCTGTGGCAGGTGGTTCCCTACCCCAGACCCTAATGTAATGTGATGTAGGCTACGTGAGCTTTAAATGTCATTGGTTCACTAGTCACACACAGATAATTATAGTTCCATTTAATAACTATAGAGACCAAAAAATAACATAAAAACAAGTGGAAACCAACACTGATACTGAAAAGTTGCCTTTCCTGAACACTTCTTCTACAACACCCACTACAGTGTTGGAGAGCAACAACATGTACAACAGTGGAGACTATGAACATTTTGACTGCGTTTGTGTGTTGTGCATCCTCTGTAGCAAGCATGCTCCAGCCCTTACACGCATCTTAAAGATTTGTAAATGGTGCTACATTAACATCAAAACACCAAATTATCCAACAACTATCATCTTAACTGGATAGTTAAACATTATGGAAAATATGGAAATATTTCTAAAAAGAGAACTTTTGTGGCAAACATAGCCAAAGGTGCACCAGAAAACTGAATACCAAGTTCTGAGATAGTATCCCATTATTTCTTTAGGAGTTACTGGCAAAGCTCTGGAAAACCTTTAAGGCTTCTTCTGATCTCTCTGGCATTGGGCCCCAGAGAATAAACATCCGAATCAATCTCCAGCTGACAAAGTTGTGAGCATGCACTTTAGAGATTTAGGCTGCAGTCATACCTGGTTTGGCAACGTGTAGGGGGCGGGTAAAAAGCGAATTATTCTTCCACAGTGTCCCATAGGGAGTGAATTTTGGTGTGACTGAGCCATTTGACTTGCTGTTGGCTCCTCCACACATGAATGGTGTTAGAATAGAAAATTGGAGATAGAATACCACCACTGAAAAATCACCTACCCTACATGACAGCATATTTTACCACCCATTTCTATACACAGTGAATCTGTTCAAAGTCTTCATGGCATGGAGCAGTGTGTGCGTGTGTTTGTGTGTTCAGGCAGTCCTTCCCCCCTGCACCGGCACTTGCAGGACATCTGCCTTTTCTAATTCGGTCCCGGGCATGTGACAGTAACTTGGTAATCGGAGATCATAGTGGTGCACAGACCCATCAAAAGCCTTGTCATTGAGGGAGTACAGCTTCTCTGCTATGTCATTGCGCACAACCAGGGCAAATATCTTGGCTATGTACCGATGCTTGGCAAAAAGCAGATAGAGTTTCTTCCTCCTCCACGCAACATATCGGCAGGGCATATCAGCACGCAGGGTCACCTGGGGAAAATAACAATGTTCAACATAGATCAGGACCACAACCAAGTTTACTGTCATTTCCACACATGAATATGAAAAGTTGGTCCTCAAAAAAACAACAACAAAGAAACAAACTAGTATTATTTAATTATTTGTATTATATCTGGGACAAACATCCCTTTCTGACTCATTCATAAACTAATTAGACATGCGTGTAAACAATGTCACTCATTAGAGAAGACATACAATCACACTGTGCTAATTCTAGCTTAAATATATAGGAACATAAAATATGTTCTCTGTGGCCCTCAGCAAAGAAACCACCGTGGTGCTGCACTACAGGGGCTATGTAAATTCACTGCCTTTGTTTGCAGGTGTTATTGAAGGCATAGTGTGAGCTGTCTGTCAGCTTAGCTCTGGTACAATACAGAGTGTACACTTGGCCATCTATGCTGTAAGGCTTTCAAGAACAAGACAGAATGTAGGTGATCTGCATTTCAAACAAATTGTAGATCTAGAATTATCTGTTAACTTCACTTCTATAATCTGATTTAAAGTAAAATTTATTAAATATTCTTGGTAAAGCTGGAAACTTACGTATCCATAAAATTCATTAACGTTTTTCAGTTCGAAGAGTCTGCTCTTGTATGCTGAGTTCATTGATTAAATATCTATCTATCTATCTATACACACACACACACACACACACACACACACACACACACACACACACACACACACACACACACACACACACACACACACACACACACACACACACACACACACACACCCCTCCAGATTTTTGTAGAATATTATTAGCAATTGTCAGTCCTCTGCATCAGTCTCCTGGTATAGCTGCTAATTCAAGTTAATCATTTTCTAAGGTTAATTGATTACGAGCTAAGCTGAGAACAGATGAACTAATGGAGCAAACAAGGGAGCATGGAATTCTTTAGGTTAGTTTAGTACCTGATCATTGTTTTAGAGGTTCAAAATGGTCAGAAAGAACTTTCATCAGAGACCCGTCAGTCTGTTTTTGTCTTTAGAAAGGAGGGCTACTCAATGCTAGAAATTGTTTATCATACTGTTAACTACTCCTTTCAGAGAGCAGCACAAATTGGCTCTAACAGGGACAGAAAAATGAGTTGGAGGCTCCGATGAATAACTGTTGAAGAAGACAAATATGTGAGTGAAATATGTGTGGTTTAAGACAAAAAACGCCTCATTGGTCCTTAGCTGCACCAAATAGCACACGTCAAACACCAGTGTCAGCATCAACAGTAAAGAGGAGACTTCAGGATGCTGGACTTCCTTAATGCTGGACAAGAAAAAGTTGTATCTCAGACTATTCAATGTAAAATAAGGACTGAGATGGGCAAAAGAGCACAGACATTGGACACTGGAATACTGGAAGAAGTCTGTTGTCTACAGATATGTCCAAGTTTGAGGTCTTTGGATCAACCAGAACAACATTGTGAGGCACCGAACAAATGAAAAGATGCTAAAACAGTGCTTAATATATTTAGTCAAGCATGGTGGAGGCAGCGTGATGGTCTGGGTGCTTTGGAGGTGGTAAAATAGGAGATTTGTAAGGGATTGAGGAAGGAAAGCTATCAAAATTGACAGAATGCCTAAGATCTGCAAGGCTGTAGTTGCTGCAAAAGGTGTTTTTTTGTTTGTTTGTTTTTTTGATAGAAGAAAAGTTTGATGAACACAATAATATTTTCCATCAAAATCATTAGCTACTTAGCTATATTTCCCATTCAGACTAATTTCATGTGCGTTTCCTTGGTAAACGAAGTGATCCCAAACTTTTGAGGATTTTCTTTTTTACATAATACTAGTTGCCAAAATGATGATATTCTGTTTTTAACAGCTTTTGTTAGACATTTTTCACACCGGGTAAAGCAATATTGTAAAATATTATAAAACCAAAGCAATTGACATAATAATAATAATAATAATAATAATAATAACAATTGCTACATAATCCCATAAGTGCCCAAGTGAGCCATTTAGTGACTAACAATACCAGGACTTTGCAAGGGACTCACCTAAACAGAAAGCCTGTGCATTTCTTGACATATGAACTGAGTCATTCAGTCATTAATACCTGAAAGATTTTTTTGCACATGCACAAGACTTAAAATTAACCTGGAAGACCCCCTCCTCCGATGGTCTGAGAGAGTCCCACTCAGGTGAATCCAGAAACTGGAAAGGGTAGATGTAATGCAGAAACTCTCCATTAACTGTCACACAGATTCTGTAGGACAAGAAATTAGAAGTCAAAGTCCAGTCCAATCAATTCTCAAACATGACAATAGTGACAGAATTGATTGGATGTGTTTTTATTGCATCACACAATCTTTCCCTTTATATTGAATATTGCATATGCAAAGCATGAGAATACATTTGACAGTTTAATCGTGTTCAATGTTTTTGAATTAAGTTCTGAAATGTAGTATTTATTAGTATTTAGTATTTTATAGTAGTTTCATAAGATGTAATAAATTCATGCTTTGCTGCACATCAGAAATTAAATTATCAGCAAAGGTGTGAGCTTTGATAGAGATTAATTACAGAGAAGGTAAAAGGTTCTGATCTGAACCAATTTATGGACCCATAAATTCACTGTTTCATAGTGAATCTATTCATAAACCGAGCCAATTTCCAACTGTTAAACATCTGTCTCATCTGAGCACTATAACCTAGCACAGAAATAACTGTGGAATAGTGACAAAGCCTGTAAGTGCTGTCTGTACTCATGGATGAATTACCAAACTATACCAGACACAAGCCTAGGGGCTCAAGGGGTCAGGGAGAATCCTTAGCTGGAACCTCTATTACAGTGAAGGCTGATATCGTTGAATGAAAAAACACAATCACAAGAAGATGCTAAACAACCCCTAAGGGACACGAATTACCTAAATTAGACACGTGATGAATGTACTGAGACGAAAAAGGACCCAAAATAGACAAATTAATACCACTGAGACAAAAAATCTATGAAAAAAAAAACAATGAAGAGAAAAAAAGAGCCACAAAATAACCACAAACAACCTAAGGAGATAAAAGGGACAAAAACTGATATATTGAAGAGAAACTAGAAATAAGACAAAAAAAGATGCATAATGATGAAAAAGATACTCAAAATGTCCAAAAATAAAACAACCAAAAAACAGTCAAAAATAGACAACTTCATTCCAAAGACACAAAAAATGAAGAAAGAATGAGACCACGGAGGAACAAAAAGGACTAAAACTGGATGATAACCACAAAGAGATTAAGAATAATTTAAAAGCCCCACAAAATCTGACAAACTGCTATGTGTGGGCTCATTTTATGTTTTGAGTTTGGGGTTCCTACGTAGGAGGCAGTGGGTGTTTATCTATGTGCTTCCACAGACCATTTCCTCAAGCCATCCCACTGGTTACTTCACATTCCCCCAATAATACTTCACAGTAGCCTGTAGAGAGCAAGGGGACAGTTACCGAAGTGATAAAAAGAAGAACAATGTGAGCCTAATAAAGACTTAAACTAAAACAATTAAAAGTGCACATGTAAATATGCCACTAAATACTGTAAAAGATGAAACATGGCAACACACTCAGAGCCTCTGCAGCTTGAGACCTGGGCCTGTGTTCACCAAGTAAACATTATTCACAAAGCATTGTAGCCCTTAAAAGAGCTCCTAATGTGAAAAACTGTTAAACATAAAGCCAGTAAGGCAGGAGGACTTTTAAGAGGCTAAAGAGTTTCTTAAGCAGATAACAAAATGGTGAAAGCAGAGAAATCTACTCCAAATACCCAATGACAGTGTTTGTGGTCGACGTGCTGACATCACAGTAACACTGTAGTGATGACTCGTATCTGTTAGAACCTTCTATCAGCAGTGATCAAACCACCACAGCACTCTCCCAGCTTCATATTGTGATGTTTACCTTCACTGGACATAGAGACGTTCTTGATATAATTGATGCCACACAAACTACATCATCACACCATCAGATAAATAAAGATATTTAGGTCGAACATCTTTTATGTGTTTTCAGTGTGGACAGTGTTAATCAATTGTGGTCAGTAATCAGTATCAGTTTATAATTTATATTATATTATTATAATATATATAAAGAAAATTGTTCACATCCAGCTGAATGAATACTTAAACCATCAGAGAATGCTCATTGCCATTTTTTCTATCAATATTAAGCTATTATTATAAACATAATTTTACATTATTTTAACATGAGCGTTGACTGGGGGCTACTGAAGACTACAGGAACCTACCTAAACTCACACCTCACACCACAACTGATCAACTTGAAGCTGAAGTTACCAGGTTAACAGAACTTTCCTGATCGCTCCTAGACCAGGACTGTGCAGACTCTGGTTTCTAACAGTGAGTGTTCACCTGCCAGACAGCAGCACCGACAGCTTGTCAATGGCGGTTTTCCCCTCCATGGCGAAGCAGTGGTCCTTCTCTAATGTGAGGACGTCTCCATCGCAGGAGGTCACGATCTTCTCAAAATGTGTGAGGGACACCCCGAGCTTCTTGAACATGCGGCTGTACAGCTCCTGGAAGTCCTTGTTGAGGGTGACGCTCCTCAGCCGGTAGGCGACGTGCAGCACTTGACCCAAGCACACGGCGAACAGCGCGAAGCTCCACAGGAACGAGTCCGTGGTGCAGGAGTCCGTCCAAGCCCACAGGGTCGAGCAGAAGAAGCCCAGGGTGAGGAAGGTGAACAGGTAGAGGAGGCCATAGAAGCCGCTGCCGCCCATGAAGCCGAAGAAGAGGAAGATGTTGGCGAGGTGGAACACGGAGCCCTCCGAGCTGCTCCTCCACTCCTCACACAGCCGGTGAGCTGCCGCCGCCGGCTCCGCCGAGAAGTTCATAGCTTCGAAGTCCGGAGGTTCCATTTCTTCAAAAGTGAGTCAAACTAGCGGCACATGTTACACGAAACCTCCCCGGTGTGTGTCGAAGAATGAGGACGGCTCCGAGACAGCAGCGAGTGGTCGTGGTCCGAGTCCGGCTCCGGCTCCGGCTCCAGCTCCAGCAGACTGCGGACACCTGAGCACTGAGCAGCCCACACAGCACCGGAAGTACCGTCGACGCCAGAGAGAGTTCCATCGAGCTGCTGCCAAAACAAAGTCTACAAAATAAAAACGATCAGTTTGCTCGAACTTTTATTGATCTGACATAATACAATAAAATACTTCTGTTTCACTGCTCTTTGTAAATACTGTACATATGATTTATGGTTTGATGCTTCACTGACAGGTGAGAGGATTCTTCACCAGCTACAGGAGATGGTAAGTAACTAAGTACATTTACTCAACTACTGTACTTAAGTACAATTTTAGGCACTTGTACTTTACTTGAGTATTTCCATTTTTTACTCCACTCCATTATTTAAATTAAATTAAGTTAATAAAATTTTGCAGAATTAGATTCTTCATCGTAATGAATAAAATGATGATCATATCATTTGTAGATTAACACCCTGTCACTAAATAAGGTGGTTTAAAATCAGCTTCACCTTTACAGACTGTAGTTTTTATTCGACAGTCTGTAGGTAACAATACATTTTATTCAGAATTTAAACCTTTGAGAATTTGTCAAACAAATCTGGGCGAGACTTCTACATTTATTTTATCGCCATCATCAAATTCTGCATTGTTTCTTAGGGGAGTTTTGCTTTTGTATCATTTAGAGGTTGTATTTTAATACTTTACTTGAGTAGAAAAATTAAAGGCTACATGTGCTTTTAGTAAAGTATTTTTTTTGGGCAAGAACTTCAATTCAATTCAATTCAGTTTTATTTGTATAGTGCCAAATTACAACAGAAGTTATCTCAAGGCACTTTACAGTGTAAGGTTTAAGACCTTACAGAAAATATTTATAGAAAAAATTATAGAGAAAACCCAACAATCCCATTTGAGCAAGCTTTAGGTAACAGTGGAGAGGAAAAACTCCCTTTAGAGGAAGAAACCTCCAGCAGAACCAGGCTCATAGTGGGCAGCCATCTGCCATGACCGGTTGGGGTGAGTATAAAGAGAAGAGAGAAAAGAACAGCAGGCAATAAAGACAACAACAAGCAGCAAGAACATTGGGCAGGTCAACTGGATTCTGGAGATGTACAGCTCCAGGCCTAGGATACCTGCAGAAAAGTACAGAGAGAGGGAGACAGAGAGGAGGGAACACAACTAAAAGAGAGAGAAGACACAAAGTTAATGACATGCAATGGTGGCATTTGCATTGATACAGGAGAAAGGAGAGAGGAGAGGAGCTCAGTTTATCAGTAGAGGTCCCCCAGCAGACTAAGCTATATCAGCATAACTAAGAGATGGTTCAGAGTCACCTGATCCATCTCTAACTATACGCTTTATAAAAAAGGAATACATCCTACAACTGCAGAGTCATCAGAAAACTTATGAAGATGACAGGACTTTGAGTTGTACCTGAAGTCTGAGGTGTACAGGGTGAAGAGGAATGGAGACAGAACTGTCCCCTGTGGAGCACCTGTGCTACAGATCACAGTGTCAGACACACAGTTCTGCAGGGGGACATACTGTGGGCGGTTAGTGAGGTAGTCCATGATCCAGGAAATCAGGGGAGTGTTAACCTACATGTATTTTTAATTTCTCTCCCAGCAGTGCAGGCTGGATGGTGTTGAAAGCCCTAGAGAAATTAAAAAACATGATCCTCACTAGGATTCATGTTTTTGTGTAGGTGCAATGGAAAAGATGCATGATGGCGTCATCCACTCCAACTTGGGGTTGATAGGCAAACTGGAGGGGTCAAGTGAGGGTTTGACCAGACGGCTGAGGGACTCCAGGATCAGCCTCTCAAAAGCCTTCATAATGTGTGATGTGAGAGCCACTCATCTGTAGTCATTGAGGACTCTGGGACGTGGCGTCTTATTTACAGGAACTAGGCACAACTTTTTCCACCCAAGAGGAACTCTCTCCAGGTGCCGGCTGAGGTTAAATATGTGTTGGAGAACACCACATAGCTGAGGAGCAAAGGCTTTCAGCACCCTCGGGCTGATTCCATCTGGACCTGCAGCCTTTGTGGGGGGAAGCCTGTTCAGCTCTCTTCTCACCTGCCCTGCTGAGATCATTTGGTGTGGGTGAGTCGTGTGGGACTTTTGAGAAGCTGAAATCTATATAACACGATTAGACACATATTCCTCTTTCATCCCTCATTTAGGTTCTGTAAACAGTAATCAATATTACAAGGGCTTTATTTTAATAACGTCTCAACTTGTCATAGTTCTTATAGTGTATGTGTGTCTCTATGTGACAATAAAATTGAAAAAAGCAATATAATAAATGACAGCAGTGGACATCTCAGCCCTGATTTCTATCCTTGTGATTCCAAATATGAAATGGTGGATGTATGTTGTGTGGTGAAAAATAAAATAAAAGTAAGCAGACAGTGGTAAAAGTGAGAAGGCAGCAGCTTGTATGAGTGTACCTGAGTAAGAAAGTCGAACAAGTGACCTGATTTTCTCAAATGTCCTCATTAATCAGAGCTGTGGAGGGTTAGAAGAGTGAGTGATCTTTGAGGACTAGAATAGCAGTAGTCCTTCCTCCATGTAGCGGTCAAGGTGACTGTAACTTTTTTTTCCGGAATGGTAAAAAAGCGAGAGTGGCTGATGTATCTGGGGCAGCAGAGGACAAAGAACCCCTGGGTTATTTCACATTCATTTCAGACATAACGAGCTGGTGCAGAAGCATTCTCACTGGGTCTGGCCCTGTTTTTTAGATGAGGGGTTAAACATGAAGCTGTTTGACTGAAGGACATTAGATACCTGTTTTGGAGCTCTTATTCCTGAGAAGGAGTGAACATGATAGATTTTCTTTGGAAGTTTGTGTGGATGTGTCTGGAGGTGCAAAACATGCATATCATATTAAGGGCTTTATCACCGTGCAGTGTATCACCAGACACCAAGCACCATCTATTTTTAGAGCATTCCCCTAAATGCTCTGAGTAGTTTGTGTGTGTGTGTGTGTGTGTGTGTGTGTGTGTGTGTGTGTGTGTGTGTGTGTGTGTGTGTGTGTGTGTGTGTGTGTGTGTGTGTGTGTGTGTGTGTGTGTGATTATGTAGGGAGGCATATGTTCATACACTCATACCTGCTTTTATATCCAATCACACACCATCTCCCCCAACACATCCATCCCATTGAGAGACAGTTACTATGAATCTCTTTTAGAAGATGAGCTTTGGTGTTAGTTGGCCTTTTTGCTCTTATTTTAGCTTTCACTGGCTAGAACACTTAACTCCTTTGGCAGGGGAGCAGTTGTAGGGATTCTCACTGATGCCAGAACGTCTCAGGTTCCGTCTCACAGATGTCCCACTGCAGTCAGCCTGCTAAGCACCTGCTGTCCTAAACAACACAAATTAACCTGGGTCAATCCCAGCATAGTGTTGACATTTAATCAACTTAATGTTTTTGGTTCAAGTTAAAAAAAAAAAAAAAAAAAGTATTAATCGCAAATAAATGATATTTTCTGTGATGTATAATTTGTTTAGTACGAACTACTACTACTACTACTACAAATTTGAAACTGAATTGTGCAATGTTTGGTATTAAGACTGACAATTATATGTTTCTCTATTTTTGGGAAGTGTCTGGGTGCTTAAAACGTATTGAACCTATTAACTTGCACCTGATATATCAAATTCTTATAATACAATAAGTAATATGAGAATGTTTTTTTTACCCTTTTTTTACAGTTTCTATTATAATCTAATATTGTTTCTCTGGCCTAATGGGTGTCATGTGATATGACATGATATCGATGTGCAATTTGCTACCTCAACTTCAGTCTATCACAGTTTATCCCTTTGTCCAGTGGTGTGTCTAGTCTGTTCTTCTGCTTTCTATCATTTCACCTTCAGTTTAAAATCCATCCCTATTCACTATACACATTGTTTACCCTTATTTAGTAGTGTCCCATTGTTGAGTAAGAATTTTTATATCCTACATAGTGCACTGTAAATATCCCACAATGTTAGTGTACATTATACAGGAAGTAGTGAAGGAGTGAATAGGGAATGACATACAGCACCTGTATTTCCTGGCCCATCTGTACACCTGAGCCCTATTAACGCTTTGGTGGTATTCATGATGGGATTATTGAACTGTTTTGGGGTCTATAGTGTCATTGTCAATTGAGGCAGGTGTCCGCCCACCCTGAGCCTGGTTCTGCTCGAGGTTTCTTCCTCTAAAGGGAGTTTTTCCTCTCCACTATTACCTAGTGCTTGCTCAAGTTGGATTTGTTGGGCTCCCTGTGTTTATTTTCTTATGTGCACTTTTAAACATGTGCTACAAAGTGCTCTTTGAATAAATGTAATATTATCATTTATTATTGTGGCCCCTTCTTTGTGCCAGCATGAGATGGATG
The DNA here is from genome assembly GCF_900324465.2 of Anabas testudineus. Lineage (NCBI taxonomy): Eukaryota > Metazoa > Chordata > Actinopteri > Anabantiformes > Anabantidae > Anabas > Anabas testudineus. The sequence continues at coordinate 23,432,325 of NC_046625.1, forward strand.
GTGTGACATTTTGATTACATTTTATTTCTGAGACTATTTCATTCCCTTTACTAGGGCACTATGCTATGTACACTGGAGGAGGTTGTTGTTCATTGTGTATATGTTAATAATGGTTAATGATTACCTTCACATTCAGATTTGTGCAATAAACATAACATGGAGGAGAGACACAGAGACAAAAAAATGCTACAAAGAGCAAGTGGTCGGTTGGACAGATTGGACACAGATTTCCCCCTGTAATATATTCCCACCTTGGGTATATAAATGAGGTACACTCCTGCCTGGATAGCAGTGCACCATATCCAATCTGTCCAACCTACAGATGGGGTTTGACAGGTCTGTTGTATCTTGGAGGAACAGGGAGCAACAGTATAATGAAAGCGTGGCATACATAGTGACTGCGGGGTGCACGAGGCTTGTGGACACGTTAGGAGGGCAAAATAAGAATGTAGGAGGCAGGTGACTGGTAAGTGGTGGTGGACTGCCCATTATTCTATCTTTAAAAGCTTTTTGATAGTGGAGAAAGTTGTTTGCCATCTGATTTCAAAGTAATGTAAAACAATGTCTTCACATTTTCTTCCCTTGACCAACCTCAAATATCTCTCTGGAGGCATGAAATCTGCAGCTGGAATGAGAACAGAGTCCCATTTACTCTTTTCATTTCCCACAATCAGGCGAGCCTCTGTTGCCTCTTTGTGTACTTAGAGGGAAATCATTGTACACATTGTCACTCTGGCTTTCTGTCTGTCCATCAGCGGGCAAACCAAGGCTGATGATGTGTTCAAATCTTCATAACAGAGGAAATGAAAGAAGAGCACAGACGATGGGTTCAACCCCCAACAAAGAGAATATGGAAAGCAAATTCACCCTCCTTTTATCCTCTGTGCATAATGAGAGAAAAGCAGACAGGCCATTTCTCTCTAACCTTTTTTCCTGGGTTACCCTAGAGACGTCTATTCTTTCAGAGAACAGAGACTTTCTCCACTCTAAAGGCCAGGGGAAAAGACGAAGACAAGACTAATATTGTTACAGAAGCTCTTCAACCTACAAAGATGACACAATGACAATGATTTACACAGTGTACATATTATTTAGTGAACATGAGAGATAATACTAACCATGAGGAGACTGAATACAGTCAGCAACCAAACATTTTCAAATGGGATTCGAGTTTCAGCATGTTAGAGAACATTGATTATTGGGATCTCATTAACCCTTAGTTAGAGCCAGTCAAATTAGAGTTAGTCGTTTCAATTAATGGGACAGAAACACCTGGTCTGTGTCTGGTAGGCCCAGCTTTATTTAAGAGGGACTTCACTATCAAAGTCAGATCTTCTCAGCACAGTTTGTAGAAGTGAGAGACGGAAACAAAGGAAAGATTTCTGAAGACCTTAGAAGAAGAGTTGTTGATGCTCGAGCATATGTTATTCTGATGTAATTACCCATATTCCCTTGTTAATCACATATATCCTTCAGATACTAATAGTTGTTCATAGAATTTTTGCCAGTCTCGTGCTAGTTTCCACTCTGTACTATGTCCTACTGAGTAGGTTGGTAGTGGGGAAACAGAACACTCAGCACAAAATTAGCCCATATTTATTTTTAGCTATAGTCGTGGTTATATTTCTTTCATGGATATGCCTGTAATCAGCAGCTGTGTCAGTGTTAAGTTTAATTTATTTGTTTTGTAAAGTACGTAAAAATAAAAAACTGTGGGCTAATTCAGGCTTGCTAATGTGATACAATAAACCATCAATATTAATAGGAACATTTCTTGAAACAAACTTCTCAGGACCATATAATAAGGCAGTAGTTTATTTTCCCAGCACAGCAGCTGACAGAGGCAAAACTAGTAACTAGTAAAGTATCTAACACATACAGTTCTTTTTATGGATTTCACATGGGAGGGAGATGTTTTTCTGTTTGTAACTAAAGAAGTAACAAGTAGTAGTTGTGACACTGCAGTTGGTTCCCATCTCGAGGTGAATTCCACACCGGAACATTCTATCTGACTCTCTAAGATAAAAGTCAGATGCATCTCACAAGGGCAAAGGCAAGTTTCACAAGAGAAACAAATGTAGGATAACTCCCTTCTGTTTTTCTAACAAATATCAATGCCTATCTCAGTATATAAAACATAATTTTCTATTTTTAGCAAAATGCAATACTTATCAGTGGTGTTATTAACTGACGGATAAAATTTGGTTTATTCATTTATTTAACAGGGGCAGTGCATATTAATAACATTTTTTGTTAGCCAAAAAGCTTCTCATCTGTAGAACATTACAGTAGTATCATGTAATACAACAAAACAATTCTGTAGAGAATAATATACTATACTATAATAATATAATATAGATATAATATATAATACAATATGAATATACAGCATAACACAATATAAATATATACAAAAAACAATCTTTGGCCTAGGAGCTGTGTATTTTCAGCGTGTACTTACTGGCCCCACCCACCTGACCTGTATTTAGTCTTTTTCTTGTTTTTGCCCTTCTTCAATTTATTATTTTCCAAAATTCTAGATTCTAAAAGCAATACATATGGACAGCATGAAAGAAGCTTGTTTGAAATCTTTGTAAATTCATTAAAAAATAAACAAATAAATCAGACTTACTTAAGCAAAAATTAGCAAATAGAGCTTAGTACATGAAGGTTTCTGCCGCACTGAAGGATCCATTAAGCAGATCGCCTTCCACAATACATAAAATAAATACGTTTGGGATCACCAATACTCTTTCTAAAGAGTACCACCAATACTCTTTCTATAGAAGGGAGGTGACGAAGAGCCCGATGGTCACTCTGAAAGCGCTTGATCGTTTTTCTGTGGAGAGGGGAGAACTTTCCAGAAGAGCAACCATCTCTACAGCACTGCACCCATCAGGTCTGTATGGTAGAGTGGCCTCACAGAAATCACTCAGAAAACACACATGACAGCCTGGAGTTAGCCAAAAGGCACCTGGAAGACTCTCAGTCACTGTACTGTCTCAGCACTGGTCCCTGGAACTGGAGGCCTTCATCATTAACTGCAAACCTTTCTACTCGCCCCATGAGTTCTTCTTATTCATTCTCATCTGCGCTTCCACAAACTCCCTAAATACAAACAGCGATGTGTCCAACCAGCAAGGGAAATGTACTGGACCACTGCTACACCACCATCAGTGGTGCTTATGATGCTGTCCCTCCTACTGCACTGTGTCAATCAGACCACATCATGGTGTACTTGATACCAGCAGAAATTAAAACTCTGCAAAGGACATCAAAGGAATGGGCCACTGAGGCTCTGGGGAACCTGCAGGAATGTTTAGTCTGCACAAACTGGGAAAAGGCCAAGAACAGATTTAGAAAGAAGATAATAAAAGCTAAATCATCAACTACAACCCAAACCCCCCACTCCGTGACTGACCTCCGTCCCACTGCAGTCAGCCTGCTAAGCAGCCTACTGACCTTCACTCTCCCCTCCGAATACACTTTTTCTGTACATAATCTTTGCTATTTTTGTTTATTTTATTCTATCATGTTTGCTGTTTATAAATAGCAAGTTCATCTTGCACCATGGTCTCTTGCACTACATTATTGAGAAGCCAGTATGAGCATGCTTAGACTACTGAACTGAATCATAGCTGCGGGGGTGCAGCACAGCTTCTCCGACCTGATGAACTTATAGAGATGTTGAGGACCACTTGGTGCTCCTCCGCAGCCACAAGGCAGCACGTAACCAAGACAACACCAGTGTCGATACATCATTGTAATTACTTCCCACTACACACTCAGTTGTTGTCTACGCATGCCTACTGTGATAAGTGTCTCACCCAGACATTTCAGTGTAATCTGCCACTTGAACAACTTGAATTTGACACCTGGTATTTAAACATGTGCGGTAAATAATATAAATATGAGTAAAATAAGGCAGAAACTCAGAAAACCCTGTAGACAGCAGCTTACATCCACATTACAATAACTGTACAAGTCATTTATTCCATCCATTCAAACTTCAGTGACTTCAAGTGCAATTCAACTGATTTTATTGGCAATCAAATTGAGCAAGAGATCAGCTGTACTAAATTACAAGAGGTTCTGTAGAGGTTCTCCAAAGCTTTCCTGTTTCTTTCTTAATTTCATACACTCCCAGCAGCTGCCATATTATTAAGGGACGACTCAGATGCCAACCACAAAGTGGACAAAAGTCCACTTAACATTCTTATGTAAAGATACCATATATTATTTAAGTAAAATAATTTCCCTGGTGTCCTCAAGGGACACTGTCCTGCATGCTTTTCAACCATCTCTGCATTTACAGTTTCTGATTGGCTGAACACACCTGATCCAAGTAATCACCAGTGGACAGGGCAAGAAAAGCAGGACAAGGATTTTACATCCCTGCTTTAAATCCTCATGTGTCCATAACAATATGTTAACAGTTGAGCACACGACAGAATGTTTCTGAACAGCTAGTTAGTAAAGTTTAAGTAAACATTTGAACTAGAGCTAATTAGTTAATAGATAATGCGTTAATTCAATTAAATTCAAATCAGTTTATTTATATATTGCCAAATCACAACAAAAGTCATAGCAAGGCACTCACAGTGCGCACTAGGAGCTCTAGGTAACAATGGAGAGGAAAAGGCGAGGTCCCCCAACAAAGTAAGTCAACTGCAACAAGTTGACTGTGAACCAACTAAGAGATGGTCTTTATATACACTTAAAGGAAAGTTTTAAGTCTAGTCGTAAAAGAAGACGGTGCCTGCTTTGTCGATCTGAACTGGCAAAGGAGACCTCACATGGTGAGCTAAAGTTATGTTATAAAAACTTCCAAATGAAATCTTGGATAAAACCAAAGTTGTGTTCACATATTACTGTCATGTAGTGTCGTTAGATGCCATGCATCTTTGGGAAAACCTTTTGGGAGCTCAAGAAAGTGTTTCAAGACAATCACAGTCTTGAACAGTATTTAAACATTCGTGTTGTTTCATTTCTCCGTTGCATCCTCCCCCAACAAAATAACAGTAGCCCTCTGTGTAGAAGCTGATTGCACCTGCTTTTCAGAACACCAGCATCATGCAGAAGACAGAAGAAATAAAGGACAGCTGCGTCACCCAGATTGGTGTCACCGGGGCCCTACTCTGGAGCCAGACCTGGGGTAACGGCACGCGGGCGAGCGCCTTGTGGCCAGGCTCGTGCTCACAGGACCCAGCTGGGCCCAGTCTGAAAGACAGACGTGGGCCTGCCTTCCTGTAGACAGTAGGCAATGTTTTATAAGTAAGGTCCTACACCTGCAGGAAGAAGCATAGGGGGCTAATGCAGTGTGGATTGGTGGCAGTTGCGGGTGGGTTCCTCGATGACCCAATGACCCAATGACCCCTCTTACTTTATGCATTTCACACAAAATGGGAGAAGCCTCAAAGCCACTACTCCTTAAAAAATACAAATATAGCTCTGACCTATATCTTTTTACAGTCTGTCTCTGCATAATATCTAAACACTAACTGTCTCCACATTTCAAATATGGGTTCATAAACCACAGAGCAAAGATGTTTGTGACTCTAGGAAGCACATATTCAACAAAATACAGAGTACACTGTCCCACAGGTTAACTTCAACTTATTCACTTTGTGCCATTACTAAGTGAAATGCCCATAAAACACTTTTTCACTATGATTTAAGCAGAGCAGGGTATTAGATGAATGAGACTCACCAGAAAATTCTCATTGTTCTAATCTGGGTTTTGACAAAATATCTATCATTGAGCCACTAGTTTAGTTTGTAGCTTCCAGCTGTTTATAGTATTTTTTTAACACCTGTTGCCATCACTCATTGAATGGCTCCATAAGAACATATTGAAAGTTTATGCACAACAGAAGTAATTTCATTTTTATACATAATTATTAATTGTCTCCAACACAGAGTAAGGCTCAATCAGAATGTAATGGTAAATTATGATGTGTACTTTCCATACATGTTGAGTCCTCATGTTAAATCCTGTGCTGCATCATAGATGTTGCATATTTAAATTTGACTGTAGGCCTTAGTAAAGATCTGATCTGGTCCAAAGAGTACAGGTTTAAAACCTTTAGAGAGATTTGATACATAGGGTAAAGAGCACACATTCTGTCCATATGTTAACTATGATAACCATAACAACACCAAAATAAAAGTAGTAAAATTTATAATTTTGTTTTATTTTTTAATGAATGTAGGATGAAAAACCTGGGTGAGAGCGAAAGAGGAGAGAGAAAAGAACAGCAGGCACAAAACAACAACAACAAGCAGGAAGAACATTGGGCAGGTCAACTGGATTCTGGAGATGTACAGCTCCAGGTCGAGGATACCTGCAGAAAAGTACAGAGAGAGGGAGACAGAGGAGGAAACACACCTACAGGAGAGAGAAGACACAAAGTTAATGACATGCAATGGTTGTTTGTTTGTTTGTTGAGGTGTGTGTCCGAGGAGGGTTGGTGGGGGTAGTGTGGATTCTTTCAGGGGATTACACTATGACACTGCACGGCTGCAACTCATAGTTTTCATCATCCTGGAGAAGAACCCCCTGATCCTCTTCAGTATCGCCCTCCGAGTTTTGACTGTTACAAAACACGGGCTTCCTCCACTGCTGCCGGAGATGAACTCATTTGGTTTATCAGGAGCAGAGTCTGATGAAGCAGCATCATGTGTCCAAGTCAATCCTTCTTCATCAGCTGTGGCTGGTGGTCCATCATCAATAGCAGAATCCATGGCAGGTGATGGGGAATCTGTGGTATCTGTGCTAGCGGTGGATTCTCTGCCATGTGAAACTTCACTGGAGGTTACGAAGCAGCTGATTTCATCTGTTGGGTCCTGCGATGGGCACGCTTTCATGTTCTCATAAGATAATGTCACATAAGGGTCTGATTCAGGCTCTTTGGAAAGGTGTCTCATGGTAATGAAGCGGTGCCCCAGAGCCTCAGTGGGTGTGAGTCTCTTGATAGAGTCCACAGCCAGCATCCGTTTGAGGAGGCTCAAAAAGGCCCTCGTGTCCTGACTCTCTGTGTCGGTTTTCGGCTCTGGGTGGTTCTGTGTCATGTCATCCACACAAGTGTATTTGTTGCTAATGGCCATGCTTTGCTGGGCCTTTCGGCCTGTTGCAAGCAAGTATTCGGTCTGTGTGTTCAGCCTCCATCCCTGGTCTTTGTTCTTGTTGAAAAACTTATTCGTGTGGATCCCGTCATCCAGTAGGAGGTCACTGGGCTGGCCCCGAATCTGCACAATGTTTCGAATGACTTCATATTCACACCTGAGGGGAAACAAGTGTCGGTTCAGGTAGAAAAACGCCATTACACAGCCAAGAGACCACATATCTGCAGCTTCGTCTATTGGGAGGCCCAAGATGACCTCTGGAGCCCTGTAGGCAAGGGCCTGAATAACGGTGCCACGCTTTAGTGTGGAAACTGGACGTGTCAAACCGAAATCGATCAGTTTGACCCTGTAGGGCTGCAAATAATGATTAACCAACATTATGTTGTCTGGTTTGATGTCGCCATGCACCACATCTATGCTTTTGAGAGCTTTAAGAGCCACCAGAACCTGATGTGTGATCACTCGAATCTCAGACACACACAGGGGTGTACCTTTCCTCTCTTTCATAAAGTCGTGCAGACTCTGCTGCAGCTTTTCCACAACTATACACACATGACCTTTGTGCATGAAGGATTCAAAAAATGTCACCAAGTTGCTCTTGTTCAGGTCAAGAATGCTGACTTCTTGTAAAGCACGTACCTCTTTTTTACCGGCGCAGGTGAACTCTTTCCTCACAATCTTAACTGCTACGTTTTCCATGGTGTCAAGTCTTAGACACCGGGCCACTTGTCCAAAGGTGCCCTCTCCCATCAAGTTCCGCACCAGGTATTTACATGATTTCCCTGACAGGACTTCATTTTCATGTATCTGGAGATCGTCTTTATCAGTGTCTGACGACAAAGACGACAAAGACGACATTTTCAAAAGTCCAAACTTTTCCAAAATTCGAGTAGGGATTAATGTGTGAACTTCTGTCTGTCTGATCTAGTGACTGGCTGTAAGCACCAGGCTTAGAATACAAGTGACGTCATCAGTGGTTTAGATTGTTTATTGACAATTTTAAAGATCAAAGACAATTTTAAAAACAAACATTTTTGTTTGGTTTCTATGGTAACAAAAGACATGATTCTCATATGAGCATTCCAGATTACTGCTAGACATCCTGCATGTTCAATGTATTACCTACTGTAGACTTATGAACACAGATGTTAGCCAGTTCTAGTGATGCCTTCAAATCTTTGGCTGTTACCCAGGATTGCTTCTTTACCTCATAAAACAGGCGTCAGTTTGATTGGCCGCCCACTTCTTGGTAGAGTAGCTACAGTCCCAAAGTGTCTCCATTTGTAGATTTTTTTCCTGACTGGTGAATTTCTAAAGTTTTTGACATCACTAATCCTTTATAGCTTTATGTAAATCAACAATTCATGATGCTGAAAGCTCCTTTTGGCGAGGCATGCCTCACATAAGCATATTCTTCCTGTGGTGAGAGGTGACTGAGATGCGTTTAGTGTTAGACTTGTATTTATTATAGAACCATACAAAGTGAATATTAGTATTAAACTTGCTCCTCTGCTGCTATGTCCCCATACATGTTTTAAAGCCTGATGAAAGACTTGATTTATTTAAAAACATTTTATTAAAATGACATGATGCACAAATAGGACAGGTCTCACAGGTGGTATATGTTTTAGGCAAAACATCATAAATCATCATCACTGACATTATTGTTATTGTGCACAAAACAAAAAGTTGACATCACAACACACACACACAACAATCAAACAAAAAAAGTTCAAGCATAATGTACAAATTTCATACACACACTAAAATACTGCATTATAATTCCGAATATCAAAAAGCAATTGTTCTGAATCACAAAACACAATGAAGAACTGTTCAATTCAGATATAATGTAATGAATAAAGTTAAAGTCAGAGTAGTTCAATAACATAAAGGAAATTATACACTTTGACATAGCTTAACCATTCGACTTTAATACTGATGTGACATTTGTAGTGCAATTAGAATTTTACATCTTTAAGTGTTATTTAATTTACATTTCAAATATAGTTTTGTGAAAAACAACTAGATTTTATATGCACATACCTTTTGTTTTTAAAAAAATATTACTTAGTGTACATACAATGTGTTACACAAAGTGTAAGTAACCTTATGGAAGTTGAGCAGTACTGTTGGCAGATGTAAAATTAGGAATCTCACCATGTGAATAATAGAACAACAACAATAATAGTAAATTTGTCTGGAGACGAGCACCATTGAAATTCTTTTATACGGCACATCTGCTCTGAACTTTGCACACACAGCTGTTTTGTCTTTGGTCACGATGATCTCGCGGTAAACAGCCAAAATACAGAGATTGCGTTACAGAATAACCCAGTAGGAATGTGTGCATGCAACTACATCACTGGCCAATGCAACACCTTTATGGGCCGGTAAAATATATGAAATTAAACCAAATGTTCAGTTTAAGGGCCATAACAGCTAGTGTCAACGTAGCTTTCAGTGAGAGCTACGACTTGTGCAGATCAGTGGAACAGAGACGATCAAATCTCTTTCTAATACCACGTCCATCCACCACGGTGAAACAGATCAGTACGATTCATGTCAGCAGAGCAACAGAGATCAGATCTCGCTCTCGTACGTGTGCATGTATGTCTTGAGTGAGAGGATCTCAGGGTAACTTCGGTTGGTTCTGCGGTACAGGTCCAGGCCTGTGAGGATCTCCACATCTCTGACCCGAGCTGTGTGCATCTTCATCAGGTCCTCCACCCAGCGGGACTCCTCCTCTGAGCTCTGCAGGGAAGTAGTGAGGAGGACACAGTTATTAGCATCTGGGAGTCTTCCTCTCACTGGAGGCTGTGGTTCAGGACCTATTGTTCTATTGTTAATTTGTTGTTCATATCATTGTCATGGTTACCAATTTAGAAGAATTTGATATTTATAGAGAATTTTATAAGAATTTCTTAATGAAAATTAACAAAGCATATTAAAAAAATCTACCTTACTTATCAAACCTCACTGATACATGTACTATTAGCATTTTGTAGTTACCTATATAATATAAGGGCTAACTCCTTTAACTAGTTATGTGCCAGTTAGCTGGCAGCATACTAACTGTCACCTTCCATAATCTACATCAGCCTGTAGGAAAATGCGATGGTGCATTTAAAGACCTAATGTTGCTTACATTGCAGGTCTCGTCATTGTTGGGTCTGTGTGGGAGGATGAATGCAGCGCTGCTGAGGGGTCCGCTGCATGAGTCTGCAGCCTGCGTGAAGTCTAAACAGCTGGTCAGGACCACATAGTAGTGTGTGGGAATGGGTGCTGTCCCGCTAACATTCCTGCAATAAAGACCAAATACAAGACTCAACTTCCATTTCAGGGCCCAACAGCATTAATGTGATTTCATCAGTTTGCAAGCATAATGAATCTTCTCACTCTTTTATCTTCTCTGCTGAGTCCTTTACACCATTGTAGTCAGAGTCAAATATGGGTCCAGTGAGAATATTGACTCCATTTCGCTCAGTGGCATATTTCTTCACCAGTGTCCTCTGGAAGTAGCTCCAGATTCCTGAGACAGATGCAAATAGAGAGATGTGGGGATGGGAGGAGATAAACGAGAAAAAGTGCAAGGGATACACCACATGACAGAATCAGAAGCAAATAGTCTTGATCATAAAACTCAGTAAAAATCTAAAGTAAGGTTTAAAGAAACTTTAAAGACTCCACTCACATGCCTCAGAAACACTGACTGACTTACTTTTGAAAGCAGGATACATGGGCACAGTGTTGGTGATGAGGATGGCATCATATTTTTTGTCTGTGGTCAATGATAATTCTGTCAGTAAAGAAGAGAAAAAGAGAATTTCAGATGCAGGATGGTTCTTGTACCTAAGCAATGAATCTATTCAGGATTGAAATTAATAGCACCTTAAAATAAGATCTCAAATGAATAGGGTGCCTGGTTGTATACGTACGTGGTGGGTACAGGAAGGCGAAGCTGATCTGTTTGTCTGCTCTGTAGTTGGTACAAGACTGGCTATAGGCTAGAGGGACTCTGGTATCAGGTCTCACACAGTTGGACAGAGCTTCAGGCAGAGAAGATACTTCCACCTGGAGACCACACACACACACACACACACACACACACAAACACAAACAGAAGATATAAAGGCAAGGCAGAGGTGATGTTGGTGGTGAAATATCTGTATAAAATACAATAACAATATCAGATATTAAAACAGTAAAGTAATGAAACAGAAAAACAGAAACAAAAAATATTAGACACAAAAATAACTTGAATGTAGTACTCAAGTCATATTTACACTTACTGCTACGTAATGATTTAATTTAAGATTCAAGATTCAAAAAACGTTATAAAGAGGGAAGTTTTATTTGAAAGATGACAAGATTAGTGTGGGTTCCTTTAAGTGCGCTTCTGGAACCACAGTAACCAAGAGGAAGTACGTGAGGCTGTATGTTGCTCATCTATTAACAATATAGTAGAATATGAATCTGTTTCTTACTGGTGTATTATACTATATGTGATGATACTAACAGTTTACAGTACCGTCAAGTAAGAGTGTCCTTAAACTGAGGAACATTTGTTGATTTCTCATTGACAATTTAACAAGTACAATAACACTGACAGTGACCTCCAACAGGTGAAAGAGCTCAGGAGGTACATCACCTGTCTGCTGACGGTGTATGATGTCCAGAGAGGCATAGACAGAACCTCGCTGTAGCCACTGATGTAGTCACTGTGGTGAAGGATGGTGTATTTGGTACGGAAAAGCACAGCAGGGCGACCATAAGGCAGGTTCCTGCTGTCTGAGAGGGGAGAAGAGAGGAGAGGACAGTGCACTTTACACTTACCACATTAATAACACTTCATCAAACACAAACATAGAAGAGATGGATGTCAATCTGTCCAGTCTCTTTGTTATCAAACAACTGACTGGGTTTACTGTGTATTATAATGGATGGAAGAAATATCCAACTAAAATGTAAATTTGTTTAAACCACACTAACTCCAGAGGTGACTGTGTAAATACTGTGTATTAACTGGACACACTCCTGTAGCACCAATGAAAGACTGACCATCGATAGCTTGCCTCAGTCGTTGGTTTAGCTCCTCCACTTTGTTCTGTAAGAGACAGAGCCACAGTGACTCCAGGTTATAGCCTCGTACAAGGGTCACTTTCAAAGCTCTCTGGCCCCTACTTTTTACACGCAACTGCAAAAAGACCGGAGATTGAAACAATCTCTTGCCAGAGATCTAAACAGGAATCAAAAACACAGCAGAGATCAAGTGAAACAGTGCAGAGGAGGGCTGGGTCCACTTCACGTCAATCCATCCACTTCACGGGCTTTAGAAGATGAATCCAAAACTTTAGATCAGAAATGAATGAATGGAAGTGGAGGTGAAGTGAGTCCAGCTCTGCAGCAGAAAGCAAAGAGGCAACCAGCTCATATCAGACTCAGCAAAGCAGCCACATCAGTGGAGCAACGCTTACAATCACTGCATGTCCATAATATTGATATACAGTTGATGTACAGTCACTTTGGAAAATATTCACATCTACTGACTATTTGCACATTTTACTGCTGTGCAAATAAAATATGAAAATGAACAAATTGAAAATGTTCCCATCAATCTAAACCTAACAGCAATGTGAAAAAAATTTGCAAATGTACTGACATCATTTAGAAAGACGCACACCTGTATATAAAAGGTCTTATTATTCTTAATTCCTATTATTCTTATTCTTAATATTGGTGCGAGGGTTCACTTTTCAGTGTGACCCTGATCCTAAGCATGTATTTGAGTAAATTCTGAGGGATCCAACCAAAGCCCAGACTTAAACCCGCAAAAACACCTGTGGAGAGATCTGAAGGGGACCGCTCACGGGCACTTCACATCTAATGTGATGGAGCTTGTGAGGATCTGTCAGGAAGAATTAGATAAACAACTGTCTCCATCCAGGTGTGAAAAGTCTGTCGAGACTTAACGAGGAAGATCTGTGCTGTAATTACTGTCAAAGAGGCATCTGTAAGGCAACAGTGCTAACCACTACACCATGCCACTAATTTCATATTAAATTCACAGTCACAGTAAAATGTGCACAAACACGATTGTGAATATTTCCCTGAAGCCACTGTATCATCCACACAATGATTCATTTTACAAATGTGTTAAATCAAATGATAAGTTTAACTGCACTGCAAAATCAGGGAAAAGTTAATAAGTTCATAATAAAAAGACAACAGCAGTAAACGTTAATTCTATTGCTCACATTTACATAAAGCATGATCTAACAAAAGCTGCTGCAGGAGACTGTACAGAGCAGCAGTGACTGCAGCAGGTTGACGGCTCATAAATCAAGTTTCTCATGTTACAGTTGAACTCTCTCAATCTAAAAAGCCAAATCCACTGAGCAGAGAGATGATCTTCTCCCTCACATCTGGAATGTAATAATAATACTAATAATTATTAATCCCCTTGGGGAGATTCTTTGTGGACAGGCTGCCCCCTTGAGGCGCAAAGGGTTCCAGGTTTACTGTAACTTGTGGCCAGGAAGAGTCTAATTTGAACTGGGACCATCAATCATCATCTAACTCTTACTGGACTGTGATTACACAGGTGCAACCCCATAAGCCATAACACATTTATGATTAACATATACCACACTAAAGAGTTGGCTGGTCCATCATTTCAAGCATCTCTAGTAGGCTACTGTTCCATGTTAACAGTCATGTTTTGGTCACGTTATGTTTATTATAGTTTTCAATGAGATGTGTTTTTCACTGTTTGCTGCTAAAACTAAAAATACTAAAAACTCCTGTTTTTTAGATTTGCTGAGCACAAGAAATGTCTCTAGCCAGACTAACTAGGTAAGGTGTGGTTTAATGACTGCAACTTAGCTCTTTTGCCACCGGGGTAAAATAGGCACTAATTTTAAAGGCTAATTTGAAAAGACTCAGCAGTTCATTTGATCAGTATATGAATGGAGCCAACGGTCAGTTTATGAAAAAACTGTAGTTGTTAAAATGCACAAGCAGGGCTACAGAATTTTTAATGGCATGGCCACAAGGGGGCACTCACTAAAAGAAGGTGACACATTTGGTAGATGAAAAATAAAATGTATAAGAAAGATACAAAAAAAACAAAAAACAAATATGAATACAATTAAGGTAAAGATGAATCCCTCTTGTGAGTCTTGTAATTGCTACAAAATACTTAAATACAGAATATATATAGATTAAAATATAATACACCTTAAATGTATACAAAAATATAACTTATTTTATTGATTTATTATTAAATCAATGTATCTAACCTTCAAATGCTGACAGTTGTACATTCAGTTTTAATCTTAAAACTGAATCATCCCAGGCTGCCACACACCTGTTACTTAGTAAGTTAGTGAGTTATTCCCACATTTGAATGTGTTAGCATGGAGAACCATGGCAGATGATTCTGGTGTCATAATTGTTATCAGTAATGTAATTTAAAAGACAGACCAATCTCCTAACAACAGCATTTCTTTCAGCAGTCCACGGGACGCTGGTCCCAGGTCTGCCACTGCTGACCTTTTCATCACAGCTGCAGCCCAGGTCATCTGTTCCTGCAGGACCAAGACCAGAGGCTGTTGGCCTGGAAACCTCCTCTGGCATAGTGGGTCGGTAGGGGGGGCTTCTCAGTAGGTGGTTCAGACTGCCGTGAGTTCCGTTATTAGGGGCAGGTTTCAACCCCAGCAGATCTGAGAGTGAGAGAATTCACACACGAAAAACATTCCTTTAATAATCGGATTCATTTACACAAAAACACACATGCAGACACACTAGAGAACCCAACATATGCCTTACCACACATGATGTTATAAAGCTCAATGTTTTCAAAGACTGGAACTTTGGTCTTGAATTTAAACGTAGGTCCATACCCCAAGAAAATAGTCTGGAGATTAAAACACAAAAACTATTCAATATTACAATTGCTGCAAAATAAAGCCTGAAGTCTTCTCTGTGCAGACAGTCAGGAGTACCTGCATGCTGTTGATCTTGTTGTCATATCCATGGTCACCAGAGAAACCACAGTGCCTCTTGCCTTCAGGAACTTTCCTGGAATAAATAAATCACTTATCAGTATGTTGGTTGATGTAATTCAGTGACATTAGATTTGTTTAAATGCTTCATGTTTGGCAGATAAAGTACTTTATTGATATAAAGCAAATGTGTGGGGAAAAAAGTATCTTCATCTCAATCCAAGACAGAGGTTTTGGTCTTCCAAGCCATTTAACACACCATTAAGATCTGCATTGATCTGCTATAACTCTGTGAGTCACTATTGATGACCTGTTTTTTGTTTTTCTACACCTACTCCATCTTCTACTACAGAAAGGTTCAGTCCTAGCTGTGCTAACACGTCATCTTTTGTCTTTACTACTTCAGTGTGTGTCATCAAACCTCTCCAGATGTTTCAAAAAGGACACACCACTGTTCATATTTCTGTACAATTTCCTACCCACTGTGCTCCAAAAATGCCTGACCATCCTCACAGCACAGAAAACGCCAAAGTAAAGCTCAGAGTTTGCACAGTGATCGAACTACCAAACTCTCAAAGCCTCACTTCTAATATTCTAAACAAAGTCAAAGCACTTTAAAAAACATTCTCTAATTTAAACTTACATCAAATGAAACTAAAGCACTTCCTCTCATGGCACTTTGCTTTGAATGTCTTCTCCCTGATTAGGTATCTAACTGTGGATAAATGTCTGCAAATCTGCAAATGGTTAGATGTAAATTTAATTACAAATATGTTTCAGTTTCCTTAAAAACATATATTATACATGTTCTCATAGTTGAAAATGTGTCTATCACAGTATAGTGTCTTCTAGAGTTTCATTGAATATGCCAGAGGTACAATTTGTGATGAGAGTGACAAATCAAACTAAATAACCACTTTATTTTTATAAATCTCAAATATCTACATGGTTTTTAAAGACCAGATAGTGTTTCCCATCAGAACTGTATGTAGTCAGTATTCACCTACTTCAGCCCTCAGACCAGGACAACCACTCCTTGATACAACTCTAGCCGCAGTCCTCTAATTGAAACACACAGTTTCTGTTATTAAGTGACCATTAAAACAGTACTGCCAGTTATACTGTATAATATGTGTGTGCGTGGGGGGGGGGGTGGTCCATGTCTAGGGAGTGAAGCCACAAGCATGTAGAAAATGTAAAATGTAAATGACTAGATGATGGGAAATGAGAAAAACTCAGCGTTACATTAGGAGTGAACTGTTAGCTGGTTTGAGATTTTACATAGACATAGACTGGTTTATATACAGTGTGTGTGTGTGTGTGTGTGTGTGAGAGAGAGAGACTCGCCCATGAATCACCAACCAAAACATGCAGCTCCTGACCAGATGACCTCATGGTTTACTTTGTCACTGTGAGATCCATCGTTTGTCAGACTTCATTTTAACACGTGGTTCATATTTCAGCAGCTGCACTTTTCACAGAAAGGTGTTTTTCTTTTAAGCTCAGCAGGTATAAAAAAGTCAGCTCATCTTCAAACCATTTAGATGTGATAATGATGCTGTGACAGCACTGGGTGTGCTCAATACCACACAGCTACAAATGAAGACATTGGTGATGAACTCCTCCTTGAAGATCATCGCTTTGAACCCGACAACCAGCTGGGGGTTTCTGAGTTGTCCCCATTTTTACATGGGTTTTGGGTGTTCTACACCAATGAAGGCTGGGATCGACCTAAGTCACTGATCTAAAACTCAATCTAAAAGTTAATAAAGGAGACAGTGAATCTCTCGTTAGATTAGTTGTTTGATTGATAGATGATTTGGTTTAACAGCCTCCAACAGCAGCACACTGGTTTAAAATCAGTAGAAATACAGCGTATTTTGCGTATTTTGTCATCGTCAGGCAAGACAAACATTAAAAATATGTTGTCCATGTTACAAAGTAATCTACGAGAACTGTGTGCTTGCATGTAAGTAGCTGGGTGATGTGTCACTTTGCATTGCCTTTCAAACACCTTTCCTGTCTACTACACAGTCCGTTTCCCGGCATCACTAATGCACAATTTAAACTGAAGCCCTGAGTTGCCCTGGAGGTGGATCTGTGGTGGATTTGTCACTAAGCTGACAACTAAAGTTGTCATTGTTCTGTTGGTACAAATGTACACATGAAGGGATCACTGTGTGTGACACACGATCCTTTTTATAGTTTATAGTCATAGTTTATAGTTTACCAGACATAGTCTATATTTAGGGCTAACGCCTGCAGGAAAATATAAAAAAACTATTTTCCTGCAGTTTTTATGCCACGTTCAGTGAGACTGGGAAAAATTCCACACAATCTGATCAAGAGCTCAGTTCAACTATTCTCATGACAACTTGTAGAATCTTTTTAGCAATGGATTCTCTCACATGTACCTTCACTGGAGGTTAGAGCTGTGTACCACTGTGTCCTTATGCATCTTTCTGTACAGCACCACAATAAACATTTTCATGTGCAGTCTGATGGACTCACTAAGCTCCGAGCTGACTTCAGTCACTAATGTG
This sequence comes from Anabas testudineus, assembly GCF_900324465.2. NCBI lineage: Eukaryota > Metazoa > Chordata > Actinopteri > Anabantiformes > Anabantidae > Anabas > Anabas testudineus. The sequence goes on from NC_046625.1 coordinate 23,449,999, forward strand.
TTGACTCATCAAATGCTCTTTAACAAAGAAAGCTTTCAGTTGAAGCTGAACCTGTGCTGGCCAAAGGCAAAGCCACATTCCCAAATCACTGCAGAGGAGCTGCAGGATGGTGCTGCTGACACATCAGTTTGCTGTCTAGCATTGATACACAAGCAGGTTTTAGTTTTAATCCATGTAGCAGTACATGGAAGAGTCTTCAGGAGGAAGCCTGAAGCATGCAAAGCAACAGCTGGATGTGCCAAAGGTGAGAACTGAGGGGAAAATTAAGCAATTCGGTCGCAATGACCAGATGGTGATTGGACTGTTGGGTGAAAAATAGGTGCAGCCTTTTATGTTACAGTTTAGTTTAGCTTCTAAACAGTGAAGTCTTTTTTACTGTAGATCAGTACCAGAGTCCTGCACCTGCATGTCAGGTACCTACAGGTAACTAAAGAATATGTAACGGATAAAAATAATATTTATATCAAATCACCTGTGCGAGCATGGTTAAAAAAATGACTAAATGCAGGTCGGTGGATGGTGAAAGCAGAAGTGAAAGACATCTTTCTTTAACTAGCTCAAATACATGATGTGGAATTATCATTCTATAAGTGACAGCATATGAAATTGATCCTTGTCATTTTGCATTACATAAGCAACTGAAGCTGTGTGAGTGTTTGGCACAGGCAAGACATCCTATATCGCCTACAGTCTACAACCTGGATGACTTTTACAATGAGCGTCTACACTCATCAGCCATAACAACAACAACACAGTACATCACAGCCTGCTGGAAATGAGGCTGCATAGCCTCAGAGTGCTCAGTGTGTCTATGCTGACCTCTATCCAGCACAACATTTAAACCACCAGCTGAAGGAGGTGTATGTGTTTAACCAGGCTACGGTTTCTGGTACGATCACAGGTCTTATGTAAGTCACCGGTCTTACAGAAATGACATAAATGGGTTGGGTGCAGATTTCATTAGAGAAAAGTGCAGGTAATGGGTCGGCTCTGGTACCAAGCTTTGCAGGCGCAGGCTTGTAAAACTGGACCCGTGCAAGATTTTGATGCGCACTTCCTGTTGCGCTGATACCTGGCAACGTGCCACTTCCTCTCCACCAGCAGATGAATGTCTTCAATGCGTCGATTGTTGGCATAGTGCAGTCTCTTTGGCAGGTGCTGCTTCAAGTATGGCTTAAAGTGCTGTTCTGCTTTCTTACACTGAAAAGAAAGAACAGTAGCATTTGCACATTAGTCAGCATCATGTTTAACCTTAATACGAACACTACAAATCCTCCTGTTTTTTAATTTGACAAACTTCTCCATCAGTATTTATAAAGTTCACACTTTCTCACATTGTCCATGCAAGCCTCACACTTACTGTTAAGTTTGCAACTACAGCCTTAGGGTCATCTGCAAAAAGAACATTGGTCAGAAAGCTGCTGCCAAACATTTGAATTGCACAAAACAACAAGTGTTGTGTACTTTTTAAGACAAGCACTTTAAACTATCAACCATTATTCACACATTACATACTTTGATTTACAGGATCACTTTAGCTATGCTATACTACTACACTATGTACAGGTATCTGCTATACCATAATATACTATATCATACTACTGTTGTCAGCTGCCCCCAGCAGCTCTACCTACTAAATACTGCTCCAAGGTAGTTGGACCCCCCAATTCTTTTTTGCAAGTCCTTCTGTTAGACTAGGTACAGTTTTGTGCATTGCTGTCTCCCACTGGTGTGTTGCTGCCATTGCCTGCTTTCTTCCTACTTGATTGTTTTATGTTAGCTTCATTTAAAAATACTTAGTAGCTTGCATTTTGCTACTGTGCATATACAGACAGATTTGTTGTTATTTATCTGAGCATATCTGAGGATTTATAGCAGAAATGATGTATTAGACTATATGTAGGCAACTCTAGTCCTAGACAGCTGCAGCCCCGCTTGTTTCCCATCCATCCCTCTACTGACAGCTTCTGATTGGCTGAACACGCCTGAACCAGGTATTCAAGAGTGGGAAGGACAGAGATAGTTGGAAAACAAGCAGGTTTGTCCACCCCTGTAATGAATATGTTAAATTTACACTCATGTTCCTATTAAACTGACAATTGAGAATCAGTTCAACCACCTATTTAACAAGAACAAAACAAGTTTAAGTTGTAACACCCTCCTTTGGTCTCACACAGCACACCTATAACAAACATTGTTCATTCCTGTCCACAAATCACTGGTTGAGGGTCTGCTCAGAATACTGTGAAGCTGTCTGAATGTGCATGTGGGCAAAAGCTCAGAACACTCATGAAAAACTTATGCAAAACCAAACAGCAAAAGATGCATTAAGAAAAACACACACGCTGTACTAAACTGTAAATGGGTAATGTTTTCTTAAAACCAAAGCAGACGAAATGCCTTAAAATAAAAGAAACATCTCCTGGACTCTCTCACATTTAGGGTTGTTGGGGTATCTGGAACGTATTCTGCCCAAGGACCCAGGTATGAGAATGATGTCATCAACGTTGGTCATGTAGGTACTGAGGAATTCAGTGCGATCACAGTGGGCCTCTTCCATACCTGCGAACACACAAGAAGACCTCATTTCTACTATGCTGATTTAGTGGATCTGCTCTGTGTTGGTGTGAACCATGCACGTAACTGCTCCTCTTACCTCTCATGTAAAGCTTTATAGTGTGTGTGTGTGTGTGCTGGTGTGTGTGTGTCTGTACCATGATCCCCCACCAGGATGATGTTGACACAGCGATGTAGCTTCATCTGTTTGAGTCCGTCCATCAGTTGGCCAACGATCCTGTCAATCATCCTCAGAGGGTTGTTCAACTGAAATGCACAAAAGGAGCCACCATCCAGTGAGTGTGTGTTTTAACGACACAATACACACAGAGGTTTTTTTCCACTTTTGTGTGCTCCTTATGTTTAGTGCCTTAAACGTTTGCATTTACAGTGTAACTTCACACATGCACATACTTACTTCTGTGCTCATGGGCCCCATTCTGTGTCCAAGGGTGTCGGGCTGCTCAGAGTGCATGGCGTAAACATAAGGTCTGAAATAATGGAGACATGTTTGTTAGTGTAGTGGTATTTGTAGCAGTAATTAAGTATGGTGGTGATTATGTCAAATCTACTGCAGCAAATAAACAAATTATCAAATGTTACATGGTCTCAAGCAGGTAAAAAAGTGCAATATGATAAATACTAGGATGTTCTGTGCTAATAAAAGGATATGACTGGAAGCCCGTACAAGGAGTGGTAGTTCATTTCATAGTGAAGAGGTGGGAATAACAGCAGCAGTGTAACAGGAGTAACAGTAAGTGACAGTAGAATCACTTAAGTGATGCACACAAAAACATGTAAAACTGACTTCACCTCTCTCCGTCAGGGAGGTGGAGCCACTGCAGCATGGTCAGTATCCTCCTCTCTAATGGGATGGCACTGGAAAACATACAAACGTGTTCTATGTCAGGAAGAGTTGGTTAAGATCCGAAGGAAACCACAGCTAACTGTGACAAACAAGACAAAGACGGATGCTGGTCCCCCGCTGATCCCTCTGAACCGTTAAATCATTAAACTCCTTTAACTGCTCCTTTAACCCTCATAAAGCCTCATAAACTTGAGGGTTTACTGTTTAGTCAAAGGCTGCCTGTATGCTGCCAGTGTAGTGATGAGGCCACCAACCACGCTGCTGGCTGTCGTACAGTCCACAGCTGTCAACCATCAAGCCCGGGACGAGGCCCTGAACGGGGCTCGATGTATGAGGCAGTGGGGGGTGGCACAGAGTAAGAAGGTGTGGTTTCACTGTGGTAACCTCTCTCTCCACGGCTGCTCTGCTTCTGTACTTTTGTCTAAGTTTACACTTTCAACTGCTCTTTCCCTCTTCTATGTGTTTCATATACGCTTCCTTTCTCCCCCCTTCTTTCTATGGTCCCTTGTTCTCTGCTTGTGCTTTTTGGGGGCTCCGAGAAAGCTGAGCCCTACACATGCTTTTAACCACAGCAACAACCCCAGGTCCCCCCATTACCATGCCAATTCCCACATTGGTACTAGAACAGTGAACTATGTAAAGTGTTGTGTGAGAAGTCCATGCAGACGTCCACTCTCCGCGCCTCCACATCGTGCACGCGCTCCCATCTCTTTGTTTTCTCACACACCTGTGTCAGTGCCAAGTGCAAGAAAACACTGCGATCTCAACCCTGGCCCCCGCGGTCCTGTGGAGTGGCACATCTGCAACCCCGCTTCACAGAGGAATCCTGCGTAGTGTAAATGGGCCCATTTGCACAAATTACTGTAAAAACAGGCCGACGGTATCCCTCTGCTGAGACGTGCCTCATGCTCCATCAAAGCCTGCCCTGTGCTGATAAATGTGGGCTCCTTTGTGTTTGGCAAGCTATAAGACATGAACTGGCATGTTCTGATGGCTGGGAGAACTTCCACCACCGAACTATTTACTCAGAGCGTCTGCAGTTTTGAAGGCACATTAACACCAGGAATATTTATTTAAACTGTAAAGAGTTTGCCCTGTGTTTGGGCAGGTGAGAACAAAGTCAAATAAGCTCCTGCATCAGATCTCAGTCCGTGTCAATGTAAAATAAATGACAGCTCAATTCCATTTAGCTTCTCTAGTTTCAGGCTCCTGGTATTGTTCATGTTTCTTATTTTCAAGTCCACAATTGCATGTCATTAACTTTGTGTCTTCTCTCTCCTGTAGTTGTGTTTCCTCCTCTCTGTCTCCCTCTCTCTGTACTTTTCTGCAGGTATCCTCGGCCTGGAGCTGTACATCTCCAGAATCCAGTTGATCTGCCCAATGTTCTTGCTGCTCGTTGTTGTTGTTGTGCCTGCTGTTCTTTTCTCTCTTCTCTTTCCACTCACCCCAACTGGAGGCAGATGGCCGCCCACTATGAGCCTGGTTGTGCCTAAAGTTTGCTCAAATGGGATTGTTGGGTTTTCTATGTAATTTTATCTACAATTATACTGTAAGGTCTTAAATCTGACACAGTAAAGTGCCTTCAGATGACTTCTGTTGCGATTTGGTGCTATACAAATAAAACTGAATTGGACTGGTTGTTCATTTTCTGATGCATTCATGTGAACATATCTCAAGAACACTTTCAAATATGGCACAAATGTCCACTTGGATTCATGGATGAACTGTTTGCATGTGTCTGTGTGTGTTTGTGTGTGGGGTGGTGTGTGTGTCTTACACAGGCCAGAAGAAGGTGGCAGCTTTCACTCCCTGTTTGAGTGCTGTGATCCAGATCTAGGAGTGAAACAGTACAATCTCATTATTATATCAGACTAGGTTCTTAATGTCTTCCCATAGCTGTAAGTGACCCCAGCCCAGCTTTTACTAATCCCATATTACAGTCTGTAAATAATCTGTAATTCTCCTCACTGTACTCGCTAATGAGAGAAGAAGAGAAGAGAAGAGAAGAGAAGAGAAGAGAAGAGAAGAGAGAAGAGAGAGGAGAGGAGAGGAGAGGAGAGGAGAGGAGAGGAGAGGAGAGGAGAGGAGAGGAGAGGAGAGGAGAGGAGAGGAGAGGAGAGGAGAGGAGAGGAGAGGAGAGAGGAGAGGAGAGAAGAGAAGAGAAGAGAAGAGAAGAGAGGAGAGGAGAGGAGAGAAGAGAAGAGAAGAGAAGAGAAGAGAAGAGAAGAGAAGAGGAGAGGAGAGGAGACTTACCGGCTGTCCTCCCCACCAGCGATGATTGAGTTTCTCTCTGCTTCTCAAAGTGAAGGTGGCATCAAACACTGGGTCGTACATGGAGTTTCCAACGATCCCGTGAGATTCTGGGTAGAGACCCTGAGAAAGAGTGAATAATCATATTATTGCTTATAAGCCAATGATTTTACTAGTGTGGTCTTCTCTTGTGTACCGACAAATGTTGCTCAACAGCATTTTAACAACGTAACTGGAGTAAGACGGCTAAACATGACGACATCATACCGTAGCCAGTGAGTAGAGGTTGGGAAAGGTTTTGGATGGATAAACAGGTCTCATGTACGGAGCATGGGTTCCACATGTTCCTGAGAAGTAGAACAGAACAGAACAAACAGCTATAAGAGCCCCTAGCACCCACTGCATCAGCTGGTGACGCATCACCTCCACACCGACTCTCAGCTCAAACCAATCAACGTCATAATCTCCTTCAAGGCCTTACTGAGTTTCTCAATGTTGGGTATGATGGTGTTTCCTCTCTTCATGTAAGACGCTCGAAATCCATCCACCGACAGCATGATGAGAGGTGGACGCACAAACCTGCACCATCACAAATCAGAGGAGGAGAGAAGTGCTGCTAATCAGGGTCAAGAGGAAACACAATGCACCACCCTGCTAACATTTATTCAAAGAAGAAGGTCTGTTGGTCTCGGTATCATTTGATCCTGCTCTACTGCTCAGTTGAAAACATACCCCGCTGGACATTCAGGGTTCTTGATCTCCTCACACTCGTCTTGCAGCCATGAAGTGTCTCCTGTAAGAATACATCCACATGTTAATACTTCTAGTGGTGACAGAATGGCTGTCCAGGGTGAGCTCTGCCTTTCACTCTGGATAATCAGATGAGATAATAGATGTGTGAATATTAAAGCCTTTAACCTTTACACAGCGTCTTGTAGTTCGTACAACAGTCTCCTCTGGCCAGACAGTCATCAGAACAGTGGCAGGCGTGCTGCTCATTTCGAGCCTCACCGCACCGATCCTTGCTGCACTCATATCCCCCCTCTGGGACGAACACGGGAAGACGTTCAGTTCAAGGAATGAAAGATATTTATGTGAGTGAGGAAACGGCCACTGTTGTCAGGGACACAACACACATGCACAACTAATGTGAAGCACTAGTGCTGAAGCTGATGGGCAGGTTTGGCTGTGCATTGAGAATCCAGGAGCCCTGAATGAGAGTTGTAGCTCACAGTAGGACCTGACACTGTCAGAGTAAAGACCCGAGAACAACCACATAAACAGTATATCATCAATTTCTGGCACAGGGGAGAAAACAGCGGTAGCGCAGTGGGAAGCCAAAACCACCCGGCTGAGGGAGGGATTGTAAAGTCAGACCACCAGCACTGAGAGTAGCAACGAGGAAATGCTGACACACCAGCACAGTCACAGAGACACATACACAAGGGGGAAGGCTAGGAAGTGGCTTCAACAACAAGTACATTACTTATTATGTTGCTAGTGATTAGAATATGAAATGTGACTGTCATAGCCTCTCTGACCTACACCTCACCTTCAACAGTCCCTCTGAATTAAAACACACCACAAATCTGGGACACGTCTGTTTGTCTGATCACATCGGCTTTAGTCAGATCTCTAGTCAAACACTTCAGGTCAGTTTAAATGATCATTTAATTTCTTCAATTCTACATGTTACAGTTTGATGTCTAAGGTCTAGTTTTATCTGCGTGTTCTGGAATATAAGTACAAAGACAGAGAAGACGATCATCAACTACCTGTCCTGAGGCAGAGCTGGTCGAAGTCAGAGCAGCAGCTGTTGTACGTCTTACACAAGTTGTCACAGCGACAGTTCGGTGGTTCCAGCTCGTCCAGCTCGAAACACCGGTTCTTGCAGGAGCCAGAGGTCGGGACATACTGAGGCACAGAGCGAGCTGAGGACACGAGGAAAACAGGTTTTTGGTCAGGTTGTTGTTGTGTTTGAATCATATTTTGCATTCTGGAAATTGGGTTGTTATATTGTATGATGCTCACTCAACACATAAATAAAACAGTAGAGATCAGAGAGGAGCTACAATCCTAGAACTGTGCTCAGATGTTTCTTTAGGTCACTGGGTGCAATAAGAAAATCATTTCAGTTATTGTGCTCAGTGAAGAGCTGCACTGTTGTTGAAATGAAAACCTCACCGTGAGTCATAAATACAGTGGAATGAAACACATGTGGCTGGAAAACTAACAAATAACGACTACAAGGTGACTTAATATTTACTACTACTAATAATAATAATACCTGGAGCTGTGTTACACTACTACTGCACTTTTTGACCTTACTATGAGAACACTTCACTTCACATTTCATGATGTATCTATGTAGAAAACTGGGTAACTACTTTTTAGAGAAAGTGAGGTGAGGTTCCAAAGTTACCAGTGAGCACTGCATTGCAAACAGATTCGTATGGCTCTGAATTTGTGGTGAGCCTGCAGCAGAGTGAAGCAAACCTCCACCTTCCTATGCTGACAGGATTTGAGGATGTGGAACAGAAAATGAGCTCTAACGCTAAATTAATATTGACTCAAGGTAGAGCAACACAAACACGCTCCCTCACCTCAGAAAAAGAAGAAAACAAAAACAAAACAAACAAAAAAAAACACATGCAGACTCCAAACAGACCTCGCAGGGTCACAGTGATCCGTTGTCCGACCCCCGTCCACCACCTCACACACACACACACACACACACACACACACACAGTCGCCATACACACCACACACTCTCTGCTCGCTCATTTCATATGCACTGGCAGACGTCTCATCTAGAAAATAACCCAGCAAATAAACAGAGCCGGAGACATTCCTGCTGCTCTGGAAACTCGCCTCTCGCACATTGTTCAAAGATTTATTTTCAAACCCCAAAGTTGTTTCCTGCGTGTGTGCTGGACTTGCAGCGTAGCTTTAGGCATGTCCCACCTACACTTGGCCAAGATACATTAACACGTGTCCAAAACTCACTTCACACTGCTTGTGCTTAACCACTCTGGCACCTCGATTAAAGAGTGCGACTGTTTGCTGAACATGCGTGTTGTTAGTGTGCGGAGAACAGTACTGTACTACTGTACGTACTGTAAACGTAGTGCTCCCTAAAAACCATGTGCACTGCAGAGTTAGACTGAACCACGGACAGGAAGAAACTGTTTTTTAAATTGCTGATTCATCAGTGTGATTTCTCCATATTATTATTTAGTGTTTAGCTTTAGATGTAGCTCTACTACAAAAGGGGAAGCTGTGGATCAAGTGATGTAAAGTCAGCGATTCAATCCCCAGTCTATCTTCCCACAGACAAGACACTGAACCCCTCATCTGTAAAAATACATTTCTAGTGGGATCAACGCAGTACGTCTTAATAGAGGAAACGAAGGGTCAGGATTGAAACCACATTCTCCTTATGTTTTCACCCTTCTGTGTTAAATGCTAGAAGGTTACAGTGTGTTAGGGGAACATGTAGTCCTGCAGCTCATGACCTGATAGGACTTGTCCACATGTCCTCCTCCTTGACGAGAGGAGGAGGAGTGAAAAGGCTCCTAGGTAAACCTCTGACAGCTGACTCAGTGATTCTTTGTTCTGAGATGAGCTCAGGGCTCTGTGTCAGCTACAGAACAGCCGCTCTGAGGCTGGGACGGGTTCTGGTTCCCAGTTCAAGGACCAGTGTACTCACTTTCTGTCTTGGCTGCTGTCCCGTCCTCTCTTGAGCGTCTGGGTCGATCGTAGACAAACGCAAAACACAGATGAGAGCCACACAGGACTGACAGGATCCAAACGAACTGGGAACAGATAAGACCAGGAACAACAGATCAGAGAGTAGACATGGCACCAGTGGACCTGCTGCGTCCTTTCGGCACTTGTTTTTACTCTTATACAACTCAAAGATTAAAGGTCTTCTAACACATCATGTGTAACACAGGTTAGGCTCCCCGCTTCTTCTCGATGAGCTGTCAGGACTGGCGCGGTGCTAAGTTCAAAGCGAACGGGGACCACCCGCATCCGCGCAACAATCGCCTTTGATAGTTTGAAACATTCGCCACTTGGAAATGGAAGAGCAGCATTTCACAAGTGGTCTGCAAATGCTTAACAGCAGGAAGGATACTGAGGGGGGGGGGGGGGGGGGGGGGGGGGGGGAGAAGCTAAGAAGAACAGGAAAACGTCCTTTCGACCACAAACACACTGTCTAACTGTCTAACTGTGCCGACTAATGCGTCACAGCGCACGGTTTTACGCACGGCGGTGGCTGCAGCTAAAACCTGTAGACGTGGACTCTTACCGTACCAGAGTCTGCAGCAACATGGTCCTCTGTCGGTCTGAGTGCTGGAGACGGACTGATGCTAAGTTTGAAATGGAAGGACCACCGAAGAGGAGGACCATTGTCGGGAGCAGGGAAGTGAGGGGAGCGAGGGGGGAGGGTTACTGGAACCAGCGGACCAGATTCTCATTGGCATGGCGCTGGAGGAGGGTTTATGATGAGACTGTCTGCATCGGCAGCAGAACTCAGCCACCTCTCCTGGCATCCAGAAATATAGTTATAGTCAGTGCAGTTTCACTTCCCCTTCCTAAATGTCAATGAATGAATGAATAATATCCTTTGGGTAAATATTAATAATGCTTTTATTCCTTCTGTTAACGTTCTTGTTTGTGCTGCTGTCACTGACATGTCCAGCCCTCAGTAACCACATGTCCGTCTTTGGGACCTTGGCTGTGGTCCATTCTGCAGACACGTCTGAAAGTGCTGCACTGACTGATTTGATTCCAGATCTGCGTTTCTCTAAAGCCGTCACTCACTGACATCATCATCACTGGTTTCTCTTCTAATGTGCATTTCCAGGTTTTTACTGCAGCCTCCTTTAACCTCCTCTTCAGCAGGTCGCTTGCATGTTCAACTGTTCTATTCTGGAGTATAATGAGGGGTATGCATCTCTTGTACTCACTAAGTCTTGTTTAAACGGTGGATGGTGAGAGTCCTGCTCTGTGGAAGCTGTTGGTGATGTCACTGGCTGTTGCTGCTCTGTACACCAGTGGTTTCTCTTTTCTTAGAACGTCATTATATCGACTATGATTCATATTTGTTTTCCCCTCTCTTCTCACATAAACAGATCTCTGGTTGTCATGTTGATTTATCTCTTTCAACTAGACTATTAAAGGTCTTTTTCACTGTCAGTCACAGGTTCACAAACTAAAGTTTGGGTCACCTGACGCACAAGCTGCTGTCGTCTGTGTTGTTTATCAGTCTCCTTTTCTTTTAAATGATAGAGTAGAAGGAATTAGCCTCGTTATTTCTACACATTGGGACTGTAGGACTAGAAGTTTCATGATGAGAGCTGAATGTTCATCACATATAGGTCCATCTAGTGGAAGTAACCAGGCCTGAATCAATACATTTGTCTTATGCACAGATATGTAAAAAATGAATTGATTCCCTTTATTTTAAAAACAAGACATCTTTAACAAAGATCACAGTGTAGAAAGTATAAGGCACACGTTGATAAGTTACAGTGCCCACGTAGATTGTCTCGGTTTCCTCTACTGTGACTAATGGCTTTCACTATGTTATTTTTCTCATTGATAGACTTTGTATCTCGTGAGCCATCAGATTTGAAGCAGTTTAGATAGTGGATGAAATATCAACATGGAAAAACAACCACCCTCACAAGGACTGAGTGGGAAACTAAGCAGTGGCATTAAACTTTTATTGTCTTATTGAAAAAGCATTGTTAATTATGACAAGTGAAAAGTATTTTAAAAACACACTAGTTCTACTTTTAGATTCTGTTGCTCAGTACAGCTTCATCTGTTTGTAAAGGAGGAAATGTTACGACAGCAGAGGCCTGATCCACACAGAATCAATAATGATGCCAACTCACTGAATGTCGGGATTGAGCTGTGGGGATGAGGTGTACCAGAGAGGTGTCTCAGCAGGGAACAGAGTGTGAGGTGGGCTGAGACTGTGTTTGGCTGTTTGAGGAGAGTGGTGTGTGTGGTTGCATGCCCCAGACGGCCTGGAAAGTGTGTTAATAGTCCACAAACTCCTGAGGCTCTCTGTGTGTGTGTGTGTGTGTGTGTGTGTGTGGACCTGAGGACACCTCTGGGGGTTACAACACTTGAACAGCAAACTTTCTGATAACATTCTGTCTTTATACTTCTACTAACTAATGAATATTTAGATCACCTGTGTTGATACACTACATGTTCTTCCAGTGGGTGTCCCTGTACTCACAGGAATCCAAGCCTGCTATTCTAAGATTGATGAATCCAGTTAACCCTGACTGAAGCACAAGCAGACATCTAGTCCGACAGAGATGGTGAGCGGAGGGATCTGCCGCTGGCCGGGCTGTTGCTGTAGGCATGAGAGTTGTCTCTCTCTCTGTCCTTTTCCTTGTCCTTGCTCTCGTGTTTGTGCTTGTGCTTGTGTTTGTGCTTGTGCTTGTGCTTCTTCTTCTTCTTGTGCTCGTGGTGGTGGTGGTGATGGTGGTGGCTGTGCTCGCCGCCGTGCTTGGAGGAGGATGACATGATCTCTTTGGGGAAAGGTGGGACTGGCGTGGCGGGCATGGAGAGTATGGACTGTTCCACCGATGGCGGCTCCTTACCTGAAGAGAGGAGGAGGATGAGTTTGTCCTGTCAAGGCTTTATTGGAAATATGATGAACATGCGTTGTGTGTGTGTGTGTTTACCTGGTGTAGAGGGTCTCTCTAACAGATTGAGGTGATGGTGAATGAAGGCCTGACTATCATGAACAGTCTCCATATCGATATCTTCATCTTCCATTGTGTTAAACTATGACAGATCAGAACTGCATATTAATACAATACTGACACACACTGACTGCTACACATGGGAACATGGAAAAGACAATGTTACAACACTTTTATGTCACTGTGAGTCTGTGGAGCAGAGATTTGATGGTAGCAGAACATAATAGATGACAGTAAAACTAAATTTCATAAATAATTTGCTAAATTTTCAAACCAGAGCAGAGTTGATGGAAACACAAAGTTCAAGTCCTTTACCCTGATCTTGTAGCGCCCTGCTCCTCTTCCATCATCATCTGGCGGCTGAAGGACCTGTCCTGGCTCTGGAGGGGAGCCCAGAAGAGTCTCAGCCTTCCTCTTCAGGCCCTGAGGGGGCTGGCCCACCCCACACACCCCTAATGATATAGGATCTGGCTCTTCATCCACCTGGCAGACACAAATAAAGTGTGTTTGCTATTTAAAAGACATCTTTAAAAAATATTTAACTTGTTTTTATCGTTATGGTTGTACTTTAGACTTTGCATATATGAATAGTATTAAACGTCCCGCTGCCTTCTCTATGTTAAAATATATTCTCTCCAGAAAGAAGTTGAATACCGTTTGTGTACATGTACTCACCAAATCATAGGAAGCAAGTTAGGAGTTGTTGAAGTTGCCCTTTAATGATTTAACATAAATGAAACTATGAGTGAATCTACAGGACATTCAGAAACCAAGGGCCTTTATTTCTGAGCAGAATAAAGTAGAGTTTTAACATTTTACTCTGTATAATACTGTAATTAGTTGTTAGACAGATCAAATCTGCCAAAATGGAGCCTATTACAGAGATTGTGGGCACTATAGTGATGCAATGGGAATGAGGTAGAGCTAAATAGTGTTGGCTCTACAATACTGCAGCTCACATAATTACATAGGTCCAAGCTAGGATAACAGTTTTATGTTGTGGTAGATATCTGTGTGCCATCTGAAAATTATAACATAGCACTACTAAATCAGTGATTCAAACAGCGGGAAATGAAGACCACCAAGCAGCTTGTAGATTACGCCACCACTGGTAGAGAAAGCAGTGAAACTTGAGTTGTTGTATTACGGTCTCTAGCAGAAACTACACAATTTACAGCCAAACTATTAATAAAACCTGAGAAGTTCAAATGTGTCAATAGCAGCTAACATGCGTTTTCCATTAATACTTAACCAACTGTCCTGACATCACTTACAGTCGTGTAGCTCATGCCAACACCGTGGATGCCAATACTGGCAGGCGTGTCCATGACAGTGCCAACCCCCATCTCAGGCTTGATTGTTGGGTTGAGCACGGCTTTCTTCTCCTTCAGGTTCAGCACAAGGCCCAGTTCTGGCAGTGGCAGGCAGGAGGGCCGAGTGAGACCGAACAGTGTGTAGTACAGGTTCATTGCATCGCAGCGTAGCCGCCAGTCGTGGGAGGTACCTGAGAAAAAAAAAAGGTGAGAAGGAGACAACAAATGAAATAGTGATGGAACAGTACCGGCACCCCCAGAAGGCTCAATACTGCACTGTCCTAGTTTTTGTTTCTAATGTGGATATGCCAGAAAGGAAACCTGCTGGAGCTGGAGCATAAATTTCCAGAGGCAGCATTAATCCTGAGCAGAGTTAGGCACTACATATTTCACTGGACATCCCCACAGAGACAATTACGAGCACAACTAAATACCAGATAATCAGCTCTCAGTTACAAGGGTGCAAATGAATCATCATATGAGTCGCTTGAGCAGCAGTGTGTTTAGAGTTGGAATAAATAAAACACGAAATATTGCAGAAGCTGACGACGCAGAGGCCAAGGTGTCTGGCACTGAGGGGGTGGGGGGGTTGGAGAAATGAGTCTAACAGCAGCACTCTAGGTTGTATTCTCACAGCACTGACCTTCAGCCAGGGAACCACCATCCTGTGCGAGCGTAGTGTTTAACACACGGGGGGCTGTGGGTTATGGAGGAGAGGCAAAAAACGATGTACCAAACAGTATTTAAAGTTCCCACACTGGTCAGTATGTATTTAAATTGGCACGATCAAGCTGTCCAACAGCCACCCACACTGACTGACGGACAAACAACAGTTCACTAGAAATAATAATCAGCAATATTTTTCTGTGTGTAGGTCAATAAATTCAACAGTGCACTAACTGCATAATGGTCTGCAGAAATATGGAATTGTGAGTGTATCCTTATGTCTGGGGTTTGAGTTGGTGTGTATTTGGATTGGCACACTGGAGGTTATGGCCTGGTTAGTTAGCTCAAACACACAGAAACCAATGGAAGAGAAAGAAACAGTGAAACCTGAGGACACAATAGAAGGTAGAACTATGTGAGTGTATGGTGGAAGCACTGCACCAAGAAGTAGCCCTTAACCTTTTTTAGTTCATGGCCAGAAGGAACAATCTTATAATTAAAGAAAAAGAGGGAGCCAAATATTTAATGTAAGAAACACAGTCAGCCATTGAGGTCTCATAGCACCTAGTAAGAAAATGTTTGACACGCATAATATTAAAGAATGAGGACAATGTCACCACCAAACTGCTAAATCGATAACATGGTGTCTAATTTGGTCACAGTCACGTTGACTTTTGACCACCATTTGGTCGCAAAAATCTCATTAGTTCATCCTTGAGTTCAGTCAGTGATGAGGTTCTTTATCAAAGGAAGACACCAGATGTGTTCTGGTTGCACCTTCTCAAATGTGTGGATTTTCTGTTTCAGTCTGTTTAATAGCAGTACAAATGCTTTTTCTTGGTTTTCTGGACATCAGTATGTTCTATATTTTATAGAATAAGAAATTGACAGCTTAATCCATTCATTAGCTGCAGCCCTATTAGAGATTCAACAAGTTCTGTAGAGCATGTTTTGTGCAATAGAACAGAACATACTGCCCCACTCTATCACACGTACACAACAATAGTTGTACACTCACACTATGTGAACATGTGCACAAGTAATGAAGTGCAAATGGAAATAAAGCAAAACTACCTTACTACTAACAGTTCCACTAAGAAACAGGGGAAGTATGCAGCGATATCTTGATGCTCAAATGTTTTACTCCTGTTTAGCTGCTGGTTAGTATGAGCTCAAAGCCTTGCCTTTCTTTCCTTCTGTTTCAACTAAGAGGAGCAAAGTCTGGAAACCAGTCGACAAGGACACATTCATTGAATGAGATAATGGTATATAACAAATTATATTAATGATACAAACATGTCAACTGGTGGATGCGTTTTATCTAACCATCTTGTTTTCCATTTTTTCTCCATCAATGGAAAACAACATGTCGGGTTCTTGGTCACTTCACTAACCGACTTTACTGTTGGGTTCAGCAGTTTATGAAGTATCCCCAGTGGTTTCAAATGTTCACATGACAGTAATGCTGCTAGGAAGTTTTAATGCTTTACAAGTTCAGAAATATTACTTTAAATCAAGTCCATAATACGAGAAAAGCTGTAATAGTTTTACTACTTTCTGTGGCTGCTACAGTTTTTTAAAACCAACTGGCAGCTGGCTTTACAGACAGTAAGAAAATGTCAAACACTGGAGTGAAATACAGCAAACATATGCAGATTTCTGAAGTGTTATGCTCTCTTCTACAGGGACAAAGCTTTTTAGCTGAAATGGATTTACAGCACTTAAACGTTGTGCCAGATTAAAGAAAAGAAAATGTTTTCTCCGTCTTGCTGATGGAGTAATGTGAGTGCACTTTGTCCAAGAAAAACTAAACTCTCATCAGTATAATTTCCCCTACTTGGGGTTGGATCAACCCATTTTAGTTATAAGAGCAGTGGGAAATGTCAAGCTGTCATTTGTTCCTTAGTGAAAAAGCCAAAAGCTATTGACTCTTTAATGCATTGTGAATGCAAAACTGTACATCATTACACTTAATGAGGCAGCTGGGGGACCTTAGGGAAGAGACACAGGTCGACTGTTGGCTATGTCTGAGCCTCATGTTGCATCACGTCATCTCAGTCTTGGCCAAAAAGTGACACTTGAACACACCAACAATACTACAGCCAGTGGTCAACTGGCATGTACAGTCTTTGTCTGCATAAAGAGAAACAATACTTCCTTACCAGCAGGTAGTGGTAGTCTGTAGAGGTGTGTATACAAACTGTAAACATAGCAGTGTTTGCTTTCCGTTTTTACACCATTCTCACTCACTACACTTTCACTTCCTTCCTTCGCTTGCTTTCATCACTCCTGTTTACCTTGTGCATTTTCCATCATCTCAGCTCTTTAATACATATATCTGGTCAACAGTGACATGAGAGATTTAAAATAGATAGCTTCAGTTCAAGCTCTGCAACCCCGACTAACACACCCCACTTACAAAACTACAGTGACTATGCTGATTTTCACAAAGTCTAATGTCAGGCCTGGTAGGGGTGGGGGGTGAGGTAGCTTGACTGACTCAGTGATAAGATGTCACCAGGAATTAATATTTGTCTTTTCATAAAGAGTGCGAGTGTGTGTCTCACCTGAGTTCATGAGTTTCCAGAGTTGGTCGACCAAACCTTCGTTACACAGAGCAGAGTCTGATGTCTTGGTGAAAGGTGGATTCTTACACAGCATACCCAGGATTTTATGTCTGATTGGACACGAAGAAACACAAACAAACAGCTGCTGTCAACAACATGTTGAGGTAAACATTAACAGTCAATAAAGCAGTATTGTTCTACCACAGACAAAACTGACGACACATTTGGGAAAATGAAACGTCACAACACCCTCACCTTCAGGAGAAAGGACATGTAATGTACAAAATGTGTGTGCTGAATGTGTGTATATACATCAGCTGACCTGACGTAATGAACTGAATCATTCTGGACCATGGTGAGCAGCCACTGAAGCTCTGCTGCACTTCTTTCAACTGGGGGACAAAAAAATGCAAACATATGAAACCTGAATACAAGAACATGAAAATATGAAAATAATTACAAAATAGTCCCAATTCTAAACTTTTTAATTTTTCATATTAATAGGGGACTTGGCTGCATGTCAGCAAACATGTCACCTTCGTGTGCTGTTTTTTAAACCCTGGGTTAAAATCAGTTGAAATTGATACACAATTACTTGTGTCTATTCACGGTTCATGTCTGTTCATGACTGTTCAGGTCTAATTTCTACTGTGGCTACTAGAAATTCTGGATCCATTTTGATCAAAATGTGTGAATTGACTTTAGACTGTGATGGTTTAACGTACTAATGCAGACCTCCAGAGACCTGGGAGCTGTCACAGTGACCTTCATAACAATGCTAATAATAAAAACAATTATAGTAAAGACATTAATAACATTAAAGCAAACACACTCGTATTACTGTACGTCATACCTCTTGTATAGTCCACCAGAGCCTCCAGTGCAGCGACACGAACGTCTACAAAGTGTCCATATTCAGCGTAGGACTTGAAGAGAGATGGGTCACTGGGGATGTGACCATTCTTCTGAAGCTGACGAATCGCTCTCAGACAACTAGAGAGAGGAAACATATTAGATATAGATATATATATATATATATATAATATTGAACATATTAATCAAACTGTGCAAGAAGAATTCAGAAAGGTGACATATAGAGACACAATGTGCTTATTTTGTATCTAACTAATAATAACTCCAATTTCCTATGGCTGCAACTTTTCCACCAAATGTATAAACCTGGCGCAGGCAAAACAGGTTCTGATGGTTGGAGATAAATTCACCATGTGAGCAAGATCAGACTAGGTAAAAACTAGATAGTTGATATATTTCATAATTCTCTACCTGACAGTGATGGTGTGTCTAAAGCTGGGCAGCAATTTCTCCATGTTGAGGAACCGTGTAATCTCCTCCAAGATTAGCCGGACATCAGAGTTTAAATTGTCCACTGTCCGCACCTCATTGTTGATGCTGATAGCTGGGGTCAGCGAGTTGGTCAGTGCTTCGATCAGATCTGCACGGTAGTAGTTGTCTGAGAACTGAAATTCAAAACCCTCTTTGAATGGTATCTGTGAAATAACATTTAAACAAACTGCAACTTTGAATATGCATTCTGGTTCATGATTTGTGCCTTTACTTTGTTTTTTCTGTTGTCGTTATACTTGATGAGGTCAAGTATAAAGTTGAGGACATCTTTGGGACAGAGGTTCTGGACGTCTCTGAGCAACGCCATGGCAACAGGCATCGTCTGGCATGGAAAACAAAGAGGAAACATCAATCACGGAAAAACAACATTTATATCTAACCAAGACTGGAACTTTGATGCTTCCAGCTATTTCTGAGAATTTTGAAAACAGTGACATATTATCCATACTGGCTTTTAACATTTACATTCATAACTAAACTTTTCTGATAGGATGTTGTATTTATGATTACTTGCCAGCCAATACTGCTAATGGTATGTGAACCCTTTGAAATGACATGGTTGCTGCTTTAATTAGTGAGAAAATGTGATCAGATTTTAACAAGACAGTTTTAAGCTGTAATTCATGGCTCACAAAAGTCACAGATGCGTCTACGAAAGAGGGGGAAGGGAGGTGGTGCAAAACCAGTCACTTTTGAGAGGATCTGTTTGTGCACATTTTCAAATTCAACTGCTCATTATAATCTACACAGCTATTTAGCATAGCAGTGTACAGGAACACTTTAGGGATTTCAGGTACCTGTTTTTTAATCTTCAAAATGGAATAATATGGGCACTTTAAAACTAATTTAATTTATTTAATTTTAAAGGTTCACAAAAAAATCAGCCAGTCGGACATTTGTACCTGTTGGGCTCTACTTGTATAGAAAAGTAAGCTTGTTTCAGCAGCCTGTTGAGAGCAGGCTGGCACTTAGTGACGCTCTGTTTGGCTGTGACATACCTTTTGGAGGAAGTAACTCTGGAAGTTGATGAAGTTGTTGGTCTTGACAATGTTGGGGCAGCTTTTACAGCAGAACATTCTGGTAAACAGAGATTTCATGGCTGGCGGGCCCTGCCAAGTGCTCACCATGGAATTGGCTATCTGGAGGTTTTAGAGAAGATGAACACGATTCAAACAGTCAGTTCCTTCAAGTCAGTTTTTTTTTAAGTTTCTCCACTTGGAAGACCGTGTCTGTCAGCTGTCCTCCATCTGCTGCCATTACAGTAAAATAATGACATTGACAAACAATCAAAAATATTTCTGCAAATGTAAATGAAATGTGAAATGTAAACACTCGTACAAGTTCCAGTAGTTATTTAAGAAATGCTGAAGGCATGCAAAAGACAAGTGATATATGTTGTGGCTTGTGTAACAATGTCCTTCTTGGTTTTTGTGGTAAGAGCTAAACTACAAAATAAGAAGCAAATGTGCACATGAGCAGCATATGATGTTAGGTATGAAGACCAGTGGCTCCAGTGGTCTTTACATTTAAACAGGATATTGGAGGATTTATGTTAATGTGGTAAAAAGGGGCTAGGGGTCACTGACACAGGATGTCATTTGGTTAGATAAATAGAAACGGGGCACACACAGTAGAATGTTTTTGTATGTGTGTATGCACGTATTCATGAACACATCTGTACCGTTTGTTTCAAAGTGTTCTTAATGTCAGCTTTTATGTGCCCCACCCCCCACGTTTCTGCCCCCCAGGCTGTTTCTTATTCCTTTCCACATTCTCTACCAATAACAAGCAAGTAAATGTTTTTCCAACCAATCATCATGCAGACAAGTCCATCAGAGAGGGAAAGTTAGCCATATTTTTACTTTGTGGTGATCGTGGGTATGGAGGAATGTTTATGTGCATGTCAGAGCGTGTATATGTCTGTGTGTCTGTGTGTGTGTGTGTGTGCGCGTAGTAGTAAGCCATTACAATGCAGCTTAATGAAAAAAGTGAAGTGTAGCCATTTAAACCTCCACTCCGTTTATCATGTGAAAATATTGGTTCAGGTGGAAGTGGAATGGCGGAAATCCAGTGGGGGTTAAAGTTGCCAAATCCAGAGCACAGAGAATTTCTTGTAGCCACAGAGTAGGATTATTCCATTAATTGAGCATAAGAGCAGTGAGTATTAAATGGTATTGCTGGCTCAGACGTTCTATATTGTTCTTATATCGTTGCCTTTGTAACAATAGTATTTGCACTAAAGATCGGATGAAAATGTGGATTTTTACCCCTACTACATGAGTACATGATGTTAAGACACTGTCATCTACCATTAGAAATGAAAGCAAGTTCTGTCTCTAATTTTTGACACAAATTCAAAACAGAGGTGAGTCATGCTGCTTTCAGTGACCCACTGTGCAGCTACAAACTGAACTGCTTTGTTTCTCTCCTTTTCCGTCCAGACCTCACAAGCATTCACTCATCTGACTGGACTTTCTAATCTATTCACATTACCTATACCAACAGCCCTTAGACGATTTCACCCATCATACAGGAATGATAGATTCTGTTTCCTCAGTTGTATGGACATATCATAAAAAGGTTGTTCAGGAGAGTTTTCTTCTTTAGTGATGAACTCCATATATTATTATAGATTTATCTGTTTATCTGTTCTTAATATTTTCCTTGCTAATTAGGGACAATTAGGAACATCCCAATATCTGTTGAGGCATCCTGCAAATGGGTGGGGACTCATTTGTTTTTTACTGTGTGAACATACGTTTTTGTTTTGTACCAACACAGAGTTACCCCTTTAACAATACAAAGGAGTATTGCATTTACAGACTAGTAGCTGCCTTTACAGTGACAAGAAAAAGTATGTGAACATTTGGAAATTGTATGATATTCTGCATTAATTTTTCATAAAATATAATCTGATCTTCAGTAATTCAGTATGATACATTAATTCAGAGTATTAACAAATATAATGCCTAAAATAATACCACAAAAGAAATTCTGATCTTCCATGTATTTATTGATAACAACCATGAAAGCCTCAAAAACGCTAATTGGAGTCAGGTGTTGGCATAAGTTAAGGATATTAGTTTAGACTAGAGCTACTTCAACTTACAAAAAACACTCAAACTTTTTAAGTTTGCTCCTCAGAAGAAGAATATGCTTATTGGGGCCATGCCTTACCAAAAGTAGCTTTCAGAGGATCTACGATCAAGAATTGTTGATTGAAGCTGGAAAGGGTTACAAAGTGATGGTAAAAACTTTAAAAATCCACCAGTCTACAGTTAGGCAAACAAGCTCTCTGGCAATCTCTAACAATAAGTGGGCAACCAGTCAAAATGACCCCAAGATCACAACAAACACTCAATAATGAGGTAAAGAAGCAACCGCGAGTGGCAGCCACAGATTTGAAGGCATTATTGGAACTGACTAACATTTGTGTTCATGAGTCTACAGTACCTAAAGCAGGGTGTCTATGGCAGGACGCCACAAAGGAAGCTGCTGCTTATTAAAAAAAACATTGCTGCACATCTGAAGTTTACCAAAGAGCACATTGACACTCCACAGTAGTATTGGCAAAATGTTTTGTGGACTGACGAAACTATGTTGAACTATTTAGAAAGAACCCACAACACTAGATCTGACATAAAAAGGGCACAGCACATGATCATGAAAACATCATCCCAACCGTAAAGTATGGTGGAGGAAACATCATGATCAGGGCCTGGCCAGCTTGCAGTGATTGGATAAGAAAATTCTGAAGTGTATCAGAATTTATCTTCAGCACAACATAAGAATGTCTGTACATCAGCTTGAAACTCAACCAGTAATTAATTCAAAGGCTTCACATAATTTTTCCACTTTCGCTCTGAGGTTTTTATGGCTGTTCTCAATAAAGACATTAAGGATCAGATCAGTTATGTTATTATTTTAGGCACATTATATTTTATACATTTGACTTAGATAAAGATCAGATCAGTTATGACAAATTAATGCAGAAAACTATAAAATTCCAAAATGTTCACATACCTTTTCTTGCCACTGTATAGCACTAGGCAGTAATTTCCAATACGATACATTTATGTGAGATGGCCACATCAGCCACTGTCTTCCTTTTTTACCTTCCCTCTACTATTCTATTATACACCAACACCTACCCTGGCCAAACAGAAGCAGGCCTGCATGCGGACTTTGTAGAAACACTGTTCTTGTTCTAGAATGTCGGTCAGAGCCAGTCTGGAGGCAGGAGTTGGGAACTTTTCCAGTGCTGAGATAGCCTCTTCCTAGAAGAAATGAGGTACACATTCAACTGATGAACATCACGTCAGAAGCTGGGGATGAGCTTTAATAACATTTTATTTACCTTTCAAAATTATATAGAAACTAGAGGCTAATTCCTCTCAGTCTAACTTTTCTGAGCAGATTTTTTCGGCTGATGTGTGCATATGAAAATGTTGTAAAGTAACACTGAACTCCTGTCAAGAACCCACCTGTGCAACTACATCCCTCTCATAGCGCAGCTGGTACTGCCACATAAAGTCAGCCTGCTCGAACTCCACCTTCCTTAGAATGGACATGTCTGGGTCAATCCGGATCCAGAGGAGAGGAGAGTCGGCACTGAGGAAAGAAGATAGAGACAGGGACACACTGAGCACAGGTACCTCAACCCAACATGTACCTCCAGGAACATTAACACATCTAATCTTAACAAGGTCTGTTTGTGGACGTTATTGCCAAAAAGGTAAAGACACAGACACTCTTCATTTAATCTAGAATAGACGCAACAATTTTAAAAAGTGCATTACAGGTAGTAAACATTAACATCATGTCTTACTCCATGGCTGATAAATCCATGTCAACTTCCTCTCCATTCATCAGAGGGATTTTCTTTTTCTTGTTTCTGGAAAATGAAATCAAACATTAGTCAAAACCTAAAGACAAAAGACTAGCACAGGGGACATTTATATCAAAATGCAGTTGTCATTTTTGATAAACCTCAATAGACATGAGGGAAACAATGAGAGAAACAGCTTAGATGGAATAGAGACTAACAATGTGAACATATTAGGACAAACCACAGAGCCAGAGAGACGATAGTCAACTTGGATAAATACTCACACTCAGCTGCCCCACTATCAATTTACAAAAACTTGCTGAAATCGTAACCCTTAAGGAGCTTTCTTTGCACGTTTATATAAAAAAAAATAAAATAAATGAAACTCGCATTATGAAGCTCTTCTCCTTGGCTTAAATACACTGCCTTTCCAAAAGAACAAAGTCACACACTCTAATATCAAGTTGGAACCCCTTTATCTTTGATTACGGCACACATTCAAAGTTGCATTAATTTTTCACTAAGGTCTTGTATTGACGATGGGAGAGTCGGCCCGCTGCGCAAAGTCTTCTCATAGCTTCTCATAAACATAGCTGTGAAGTCTACTGTTGTTTTTCTACGATTTGATTCCAACAAACGTTTAAGTTAGAGTTAAATAACTTGTTGCCAGCTGAAACATAATGATCCATGCAATAACTATCCAATTGGAGGCTTTTACCTATTTGCTTAGTTAAGTCCAGGTAGTGACTTCTCTTTCGGACAGGCAGTGTATTTAGCCTGCTTAGCACCTCACTTGTAAGTTCCTTTGGATAAAAGCATCTGCCAAATAACTAAATGTAAATGTAATAAAAACTACTTGACTAATAATACAGTGTTACAGCAATAATGTAACCACAGCAAATATGATGATCTCCCATTGCTTAGCATTACAAATCTTTCCTTTATGAGAGGCTCTTTTTTTCTAATTTTGACAGGGAGTTTGGGCAAGAGTCTATAACCGTGAAGTCAGGACAAATAAGAGGTAAATGTAGTTTGCAAGTCAAACAAAACACCAGACAGAGTAGTTAGTGTTTGCAGAAGTCTGACCCAGTTGACCCAGTCAACCACTGGCAGGCATTCAGAGACAGTGTACAGTGTGCAACAGGGAATCTAGACCTGATAGCATTTTGCTTTAGTACGTACCGCCTGCTTTTAGAGTGGCAGGGAATATCATGTTTGAGGCTGTTCTCCTCTATCTGAAGTGTGTGGTTAAAGGACCCATCCAGCTCTTGCACTGTCACCTTGATGGGACCCTGCAGAGGAATGTACAGTACATACGATCATTTAACATATCTTTGTTTGGTGAGCCAATAACAAGACAAGTTGCTTCGATCATGAATGAATAGATCCATTTTGATTATACATGTAAGATCTCTTTTAGCTACTTTCAGCTATGGAATGTGCCACAGTCAATGCATCTGCTAAAGGTTTGGCTTCTGCTGTAGAATAGAGACAAACAAGTCATACTCATACTGTATCTTAACGCTCACCACATATTTCTGAGTTCCAGATGATGTGTAGTCCTGACGGATCTCCAACTCCAGGACGTTCCTCTTCCTGTTGAAGGCAAAACTGCCGAAGAATTTCACCACGGAACTCTGGTCTCTGAACAGCACAAGTTAAGACTACAAACACAGGTACGTGTAAGAACATATTCAGTGGAAAGAGCTAAATTTGGCATACAGCTGTCTGACAGCTTACCTTCACTAATAATTTGATTATATTTCATAATGATGTGGTATGTTACTCTTCAATTTTGGAGTAAATGATGACATGGTGAAGGCTCTACCTACAGTCAGGTCCCTAAATATTTGTGACAATTGTTCTCATTTTGCTCACTCCTGCTGTTGATTTCTGTCTGTATATGAGTGTATATCAATGTACAGTGGGAAAACCGACATCAAACATCATCAGTTCCACCAGCGTAACTGGATGCACCCTAGTGGTTTTGTCTCGGTACAGGACAAAATAATATATAGTTGTCGGTGTATCTTGGGCCAGCACAGGTGAGGTGGTGCATGAAGCTGTGTTCACAAATGCAGAGTGCCATTTGCAATGTAGGTGTGGTGTAGATTAACCTGTTTTTAACTAGATAAAAACAAGTATAAAACCCCGAATAATGGGGCAAAAGGTGGGAAGTATTGTAACATCTTTGGGGTTTCTATAAAGAAGTGGAGTGTTTTGCCATCGCCAAGTGAGCAATCAGATCTGAATCTAACCAAGCAGCGTTTCACTTGCTGAAGGGAAAGCTAAAGCCCGAACACCCCAAGACCAAGCAGAAAGTGGAGACAGTTGTAGGAAAGGACTGGCAGAAGATCACCAGAGAAGAAATCCAGCATCCGTATATGTTGTAATATCTCCAATATTCCAGTATTCTTGATAAAACCTTTAAATTAAAACTGACAGTCTAAACATGAAACACATGCTTATTTTCTGCTGAATGTGGCTAGTATAGTGTATTCAGGTGTCAATCTGGGCTCTGTTACATCTCATTCAGGTGTTTCCGTTTCTTATGCCATAAGTTGAAGCAGTTACCATGTGTTTGGAAACGGGTTACAAGGCTGCACAAAGTCCTGCAAATAGCCTTACTTATCATTTAAGCCTGTGTCAAGTGCAAACAGTTCATTAAGCATCACTATGTTTTTAAACAGAGATCCAACACAGATAAAAGATACACCCATTGTTTGATGAGCGGGCCGATATCTTTGCCAGAGACATTGGAGATGGATTTGAGAAAAGCGTGAGTAGACAGCAGCATCTGGCTCCACATGTGACTCTGGTACTTTTGGGATGAGGCTGTACTGGCCAGACTCAGAAGTTTGTTGAACACCTAAAGCAGGTCCAGCAGCAGAGAAAGAAACAAAGACTAAGATTTTTTTTTCTTAAGAAGTTGACTTAAATTAAAAATAAATAGTGGAAAGTTGAGATCATGCTGGTTGTTTCTGACCTGCAACATGAACTCCATGCTGATCCTGTTTTCTATCAACCTCATCACCAGGTGGGCCTTACACTGGAACATCTTGTAGTACTCCCAGGACAATGTGTGAGAGTGTTTGATAGAGAAGTGAAGGTGGGGAGTTGGACTGGAGAGAAAAACATTTGGTCAGTCTGTGACATGTTTATGGCCAAAGGAATTACTTGTTACACTGTTCAATTGTTACATTGGTCAAACATCACTACTAAATGACGGGAGCTGGTGCATAGTGGTTCAAACTGAAATGAGATCTTATACTTGTCCTTCTCTTTGCCACCACTGAAGGTGGGGTGCAGTAGAACCCCTCCCATCTTCAGTTCATATTCAACAATCTTGTCCAGCTCCTGTTAACCAACACAATCAAAACTCAGTAAAACCTTTCTAAACGTTACAAGACATTAGTAGATGTTAATAAAACAACGGTTAGGGGTATATTTGACACGTATATATAGGTAATAAAGTTCACATCGTTTCTTTTATACTTTGTGTATGTCTGGAGGATTTAAAGGTTTAGATGTGTACTTTTTCGATACTGCGGTTTTTGTGGTGATTTAAATCTAAAATCTAAAAACTTTTAAATCTAAGTTTGTCTCATACTGCCCCCACTGGTACACAGGATTGCATTATGCACATGCAGCATAGCTACTGGCTACTGCGTAGTTAACAGCAAGTATGCCCCTTGCAAAAGGATGTATTTTATAAATGATGTATTTTAATGAAAATCTGTATTAAGTGACATCTAACTGACAACAAGATGAGATAAGATCAGTACAGATACACCGGCAGAAAGTTTAATTTACTTCAAATCAGAAGAACATCATGGTGTCAGAAAAAAAGAAAATCTTCTGAGATTTACTGTAGAAAGTAGAGAAATATAATGGGGAAAATGTAATCACTGCAGTAATTGGGGTACTGCTCACCTGTTTCCTGGGGGGACCCTGTGTTATGACTGAATAAACTGAGGCTGAACATCTGAAAACTGTTACCTCTTTGATCCAGTGCCGATACTCATTGACTCCAAAAGTTTTCTTCAGGTAGAGGCCGTAGATGTAACCCGAGATTCCCTTCAGCACCCACTCATCAGCCCTTTACAAACAACATATCATGTCACTGCAATGCAAGCTCACGAAACACAAAGCTTTACAAAATATCAAGGTTTACATTCCCTTCAAGGTTTTAGAGATCTGTCCAAATGTTCCAAGAATCATTCAAAATGAATGCTAGCAAATTAACTGCAGCTTAACTTAATGACATTTATTAGTGTGAAGGTACTTCAGACTTCAGTGTGAAGCTACTAAACAATCAGGCTAAAATGAATGGCTTACTTACAAGAAGCAATCACTTCAAAACAGTATTTGAGGACAAAATAACTTGTTTGCCCTTTTCAATTATTCTGCCCACACTGTTTTCAAGCCTGGATTTAATGGCTTGTAAAAAACAAAAGAGAGACGTAATGCTGCATGCTGATTCAACCTTGGTGGCTTGAATTGAATCCAGTCTGGCTTATGTTATAAAGTTGGTTTCATTTGTGCATAATCAACATTATGTTGAATTTCCTTTAAATAGCCTCTGAAGGGTTTTATGGTTGATAATTAAGAACTGAAGCTGTTTCTTAATCTCAACCTCAGACATAAAACTCAAATCCCTGTTGAAAGTGAACCAAGCATATGAGGCATACTGTAGGTAAAACAGTATCCGAGCTCTTGTTTTTCCAAAGCTCAGATCTAATTTCACTTTTTGTCAATATAGTTTCACAGAGACAGAAAAGAGTGGTCTCGCTTTTCTCATGTGCCTGACAGCCTACTGAGTACAGCCTGTTTTCAATTACAGCCCCCACTCTGTTTAATTGCTAGCAGGCAGTGCCACGCTTTGCTAAAATCAAAGCGATGTGACAGACTTTCCTGACATCTTTTCTTACACAACATCAGCCAGCTCAACAACATAAGCAGACAGAGATCTCACGTGTGATGTGGGGTCAGAGGGGAGCGCGAGCAGAGCATGAGAGGGGGTAAACGAAGGACACCCAAGAATTCCTCATCTGCAGTACCAGCAGCATGAGACGGTTCAAGTCCTACTGATGGACCCCATCAGACCCCTAAAGCATTCCCTCAGCCTCTGACACAGACACACAGTTCAACCACACTGGCCAAGCAGAAACACAGTGATCCATCATACTGTGAACAGTCACTGAGGCCAGTGCTGGAACGACTTCTGACTCCTAGTGATGACAGAAAAGCTCAGTTCTGTAGCAAATCTCTCATCACCAGACCTTTAATGAAAAGGTCTGAGTGCTAAACGTTACCACACTTCTCAAAAAGACCTAAATACAACAGAAAGCAGGGCTGAGAGCCTGGACTGCACTGAAAGTGGTTTTTGTAAGTATGCTTCCAAACAATACTGACAGCACTTTTCCATTACATGCACATCTGGCTTCTGGGGCTAATTGTAAGCTCTCCATCCCCGTGATACTCAATGTCAGTGAACGCTTCAAACTGGAGGTGTAAGAAAATATTGACACACTCGCACGCAGGATACACAAGTTAGCAATGGTGCAAACATAAACTCATAGATAAAAGCAATAATATCCTTGAGGGGCTAGACAGAATACAACAAAGGGCAGCAAAGCAGAGAGAGGGAGTGCTGAGCGGTGTCTTACCCTACCACTAGCTTGACTCACAAAGTTGTACACTGTAGCATTGAAGCATCTCCCAGTGATTAAAATGTTCTTGCTGTAGCAAGCTTTATGTTTTGGTTGCTGCTTTGTTTTATTTCACAGGTACAGAAAAATGGACCCACATACTGTAACGTACGCTTTGAATATATTAAGGCTCTAAACAGTGACACCTCTTTGCTTCGCTACAGTGTCAAAACTTAACTCTCACCATGACATCCTGGAGATGAAACAGCCAAAGAACTGCTGAGCCAAGGCCTGGGCCAGACAGCGGCGAGTCTGTGGGGTCTGGTCAATGATGGTAGCACTGTGGAGCAGGTTGGTGCTGAAAGACAAAGGCGAGTGTCTTTCAAAATTCCAAGTAAATGTGAATGTAGTATACATCCACAACAATGTATTATAAATAATCCTACCCTTGGAATATACTGTAAGTTTCTATAGTTGACTTTTAAACATCAGAACAGTACAGAAATCAACTGAACCTTACCTGAAGATGCTCATGGAGGCATAAGAGGAAACCTGTACATAGGCCTCGTCCACAAACACAGTCTTAAAGCAGGAATATGGGTAGCGGCATGTCAGTATCTCTTCATAAAACTCAAAAATTTCATGCAGGTAAGACATGGAGTGTTTGAGCAGCGGCAGCAGCTGCGGCAGGCAGAAATGGGTCACCTGAGAGGGGACATGATCAAACTCAATGTTATAATTAGTAACAAAGAACAGCAGCTTCAAAAACAAAACTTAGATAATGGTGCCAATAGCATTAAGGCTACAATAAATTATTATCTTTGTTCAATCTGTAAATGGCAGGAAATAAAGGTGAAAATCCCATTAATTGGTTTGATAAAGTAACTGACTACAATGTAGGAACTTCAACACCTTATGTTTATGGACACCTAGTGGTCATTATTAGAAAGTTTAACATTATATTACATTACAACGGAATTTAATTTTCTACAAACAATATTTCCAGAAAACAGGAAAATGCACTAAAAACTAAAATGTGCAATTCATTCATTTCCAGTGTTTTCAAGATCAGTGTTTGCTTCCTGAAGCACACTCAGAAAAAGCTGGCACAGAGGCAGATCTCAGTATTATTCTAAAAAAGTAATAATAAGTAACATTATTCTGGATAATTCCAAAATTGGCAGGTGAATTTGTGACAGGTGAACCTGCAGTTCATAGTGTAGCAGCGAAAAGATACAGGGACTCGGGGAAAATCTTAGTGCTTGAAGGTCAGAGGCAGAAATGACTGCTGAATGTGTCTGACCTTCTAGTAAGCAGGCAGCTACTGTGATGAATATTGACACAACAGCACAGTTATCATAGAGGCATCAAACTCTGCTTATATTTACAAAATAACATTAAGTTAGTCTCAGATAAATAAAGGTTCAAGCTAATTAACAAATTACAGATTACATTTTTTATTGAATATTAGAAAAAGTCCCAATTTGTTAGCATTTGTACTAAAATGTCCAACCTTCTTAAAAATCAGCACCGTTTGCTTGATTTAACAGACTAAAAGTCCCATTTTTCAGGTAATATTGGAACTTTTAAAATTTCATGTCAAATGTTAATCAAGCCATGTTGTTGAGTACTTTGCATGCTGCGAGTTGCTTGCTCCTCTGACTTGTTCTTTATGTTGTTAAGTACAGCTCTGCCTCAGTGTACACAAAAAGCAGTAAAAAAATTTTGTGAGATGCTTGACATTATACAGCAGCATCATCACTTTAACCCACCTCATGCATGTAGGGGTCTACGAGGACCTCGAAGGGCCCCACAGCTAGGGAAATGTTGGGAGCCGCTGTGGGGATGGCAAGGACATAATGGAAAGTCTTCTTCCTCATGTCATGGGTGTAGATGGTCTCTACCAGATCCCCACAGGACACTGCAACCATGGAAGCATCCACAGTGAACTCTAGCTTCCACGTACACAGCTCTGAGTAAGAGTCCACGCAGGGAAACCAGAACCTAAGCAAAAAGACAATCTTATGAGCTGCAAGCACAGGCAATAAGCAAGAATAAGCACAATGACTTATGCTGTTGTGGTCTGTGGAACTTATACACCTACAGCAGACTTGGAGAGTCAGCTGTCACCTGTATGTCAGTAAAACAAGGCAATAATACACAACACATTGTTAATACCTGGAGTTCTGGTAACCAAAGGAGAACACATGAGCTCCTCTCTCTGCCATGCTGCCCTCCATATCAGGAACAACAAAGTGGAGACCCCCCTTTGGCTGGTCCAAGGAAAATTCTATGTAAACCTTTAAGACTTTCAAATCTGGAGACAGAAAACACAAGAGTATTAGTGAACTTATGCTTTAGATTAGACAGTCACAGTTTGAACCACATTTCAGTTTTTCTACTCTATTCTCTTACCATCTCCTTGTTTCCAGAGCTCAGAGGGAACTTTGATGACTAGCTCCCCATGTCCTGCATCAGGGTCCACAGCACTCACCGCTGCTGTATAGGCACTAGAGAAATAGCTGAGGTTCCTCCTATGTAGACATACATGAAACATTTACTCAAAGTGATCCTAACAATGCCACACAGTTCTTCTTAAAGTACACAGATGTTGCTATGTGAGTAAAACTCTCTATAATTCTTTTTCAAATAACAAATAAATAATAATTTTGTCAAACCTAACGTGGCAAAGTGAAGACACATGAATATAGGACACTGATAAACTCACTGCTTGGACTCATGGTGGCACACTTCCAGGGTGGGGTCATTGTAAAGGAACGGGGCTTCAAGGTCATTGACTCGGACCCTGTAAATGCGGCACTGTTTGCTGTTAAGCTTGATCCTGTTCAAGTTAACCACTGTGGGGAAAATGGTCAGCTCAACAAAGCCCTTAGGGATGAGAAAGGAAGAGAAAGATATTACTGAAAATAAACTATAAGTGTCATCCTTAGCTCAAGTCATTTTCATTGTCTGGATCAGAACCACAAAGTGAGCTGTAATATAACAATTTGCTCACCCTAAAATGTAACGTAGCTATGGCTTTACCATCAGTCTTTTCATAAGGGGTCTCACAAAAGTGTAGCGTCATATCGATACACACATTGGAGACACTCATAAATAATGGAAACAAACTAAGATAATTATGTAAATGGCAGGACTGCATTTAATACTTGGATGAAAATCCATGCAGTCAATCACTGCCTAAAGTCTGAAATTAATGGAGATGAGAAAATGCTGAGCTTCCTCCCTGAAGATTCTTTGAAAGCATTTTACTGCAGTTGTATTCAGCTGCTGCTTATTTGTAGGTCTTTATGCCAAAAACCTTGTCTTCACTAAGTGAAAAGCATGCTCTGTTGGTTTAGGTGACTAACTTGACCAGGAAATCCCATTTGTATGCTTGAGAAACTCTTGTGTAGCTTGTACTAAATGTTTTAAAACATTTTCCATCTTTAGCACGAAGCAACACCCATTA
The DNA here is from genome assembly GCF_900324465.2 of Anabas testudineus. Classification (NCBI taxonomy): domain Eukaryota; kingdom Metazoa; phylum Chordata; class Actinopteri; order Anabantiformes; family Anabantidae; genus Anabas; species Anabas testudineus. The sequence goes on from NC_046625.1 coordinate 23,482,269, forward strand.
GTTTTCCAACATTTGGCTGAATCTGAGCAGAGTGTAACGTAACCCTTACACTTCAGAATTCACCCTGATAATTTTATCAGCAGTCAGGTCAATAATGAATAACAGTGACATGGTTCCACTGGCAGCCATACATGCCCATGACATAACGGTGTCTCCAAAATGTATGACACATCCTCCATGTCTGACAGATGATGTGGTAGCTTTAAATCATGAGCTGTTTCTTTCTATTTACTTTTCATTTCCCGTAATTCTTGTACAAGTTTCATCAGCCCAGAGAATCTTATTCTAAAACTGGTGTTTTTAGATGTGTTCTGGCAAAGTTTAATTTGGCCTGTCTGTTCTTGAGCATTACAAGTACAGGTGACACCCCACCTCCTCCACCGTATTCTTGACTTGGCAAGATTATGTGAAAGGTTTTTTCTTCACCATGGACAGGATTCTGTGGTCATCAACATTAGTCTTTTGCTGTTGCTGGGCTGCCAGTTAATTCCTTTTTTTAGGAATGTTACAAAGGGATGTATTGGCCACTCCCAATGTTTTAGCTGGGGGTTGTATATATGTACTGTAAATGGCTGTAATTCCTGAATGATTAATGTCACAATTGACATTAATCAATCAAAATTAAAGCTAAAAACTTTCATTTCCCTCACACCTTAAATGTTTAATTTCAAATTCAACAGGGTGGTGTAGAGAGGACAAATACCAAAAAAATGTCATTCCAGTCTGGGGTCATGGTTCTCAACCACAAAAAGGTGGCTTGCCTTCTCCAGGTTGGAGGAGAGATTCTGCGTCAAGTGGGGGAGTTTAAGTATCTTGTTATCTTGTATCTTGTTGTTCACGAGTGAGGGAGGGAGGGAGGGATGGAGTGTAAAATTGCCAGACAGATGAGTGCATCGGCAGCAGTAATGTGGTCTATGTACAAGTCTGTCGTGGTGTAGAAGCAGCTGAGCCAAAAGGCAAAGCTCTCAATTTACAGGTCAATCTATGTTCCTACCCTCACCTATGGTCATGAACTCTAGCTAATGACTGAAAGCATGAGGTCCTGGATACAAGCGGCAAAATGGGTTTCCTCCATAGGGTGGCTGGGCGCACCCTCCGAGATAGGGTAGGGAGCTCGGTCACCCAGGAGGAGCTCGAAGACACTGTTCCTCCACATCGAGAGGAGTCAGCTGAGGTGGCTTGGGGTATCTGTTTCAGATGCCCCTGGGACGCCTCCCCGGGAAGTTGTTCTGGACATGTCCTTCCGGGAGGAGGCCCCGAGGAAAACCCAGGACATGTTTGAGAGACAATGTTTCTCAGCTGGCCTGGGAATGCCTCAGCACCTCAGCAGGTCTGGGGAGAGGGAAGTGTGGGCATACCTGCTTAGGCTGTTGCCCCCTTGACCTGGCCCCGGATAAGCATAATAAGATGGATAGATAGATGGATTGCAGAAATAAATAAAGCAACCCTTCTGTCTCTCCTGTAATATTGTATAGCTACAATATTTAAAAGAATGCAGAGGTGCAGTATGTAACATCATTTTGTAGTTTATTTTATACTTAGTACTGTAAATAGAGTTACTCACAATGACGGACTTCCTCTGGAAGCTGATGTTGTTGATGCACACCACCTGGTGGGTCGTAAAAGCAATGACACAATAACAATGTCAGTCTATGTGATGTTAATCTCCAGTATGAATTTAGCTAGTTTTTAGCTAATCTAGATAGCTAACCATATGTAACGTTAGCTGTTACTTTGCAACTGTGACGTTACTGTCTTAACGATAACTTCGACATCAGGCACGACTGCAACCATTTGATTCACGTCAACGCTAACAATGGTGAAATTATACAAAAAGTACTTATAATTTAAAAGGACGCGGGCTCTCAAATCCTTTATCCTTCTTCCTGTTCATCTTGATTTGTTGTTCTTCTGTCTGGAGTGAAATTTCCACATGCCGTAACGTTAACGATGCTGTTCCGTGATGTTTTCTTCTTCTTTCTCCCTAGCGTCACATTTAGAAACATTTGCCAGACTGCAAAAAGTAAAAGATGTGTTTTTATTTGTAACAGAATAACCAGTTCCAGAGGGATTCAAGGAAATCGGCACTGTTTTAGCCAGTGTTGAGTGCTATATCCTCGATTTGTATCTCTGGAGACGGCTGCACAGTAATTTTTATCCAACTACAACAAAAGTATCCATTAAAATAGCTCTGCCATAAGTCCAGGAATAAAAGACAACAGGTCCACAGTAAGACTGCAGCAGTCCAAGTATCCAAACAACTAGCTAAACTAACTACCTGCCCGGGTGCTCATGGTATTGTGATCCCAACTCCAGCGTATTCAGCCATTTTGTTAGTAACCTTTGACCTCCCGCGTAAAAAACAAAACAAAAACTATTTATTTATACGGCAAGATTACAATCCAAAATATATCGTGGCTAACAAACAATAAAAAATCTTGTTTGTAAAAGTAATAATAAATAATACGTTATTTAAAAAAAAAAATAGAGAGCAGTGAGCTTTGTAGCGTCACAGTGGGCGGAGACTCCCTGTCTGTAAGGAAGTGCATGAGGTCGGCGGGAGCGCGCGCAGGAACAACGCAGTCTTTGATGTAGTGTTACACTATTACCGTACCGCCTGCACTCATTTGTACTTATTTTGGATTGAGAGAGATATATACATATTAAGGTGTGTTTCAAACAGGTATAAAAACCGGACAAGCGTTAAGACGTGCCAGGCATGGCTGCTTCCGCGGTTGCGCGCGCAGCCCGTCAAGGCTGCATTGCCCAGTTTATGTATGTATCCGTGATGAGAACGTCATTGAGCGTGTGCTCCCCAGGGATGGTAGCGTCAAGGTAGTGACGAATCCTTCGCATTATAGACTGGAATATGACCAGTTACAGAGAGGCTATACATGTCTGTGAGATCTTTACCTGTAACAAATGTTGATCTGATCAAGTATCCAAAGTATTGGAATGGAAAGGCCAATTCGTTTGTGTTTGCTGTGCACTGAAGACATCTGGGTTAAAAATCAAAAGATGCACATGAACAGGCACTTCAGAATTTCAGCTGTCATTTCTAGACATACCACCTTTTGTATTAGATCACGGTCTGTTACAGATCTTTCATATTATTTAAGGTACCAAATACAGTTGTTACAGAGTCCCTTTAATTATTAAAATATTTTCAACGGCTGATAAAAGAATAAATGTTTTAAAATCGTATTTTTCTTACAACAAAACAACATCAGATAGAACAACAGTCCATGTTACACATGTTCATAAAATGAATCACAAAAATTACCTACAGCATTAACAACGAAGATTGTGTGACTGTGCTGGTGGGCATGTCCCACACATCACATAATCATAAAGACCTCCTGGACTTTTGTTTAAATAAAAAGACAACTAATATTTTCTTATGAGAAAAGGAAAACCTCAGTCAAGAGGTTAAATAAATGGTGATAGATGCCAAGTCAGTTGGAGACCATAGTTCTTAATTAATGTAATCAAGGTCCCCTCACAGAAATATCTCGGTTTGCACACTGGGATCTTACTTGGCACACTTAAGTTGCAAGTGTCTGTGCTAGAATCTATCATCAACTTCATGCATGTTCTTCCAGTGTGTGTGATTGTGTAGATTCCCTCTGGTTTTCTCCTGCCTGCAAAACATGCAGCATGGGTTCACTGGTCCTTCTACATTGTGGAAATGTTTGTTTGTCTCTGTGTTTGTTTCATTCAACCAGGTTTTCCATTCTTTAACAAGTAAAAAATGCTTGCTATTAAAAGGGTTAGTTACTACAATCTGTGCTGTGTTTGGATTCCTCCAGGATGTTGTGCAGGTCTAATCCACAGCCACAGGAAGAACTTGCTTGAGGCTTCTGCTGCCAAAGATGATTTTAACCAGTAAAAACTATTTCACTTCACTCCATCACCACTATGTTTACTGTGTGTGTTTAATAAAGACATGAGAGATCGTGAGTGTTTGTGTTTTATCATCTTAGAAATACTGTGTTTGTGGAGCAGTTTATAAAGTGCCATTGCTTTTTCTTGTGATTGTATCTAGAGACAAGTATTGTGACTTGTTTAGTTCAAATAGACTGCTGGAAAAATGGTTTAATATTTTAGTTCAGGTCTGCCTAAGATGGAAAACTACTACTACTGAAATAGAATGTAATGTTATTTTGATTTGCCTGTATTTTACCATGTTGAGTTCATTTGGTTTTGTCTTTATCTTCATGTTTGAGATTTGAAAAGAAAGAAGGAAAGATGAGGTAAACTTCTATATTGATCTCAATTGATATTTTATTCAACAGTCAACAATGACAATAACAATAATATAGATGATTGTCTTAGTAGTAAAAGTAATTGGTGTGATGGATAAAGTGATTTTAATTACTGCATCAGTAAATCAAAGAGGTCAAGTGTATATACTTCACAACATTTTACTGGCACAATAGTAGGATGTGTAATATATCAGTACATAAAATACCAATAGTATTTGTTGCTGTACAATTGTTAAGCTACACAACCAATCCAAACATGCTGACTGTATTGTCTTGTTGTGAGGTGACATTTTTTCAGTCCAGGATCAGACAATACACGTCAGTAACAATTTTTTATTTGGAGAGCACTGAACCTTGAAATCTGCTCGTGTCGAATGAAAACATTTAACATAGAAAAAATGGGTGCAAATTCAGCACATCCCATCAAAGACAAAAGAGATTTCCTGATAAATAACAGGAAGGTTTTGGGAAAGGGTCCCAGAACATAAAGTTAGACCCCACAGAGAATATTTGGCTGTGAAGATTGTGAGGAAGGAAATGGCCTGGGCTGGTAAAAGAGAGGTCGCCATGCTCAAAATAACAGGAAGCTGGACCAAGAGAACCTGGTCAGGCTTACTGAGCATTTTAAGCACAGAGGATATGTTTGTTTGGCATTTGAAATGCTGGACATGAGTATCTATTACTTCATGAAAACGAGGCATCTCGAGCCACTGAACTACTCTGAGATTCTAGTCATCACACAGCAGTTGCTGGTGGCTCTGAATGTTCAGAGCTGAATGAGCATAGCTTTTGTGCATGCTAACAATAAACCAGACAATTTAATGTTGGTTATTTACCAAATGCATCCTTAAGGTGGAGGTTTGGGGTGTGGCAATACATCGCATTGAATACATTCATGCAAGTTAACCAGCCTTGATGACATAGTGAAGACTCACCTGGATGTGACAGATGCTTTCAAGTCTGAGGACACACAAGACTTTTTAAGCATCCTCAAACGCATGCTGCAGGTGGATGCTAAAAGGCGGAATCCCCCACAGGCAAGCTCTGGGGCGCCATTTCATTACCATGAAGGGAGAGAGGGATGCCAACCCCCAGCCCGTATGTGTCATCAGCTTGTTTGATGGCAAAACAAAGCCAACTGGAGGAGTCATCAGCTGAACGCTTCGTAACTGAGGACCATGTCAATCGTAAGTCTTCAGGTATCATATTTTATTAATACAAGTAATAAAACCCCTAATAAAAAGAATGTCTCTTCATATCTTAATTAGTGTTTTTCTTATGTTTTCATGTTTCTTTAAGTTTAGGTTGCCTCTCTATCTCATCATGATGAATATGATATCTCAGGACTTGAAGATAAACTGGTTTGATTGTGGTGGTCAAAGGTCAAAGTTCCTGTGACTTCACATCCGTCCCATTCTCATCAATGCTTTATGTCATAAAGGTAAGAGATAAACCTTTATTTGTCCCACGGTGGGGAAATTTCAATAAAGCAATGACCCCGATGTGATTTGAACACGCAACTTTCTGATCTGGAGTCAGACACGCTACCGTTGCGCTACAAGGTCTGAGAAGCTTGTTGGATCTGGCACCATTTTTATGAATGTTACTGGTTAGCAAAGACAAAAACCACAATGCAGTAAATACTATTTTTTTCATGAAGTGCAAAATACAGAAGAGAACAGTAAAATACTACTGTGTCCTTAATATCCTAGTAATTTCCATTGTTATGTAAAAAGAATACTGTAAATAGAATATTTGTTATTAACATTGTAATGTCTGCAACTTCAGTCTGAAGCTTTTTTAACAGATCATCTCCACCTGAGGAGCTGTTAGTGTTTTCATTCTGAACTGCCCTGATAACTGTTGCATCACAATTCATTCAAGGCCCCAGATCCAGAAAAAGTGAAACTCAAACACATGCACACAGGTAGACAGCTCCAGTTCAACTTGTATTTTCATGTGAGTGTGACAAATTCCCAGGCTCCTGTCCTGTCTTACACTGCAAGACACAGAAAGAGACAGGAAGTTTTACCAACCACAATTTACCCAATGACCATGAAGAAGTGATGGGATTATATAATTTCAGACAGTCAGTATTAGGGTAATCATCTATTATGGCAGCCTGTCAACTAAGAATGCTGCCAAGCTTAAAGTCAGCACAATGGGACACCAGTCTAATATGGAACAAGAAAACCTGCTCTACTTTTGTGTGACTGGGGGTTTGCTTAGAGATTCCGAAACACAAACAGCAGGAACCTGTTGGTATCACCATGCTGCTTTTGTTCCTGCTGAACCCTCGTGTGCACCCTTGGAGGGGGGATCAATAGATAGAGTGTAATTCTTGTGCTTGTCAGCAAGAAATTTTTAATTTGTCAGCTGTCTTGGCACTGTGTCAGGAAATATTTGACTCTCTGACCCCAGGGCTCAGTAGGAGTGTGACATGAAGGGAGGATATATAAATGTTCGAGCAACAACACAGCGCCACAGTCTGCCTGCTTGAAGAGACTGTCACACTCCAACAGCGGACGAAAGGTAGGTTTGGTTTTAAAAATGAGTGGAATAACTGTAACTTAATGTGTAAATCTGTAGGATTTAGGAAACTTGAGGGAGATTGAAGTTCACAAAATGCACAAATGTGGATTTTTACATCAGATTTTGTGAAATGACAATAATATTACTTTTTTTAACTTTTAAAACAGCACTTTGAGTTGAAACAATTAGTCAATGGAAAGAAAAATAATTTGCTAATAATTTGCTAACATATAACTATTTTGATCATCGTTTATTTTATGTTGGAGTTCCAGGCTCTCAGTTCAGTTGTTGGTTTGATCACATGTCAATATGTCATTTCAAGGTCCATATCTTTAAGAGTGCAGGTCTAATGAAAAAGACATTTTAGGTAGCTTTATGAACAGTTGGTTGCACTCCTAGTTCATGCTATTATTTATGGCTGAAAATACTTAAAGTTAAAATTCATGGGAAGACTTTTTGTTTTTGCTGACTAATGATTTCTTCCATGGCTGGAATCTGAACTCATGATTACAGGAGTTTTCCGTTCAGTCAGAAATCCTCTGTTGAAGCTATCTGCACCATCAATAGTTCAGTTTCTGACTCTGTCAACAGATGAACCTCCAAGTTCTTCCCTCCATCCTGCTGATTATTTCCACTGTCCACGCTTTCGAGTACACAAAGCTGGTGCAGCATGTTGATGGCCATCAAGACCAATATGTAGAGGTACATTGCAATTATTCTTCCTCCATTACAACTTTTAGGAGTGCAGTGCTTGGACTCTGAACAGAGTTGAATCCATGTATTAAGCATGCTGAATACCGAACACCGAACACCTTACACATTCACATGGCTGCAAGATGTTGCAGGAGCAGGACCTAAAGGTGGGTATCTACTGTAAGAATTATGTTTTTAAAGGAGCCAAATTATAATGCCAGACAATTAAAATATAAAACAAGGTTTAATGTAAAAACAGGAATGGAGTACAAAGGAGTATACAAAGTAGTAACTAAATTTGCAGCAGGAAAACAAGGCTGGGAACTATTATTGAAGCAGCATGAAAATCTGGCAACATGGTGTTGAGTGAAGGGAGCTCATAAGGGGAGGGGAGGCTGGTGCAGAGGTGAACGCGACCTCATCATTAAGGTGAATAAGCAGAGGGAGAACACAGGTGGAGCTGAAGTGGAGAGAGTCAAGAGTCAATCAGTCCATACATGGACACAACAGGAAGTGGCTGGGAAACAGAGCTACAGGAGTGTGGCCAGGTGAGTATGAGAGACAGCAGGGACAGGATCATGACAACATACTATGTGGTTTTGGACTGTCCCGGATGAAGGATTAACAAACACGGTGATGTATTTGGTCATGGCTCCAAAACAGTGGTTTTATGTTGTGGCACTTTGAGAAAGGTTTCAAAAGGCAGAGTGGTGACCAAAGATAACTTGGCTGAAAAAATTCAGCCAGTTTGCTAAATATACTTTCCTCAAACTCAAAACTGACATTACAAGTTGGCCTCTTTCTCAACATTCTCCTTCTCTTCCTTCTCTTCGGATTTTTTTCTCATACTGATAAATACCACTGTTGCAAGGGCTCAGTTTTTGCTTACATTTGGCTTCATTGTTTACAACTGTAGCACCGGTGATACTTGACACATGCTGACTTCATCGTCACATTACTACTGTACAGCCTACACACAACGCATCTGGTTTTGACAGAACAATGTTTCATAGTGGGGCTGTAAAAAATTGCCTTAAAATCTCAAAAGATGTTTCTGTAAATGAACAACAATACAAATCATTTTGAGTAACCATTTTTGGAAACTACTGCTGAGTTTTGCTTTTTAGCCTTTAATTCTTCTACAAACAAAGTTAACAAAATCCTTTAAAAGTGCATATTGCATGAGTGGATTTGGTTCATTACAGCTGGTATTTAATGGTGTTGCTCAGATAATGTTGAAGGCAAAGACATGCTCTAACTAAAACAACAGTATAGCATAGTATAATCTTATCTTTAATCTGCATTGATCTTATATGTGCATTCTGAATTTTGTAAATACAGTATATGGTGCTCACAATGATTTGCCAAACATACTTCCTACAAGAGCTAGTAGATAATTTTCTTATCTCCATTGCTCAGGCATACAAGTCCATCTCTTAGCCAAAAGAAGGCAATGTAACAAACAACTTTGTATGAAGAACCAAGAAAGCCATCTTGTTTTTTTCCCGTAGATTCCTTGATTTAAAATGAATGGAGTGCATCATTTGGTCGTAGGACATTAGAAATAGTGGTATTGTATTTTACATTGTGACAAAACGATTATATGACGGTGCTGCTGTTTTAAATGTGTGTGCTTTAGGCTCTGCGAGACTGGGTTGAAGTCGAAAGCGACTCCAGCAACATCCTGAAGAGACCAGATCTCCACCGCATGATGGAGATGGTGGCTCAGAAGCTGAGGCTGATGGGAGGGACTGTGGAGCTGGTGGACATCGGAGAACAAGAAGTCAGTGTCCAGGCTGTGAAACTGAGCCCCCCTCTCACCTTTCATGACACTGATACCTGAGATACTAAAGATCTGCACATGATCAGCAGCACAGTAGCATCTCAGTTTGATTATATTTCAAATGGAGAGGATCATCAGGGAGGGGGACAGTGGCGAATCAGCTACATCCACCTTCCTCATTCCAGAAGGAGACACAGCTGCTTCCCAAACTCATTAAATATAGAGATATATTATCAGTAATTAGGAGCAACATCGTCTCAACTGTTGTTAACTGTCAATAGCTGATGACAGTATGGCATATAGAGCTTTCTGTACCTCTGCCCCCTTTTAAGCTGGTTACAGAATTGCATGTAAATGCACTGTTACACAGTGGATTATTGGAATTGCCTTTGTTAACTTTCCTTTAATGTCTTCAGCTTCCTGACGGGCAGACGTTAGCATTGCCCAAAGTGGTGACTGCTAAGTTTGGCACTGACACCAACAAACACACAGTTTGTGTGTACGGCCATGTAGACGTTCAGCCGGCGAAGCTGGAAGACGGCTGGGCAACAGATCCCTACAACCTGACTGACATCAACGGTAACAGCCTTCAAACTCTCAGTCATAGTAGAGTAGTACAGTAGAGATTGATGATGTGCAGCCAAACATTACTGAAGCCAACAGAACTTCATTTAAAAACCTAGGGTTGGGTTAGATAAGGGAAAGATTGTTGTTTTACACATGTGAAAAAACGATTATTATCATAGAAATATAATATATTTAGTACAAAAAATATAGAATACATTAAAAAGAAAGGAAGACAGATGTGACAGATACCTGCCCATTGTTTGAATCCAGAAATTACCTTATGCCTTTTTGCAGGTACATACAGTTGATAAATAAAAATAAAAATGATGATGATGATAATAATGATGATGATTATTATTATAAGCACTCTTCAAAAACAGATTGCAATGTGCCTTGCAAAAGACATAAGGCCATTTATATGATAAATAAATATGATTGATTGTCTGTCTGTGCCCTCAGGTAACCTGTATGGAAGAGGAGCATCAGATAACAAGGCTCCGGTTTTAGCCTGGATCCATGCTGTGGAGGCTTATCAGACCCTCAATATGGTGAGACAAGCATCCCAGTACTACTGTTTGATTATACTGTTATGAATACATGTAATTCTTCAAACTACAGATAATTAAAATCTAATGTGTGAGGCAGTGGGAGCTGGTGAGACCAGGTTAGAGCACGTTTCAAACCGTCTTTTTTCTCCCAAAAACACTTTCAATGTAAAAATACACCTCAGGCAAGATAGAGCCAAAAGATAACTGCCATCTATTGGGGCAGACTGTATTAGTCAAATAAAATCCTCTACACATTTAACAGGAACAAACTGCAAACCCTGGGGCTACTGAAGGCAAGAGCTGAGCTACAGTCAAACTAAATTGCAAAGTCACTGCTGTTTCTGCAAAGTCACTGCAGCAGTCTGTTCCTGCCATCCTCGACACCAGTTTGTCTGGAGAGAAAACATGTAGCTCGATATGCACATCAAAAGGTCTCAGCTGCATGCTGGATGCATTGAGGGGAGAAAATTATGTGGGCGGTGATAAGGGTAGTTTCAAAAAAAGCTAATGGCAAATTTCAAATAAGCACATTTGTCATCCAAAAATAAGTTGTTATTCCACCCAATTCTTCTCCAACACCTCATTTTCCTGACATCTCACAGAATCATACTGTTTTTGTCCACCAGGAGCTGCCAGTGAATGTAAAGTTTGTCATCGAAGGCATGGAGGAGACAGGTTCGAATGGCCTGGATGCCATGATCCTGGCCCAGAGAGACACCTTCTTCTCTGATGTGGATTACATTATCATCTCAGACTGCGGCTGGCTCAGCAGACGACCCTGCCCTCACCTACGGCACCAGAGGAAACTGCTACTTCTATGCTGAGGTTGTACATCACAATCATCTAGCTGTGCAAGTGTGTAAGATTTTGTGACATCTAGCAGTGAGGAGTACCCCCAACCCACTGACCCTCCCTTTCCAAGTGTGGGAGAGCCTACGGTGACATCATCAGTGAGCAAGCTTAGTAGATAGTCTGGAGTTATGTAGTACTTTTCTACCTTACACTACTTGCCTCTAAATGCAAACTGGGCCTACATCTCAGCTCAGAGCCATGTTCTGCATCTGTGTGGTGCTAGCTGATGATGTTTTTTAGTAAAGGTTTCCTCTGATATGTTTTAGGTTGAAGGACCTAAACAGGACTTACATTCTGGTGTGTACGGAGGCACTGTGATCGAACCAATGACTGATCTTATAGGCATTCTTGGTGAGTGTATTTAGTACACATGAATTCTTGAATGAAGTAGGTACCCTCAAAAGAAACTTTTCATTCCAGTTTTATTTACACTGTATCTGTTCCAGTATGCACACAGCTATACCTCTTATTTGTCTACTGCTTCTTTGCCTGATGTGCTCCTGCAAACATTGCTTGTGTCTGCTGATGTTGCATTGGTACAGTGTTAAAAGAAAAAGAATAACAGTAACAGTATATACAATAAGGTGCTAACCTGGTAGTACAACGAAATAAAAGGCCTAACTTAGATTTATTTGTGTCATGAATTTGTAGTTCATGTAGTTTCTCAGTGGAACCAGATTCAAACAAACTGTTAATACTTTTAATAGTTCCTTCAAAATTAACTACATTGATAGTAGTAGTGGACTTATTGGACTTCCCTTGTCAACAGTTTGTCGGCATGTCTGCAGGTTTCCTGACTGAGTGGGAGAACACAGCGGTGTCTCCACACCATAACTGACTTGAAGAGTTTTCCCACTCGGCTGCTCCTTATTACAGTTTGGAGATTATGATTTAAATGCAGCATGAGACTGCAGCCATGTGGGGGTTTGTCAAGGATCAGTAGGACACAGTTAATGAGGCCATCCTGTAACTAGGTCAAATACAGTAGATGACTGTATCCAGCACAAATGTTTTGTTGGTTTTACGACAGACAGCATAAACTGTTCCATCAGTTCATCAAAGATTCGTGTTTGATTGTTGAGACCCAGTCTAACAGGTGACTTGCCTTCTTGCATACTGATGTACTGACACTCTGGGTCCCTGATTGACATGTCAAAGTTAATTAGTCAGTTTTCAATCTCCTTATTTTCTAAGTTGCATATTGTAGCTTTAAGCTTCTTATTGCATTTCTTAAGCATGACATAATATTGATATTCAAACTATCACCAACCAGGTGACACGTGGCAAATGAAATGAAAAAAAGAAAAGAAAAAGGAAAAAAAAAGTTTTTTCTTACATTTATTTTGAATGTTGAATCAGAGCCCATAAAAGGGCTCGAGACCGCAGAACCGTGTGCACGCACAGGAATCCCACACAGAATTCAAAAAGGAAAGGTGAACATGGTGGAGCACACCTCTCTAAACAGAGGGAAATCTTCAGTGGTTCTGAAGCAGAGTCACTGCTGCCAGAAGTGATCAACCTCACATTTACTAGGGTCAGTAGTGGATACAAAATAACACACACACACACTGGCTTGTCAGAGCTATCTGAGTTGAGTACATCTGCTGTCTGGTGCCAGGAGTGGGTCAGGATGCACATCTTTTGGTTGTACTATAATCATCCTATAATATCACCCTATAATATAGCACAAAACTAACGCTGAGTCCTCCAGTCTCCAGCATACACTTCATAAAGTGTGAGATGAACAGCCATTTTGTTATCCATCTACTCATCAGACACACTGATCAGCCCCAGTGGTAAGATCCTGGTTCCTGGGATCAGGGAGGCTGTGGCCCCACTCACTGATGAGGAATGGAAACTGTACCAAGACATCCAGTTTGACATGGACAACTACAAGAACAAGATTGGGGTCAGCCAGCTCATGTACAGCAACAAGGTGAGAACACTGAAATAGAAAAGGTGATCCATGTTTTACAAGTCATTGAAGCACGACATGAGATTTATTCGTTTTGTGTTTTTCATAGGTGGATTTATTGGCCCACATGTGGCGCTACCCCACTGTCTCTATACATGGCATTGAGGGGGCTTTCTCTGACCCTGGCACAAAGACTGTAATCCCTGCTAAGGTTACTGCAAAGTTCTCCATTAGACAAGTTCCCAACATGGACCCTGCCATGGTCAAAAAACAGGTAAAACAGGAAGGGAAAAGAACCAAATAATATAAAAGAAGAATTTCTTCCAATCATCTATCCCCACTCTGTATCTTCTGGACTCTATCCTTTAGGTAACAGACTACCTTCAGTCTGTGTTTGCCAAGAGGAAGTCTCCTAACAAGCTGAAAGTCACCATGGTAATTGGAGCAAAGCCTTGGCTGGCTGACCCTCAGCATCCTCTTTATGAGGCCGGGAAGGCTGCTGTGAAGAGAGGTGAAGAGAGTACATTCCTCACCCTACACGGAACAACCACCACTGCATCAAAACTCTTCACACAGATAGTAAAGTTGTAGCAATCTGTCTGTTTACAAAGACACAGACTGTACTGACTGGGTTGTGGGACTAACATGGTTTTCACATGAGGTTTAACAGGTTCAACACATGTAAGTTAATACATGGCTTTTATTCAGGGAAGTGGGAAGGTTGAGAATTTAAAAACACAAGCCCTTTAAAAAGTCTTCTTTCTAATGGGTCTCCAAATTCTAATGCACAGCACAGTCTGAGGCCAGAGATCGGCATAATCAGGTTTGATCTACTACAAATATATAAAATTAGGTCAGACTCTGCATGTATGAAGCTGTGTCAGTGACCTTTTAACCCCCAAATAGCACTAAAGACTATTGAAAGGTAATTGACCAGTTCTTGGCCATGGCGGCTGTGAGGTTTGAAAGCACCTGTCTGCAAAGCTTAAAAGTCTGTATGTCACATTTTGGTCTCTTACACTTACATTTTATATTTTCTTTTTTATAACCTTTTCTTTTTTGTTGCTGTGTAAGTTGTAATTGTATTTGAAATGTTCATGGTCACCCACATCAGAATGCCTTAGCAAACTTTTTTCAAATCCACAGTAAGGAACTTTTTATTTTTTTGGAAAAATATGCTCCAAAACATATTGTATTGTGGAGAGGTGCTGTCAAAGCGTCCTGTGAAGTCAGACTTCTTTTGCAGCTTCTTATAAATGTGATGGAAATCAGAGTGGACTGATCTCGTGTCTAGTCTTAGCATAAGCTGCTCTTTGTGTGTTTATGTGGCTGAGAAGTCATTTATTACCACCATTCCACTGCTCTCAAATAGAAAATCTTTGCTCTTGCAGTTTTTGACGTGGATCCTGATCTCATCCGTGAGGGCGGAACCATCCCCATCGCCAAAACCTTCGAGGATGTGACAGGAAAAAGCATTATCATGATGCCCATTGGAGGCTTTGATGATGGGTTGCACTCCCAGAATGAGAAAATTAGCAGGTTTGACTCCACAGCTCCTTTCTTCCTAATTAATTTCACAGAAAGGTTTAAATGAAGCCTTTATTAGTTAGGAACCCCTTATTGCAATCCCAGTATTTACCTCTTGTAATCATCCATAGCCTTGAATAGAAGAATCCTTTCACATCATATTCACCATTAACAGTATAATCTATGGGGTTTACCTGACAACAACTTCTGCAGAAGCAGCTGTAAATACTGAAAACAAAAGCAGAATACACAGGGTCAAGAGGCACGTTGGATTTTGCACCTTACAGGCAGATGGCAACATAACAGACACCTAAAAAGCTATACAAGCTCACAGTAGAGTTTGAAGACTGTGAAATAAAAATACAGTATGCAGAGGGCTGCAAGTCATGATAGCTTATTGCTGGTACCAGATGTTTTACCCAGTCTTTTCTCCATGTCCCAGGTACAACTATATTGAGGGAACCAAGTTATTCATCGCCTACCTGTATGAAGTTTCCCAGATTAAGAAGACTACAGTGTAATGTGTTGCAGTTTGACCTCTTGTCAGCTTCCTGCTACAATGAGCTCCCTCTGACACACGTTTGATTTGATATGTTTCCTCTGCCTTTATCTCTCTGTTCTGTTCTGTGTCAACCCATGTTTTTATCTATCTATCTATCTATCTATCTATCTATCTATCTATCTATCTATCTATCTATCTATCTATCTATCTATCTATCTATCTATCTATCTATCTATCTATCCTCACTCTGCGTAAGTGCCATTTGTTTATGCTCCTCATGTCAGACAGTGCTGTAAGTGTGTGTGTTTTACATAGTAAAGGCTGTACAATGCAACAATGTGTGCATCTTTTCTAATGTAACAAAGTAAATGAAAGTTCTTTGAGTGTTAGTAATGAAACACACGCAGCTCTAGTCATGAGAGGTTTATTTACCAGGTGAATATCTACTGAAGACTGCAGACTTTTTTTACAAGTTCTTCTTGCAAAATAAAGAGGAGATTAAGACTATGCATGATTAAAAGTATGCATTTTCAAATATTTCAGAACTTTGCAGGCCACAGTGCTCAGCCTGACTTTCCTCTGCAGCTTTATTAAGCTAGAACATATTTGCAATGTTGATATGTTGATGTCCAGTATGTCTGCAGCGACATCACAGTGTATGTATCACAGTACCCCAAGTGTCATGTATCCCAGCAGGAAGTGGTAGGGAGGAACCCTGGTGTTGTGAAGAAGCCGTGTCTGTCACTTCAGCGGCCTGATTCACAACACCAGCTGACCCTCCCCACCCCCACGCGCGCACACGGCACCACAATACTACAGTACAGAGGCACTGTGAAGGCCGCAGTCAGGAGTTTATCTTTGGTGGCTCAGTTACAGAAACAAGCCTCTGACAAGTCACCAGCAACGGTTACAGTTATTTTATTGTTCTCAGATGGCAGCAGACACTGTGGAGCCATAGAAAGAAAGAAATCTACCCATCATGTAGATCCAGACTGTCAGACTTCCTTATTAGCATTCAAAGTAGTGGACTGAGAGCACTCACCTTTCCTCTGCCATGCTCTTCGCCTACTACTGTACAATTAACTGCAGTGAAGGTGCTTAACAATAAGAAACAGTGACTGCAGGAGGCTAAACTGGGACAGAGCAACATGAGAGCAGTACACTCTGTCTCCACTGGGGGGAAGCCTGCATTCACCACCTTTCTTCTTCTGCTCAATTATCCCACAGCCTGATGATGTGCCGAGCTGGTCTCGCAAAACATCTTAACCTGCAGCAAATGACACAGAAGAAAGAGCATTTATTTAAATGTGGAAAATAATTTTTTAAGAAAGTACAGTGTTCGTAATTGAAGGTTTATAAACAGCAATAGTGACGAAGCTGTGAAATCCCATTAAACTCACTATCACTGCTGTAAAGTACTTACATGATCAAAAACACACTTAGCGATTGCTTTAAGGAAACCTCTCTCAATAACTCAGTGTGTGTGACTGCACAAGACAGCTCTCAGATACAGTTCCGGTTACAGTGCTCTACTTGGTTGTCTCTTTATATAGTGCCTTGGTATTGAGGACAGGGCCCCGATGGTGCTGAGAATAACTTTGGTTTCACAGCAGCAAGCTTTAATCTACGCTGAAGCAGCCCGCTGGATGTAAAAGCTCAAACCACGTGAACAGTGAAGTAGGTTTATAGTAAAATGATCATCAAGCAGTGTTTTAGTAGAACACGTCAAATTAGCAAGATTTATTAGTTCATGAAGTTATTACGATAAAGAATCCATGTCCTCATCACACTAAATAAAGTTACTAATTTGTAAGTAAAAGTGCACAATTTAATGTGCAATTATTATATATTATAATAATTATTAAACTAAATGTTAAACCCACCCCCACTGAAAGCTTCTTTAACTTCTCTAACTGTATATACTGACTGTATATACATGTACACACAGTCCATGGTCTGAATAAAGAAGCTGTCTGACCATGTAAATGTCTCATCTTTCAGCGAGCTGGACTGTGTAACCTTTCCTTTGTTTGATATTTAAGAATGCATTTTTATTTTTAATAGCTTTGTGATTTATTGCTGCATAAATAGGGTTTCTGTAGTACTTAAGCCATTGTTTGTTTAGTAGGTTTTGGAAATCATTTAGTTTTAAGTTAAAATATCTAAGGTCAATTATTAATTTACTGTGGTAAAGAACTAGATTGTCTAGAGTCATCTCTTAAATTGATTGTTTTCTCCTGTTGTCAGACAAACCAATTCAAAACATCACAAGAATGAAAGGGAAACCACTGGCCTCATTAATCCTCACAGAAAAGCCACTGAGGTCATTGATACTCCTGCAGCCATGCTATGCTTAGGACAGCTAGTATTCAACCTGAATATCTTACATTGGGGGTTATGGGGAGAGACAGCCAAGTGCAATTGCTTTACTTTCACCTCCCAGATTTATCTAGTCAGTCTGGGCAATATTTCCAGCTACTGTAACTGTCAAATAACTATAGAGTGCAAATTACAGTAGCTGCTGCTTTAGTGGAGTAAATAAAAATGTTAAGTAAAAGCGAAATGAAAGAAAACCAAGTATTAACAGCATTAACTGATATAGTGTAACAAATCAAACAATCAGACATGTGGTTAATATAAAATTATAACAGAACACTTTGATTATGCTGAGGCCAGAGCCCTAGAGAGAGTAAAGTTGTGAGGGGTCAAAAAGGACAGCGGGCCATGTGATTCATATAGTTCCAACAGGACGATTGATTGGTGAAAAGCAGGATTTACCAGCAAAAATAACTTTTGAGAACCTATACATCATTATAACTAACTCTACTCTATGTGTTGTAAATCCGTGATCGATTATATAGAATTAGGAATGCCCTTCCTCTGCTGTTATTACAGTGTGGATGACATCCAACCAGTCAACAACAGAACTGGATAACTATTAGTCTAAATATCTAAAGACATTTTTCTGCCAAGCAATTCATGAATACTGTTTAATATAGCTCATTAACTCGACTGCTAGATGCTAATGAGCTAAAATACTCTAAATCATAATGTTAATATCCTGCACTAGTCGTTGCTAAGTCAAAAATTGTAACAGACGTCATTTTGCCAGCTGATTTCAAATTATTACTTAGATAAAATGGGTTGAAAACATCTATCTTAACAGACTAATACTAGTCTCTATGGTCCATCATTGTTTGAAAAATAAAAGAAAAAATTGTCCTTATAGAGTCAATAGATATGTCGTCACTTTCTTTCTAAATGAAATAACCTGGTTAGGTTTATTTCAAATATTCTGGTTTGGTTTAAAGTACATCCTTTTTTATCCCAGAGCTCATGTCATCATGTAATGACAGTAACAAATGTGAGTAACATTTTACAATCATTATGGATCACGCTGCATCCTGGATGAAAAAAAAAGGTACCACAAGGCTAATAAAGTGTCCTTTGATGAGCTAGGAAGTGTTGTAATGTCATTCTGTGGGATGAGCACATAGTGCAGTTTGTTACTGTTGGTCATAATAACAATAACGGCATCTGGACTTATTTAAAGTCAGGGTGAACTAATTGACACAATGTGTAAACCATGAAGAAGGTCATTCAGGTAAAGATCACTAACCAAAGAAGCTCAAAACGCCCAACATGTATGATATTTCTGGTTGGCCCAGGCACACGACTTGGCTCGGCTGGGGGAACTCTGCTCATTGTGGGCCACTTCACATAATGAAGTGTGAGCATGGTGTTGAACTAGCTGTGTGAGGTAGTTTACAGTAGCACTTGTGTTGCTAGGTGGAACCAATGTTCACAGCTTTTGTTGTGAGACAGAGCTTTAAGTGTAGCCTTTGACAGCTCCATTAGTCCATGGTTTGTCCTTCTGCCTGACAAAATTCAGGACGGGTCCAGCCTTTACTAATTCCTGCACAAGCTGCCGTGTCACACTCAAAATAATATCCTAGCAATGCGTTTCTCCTAATCCCTTTTTATCAGGTTCGCTGGCCTTTCTAGTCAATTTAATTGCGACAAAGCCCACATAAGGGCTTTTGTGCCAAAAGAAAGTTCTTTTACGGTTTCAATTAAACGGCTGGGCCGGCCCAGCGGAAGCTCTTGGCTAAGCGCCAGTGTCCTTCAGACAATGAATGTCACTGGGCATAAAGGATGGAAACACTTCAGCGAGGGAGAAGGAAAAAAGGTGCAGTGTGGGGGAGAGTAAAAAACACCAAGATGCTTACATCTTCAGAACCAAAGCTTTTGGATTTTCCTTTTTAGAGTGAGTAAGGGAGAGAGAGGGTGGGGTGAGGAGGCGGGGGTGGCACAAAGATTTAGTAACAATCAAAACTAGCCCGAGGATTATAGAGTAGAGAGGGGCTCAGTTAAAGTGACTTATTTGAAGAAGTGAATCAGAGTTGTAGAAAGTGTCAACAAAGTTTAGGCTTGAAACTTGAAGATTTGGGGAAACAGCACTTGATGTTACAACAAGTCTGAAAAAAAAGGTCTGTCCATGTCTTCAGCTGCTCACTTTAAATCTGCTTTGGGTATATTTACATCAAAGGCTTCACATTATAATAAGTCAATAGGTTAATTTCAGTTTTTTGTTGTTTTCTTCTTGGAAGTCTGATTGAATTCTTCCATCACTTGCTGAAAGTACTCCAATAAATCCCCCCGTCCAGCCTCCCTCACAGCTCATCCATACTAATATATCCAACAACATCACTCCAGAGCTCCCGTGTTTCCCTTACCTTGCTCTAAATGTCAGAATTGATCTAAAGATTTTCCTCCTGGTCTACTAATCTCTCAGTAACCTCAACATACTGAACCAGTGAGTCAGGTGGATCTCTGTATTTATCTCTGCGTGCTTATTGGTGCTCACGTTGTCGGCTCGGCAGGGGATTTCCTACAGCACCAACAGCTAGACTTGTGCTAAAAGATCAGTATGTCTAGCAACAGTGCAGAAAGTGGCGCATGCATTATTTAACGAAGCAGAAAGTAGGAGTGTGGAGGTCAGAGTGGGAGGCAGGAATGTTCACAAATACACAGATTTGTATCCTCCAAGAGTATCTATAGCTGTTGAACCATACTTGTGGTGAAAGGTCAGCCATTTTGCAGAGGGACGAAATGCTGTAATCCTTTTGACCTGGGGAAACAATGCCAATTTTCTGAAAGGCAGTGAGCATGTGTGTGGAGTTTCTCTGTCATCCAGGTTATAACAAGGCTGCAGTGAATGAAAGTGAAAGCAGTGTGGTAAACCACCTCATCTGTGAACTGATGGCTGTTCCAGTTGTTAAAGGTGACCTCCTTTAGTAATCTTTTAACCCGAGTAGTTGGGTGTTTCAGAAAACCTGCTGATTTCTTCATACCACCACATCTGGTCACCACTGCACAAAGAGCACTTGCTGGTGCAAAAAAAGACTAATAATGGTCACAGCCTTGACATTTTCAGTATTGGAAATGTGTGAGGACACAAACCTGCTCTCTCAGAATTCTCTGTGGACCGACAAACATGCTGAAAATGAAATGCTACAGTTTAGAACTGCATCAAATATGCTGGGAACTGATTATTGGATTGGTTGAGCTGCTGCATGCTGTCTTCTGGAAAACTTTTTTTTTTTTGTCCATATTGTCCTAACCTATTCCATCCTCATCTTATCCTGCCTCTCTGACTGTGCTGCATGGAACCAAGTGTATGTCTGTCTGAGATGGCCCCTGATTGAATCACGTCTGGGGGAAAATCCGCTTAGCATCTGGCAGCGCTTGTGCCTCTCTCTGACAGGCCTGACAGCTCACCTGCGGGTTTCATCTACATTCCATTCATCACAGCATTTTGCTTAGCAGACACCTTTGGAATGATAACTCTCCCAGAAAGACAATATAGGCATATACACTGGCTAAGTTCATTCAACGGAGGAACTGAAGAACAATGTATTCTCAAGGTGAGGATGATGATTATCTTATATATTCACTGCAAAAAGGTGACGCACAGATTTTCTTTCTTTCATAGTTAGATCGTATCCTATTTAAAACTCCTGTGTAAGGATAAACGTAAATACAGTAAGATAATAATACACACAAGAGTTAATGACCATGGATTACGCCAATCGGAAGTTACTAAAATAGTGGGGAATAGTGTTTAAGTTTGTAAAAATGATGCAGTTTTCTCTGGACCCCTTCCCAATCTGACCAGTGACAACATGTTTAACTGATGATGTCATTTAACCACTGGCTGTCTAAGTGGTGTCCCGCTAACAACGTGGGCTACATAGACAATCAGAAAACTTTTTGGAGAAAACCTGGGCTGATTAGAAGAGACGGCATCCATCCCACTTTAGATGGTGCGTCTCAACTCTCTAGAAATATGGCAGAGTTTATTAGACGACCTAAACCCTGACATCTCAGAGTGGAGCCCAGGACGCAGAGACGCAGTCTTACACACCTCTCTGCAGCTTCCTTACAGCCGTCACCCTCCAAAAACTACCATAACCACATAGAGACAGTGTCTGCTCCCCGAGTACCTAAATTATTTAAATCAAAAACCAACACAAGAGGAGTGATTCATAAGAACCTAATAAAAATAAAGACGACTTCTCTCTCAGAACAAAATAAAAAGAAAACAATCAAATGTGGACTTTTAAATATCAGATCTCTCTTGTCTAAATCCCTTGTAATAATTTTTTTTACTACTTTACTTTTTTTTTGTACTGAACTTTACTTGACCTAAGAAAAAATCACTACAGTAGAAAATTAAGGAGCTGATTCCATTTTTTATTCCAGAGACATGTACCAACACATAAGAGGGCAGTCAGCTTAACTTTATTCCCATGCAAGTTAATTATCCTGTTGATAATACTGCAGCCTCACTGAACAATACTCAATACTTTTGTTTCAGCACTGTCGCCAGGCTGACAAAGAGTCATACCTCTGCTGAGGTCAGTATCCCCATAACTCTCAGTAGTAATGACTTCATGAATTTCTTTCCTAACAAAAACAGAACTAGAGACATTTAATCAGATCCTCCCTGCAACGGGCATGGATGAACTCAATGAACAGTTCTAGATTAATTTGTGAGACCTCACTTATAGTTACTTAATTTATCTACACACCATCAACATGTCTCTTAGAGCAATTATATGACCACCTGTGCATGAATAACCTGTATTAAGATTTGCAGTCAGGATTTCCAGTACATCATAGCACAGAAACGGCACTATTGAAGGTCACTAACAATCTTCTCTCAGCATCAGACAATGGTTTACTCTGCATACTCGTCTTGTTAGATCTTAGTGCTGCATTCAACACTATAGATCACAACATTTTATTACACAGACTGGAACATGTCATTGGGATTAAAGGAACAACAGCAGGCTGGTTGAGGCTTAGTATTTATCAGATATATTCCAGTATGTGCATGTTAATGGTCAGTCCTCCACTGTCTCCCTCTCTCTGTACTTTTCTGCAGGTATCCTTGGCCTTGGAGCTGTATATCTCCAGAGTCCAGAGGCCCTACAGACCTGTCCAATGTTCATTTACATTTAGTCATTTAGCAGACACTTTTATCCAAAGCAACTTACAAGTGAAGACAGGAGCCACGTTAATTGCTTTATAAGCCACAGAGATACAGTATCTATAAATTCCTTCTACCAGGAGTGGGGTTCGAACCCACGAGGACTATTGTCCATTGGATCTTAAGTCCAACGCCTTAACCACTCGGCCATCCTGGTCACAATGTTCTTGCTGCTTGTTGTTGTTTTTAGTTGCCTGCTTATCTTTTCTCTCTCCTCTTTTCACTTACCCCAACCGGTCGAGGCAGATGGCCGCCCACCATGAGCCTGGTTCTGCTGGAGGTTTCTTCCTCTAAAGGGAGTTTTTCCTCTCCACTGTTGCCTAATGCCTGCTCAAATGGGATTGTTGGGTTTCATATATAATTCTTTAGCTTGAGAAATGTCATATCTAAGGTTTTAAACCTTAAACACTGTAAAGTGCCTTGGGGTGCCTCCTGTTGTAATTTGGCGCTATACAAATAAAATTAATCAATTTAATTTAATTGAACTGTAAATTATGGTGGCAGAAACATCATGATTTGGACCTGTTTTGCTGCATTAGGGCCTGGCCAGCTTCATCAGAATAATATGAGAATATCAGCTAAAACTATAATGTATTTTTTTAAAGCAAAGCAGTTTTTGTGTTTTGTACCACATTTACAGATTTCAGATGTTGTAGGAATTTCTGTCCGGCCTTTAAACTTGTAACTTCAAATTACATTTTTGAGTAAGTAAATTATTTAAATACTATACATTCTGCATTATTTAAACCTTCCACCCTTGTATTAAGTAGTCACTAAATACAAATATAAGATTTATTAGTTATCTCATCTCTAAGTTTTCAATTATTAGACTGTTTCACTCAAGTATTATACTTGGAATAAATTTGTAGAAAATATATTACCAGATTATAACAATATGATACTTAGTATTGCCCTGTGTGAACTTCGATAGGGTTTTGACTTCATGGCCTTGAGCCAGATGCTCATTGGCAGCACTGCAGCTTGGCCACAGCTTCCCTCTGTGTAGCCATGCCACACCCAGTTAACACTGCTCTCCCATGGGCCCATGTTGCTCAACCTCTCCCCTGCTCCTGCTGGAGCTGTCCATCCTTCATGCTGCTTTCAGACAGCTGTGCTTACTCTGCTCTACACACACATACTGGGAAAGAAAGAGACCGGGAGTGAAATAGAGTCCGCCTGATGCTAACTAAAAGCAAGCTTTGTGTTTCCTAATGGAGCCCTGCCTATTTTATTTAAATCAGTCATTCAGATTGTGCCTGACTTTGGCATCATTGATTTAACATCATTCATTTTGTAAGAAGGACGAGGAAAATGAGGAGATGAAAGTGGCTGACATTGTGAAACGAGGAGCACATAGGGATGCTGAGTTCAGTCAGTCATTCATGAAGTCCCATTCTGTTTCATAAATATATAAAATAAATATACAATCTTTATAATGTCAGTCTTTTAGCTTAGGTTTACCATTATTTTGAAGTTCATTTTATGGTTTGAGCAGATGTTGCTGTTGTAGTTTGCCTGTTTAAAGTATTATGACACGTCTTCTGTCATACACAGATCATTCTGTGGCTCTGGTGACTGAAACATTGTTATAAAACTATTTCACAGCCACAGAGTAAGTATTCTGACTGACAGCAAGGAATACAGGCTGGAGTTTGAGAGGAGACAGAGAGGCTGAACGATCAACGGATGGCCAGATTGAGTCCGGTATTTTCAGGCCCAGAATAAACTCTAGTCTTATCACAGGAGGAGCAGCTGGCTGCAGAGCAGGACAGGTGACAGAGATGATGCAGACAGTAGCCCTCCCTGCCAATCCAACATCTCTCTGGATTGCCAGAGCGGGAGGGAAGAGAGACCTCGACTGATAGACATTTTAAAGGAGCTGTATAGTGAAATGTAGCGGTCACTGTAAAGTCACAGCTATAAAACCTGAGCAGGCTGGTTTAGAGTTTCATTTGTTTTACATGGTGAAGATTCTGATGGGAATGATGGAATATGATCTTTTTATTTTGTTAGATATGACATTCATTCATTTGGCAGATGTTTTTATCCAAAGCGATCTACATGCGATTATATGGCAAAATTATTATTCTCATGATTTAATAAATGTATCTTATTTTTTTATTTTATTATAAAAAACATTTTCCTTTTTGAAAGTGGCCAGCATTGGATTCAATATTCCTTTCTTTCTGAAATGTGCTTATTTAACAAACATTTGCTAGTACAATTATCCTTTATAAATAGATTTTATAAAATAGAATTCAGATTTTTATGCTCACATTTTGAAAGTCAAGCAAACAACTGCTGCACACTGGTCAGTCTACAGACTGAATGTCTGTAAATCAGTATGGCAACAATCCCTACATCCTCTCCAAAGTGGAAATGACAGTTTCTCCAGGTCCATCAGAACCAGTCTGAACCCTTTCACAGACTGTATCCAGACACTAATGAAATACAGGGATGAGAAATCACGTATTATTTTTTTTCCCCTCTCCCAGTAGTTTTCTTTGAGTTCCATATAAATCTTGACTTTCTTGTCTAAGAAAGCAACTTTTAGTGCTTAATTAGCTCATAAAATCTTATAGGGTGTGCCAGCCCTGAAGCAGGGTCCCCACGGCAGACCAACAACAGTCTGCTCATTAGAAGAAGCCACTGGTCTGTGTCTGTCGCTCTGCATGGGCTGCTATCAAAGCCTCTGAGGCTTAGAAGCTACACATGCACTGATGAACACATGTGAGAGCTATAGGTACATTTACTGTAAGACACACACCAACAAATACCACCAGTGAATATCCCCTACGTTGTGTGTGTTCACAGTAACACTGACACATTCCTTTATTACAATGAACACATGCTGTAGTTTACTTTGACTTACTCCCCCAGACACGGTCCTTTTGTTGGATATACTCATTAGAGCTCCAAATGTGTATTAATCCACCACTGAAAATAGTCCCTTTTACAGCTGGCTAAAAACGACAATGCCTATTGATTACTGACTTTTTAAAAAGTCTCCCCCACCTGTGCCTGCAAGTCAGAGGCACAATATTCTGTAACAAAGTGGCGTGTCACTTAATGGCGAGGCGGGCCGGGGAGTTACTGGTAATTTCATGATGAGGAAGCTATTGTGTTGCAGCTGCAGAGAGGGGAAAAAAAAAAGAGAAAAGGGAAGCAGCGACTCTAGCCCGGTTCGCCCTTTTGACTGGATGTTTGGCAGGCGTGGCACACTGCAGCAGCACTGAACCAGCTGGCATCCACTGATAGACAGACAGACAGGAAGAGAGGAAGAGAGAGCAGGAGAAGGAAGGGAAAGACAGGGAGGATGGTAGAAGAAAGACAGCTTAGAGACAGATGAAGAGGTGGAAGGAGAACGTGGCAAGGTTAAGATGAATATGAGGATGCGTAGCAAGACAGGCAGTCTTTGCACACACACACACATAGAAGGCTTGGGAAATGTCATATCTAGCTCTGACTAACAGTACAAAACTTCTCTCTGCAAGGCGGCACCATCATCTGTCCTCCCGAGCAGGAGATGCTACTGAGCAGCCAATTTCTCTCAGTGTAAAGCACCAAATTGAGTTGTCACCAGCACCGAATTAGCAGCTCCTACATTGTTGCTTTTTCTAAGTAGTTTCCTTCCGTTATAAAAGTACCAAACTGTGTCACTTTTCTAATGCTTGGTGCAGAATCATTTACATGAGAAGTAATTACTTTTAGGCCACACTGTGTCTGGAGTCTTTACCAGCCTACATTAAATGATAGGATGTGTAATAAGACTGAAATACAGTTAAGTTGATTGAGCCAGGTGAGTGAGAGAGCTCTTGTTGTATTAATCCTAATGTGAAAATGATAGAAAAAATATCTAAAATAGCAATTAAATAATTAATCCCACAATGAGATGGATGTGCCAGTTTTGTAATTAAAATTATATTGATGTATTTATGCAATTGTGTAATTTTTAATCTCTACAAAGAGAATAAATGCAAAGTGAAAAAGGTAGAGAGTGGAATATCAGACTGAATCCAACCCACAACTTCAAACTTATGAAAACATTCTCAGACAAGACCTTTATGTCATAGTCTTTAGGAACAAGTGTGGTGTGAATTAAGAGGAGACTTTGCCAATACAATCTAAACTCTGAGGAATGAGAGTGAAAGTTCAGGATTATTTGCAGAAAAAGAAGAGGTCGGTGTTGACTTCTTAGAGAGCCGTAGAGTGTAGCCGACAGTGTGCTTTATCCCTCTAGTTAACTGAGTAGGATGTCTGCCAGGCTCCCGTGGGATGCCGCCTGTGTGTGTGTGTGTGTGTGTGTGTGTGTGTGTGTGTGTGTGTGTTGGCAAAAAGAAAGAGGTACTGTTGGATTTGCTGAGTGGACAGACTAACAGCCAGAGGACAGCCTGACACTCTGCACCTCAGCTGGCAAATTCAATTTCCATACCGACGTCTATAAGGAAGAGCTATATCTTCTAGAGCGGCCGCCAAGCTAAGCAGGTCACAATTCTAGGACAAAGCAGGTCTTCACCAACTCCACAGAGCAGTGGATTATGTGTGACATCCAGGCCATACAGGATGCTTATGATAAATAGAAAGGCA
Organism: Anabas testudineus; assembly: GCF_900324465.2. Taxonomy (NCBI): domain Eukaryota; kingdom Metazoa; phylum Chordata; class Actinopteri; order Anabantiformes; family Anabantidae; genus Anabas; species Anabas testudineus. The sequence continues at coordinate 23,509,595 of NC_046625.1, forward strand.
GCACTTTATATTCCAGCTCTGTGGTGACGAGGTGTAAAGAGTTCAGTAATAGAAAGGTGGTGGTGATAATTACATTAAGTAATAAGGTGGTAACAGTGGACATACAGTATATAGGTAATATTAGAGTAACATTCTTCCAACGCATGGTAATGAGCCAAAACCAAAATGTGGAATGATGTGAAAGAGATGTGAAGACAGGTCATTTAGCTTTGTCAAGATTGTTACACAGACATTAATAATAAATTATTTATTTACAAACAACAAATCAACAAATCACAGGTTTAAAAGGTACATTTTTATTTTGACTTTTATGGCTGCTCTTTTTTTATTTTTTAACCTTAAACACAGGGAATGTTTAAAGTATATATGAATTTTAATTTTCATATCTACACTAACTTTATGAATTGAAATTAAAGATATGAATGAACTGAAATGTGATCTGTAGATTTTATTCTAACATTTTAATATTACAGCACCTATAGGCATAAGAATCATTAACACCAAACTATTTCCTGTTTTAACTTGCTAATTATCACAATATAATTCTATTACATTGATTATATTTAATAAAACAGCTAACGTTGTGGTGTCTTATACAAACTGATGAGACATGAAGCATCTTTGTTTTAACTGACAGGGGTTCATTTGATATGCAGTCAGTGTAACCAGTGTTTGTGCTACACAGTTGAATATTACCCTCTCATTCTTTGGTGCTACATGCTGATGCTTACCTGCAATTTTCAGTTTGTGAGTTCAACTGCATATTAGCAAATTTGCTTCTTAAATCATCTACAATGAGAGTACTGAGCAACAGCACCAAAAGGAAACTTTCCCTAGGTCTTTCTATTTCTTAACCTAGGATAAGTAAATCAAGTACTGCGACTGACAGAAGCAAAAACAAAATACCTGGTTATTTAAGTATAAATGTTGATTTGGATTAATAAATGTATTTAATTGATATTTTACAATCTTATTCACTCACTGTGTAGTTTCAGTTCATTTAAGTTTCATCCCCCTCTGTCAGTTCTCTTCTACACTGCAAAGTTTAAAGTCACTTTAAAATGTTTTCAGCTCTGCTAATATGACTGAATGAATACATACATTTTAACAAACACAATGTGTCACTGACATAAGGCCTCATGTTTGCTGATGATGGGCTTCTGTACATAGAAGAACAGCTGTAGTCATTTAACTGTAAGTGAAGAACAACTTCAGCCTGTTCAAATGAACACACTCAAAGCCAAATAAAGTTGACCTTTATCTCCACACTGTCTTGGTAAACAGGCAGTAGAAAGGCAGTGAACAGTTGAATTAGCAGTAATTCCCTACCTTTCATACAACTCCACAGCTGCAGGTAGGAAACCTTGTCATCTCCAAATGCAGGCTGATGGTCGGTCTGCAGGAAGAACGGAAAGGAATGTACTGGAATCATAGTAAAAATACACAGGACACACACATTGTAGCTTTTTAACTCTGTAATAAATCACTTAAATGTCGTCAATGAATGCACACAGACATTTCTTATCTGTATGTGTGTTTATTGTGCCTATGGCGTATCTGTGTGTGCTGCCTCTTTATTGACTGTGTGTCTCCCACGCACTGTGGCTGTGATGAGGTCCACTCTGTGTTGATAATAAGCTCATTAGTCATGCAGCCATACGGCCACAGCTCCCGCCTATATCCCAGCTATCATTATCAGCATTGATTGGCTCGGAAGATAGCAGCCGCTGCCTGTGGACCAATGGAGGCAGAGGTTGTTGTGGTGTAATAGCTGAGCGGACGACTATTGATTTAAACAGGGAAGGAGACTAAATGCAATCTGAATGATTTGCCTTTGAGACCAGCGAGTTATCAGTGGTACAGGGACATAAATCCTCACTGGCTATTATTCAGGATATAATAACATAATCATTTCAAACAGACAAGCATACATGTCCTTTCATAAGTATTTAGAAAAGTTTCTCAGAGCAGAACAAGCAGCAAACTCTGATGTGACATGATTGAGACAAATAATAAAAAAATATTGAAAGAGATGGTAAAAAAAGCGGTACAACAGGCACGCATTTATTTAATAACCAACCACAAGAGCTGCCACAGTAATGTGAAACCAGGTTACCAGCATCAACAGACAGTGTAATAAGTTGCTATTTAAATGCATAGGCTGTGTATGTAATGAGACACACTACTTATTGTACTGACTACATGAAAAGGAAATACAGGTTAAATTAAATCTGACTCACTCTCAGGCTCACAGACTAATAGTCGCTGCAGGAACAACATTCCTGTAAACACAAATGATCCACAATTTCACTTGGAACTAATTCTGCTGGATATAATTCTGTCTTGGAAATTGGGCAGACTGCTCCTTTAAACCCTGTGAAAATGTGCAAGCTCTGTGAAATAATGCATCACACATTTACAATAAAATCCATTATGCTGCACGCTGTACTCTGCGTTCCAACAATGCCTCACCTCCTCCATAAGAAACGAGGATATAGAATTAGGGCAGGCTAAAAACAAGATGGCAGAACGATGAGGCTCCGGGGTCTGGTCAAAAATTACCTCAGACTGCTCCTCAAATGAAAGGCTGCTCGCTGATACACACACACAAGGCCTTGAATAGCACACTGCGTTAGCTTTCAGGCACAGCACGCTGACAGGAACATTTGAGCATCGATTGACAAACAAGTTGCCATCACACACATTCTTCTGTGAAGAAACAGCTGCAGAGATCGATTCCCGGCCTCTTCTCTGAGCCGCTGCATGTGAGAATCGGAGGATCTCCACAGAAACTGACTCGCAGCTCTGAAAAGTGACAGACGAGGGGCCTTTGCATGTTACGAGTGGGTTCTCAAAGCCCTCTGATTTCAAGTTTGTGTTGAGATCAAGAGGCCTTTCAGACAGCTAGTTATGCTGATGTTCCCCACGTAAGCGTGCACCTGGCTCACCTCCTGTCACCCTGCAGCCTCCAGCCTCACGGCACAAACAAACAGGGGCACAAACCAGCAGAGGGAGGCAGAATTAAAAAGGCCACACACAGAAATCCTCTCTCCTTCTGTGCACGAACGCACACACACACAGACACACACACATGCTCTGATAAAACTCACTAGCAAACTCTGTCACTCAATTAATGTCTGGTTTTATCTGGTTTTAACATACCTACCATCCTCGGCTGGAATTAAAGCCTCACCTCTTTCTCTCTCCGCCGTGCACACACACACACACACACACACACGCTTTTTTTCTCTCTCTAAGTAGCTGAGCACAGTGTGTGGGATTAGCCGCTGTAGTAATAACTTCCATAGTAAAAAAAATTCATCTTCCTAGTATTCACAAAGACTTTAGCGTTAGAAATAGAATTGCTCTACTCTTTGCACACAACTGCAGATTTAAACCATGTCTGTTTTAGCATGTTAAAACCCACCGCTGTGATTTTCATCTGCTGCAGAGGGAGCATTTTTGGATTTGACGATGCCGAGCGGGGCTGACGCCGTGAACTGTCTTGTGCAGTGTGTTTTTCTTTTTTTTTTTTTTACACTGTTTTGCAGTTCAAACGTTGGATTGGTAACTGCTGACATTCTGGTAGCAGATATTGCTCTCTTGCCCGCCAGCGCCCTAAATCTCCTGTTGCGAGGAGTGCGGTGTGAAATCCATTTACCACAGATTCCTGCAGAAAGCTTGTCATCTCATTGAAAAGATCCCCTGAAATATGGATGAAACCTTTACTGTACATGTAAAAAAAAAAAAAAAAAAAAGGGATGGTACTCTTCTCTTGCCATATGTCTTTCATCTGCTTCTTTTTTTGCTTTGCTCAATTTTCAGTGAGAAAGAAGAGTCTCCTGGTGTTAAACAAACATGGCTGCTCTGTCACGGTGGGGTTAATCTCTTCTAAAAGGTGTCAGGAGACTTTATACAGTCGTGGTCCCTGAGGCACGGGAGCACTAACAGGCATAAGTGAGGGTTTAACATGTCTTTTACTTGAACGTGTGTAGCTGCCCTGGCACCACGCTCAGCATTTAACCTATGCCTGATGTGATCAAAAACACACACATTAGGCCGCCAGCCACATTAGTCCCAGCCTTTTTTTTTTTTTTTTTTAGAAGGGCCAAATTCTGTCCAAACTTTAACCCATTGTTTGGTTCCTGCTCCATATGCTGTGTAAAATGCTGCTTTTAGTTTAAATCTATACATATAAAACCATTTTAAACCCTCGTATCCACAGCGCAGGCTCTGGCTCTGATTTGTGAATAAAAAACTGTAAAAAAAATAAAAATAAAAATAAAATATTAAAAATCAATCACTGAAATTTGTGCATTCAGCCCAACGCCTCATGTCGTGTCTCTACAAGGATCCCGGCGACAGTCGAGTCACATTGCCCCAGGAGGAGCAGCCTCAAAGCTGTCTCTTTTGTCTGAGGAGAAACAAAGGTCTTGTTTGGCTGCTCTGATTTCTGATGTTAACCGAGTCTGGAAATAGTCTTTCTAATCACAATTGTGAATGACAATTTGCAGAAAGCGCAGTTTGATCGCTGCCGAATTCTCCAGCGGCAGCGTGCAGCCTTGTTTAAATCAGAAGTGGTCCTGATGAGAGTGTGTGTGCATGTGTGTGTGTGTTTGTGCATGTGTGTGTGAGCGCCATCCCTCCACTCTCCTCTGCTATTTCAGGTCTGGATACCTTTGTGTGCAGCTATATGTCAAACAAAAGGCCGCTGCGTTTGCCTGTCTGCCTGCCGTCCGTACGCATAGGGTGGGGGGGGGGGACAGGGATGTGGTCTGTGTGTATTTTGGCTTAAAAGTGGGGGGTGTGCTGTCTACAGGGAGCAACCAGGCGTGTAAAAACACTCCTCACTGACTCTCTCCCCCATCTTCCTTCTTCATGCTGACTCCTTTGTGCTCGATTTCTTTCCTTTTCCTTCATTTTCATACATCTTCACCTCATTTCACAACCCTTTACCTTTCGCCCCCTCTTCTCTTTCCAGTTTCTCTCTCTCATCCACTCACCCCCCCCCCCCCCCCCCCCCCCCTCCCTCTTCCTGTTCTTCCTCTCTGTTGTCCCTCAGATGTCATCCAACACACAGCCAGGAGCTAATATTAGCTTGCAACAAATTATAATGGAAGTTTACCGCCCATTAAAGCTCCTTTGGTGGGAGACGATCTTTGATATGGAAATGCTGCTGCTGCTGATGCTGCTGTAGTGTAGGATGCATACATATGCACTACATCTGATTGTGCATGGATGGACTGCTCTGTCTTTGCTTTTGTGTGTGTGTGTGTGTGTGTGTGCGCGTGTGAACTGAGCGTGGGAAGACAATGAAAAATGGAGGGTGTATCCTCAGGGTACCCTGTTGAAAACCATTCTAACAAATTGGGGCTGAGGATATGATGTCTCTGGGGGGTTTTCTTATGGTTTGTAACAGCCCACAGCCAGACAACACACACATCAAACTGACATATAACAAATGGTAGGTGTGGATGATGGAGTTACAATCAGGCAATAAGCTCTTTAATGTATTCAAAGCCTCACTAAGTACCTAAGTGCTCAAAGTAGAAAGAGGTTAGAGGGTGCTAACAGTACGTCAGGTGATGGGAACAAAGAAATGGGAATATGTAGTTGAAATCCATCCACTAGCCTGAGTTCATATGTTTCCTAGCATGTTGATACAGCAAAAGAAACAAAACCTTTTTAAAAAATGGATCATACAATAATACATCCATGTCCGAGAAGAATCCAGCATTACAGAGCAAAAGAAAAGGGCTTACCTTTCAGTTCCACATCCACATGTGAGAGTCCATCGCTCCTCACACACACACACACACACACACACACACACACACGAAGTCATCACACATGTGCTCCCACGCTCTCACACACACTGTGTGCAAGGACAGAGAGACGAGAACCCATTATTGTTCTCATAACCCCTCCCACACAGATTCGTAGCTCTGTCTGGATAGAAACATGTAGGAGTAGCACTCTGTCACACAAACACTTTCTCACAGTGTCTGGATAAAATTCATGCAGTATCAACAGTCTACCTTGTTGCAGCCTCCCTCTACTCCAGGAATTCCAACACACACACACACACACACACACAGATGCACATGCTCACTCCTATATGCTTACAGCACACAAAGACTCCCACTCACAGACTGTGTGATCATGTGATGTGTGTGATGCATGCATGTCAGAGTATGCAGTGTCTCTCCACTGCCTGTTCCTCGTCAGCTATTTTGTGTACACTGTGCACATTTGTGTGCCACAATATGCTAATATCTGACTTATTCTGTGCATGTGTGTGTGTGTGTATATATATATCTCTGCACACTATAATGATGTTCTGTGCTCATGTGCACATTTTCTCGTGTATGTGTGTGTGTGTGTGTGTGTGTGTGTGAGTTTATTTTAGCCAAAGGCTTAGGTGTTAGGATAAACAAACAGGAATCTTTACAACCCCTTGTTCTGCACGGCCATCGGGAAGGAAACAGCTCTCACGTCTGTCAGTCCTGAAGGGCAGTATGGCTACATGTACTTACCCTCTTTGCATTATTGATGCTGGTAATAGTGCCATTACAACATGAAGCTGGTGGGTGTTTTAACACAGGACTGTTGAGGACGTGTGACCGATCAAAGTCTGCTGGACCAGTCATTTGTGCCATTTCCTACTGAGTGCAGGTGTTTAAATCCAGCCAACTCGCCAAAGCCGCTGTCTGATTCGGACTGAGCAGGCGTGGTGTAAATCTTACAACGGCACGGACGCAAATCTTTAAAACAGCAGACTGCTGCCTTTTAACAAGAGTGTGTGATGTGTGTGAAAAAAAACAAAAAAACATTGTAGCTGGCTTCTCATTTATTCCTGTGTACCTGCTGCTGTGAAGACAAGAAAGGTTGTGAGGTCACAAGTCTACTGGAGCAACGTTTACTACTGATTAATTAAGAATATGTGCAAACACTTAGATGCACGCAGAGGTTGTATACCCAAGCAAAAGTGCAAGTATTTGCCTAGATAAATACTGGTTTGCAGAAGTAAAAGTACACAATTAATTAAGAAGGCAGTGCATTTGAAATAGTGTTGAATTTGATATATGTGTTTGACAAATTTTCAAAGGTTAAATTTATCTTCAAAATATAATCATAAAAAATCAGAGTCACAGATCTGTGTTGACCAGATGCAGCAGTTGGTAAAGATGGAGCTGATTTTAACCCTTTATGCAGTGACGGAGCAGGAAGGTGATTCATCTGCATTTAGTAGTTTATCATTTTTATAAGAATTTTTAAAAAGTAAGCAGTAACTAAAGCTGAGAAAGAATTGTAGTGGAGTAAAAGTACAAAGATTTTCTCTGAACTGTAGTGGAGTTCAAATAAAACCTCAAGAATAATACCGCAATTGTGGACTACATAGGCAAACGTGCATTAAAGTGCATTAGTACACTGCTTCCTTGTTTACTTATGTTATTTTTATTACATGTAAAGTTATAATAAATTAAGTTAACACACACAGCTGATTCATAGGCATTCATATTTTAACACATTTATGTTTCCAATTGACCAATTCACCAAGTGAACATGGTGCAGACTGTGAAACAGATTTAAGGTGAGGGGTAACTATTTGTCATTTGAACGGTAAATGCACCTTTTCACTCTGTGATTTTATTTCCTACATGCTATAAATTCATTCATAGTTATTTAATGCAGCAGAGTGGTTCAGTACAGTAGACTATTAACAACACACAAAACTGAGTATTTGTGTACTTGAACCAGACAAATTTGTTTTTTTTATTTTCACCATACGTAATTAAACTAGCATAAAAACATATACAGTACCAGCATATTTGCACCTTATTTCCCCATTTGACTGACAGACTGAACATCTGACAACTAAATAAATGTGTGATCATCTTGGTAAAATACTGTATATTTATCTTTTACTTTTAGTTCAATAGAAATGAAACAGCTGTTTTCACCACACTACACAAGTTCATTCAGGATTTTTCCCCTTTTTAAGCCTAGAAGAGAACACATCAGGTGAAGAAAAGTAATTTTTTACTATGATGGAACCAATATATTTGGATGGAAATGAGTAAATAGAGAAAAAAATATATATACAGCCCTATACATCCTGTACAGATTCATAGTTTCCTGCAACTGTCACTTGGTGAGCATGAAAGCTGATTCTTGACCTTGGAATTAGCAGTTTGACACAAAGAAAGAGGGCCTGAGAAAAGCTCAAGACAAAAACTCTGTTTTGTGTCAGACATATACATATACGTATATAGTTTGTGTGTTTTCATTTACAAATACTGAAACTGTTGAATGTTTAAAAACACACACACGTACACATGCATTCATTACATGCATAAGGGTGTGACAAGCTGTGACTCAAACACACTGAATTCAGACATGTCCTGGTAACAATTAATTCAACACTGTCCACTGCAACTCACACGCTTGTGCACAGTCAGCAGATTTTAATCAGTATTATTACATTACACATAACATTACATGTTGCATAAATATTGTTCACAAGTAAAAACATTAATCCAAAAATAATTCTAGATAATTAATAGTAAAAATCGCTTTTTTTTTCAGATTTTTATTTCCTTTTTTTTTTAATATAAAACTATAAACCTGAATGTAGCAGAAGCAGACAAAATAAAAGAAAACGTACTGTATATAAAGCTTGATGTAGACTCAAAATGGTGTCCAGAGTAATAATGGTATGCACCTTATTTTATTTCATTTTATTTTATTTATTAAGCTATGGATTATATCAAACTACACAATATGACAAAAGCCTGAAAATGCTCCGGCAGGAGGACAGAGATAAAGCTCGTTCTGACTCTGTGTGCGGGAGAAACATATGATTGTGGTTATTTCCCAGCGTTGATACAGTCATGCAGCTGTGTTAGCAGCATTTTTCAGTGAATGCCACACCCAAAGGCCTTTATTCAAACACACCACATGGACGCTGTGCTCCTCAGCATCACACACACACGCACTCAGAAACACACAGTGACCGGTGCTACTGTAAGAAACACAAGAAGGAGCTCGCCATGTCATGATGCTGCTGTACCCTCACATTAACCCTGCAGAGAGAAAACCACAGCCCGGCTACCACGGCCGGCGCCGCGCGGAGACAGGGAGGAGGGATGACCGAAGATTCAGCAAGAAAACCAGATTGAATTACCACTAATCAAATTAAAGAAAACTAATTCAGTTGGAGATGGCTATACTTTGTGAAACTTCTTTCATATGAGGCTTTTTTTCCACACAGTAACACTTTTTTGGGGGAGATTTGTAAATTGACACACCGATTTTTAACCAGCTCTGAGTCCTCCTTTAATTGCACACAGATCTCATATCTTGATGTTTTACAGTGTGAGTTTTTTATGATAATGATTCACAGCTGAGGGCGCTTTGTTGCATTACACGCCTGCATATAGTAAGTGCTTTGTGCATTTAAAAATTCAAATTATCGCCGGCTCTCTGGCATGTGAGAGCGGCTTCGGGGCCGAAAAAACTAGGCAAACACATAAACTCGTGTGCTATCAGTGTCAACGCTTCGGGCAATTATTAGCACATGAAAGAAGCTGGAAGATGAACGGTTAGATAAAGGCTGCAAAGAAAACAAGAGCAGACAAAAAATATGGTGGAATGTGTGTGTGTGTGTGTGTGTGTGTGTGTGTGTCCAGAAATATTAGCCCAGATAGAGGGGACCTCAGGAGGGTGGCACATGTACAGTACCTGCTCTCTCCTGGCCTGCTAATGAGCAGTCCACACACATACACAGTCTCTCCTGTCTGTGCATTAATGCAAATAAGAACATTATGAGCACAATCATTTCAAACACCGGTAAGTTTTCACACCCCCGTCCAACCCAACCCCCACAAACACACACACACACACACACACACACATTTTGCTGTTAGAGATCGTGAGGAAACCGACACACCCTGCCTTGTTTCACTATACGTTTCGGCAGCATGACTTCACTTGGAACTTACTTCAAATCCTTTTTCTGTCTGTGCAGTCGCCACTTAAGTGATGACCCAACACCACAACGCGAGAAAAAGACGCAGCTTAAGGTCGAAAATGATCATAGGAGGCTCTCAGACCAGGTGAAGATCTCCATCACCCACCACGTCCACAGTCTCCATGATGGAACCTCTTACCATGATGCCCACCCCACCCCCCATCGTTGCGATGACGACCTCCGTCACCCAGCTGTCCTCCTGAGACCTGTAATGGAGCTAATATTGCTACTGTGGAGCCCCCATGAAACTGAGACCGCCACCCTCTCCTCTTCTTTCCTGTCACTCCTCCACCTTGGGGGGTTAGAGAGACTAAATCTAAGGAAGTGTCTCTCACACAGATTATGAGAAACACTCCTTGATGGCCTCCCTGCACAGAAATCAGCTGCTGACCAACAACCTAACTGCTCCTCAGGACTGTGGCCTCTCTCTCTCTCTCTGTCTCTCTCTCTCTCTCTCTCTCTGTCTCTCTCTCTCTCTCTCTGTCTCTCTCTCTCTCTTTCAGTTTCCTGTTAAAAAGTACCCAGAAATGAGAGGACAATTGTGATTTACAGGAATGTGTGCGCTTAAGTGCTAGCACAAGTACAACCCAAACACTCACATGGACACACACACACACACACACACACACACACACACACACACACACACACACACACAGCTTCTTAAAGCATCTCTTTGTCTCGGGGGGTTGCATAATGATTCCATGACAGCCTGTCAGACATCATATGAAATTGATTCCACGCAGACAAAGCTTCTCTCCCTCTCCCTATACGCCATTATCTGTATCCCCTGATGACTCCGCTCTTGATCGAGCTTTCAGATCTCTTATTATTTTGGAAAACGGCCCACATCGTGCTATAACGAGCAAACAAAGACAAATACTACATAGTCAGATAATGGAGGAAGTAAATATGCAGAAAACATGGACAGGACCATAGTCTACTCATGAAGTCTCTTCCAGCTTTAGAAGTGCTGCGGAACCTTAAACCTTCACAAGTTGCCAGTATTTAGTAGAAATACACATTTCCCACACTTTATCCAAAGATAATACATTCAACACACACAGTGTGTGTGATGTGTAGCCCCTAGGCCTGGCAGAGAGCACTTTATTGGACATACATTCAGGTGCCATAGTATAGCATGCATGAATGAATGAGTGTCTAGGTGTGTGTGTGTGTGTGTGTGCGCGTGTCGGGTGCACATGCATGTGTAGCAGCACAGTGGAGTGTGACTTACCCTCGGCTGTCCCTGAGGGCTGAACATGCTCTGACAGCGCTGATACTTCTCAGCGTCTTGCTCCTCCAGAAGCTTTCATCTACAGTATGTTCGCTATCGCACCAAACTCCCTCCTCTCCTTCCTGACCATGTTCTCTCACTCTTCCTAGTGCTTTCTCCATCCCTTCACCTCTTTCTACTTCTTTCTTTTTTCTGTCCCTCCCCTATCCTTTGCCTCACTCTGCATTTCCATGCTCTTTTCCTTCACTTTCTCTCACACTCATCCCCTCTCTCTCTTTCTCTCTCTCATCCTTTTTCTTCCCCTCCTCCCCCTCTAGGAGCTTGGTATCGCTGTCTCTCAGCTGGCACAGAGAACAGGCAGACACATGGGAGGGCTATTTTGTAATCCAGCAGGTCATACCACCCTGGCACAAGAAAGGGGGGGGGGGGAGGTGATGACATGCAAGGAGGGAGGGCAGGGGGAGGGAGAACTGAGCAGGCCTATACTGCTACCTTCCAACCTATACCTTTCGTGCATCCCTCTGTCTGTGAGCTGATGGTCTCTCCCTTTTTTCCCACTGATGACGGGAGGTCTCGCCTCGCTACATCCTCTCTGCACATTGAAGGTTTAGGAATAGAGTAGAAAAAGGGCGGAAGGAAGGAAATGAGGAATGAGAGAAGGGGAGTGGGGGTAATGTGGGAATGAGAGGGGGGATGAGAGAGAAAGAAAAAGAAAAGTAGAAGGATGAGAATGAAGGGAAAGATGAATAGAGGATGGGTACGGGGGAGAGACACCCCGAAGGGCTGCAGACTGAATCAGTGAAGTCTATTAGCTGAGGAAATATTTTTAAGTACAGGAATCAAGCGTGTGATAAAAACGAACAAAGAGCCAGCTCATGAATTTGGGATGCTGTATACTTTGTGTGCGATTGAAAACCCTGGCAGCGTGTGAGAGTGTGTTCAAAATCGAGGCAGAGGAACAGTAAAAGATGGAGGTTAGGTTAGGTGTCAGGGTGAGGGAACAAGTCTGTGCCTCACCGGGAGCTGTCATCTCTCCCCCTGTTGCTGAAGTTGCCGTTTATTCGTTGCCACTGTCACCTCAGGAAAACAATGTTCTTGAATGGTCTGTATGTTCTGGACACATGAAGGTCATACTATTGTCCCACAGACCATTTAAAAGGCCAAATACTGAATTAAGCTTAACAGCAAAAACAAGTTAAGGATGTAGTCATGAAATATTTTTTTAATTGTATGTTTCTCAGTTTAAAGCATTTATTCTTAGTCTTCAGTTTGACATGATCAGGAACTTCAGTAGCTTTAGTAACAATGAGGCTCCTCCCAGTGATTGGGTTATATTCTGCAGTTTATAGTTAATTTCACTGAATTCAGGTCTATATTGAATGATTGTGCACCTCATTACTTATGTTCACTGCTAGCAGTCAACACACAGCATGATGTTGATCAAGAAGTGTTCCAGTCCAGCTCAGCCAACAGCAGTGAGTTTGTGGACTGAGGCCAAAATTGCTGACGACTGTATGGTCATATATCCCACCAAAAAGCATCAGTTCATAGCTCTGGCAACATTTTAACACTATTATTTAAGAAAATGTATCAGCTCCAAATATCGATGTGACATGAATGAAAGAATTACAGGGAGAATGGGACTTTTTTTGACGAACATGACAAAACATGCCTGGATCAGCACTGATACTCTGAATCTCACATTTGTGCTTGCTGTCATGATTCTGTGCCTGCACCTCACAGCCAGGAAAAATCAAGTGTGTGCATGCACCATAGGACTGCAATGGTATTTACACCACTGGATTATTAAACATTAAAACCTATAATGTAAACAAGACCCAACAGACTGAGAGCTGGGGCCAAAGTTGCCAGTTCCATGTATCATTACATGACATCTAGAGCTTGCCATTGTGCGCTGTGCTGCTACCATTAGGCAGGTTGAGCTGATGTTCTGATTGGCCTATTTAAGTCAGGACATTCACTTAATGCTGCTTTACATGACCGGTCCTCACCATTATAACTGTCATATTTCCATATGATCTATAATATATTTTTAACCTGCTGTAAAATCTCCATCAGTCTCCATCTTCAGGTGAACAGCCATCATTCAGCAGTAAAGCCTTTAATTCCTTTTTGCTTTTTCTATACCTTTTGAAACTACCTAGACTGTTAGACTACCTAGACTACCTAGCCATTTGTTGCTTTTTAATAAACTAATATTGCAATAGGGAGAACGAGGCCATAGTCGACTCAGCTACACATAACAGCCCATGTTAATACATGTAAGCATATTTTAATCTGTTGTAATTGATTGAGCTTTCCCTATATGTTACAGTAGACTGCTTCAAAATGCTGGAGTGGGAAATGCTAATATGGCTGTGTGTGTGTGTGTGTGTGTGTGTGTGTGTGTGTGTGTGTGTGTGTGTGTGTGTGTGTGTTTGGAAGAGTGAAGTTAGAGTGATAGAATGAATAACCACTGAACCATGAAGGAAGGTGAGCCAGAGCTGTGTGTGTGTGTGTGTGCAAAAAGTCTTGAGGAGCAGTCTTGCACTGGTTCGAATTGTCTGTCTTCTGAGGCGTTCTTTCATCTACAAAGCTGAAAAGGTGACAAAAACAACAGCCCATATTCTAAAAAACACAAGAAGCGTCCTGTATGTGATACTGGAATTAGACTCCTACACAGAGTGAAAACCCAAAAAAGAATCCATTTTCTACTGTACTTGTTATCTTTTGTTAATTCCTCAGCGGTTCCACTCCTGGTCTTGGACAAGACACTGAAACATCATAGTAATACCATCATATCATCTGTGTGTAGCTGTCCAACAATACAGTGTATACATTGCATAGAAATTGTTAGATGTGAACTGTATTTTACATATTGTTCAGTGACTGTTAAATGACAGCACAGCATACTGTTGCCAGTCATTTTTGTGAAAATCAAACTGAACAAATTGTTTAGTGATATTGTCATTGACAATGACAATGTACGCTGTTCACAAATTCCTTACAAATTCACAAGCAGACGCCTGGCAGCTTAAGTAAATGTCAGTATTACACATTGAATTCCTATGTTTGATATACTACAGAAACACATACAGTACTGTTCAGACTTGACAAATGTGCATACAACTCACCTGCTCTAGTCCCCAGGCCGTCAGCTCAAGATTCACTCACCCCAAGTACTTCAGCTCTTGAGCTGTTTGCTTGAGGCCACATGTAGACTACTCTGAAGTCCTCCACCAGACCCCGACCACCCACCACCCAACTGCTCATGGTAGAAACAATTAAGTTACCTAGTTTGGGTTAGTGCTTGTTAGGTTTCCTTACTCATATTACAAAACTGTACTTATTACTAAATTTTCCTGTTCATTTCAATCGAGTATTTATTTTAAAGCTACCATGTTTAGTGATAGTATTTACAAGTACTTGAGCGATAGCTTTTCTTTGTTTGTGTACCTAGTAGTAGTTTTTTCCAGTTATCACCTTTGTTATTCTTTTCTGAAGTATATATAGATATATAGATATTTAGATATATAATGTTTGTGCACACCTATATGTCCCACAGGACAAGTAATCTTTAACCCATTTCTTAGATTTTGTTTGCATACAGCATATTCCTGCAGCTTCTCACACCAAACTGAGGGAGGCTAATGGGCACCTGGACTCAGACTGACAAACTGCATGACTGACAGATGTACAAAGAAGTCCTGCAGTCTACAGTCAATGCAGCCATATTCATGTGGAGCAACATGCGGCTCGAAAAACAATTTTCCATTAGTAAGGATTGTGTAACAACTTGTATGAATAACCTATTTCAGCTTCATAGGAAGCATGGTAAGCTAAGGTGTGCTCCCTAATTGTGAGGGAACGGACTGACACAGGACAAAACAGGTAAGTACAAAAGGAAATATTTTTTAACAAAATGAGGGGACACAAGGAACTAACAAACACCAACAAAGTATCAACTAAAAGAGACCCGAAAACACGGTGGATAAGAATTAACAAAAACCAGGAACAGACGGACAAAGTATCAACAGAAAACAATTCAGTAACGCAGGCAAAATATAAATTAACAAACTAAACACACAAAGACCCGACTAACTTAACAAAAGGACTAAACCTACACACAAAGACATACAAAGTAACAAATGAAAATCACTGCCGAGGGCAGGCAAAACATGAACCAACACACAAACCAAACAATACAAAGTGACAACAAAAACAGGCACTGCAGTAGCAGGCAAAAAAGCAAAACCCAAATGTGGGGAAACAGTTCAACAAACAAAAGAGGAACTTGACCGACTGACAGACGGACGGATGGACGAACGAACCAGAGTTGCTGAGGACCATACAACGTGATACAACACAACATGATATGACACGACGAACCAGCGGTGAACAAAAGATTGAGGGGAGCTTATAAAACAGAGCGGAACACTGGTGAGATGAATGAGTCAATCAGGAGGTGAGTGGAGTGGAGAGTGGAGGAGGTCCATACATGGGTGTGGCAGGAGAGGAAGCAATGAACAAAACAAAAACATAAACAGACAAGGGCAGAGGCCTGAGGCCTGAATCCTGACACTAATAAAAAATGAAAACATGGTGAGTCTGTCCTCCTGATAAAATGTTATGACCAACAACAAGATGCTGCAGTGAGGCCACTTCTTGCAGCAAACTCAGAAAGTTGTTGTTGCCCACAATTTCCCCAAGGGGATCAATAAAGTATGTCATTAGTTATCATTATCATTATTTTTTAACCATGGACTCAAAAAGAGGCTATGTCTTCAGAAAGGTAAGAGTAAGAGTCAAGTGAGTATGGGAGGGACAGTAGATTCATAGGAGAGGAGCAGCATCAAGTGAGTAAAAAACAAAAGACTGGAACAAAAAAGAGCTGATACTGATGTGCACAAGTCCAATATCCACAAAAAACAAGAGTCCGGTCCAGGTAAGATCCACACAATAAACAAAGAACACAGTCCAAATTCAAAATCTCAAGGTCAGAAAAAAACAACAAGGCAAATAGGTCAGGGGAATCAAAGTCAGAGAGCAACTTAGAGGTCCAATCAGGACTAGGCAGATGTCAGTGGCTGATGTTCGGTTCTAATTAAGGCTACTGGGCCCCAATAACAAGATGAGAGCATAACAAGAGTGTGGCTTAACATGAAGGTAGCACAAGAGGCCACGGGGCTGCATTGCTGCTTATATAGGGAAGAGGAAAACACCTGCAATAACTAGACCAGAGTGAGGGAAGTCAGGAAGTCAGAAGAGTGGTTGCAGCTGGGTGTGGATGAGTATGTGGACAGGAGCAGAGCAGCGGGGCTGTGGGCAAGTAAGAAAAAGTGTGGTTCAACACGAACAGCAACTGATGGAGAAAATAACTGGGGCCGATCATGACAGATGTAATCATAGGGCTAGAAAGTAGAGACAGGAAATACAGTGCATTACACACACTTAAGTTGGCTTCCTCTAGTAAGATTATTTCTTAACTGTCATGTAAACGGGAAATCCGATTTCCACAATCAGGAAAGGAGATTAGCAAAACCGGATTTCCTGAAGTAGATTTCACCCAGGGAACAGGAGCACAATTAGAAACAATCAAAAAAGAAGCAGAGTGCTTTTATATATTTTCACTATACAGTGGTGTGAAAAAGTGTTTGCCCCCTAAACCTAATAACTGGTTGGGTCACCCTTAGCAGCAACAACTGCAATCAAGCGTTTTCCATAACTTTTAATGAGTCTGATACAGCGCTGTGAAGGATGTTTGACCCACTCATCTTTGCAGAATTGTTGTAATTTAGCCACATTGGAGGGTTTTCGAGCATGAGCCGCCTTTTTAAGGTCGCGCCACAGCATCTCAATGGGATTCGGACATTCTCCTTCAGGATATTTCGGTACACAGCAGAATACATGGTTCCATTTATCACAGCAAGTCTACCAGGTCTGGATGCAGCAAAACAGCCCCATACCACCACACTACCACCGCCATATTTTACTGTTGGTATGATTTTCTTTTTTTGAAATGCGGTGTTACTTTTACACCATACATAATGGGACACACACCTTTCAAAAAGTTCAGCTTTTGTCTCGTCAGTCCACAGAGTATTTTCCCAAAAGTCTTGAGGATCATCAAGATGTTTTCTGGCAAAACTTAGACGAGCCTTTATGTTCTTTTTGCTCAGCAGTGGTTTTCGTCTTGGAACTCTGCCATGCAAACCATTTTTGCCCAGTCTCTGTCTTATGGTGGAGTCATGAACACTGACCTTAATTGAGGCAAGTGAGGCCTGCAGTTCTTTGGATGTTGTTGTGGGGTCTTTTGTGACCTCTTGGATGAGTTGTCGGGGCGCTCTTGGGGTAAATTTGGTCGGCCGGCCACTCCTGGGAAGGTTCTCCACTGTTCCATGTTTTTGCCATTTGTAGATAATGGTGCGCTGTGGTTCACTGCAGTCGCAAAGCTTTAAAAATGACTTTATAACCTTTTCCAGACTGATAAATCTCAATTATTGCCTTTCTCATTTGTTTTTGAATGTCTTTAGATCTTGGCATGATGTCCAGCTTTTGAGGAGCTTTTGGTCTACTTCACTTTGTCAGATGAACCTATTTAAGTGATTTCTTGAATGCAAACAGGTATGGCAGCAATCAGGCCTGGGTACAGCTAGAGAAATTGAGAAAAAGTTTTCACACAGGGCAATGTAGTTTTTGATTTACTTTTACCCTTAATAATAAAAACCTTCATTTAAAACTGCATGATGTGTTTACTTGTGTTATCTTTGACTAATAATTAAATTCGTTTGATGATCAGAAACACACAAGTGTGACAAACATGCAAAAAAAATAAGAAATCAGTAAGGGGGCAAACTCTTTTCACACCACTGTATATCAGTTGTGCATTCTAAAAACTTCTAAAAGCTCCAAATCACTATAGGTAAATGTGTATAATGTGAAATTAATTAGAAAATATGTCCTTAAACTTACCTGGACACAACATACGGTAGCACTGTGGATTTGTACTGAAGGTTTACTGCCAAGTGATCTCATATAAAAGAAAGATTTTTGTGTCTTTTCAAAGTAAACTAAACGTGGCCGTTAGCACAGTCTACCACATAAAGTTATGTTGTTAGTGTTCAGAATTAGTTTGTGTACGTGCCCACATTTCACGATCTTATTATCCAGGGGATTTCCATTGATGAGGCCATTAGGAGGCTGTAACCTCACTCCTCTGCCTGTGTTATGATAACATAAGCTATGCGCTTTATGAACTTACCCAACAATGCTAATGGGACAGAGAGAAGAGCAGCGAGACACAGAAAGATTGTCCTAGCGCTGTAATGATGGATGAACTGATGATGGGCTGTTCGTGTGTCTTTCTCGTATTTAGCAAATGTGGCTTTTAAGTAAACATAAGTGTGTTGTTAAACAGACTACCTGGGCTTTATTGTGTTTGCCGGTGTACAGGCTAAAAGGCTTTCTTTTATTGAAATAAGCCATTATAGGTAGTCAACGGGTTTACTGTTGTGTAGCCTCGGTGCAGACACACAATGTCTGAAACTGCTGCGTTTTCTCGTTTTGATGCATTTTCATCTAGTTGTTTTATTTAGTAGCTGTCTAGTTTCAACAATTAGCAAACTGAGTTCTTAAACTGCCTATAATTTTACTGCTTTGATGAAGTATAAAACAAATGTTATGCTAATGTGATCATTAATTAGACATTAACATTAATAAATACATTATTCAGTGGTAAAAGACATGTCTTACCACGCTGTGGTTTTATGAAGCGTTATTGTAGCTCGTTATTACATGTCTGCACAGACACATGTATATGTAATAATAATAATAATAAATAATAATAATGAATACTTTATTGATCCCCTTGGGGAAATTGTGGGTGGACAGCTGCTAGACGGTATGTCAGCGCTACACTACGGGGTTTCAGTGTCTTGTCCAAGGACACCTCAGCAAGTAGCCAGGAGGAACCGGGAATCGAACCACTCACCCTGGGGTTCGTAGGCGACTGCTCTACCACTAAAGTCTTGAATTTCTGTGTGTGCCTTACACAGAAATGCAGCTGTCTTGATTCGAAGGTTTTCCCTCTTTTTGAGACGCCTTTGTCTATTTACACTGCACTTTAAAACACAGCCGTAAAAATTTAACCAACCGATTTGCTCTCAAAACACGATTTATGTGTGTAGAGTACAACATGATCATAAACTATCACCATCAACAAGTCAGTTACCTGCAAGGTCTGCACGGACCCCCCCCATGCTGACTTGGTATGTTTTATACAGCACAGAGAGTTGGCATATTGATGCTGAAAAGCCGCCTTGAAGAGGCAGAGTAAAAGGGGCTATAGCTTCAGCACAACATGATTATTATGCTTACAAAACCACAACAGCGGTTGCAGTTAGGTTTTATAGGAACATCATTTTAACTAGACAGACAGAAAATCTGTCATTATAAAAAACTGTCTGAAAGTTTAAGCTGCCATCTTGACCAGAACTCACTTGAAAAAAAGAGGTTGTGTGGAGTTCATGTTCTCCCTGTGTCTGTGTGGGTACTCCGGCTTTCCCCCATCATCCAAAGACACGCATTTTACATTAATTGATCACTCTAAATTGCCCATAGGTGTTGATATATGTCATCTCTCTATATCAGCCCAGTAATACTGCGATCTTTCCAGAGTGTACCCCGCCTCTCTTCCAATGAATGCTGGGATAGGCTCCACTCACACAGTTAGGATAATAGATGGATGGTTAAATACACAAAAAAGAAAGAGAAAACCATGTTGCATTCATCAGGAAATGAAGAATTGAGAAGAGAAAATAAGGTAAATAAAATTGTCATCAGCGCTTTTTTATCAAAACTTGACAATGAACCTATGTGAAGTTTGTGCCTATGTTATTGTCCACACAGTCTCACAGAACACTTAAAGAAGAGTTGCTACAGTAGGGAGGTGATGTTGAGGAATTTAAAGCCACCAGCATGCTAATTAGAGATGAGGGGAGATAAAGTGAAGCAACCTAAAATGAGGAGTCTTTATCTACATGCTTTCTGACTGCCTCATATCCTTCTTGGCCACAAGCAGTAAGCAAACAAAGAAGCTCAATTACTTTTATTTTGAGTTAGATTAGGATTAGGTTCATGTGTTTTCAATCACAACCACACACCGTTCTTGTCTTGCTAAAGTTTACTGCTATGTCAGCAACAATGTCCCCACGTAAGAATAATATGTCGTCTGTGCACATATGACCTGAATATGAAATGTGGAATATATGTCCAAACAGTTGTAGTATGACAAGTATTACATGTAATGGATTACTAGGGTTTGCAAAATGGAGGGCCCAAATGCACAACATAATAAATAAGGAGTACTAATAAGGAGTATTTGACTGAATTTAACAAAAGTTATGATCAGAGAACAAAAATGTTAATAGAAAATTGCTCCAACCGGAGGAAACTAACAAAAGAAATTAGTACTAAAACTACCTTCAGCAACAAACCCATAAAATAACAGTGAGGCAAACAAAAAACTTAGTAACTTTAAACTAATAAAGATGTATTAGAAACTTGAGCAAACTGGAACAAATTATTTACAAGACAAGGATTGAAAAGAGTCAGGGAGCATGTAGCCATATCACATATAAAGATAGATGTTAGCAGTGTTTTGTCATGTATAGAACACTAAATACTAATATTCTGTAAAACCACATACCAAATAAAATAACGTTTTGACCTGATAGTGACATTACCAGATGATGGTACCAAACAGCATTACAGAATTTCTTTGCAGCTGCCAAGGCATTGAATAAAGCTCACAAATGATAACAAGTATGAATTTGACCAAAGTCATTAGGATACTATTTCAACCAAAACTCTACACCCTGTATACATTAAACACCTGCCATCCACCATAATCATTTTCGTAACAATTGCTTTCGATAAAGAAATGTAGCGCATCATTCATTCAAAACATATGTTGTATCAGACAGCACATGATGGAGCAACATTTAGTCATTTAGCAGACGCTTTTATCCAAAGCGGTATTAATATCCAACAGATGGTAATAATACAGTTACTACTACAGATACTAAATATGTTTTATGATTGCTCCTAACGATGGTTCAATACATAAATGATTATACATTATTCATACTGTGGAAGCTCATCATGGTAGAAGTGAAACCACCATCTGTGTACTGATGTTTTGCAAATACCCCTCCAAAAATACTGCAGGTGGAACCTTCCTGTGTCTCTGATTCTCCATTGTCAATAATATGAGCACAAGACACCAGCCACCAGCTGTCCACTTGTCATCGCCTTTACCTACTTACCTAGCAGTGAGTCAGCTTCTCCTCTCAGCCTCGATCTTTTCATCTCTCTCCTTCTCTCTATCTAAGCATGTCAGCCGCTGTTTGTGCATATGTTATTGTTATCGTCGGTCATGCAGTTTGATTCAGTTTGAGGGTGGTGGTACACTAAGAGTAATTCTTATGAGAAATAGCATTGTCACTACCATCAAGATCATTACAATCAACATCATCACCAACAATAGAAACTGCATAATCCATGAGTCAGGTCACTGACGCTGCCATTGGGCTGCAGAATACAGAATAATCAATTTGGCCTTTGTGTAATTAAATAGGTCTTGAGAATGTCCCACAATGACATTTGTAAGGTGTCCAGGTGGATAGCAAAAGACTGAGATACAAACCTTGGGAAATGGTGAGCTTGTCCACATGTGTTTAATGTGTAAGTATTTGTCTTTCTCCACAGATTAGTGTCTGACGAAGCAAATATGACACTAGTTCCACTAGTGAAGAAATAGCCTACTGATGATCAATTGGTATACGCATTTGTTCTGCATCAGGAATTAATAGACAGCTAAAGTTCCAAGAAAATGTATGTGGACCCTTTGGGATTACGTGGAGTTTTGCATGAATTGGTCATAAAATGTGCTCCGATCTTCATCTAACTCACAACAATACAAAAACACAGTCTGCTGAAAATAATAATACACAAACATTATATGTTTTCATGTTTTTATTGAACATAACATGTAAACATTCACAGTGCAGGGTGGAAAACTATGTGAACCTCAACCAAACGTTTTGTGTAGTTGCAGATCAGACCTGCCACTCCAGAAGGTGTATTTTGTTCTGTTGAAGCTATTCTTTTGTTGAATTCCTTGTATGCTTTGGATCACACCTAGGGAGAGTAGCAACAGTGCTGCAACAGTAAACCCAAAACTGGTGTGTGTTTTTAAAGGGCAGTACAGCTTTCAGCAACACATCCACTGATTGGACTCAAGGTTGGCTCACTCCTGGCTCCAATTAGCTCTTGGAGAAGTCATTAGGCTAGGGGTTCACATACTTTTTCCACTCTGCACTGTGAATGTTTACATGTTATGTTCAATAAAAACATAAATACATTTAATGTTTGTGTACTATTATTTTCAGCAGACTGTGTTTTTGTATTGTTGTGAGTTAGATGAAGATCGGAGCACATTTTATGACCAATTCATGCAAAACTCCACGTAACCTCAAAGGGTTCACA
Source organism: Anabas testudineus (assembly GCF_900324465.2). Lineage (NCBI taxonomy): Eukaryota > Metazoa > Chordata > Actinopteri > Anabantiformes > Anabantidae > Anabas > Anabas testudineus. The sequence goes on from NC_046625.1 coordinate 23,532,412, forward strand.
TACTTTTTCTTGCAACTGTACATGACCAACCAGGGCAGATGCATCATTAGGTGTGAAAAGACCCTTAAATTACAATAAAGTTGGATAGACATGGTTCTCTTTCTTTCTTCCTATTCTCCAAAGCTACAAAAATAACCCCTCAGAGACTTACCATCTGATGGTGGGGGGTTTGTGTGGCTCTGTGATCCTGGGAGCTGTGTTGTCAGGGGCATCATCTCCTAGAAGGGTTTCCCAAGGCAAATTGGTCCCAGGGGAGCAACCAGACTAAGAGTGGTTCAAAGGAACCTGATGTATCAGACTTTATGGAGTTGTGTTATAACACCCAAATTACGGAAACTGGGGCCACCTCCTAGAGCCAGACCTGGAAGGAACACCCTTGGGGCTGGCACACTGTGGGTGCACCACTAGCAGTACTAGAAGTAAGGTGAGGTTGGGAACCTAGACATGCGAACCTGGCTTTGTAGGCTGGTTTCTTGTGATGTAAAATGACACCTCTCTGATGAAACAAAACAGGATGTTGCAGATAATTTGGTGGACAAAAATATGTGACCTGTGTATTTTTATTAATATTTTAAATATCAACACATAATGCTAATTGTAAACATATGCAGTCAGCTAGCAATTATGTTCCCTAAAGAAACCCACTTTATTTGTGATTGGGGTTCAGTTGGATAGAAACAGAATTGCTAGGCGACCTGGTTGTTACGCAGCAGCTGTGATACACTGTGTTGTTGTTCTCACACCTGTTGATCACAGCCAGCAGTAAAATTAAAGCACAGAATCAAAGCATCACTCACACAGTGTAAAACTCATGACATAGGCTGTGGACTTGCAGAGTGATTTGTCTGATGACACTTGTCTGATGTTGAAAGATTAAGATTCATTTCTGGTGACAAACTACAGGTTTCAGGAAATGACGAAAACTAGATAGAAAATTCCTGTTGAAACTCAGTTTTGTCTCCGTACGGGATGACAATATGCTGACAAAGCATAAATGACAATATAATCCCAACAAGTTTGGCGAGGTTATGGGTTTTTGGTAAATGTAAGATTGTGAATTTAGGTGTTTCATCATCTACACTACATCATAGTCTGAAAAGATTCAGGGTCTCTGGGAAAATATCCCTGTGTAAAGGCCAGTGTGTGTGATCTTTTAGCCTGGCAGTGTTGCATGTAGAGGCGCTGTTTGCCAGCAAGCAAGTGCTTGGGGCTGTGGTAGGGCTCCCACCCCCCCGAGGGCTGGCAAACTGGGAACTACAAGGATTGTGCAAAGTTTGCAAGACAGTAGGAGAACTACTGACCCAAGTCTTCAACCCCTCTATTCTATTTATTATTTGTGCCCTGCATGCAATGAGTGGGTAGTTGTATAAGTGATATGTAAGAATAACATGTATATTATTAATCATATTTTAATATGAACATTTCATAAATTAAAGCACTTATGATCGCTTAATGTTTTTTAAGTTATTAAAGTGAACTTGTGATCAACGTGCATATCTTCTGTATGTATGTATGTCTTGATTATTTAATTAAGCTAAGTGAAGACTGGAATATGGTATATGCTAATATAATATTACTATATATTTGCAGTGGAATTGGAAGAAAATAAAGTAATACAATTTAAATAAAAATAAAATTGAGATATTCATGTAATTATAAGGATAAAATGTGTGTTGTCTGTCACAAGGTAAAATAAAAGGCTGTAAAAAGGTTCCTCTTTGAATAAAAAAACTGGACTAGTTCATATGGTCCAAATGATTTAAAATGTTTAAATGTATTTGTTAAATGTTCCAAAAAACACATTACTTTAAAACTTTGAATTTTTTGGGCTATTGTTTGATGGGTCAGGCCTTACAGGGTTAGCGAGATATGCTGGCAGTCAATGTCTTTTCCGGCCTTATTCTAAATGTGCTACAACAGCACAGCTTTATAGACATGGATGCTTATTGATAATGCAGCTCAAAGAGTAGTCTCAGACATTAGTCTTCATCAAAAATGGCAAATATTCCGCTTACAAATCTGCAAAAAACTAGTATCCCTCAACCTCAAACCTAAACAGAAAATTAAAGGAAAGGTGATGTCAAGAGTGTGTGAATATGAGTGTGTTTTTGTTGTTGTTGTTTTAAATGTGCATCAAATTTAAATTAGCTTATATTTTTAACATACAATTCAGTGAAAACGCTGAGAATTTTTTATTTGTACTTTTGTCAGAAAAATAAATCAGTCAAATCCTTGATTTTAGTTTGAATTGCATCGTAGCAAAAGTCTTCTAAAAGTTTTTCGATCTCATAAACTGTCAGTCATGACAACATGACCATGTCACTCCATAACCTTTCCTGTGCAATAAGGAGACAAACCCACTCATACAATTCCTTACTTTTTGCTTATTCATTATTTAGTTTATTTATTCATATACTATTATTTTGGAAATTAAATTAAAAAAAAAAACCTTTAGTGATGTAACTGAAAAATTATTTGAATGTAATTAAAGTATTAATTAATTCTACCAGCTGCAATTCTTGTGTAATGCATGTGTACAAACTTAGTTGAATCAAATATTTACATGTTAAACATATAAACATTTGCATAAACTGTAATACTGAATATGTCTTTGCTGCTTGCAGGTACTGCAGTCTGTGTGAACCATATGCCTTCATGAAATGCTGCTTTTTCTGTATTTGCAGCATTAGACTGTTAAACGTTAAACAGCAATCAATGTCGTTCTGCCAGTAGAGATATTTTGCATTTTGCTGTTTCATGCCTGAATGTGCATCGAGAAACACCATGGAAACAATCAATCAAGTCTGGCAACACACAGGGCTGCAAATTACCCCACTGTGCAACACACTGTGTTCGACTGTATCTGGATTTTTCATGATCTAAACTGTCAGTTCACTTGAGACGGACTGCATCTCCAGTTCCATCATTCAGCTTATTTCTCTGGAGCTTTTGTCCGTGGTGAATGGAGCCTTCACAAAAAGATACACGAAACAGCACGTTGGAAATGAATAAATCCACCAACTATCAGAGCAGATTATTATATTTCTTTTAACAATAGCATTAAAGTATTCACTCATGGTCTGTATAAGGTCAGAGAAGTCAAACTGTACAGTAATCTATTTAGTAACTCATTTTCTGGAGCTGCCTTGTTGCCAGTACACAGGAAACTGACTTAAAGATGGAAACAAAGTTGATCTGCAGGGTCATTGGGAACACGGTAATATCTCTTGGTTTGTTCTGTAATATCATATACCATATTAAAAGAACAACACATGTACATTTTATTAAGGTATTTCCCTTGGTGTTGCGTTTCATCAGTTTGGAGCATTGTGGGTCTGACTGCCTGGCTCTGAGAAACGGCCAAACATGAGCTGAAAACGAACTCTTTTTTCTTTTTCTTTTTCTTTTTTTTTTGTCTTAGTATTATACTGCAAAAGAAATTATTTTCTGTCTTCTGTCTTTTGAATACTAAGTTAAGGTACAATAAAATTCCTGGATGAACTTCTGTAAAGCAATATGACACATTTGTCATGTCAGTGTCATAAAACAGGAAACCAGAAGTGTAATCATCACCAGTGAGCTGTTCATACAGAAGACACAGAGAGAAACAGAGGGAGAAGCGACAAGGGTACGTTCATAGAGAAAATAAATTAGGACAGTGAAGGCAGAGATGAGGGAGGAGTGAAACACACAGAGATATAGAAAGGAGACTATAGACTAAAAGTGACTGTGGTGTTTAATTGCTGTAAAATAGGCAGTAAGCTTCTCTTCCCGCCCACTCTTAGCGTTGTTAATATGCTGTTAGCCTCTTCTCCTTCTCCTCCTCACTGCCAGTCCCCTGACACACACACACACACACACACACACACACACACATCCACTGATGCACAAATGCATGCACACACATACTGTATACTCGAAGAGTGTGTACTTCAATACTCTCAAATAACAGGCTTATGTATTGGAACTCAAAACGGTCACATTCCTTTGTTCAGATACACACACATAGACATTAGGTGTACAGTATGAGTGCCCCCCAGAACCTAAAAGGGGGTTTCAGAAGTTTGGTCTGCCATTATGCCACAAATGTGGTTGCTGCCACTCCTGCCTGTCTCCTTTGGGCGCCCTCCTTGCTCAGCTAACGTGCTGCAGGGACACACAGACACACTCAAACCCACACGCACACACACACATTTGCACATTTACACACGTGTTCGGTTCTTTTACTCTCTATCTCTATGTCTTTACTTCAGGTTGCCTCCCCTACCATCCAAACTTCCTCCCCCCTCCTCTCTGGCTCCCACTCCCCTGCATGTTAACTGAACCAGAGCATGCTGAAGGCTTTAATCAACGCAGCACAATGTGCGTAGGGCTCTTTGGTGGAGATCGCTTTCCATCAGTGCTGCACTCCTCTCTGCTCGTCTGTCTGACTGCAGTTGCAGCCATTTCAATGGCTTGTTGAATTCTGGCTTTGTTTCATCCTCCATATCATAGCCTCTATGTGACATGGATCTCTCTACATGGGACTAAATTTTTCATCAAAAAAAAAAAGACATCAGATTTTTAGACATATCCACATTGATAAACTGAGGCAGTAGAAGCTATGTGTGGTTATAAAGCCAGTCAACAATGCAGTTAACACAGTGTTTGGATCTGGATTTTGGACTAATCACACTAATCACATTCAAAATTAAAATGGCAAACATTAAAAATACTGCTCTGAAAATAACAGAAAATACGTTTTAAATAAAATAAATAGATAATCTCAGAACATTTTTGCAGGAAACAACTGGACTTTAAAGCCATCATCCAGCCAAATGCCCCTTATAGTGTTTTTGTAAAGTTCCACAGAGGCTGATGATGGTGGTTCAGGGAAAAAGGTTGCCAGGGAACATGATCACTGCAACTGTTATAGTTTTGTTTTTATGTATTTGACAAAACCATTCCAAGTAGTGGCATAGAAATGCCCTTTGTAGGAGACACAGAACAACACATAGTGTTATTTCCCCTCCACTTCCGGTTCTTAAAGGCAAGCAGAACAGTGTATTGCCCATTCTCGATAAAGAAAAAAAACTCACTCAGAGCCCTGCTGTGTTCTCTCCCTGACTGACTGCTTGTTTGAGTTTCCTGTAGCTAATAAAATGATCATATAGATAGAGCCCTGAGCCTTTAACATAAATCAGACTCAAATAACCTGTTATCAACCAAATCACAGCAGGATCTCACCTAGGATCCTGAGACACCTGCTGCTGGCCATTCATATCAAAATAAAACATGGCAGGAGTAGTTATCCTTGCTAATACAACGAGTTTACTATATTACTATATATTGTCATTTTTACCATATACAGTGCAATACACAATGTTCCCCCAGACTGAGGTGCTACATACAACAATTTGAGACTTCTCAAGATTACACATAATAGAAGTTATTAGCAATAAAGAATTAAAAGTTAAACAACACTTGGGTAGGTTAGGGTACCTGTCGATCTCATTGGTACCTAATTATTTAAATTTGTGCAACTTTGCATATGCATAGATTTGTGTAGGTGTATATGTGCGTGCGTGTAGGGTTTGTTAGGTGTTTGTTTAGGTGTGAGTGTGTGTATGTAGGTCTGTTTAAAAGTCTGATGGCTTGGTGGAAGAAACTGTTGCAGAGTCTGGTTGTGTGAGCATGAATGCTTGATACCTTTTACCAGTATATGTGGGGGGGTGTAGGGTCTGCCACAATGCTGTTGGCTTTTCACATGCACTGTGTATTGTTCAAATGTCTGTGATTGAGGATAGAGAGACCCTAGTGATCTTCTCAGCTGTCTTCACCATCTATTGTAGTGTCTTACAATTCAAGATGGTGCAGTTCCCCAGCTAGGCAGTGATGCAACTGCTCAGGACGCTCTTAAATCGCTCTCTGTAGAAAGCGGTGAGTATTGGTTGGCAGATGAGCTTTTTTCAGTCGTCAGAGGACGCTGCTGGGGTTTCTTGGAGTTGGTATTAAGGGACCAGGTGAACTTTGAGAGTTGCTGCCCCTCCTCTCTGTATGCTAACTCACTGCTCCTGCTGATGAGACTCACCATGGTTGTGTCATTAATGAACATAGTGATGTGGTTTGAGCTGTAAATAAATGGTAAATGGTCCGCACTTATATAGCGCTTTTCTACCTAGCTGGTACTCAAAGCGCTTTACACTGCTTCTCATTCACCCATTCACACACACAAGCACGCACACATTCACACACCGATGGCAGAGCTGCTATGCAGCTGACCTGACTCACCGGGGGCAACTAGGGGTTCAGTATCTTGCCCAAGGACACTTTGGCATGTGACGTGCAGCCGGGAATCGAACCACCAATCCTGCGATTGGCAGCCAACTGCTCTACCTATTGAGCCACAGCCACCCCTACAGCTGTGCTGTATGGTGTTGAGTGAGCAGAGAAAACAGCAATAAACTGGGCACACAGCCCTGGGGGGCTCCAATACTCAGTATGATTGTGTTGGAGATGCTGTTCCCAATCCTGACAACACTCACTTAGGAAGTCCAAAATCCAGTTGCAGAGTGATGTGTTCTGGCCCAGCAGGCTCAGCAGGCTCATTATACTGTATGCCACAAATAAGGTGTGCAGTTAACACAAGATTCAAGATTCAAAAAACGTATTAAAAATTGTATTGGAAATTGTTTTGCCTTGTTACACTTGTTCTTAACTCAGACAGAAACAAAGGGAACCACAACCAGGAAAGATCCACACCAACGCAAATACAGAATAACATCAATACAAAAAAATGTATATATACCAAATGTATAGGATATAAAATAGGTTAACAAATATAATCCAGGGTGGAAAGACAGCAATTATATGACAAGAAATTGTCACTTCCCCCACCCCTTACAGAGGGGGGAGGAATTGTAAAGATTGATGGCCACAGGTAGAAAGGATCTCCTGTGGCGCTCTGTGGAGCATTTAATGTTAATAAGCCTTTGGCTGAACGTGCTCCTCTGTCCAGTCAACACACTGTGTAGTGGGTGAGAGGGATTATCTGGGATCTCTCAGCTACAACATGTAGAGGGTCCAGCTCCACCCAGAACAGAGCCAGCCCTCCTGATCAGTTTGTTTAGTCTGTTAGTGTCTGCCACCTTCATGTTGCTGTCCCAGCAGACCACAGCATAGAAGATGACACTGGCCACCACAGACTCATAAAACATCCACAGCATGGTGCTGCAGACGTTGAAGGACCTGAGTCTCCTCAAAAAGTGCATCCGGCTCTGAGTTTTTTTGTACAGTACTGATTAGTTCTTTGTCCAGTTCAGATGTTATGATCAAGTGCGCACCCAGGTATTTGTACTCAGATACGACCTCCACTTCTTCCTCCTGTATAGAGAGATGGGTCCGTTTGTCACCAGCTCCTTTGTTTTATTGATGTTCAGTTGAAGATGGTTGAGTCCACACCAGTCCACAAAACTGTCCACCACTCCCTGTTACTCTGTGACGTCTCCTCCCTTAATACATCCTACAACTGTAGAGTTACAAGTGCAACAGAACACCGGGAGAAGTACTGGCGGCGGTTAGTGAGGTAGTCCATGATCCAGGAAATCAGGGGAGTGTCAACCTGCATGTTTTTTACTTTCTCTCCAAGCAGTGCAGGCTGGATGGTGTTGAATGCACTCGAGAAATCAAAAAACATGATCCTCACTAAGCCCCCTGGGTTTGTCCAGGTGGGTGTAGGTGCGAGAGAGCAACATAGCTAGGGAGCACAGGCTTTAAGCATCCTTGGGCTGATTCCATACAGCCGTGCAGCCTTTGTGGGGTGAAGCCTGTTCAGCACAACACAAGGTTAAGAGACATTCACATTTGTTTATACTACTTTTTAAAATGCTCGTCAATACCCCACTTAAAATGTCTTCAGCTTTTACGTGCCTTGGTGGTGGCTAACAACGGCTAAATGAGACTACAGAGGTTAACAATAAATATTATAATGCTGAGCCTCTTTGTGTTTCTACTAACAATCTTGTTAAATATCCTACTCGATACTTACAATTAGTATATTAATCAAGAGCATGTTACACTAAAAAAAAGGCTTTTATAGAAGAGGTAAATGTGCTAAATCAATATACAAGTTGGATGCTTAGTGAGGGTATTATTGAAGCCATGAGACCATAGTATAGTTTTTTTTAAGTCCAACTATAGTTTTTTGCAAATGTTTTTAGGTTTCAAAAATCATGAAAGTGATGTAAAGAGTGGATAACTTTTAATGTTCCATGTGTGCCTGGATTGGTGTCTATCATTTGCAATACCCACGGACAGATAATTTAGTGTCTTCTTTTACATATACATGTTGTCATTTGGCAAAGAAACATCTGCTGTAACTGAAGGACATACATAGGAACAACTAGGAAAACATATTCAGCTACAATCACCACAGTTTTAGGACAAATGAACAGATTCACCCTTTAATCTTCATACAATTCAGAGATCCCGTTCCTATAATATATGCCAGGGGTTCCAACTTACACAGGTTTTTCTTCATTTGTTATTTTTCTATATATTTATGTGATAATTTACTTACATATACAATAGTTTCTATTTAATATGGTAAATCATGTAATATGGGAAGGTTCATTAATAAAGTTCATGAATTTGTGTTTTTTTTATTTACATTCTGTTCTCTACTAGCATATGACTTCCATTGTAACTTTTGTTCAACTACTGACCTTGTGTGTAAGCAATTCAAAGTCCCTTTGAGTCTTTCAATTTCTCACTAACCTGCAATGCATACAAAAGCAGGGCCTCCTCCTTATCAATGAGCCATTTCAGCTTTAACTTTCAGTCTTAAGCAGACCTCTTCAGGGAGAAACCTGTCATTGTGTAACAGGCTGTCTCCCTCTTACACAATGTGTGTAGTGTTGTGTGTAGGTGTGAAATGCTGCAGCACAGGCCCATTTACAGTACATACATTAATATTTCACTGCAAAAAATATAAAGACTTTTAGGATAGCACATAGTCAAAGTGGTGGTGGTATTTAGCAATACAGAACATGTAAAAAGCAAATTACTTGATCCTAGAGGTTAGGTAACATGGTTCAAGAGTTGTGATTGTGGGAGCTGTGTTGTCAAAGAGGAAGCCCCAGATAGAGTCTCCCAAGGCAAAGTGGTCCCAGGGTAGGGGCAAAGAGTGATTTAAATAACCCTGATGAAGTGGACCTTTTTGAACTGTTTGCTTGACTTAGAGAAAACAAGAAAACCTTGCTGGTCTGAGAGGGACACTTGCAAACAAGCATCCAGTGGACGGGTGTTGAGCAATAGAGTACTACCCAACCCGTCAAGTGCAAGGAGAGGCAATAAGGTCAGAGTTTAACCAAGCAGTAGGTTACGTCTGTATGATCCCCAGTCTGTAGTTCTAGAGGTGGGACCTGTCAATCATTAGTGGCAGTGGTGGCGAACAACTTTTATAATCATATGTCTTTCCAGGTTCTCACAGGCCACAGAATTTTGGAATATCTGCGCACACAGTGAGTGTGTCTGACAAATCATTTTCACATGTAGACTGCACTAAATAGAAGAAAGACCCCTGCAAGAAGCTGGATTAAAGGAAGGATCTACTGTGTGATCGTTTCACCCTAAATTGTTTCACCACCTTCATCTCTCTCGCACACCATCTGTAGGCAGGAATTAAAGGGAAAAAGAGCTGTCAATGGTCTGAGAGGGGCCATGATGAGACACAGGGAATACAATTATGATTATTATTTTTTTATTATTTTATAGTAGAGCTAAACAACGCATTGATCAGCTCAGCGTCTCTCTCTCTCAAACACACAAACACACACAAAGAGAGAGACAAGTGGACTGACACGACTGATTCTTTTAAAATTATAACAAAAATGAAAAATGTAACTATAGCCACTACTTTTAATCACATTACTGCTTATTTAGATGTAATTCAGTATTCCAGCCTGTCTGACTAAATACATAAGAAATATTCACTTTCTCTGGTCTAACCAACAAATTTGATATGATTGATTATAATCATCATTGTATGAGTGGGGACAGGCAGGGAGTGTGCTGGGAGGCTTGAGAGGCCCACTGCTGCAAATGGCGAGACCAGAAAATGGGCAGCCATAGTAAGTTTATTCAACTTATTTCATTTATACCATTCTATGTTATGTGTACTGGTACTACACATCTGCATTTCTGCTTGTGTGCACTGTTTGAGTTGAGTCCGTGTTCCATCAGCGACAGTATTTCAGGTTTATGCTCCGTACCTCCAAACCTGCACATCCTCTCCTATTTAAAGCATAAGCACTATTGCTGCCATTTTGACCTGTTTCGTTCTGAATGTTGTGTCACTGTGACCACTCTAAATGTGATCTCAATGTTATTAAGATGGAGCAAATATTCAGAGGAGTAGACACAAAAATGTAATATTACAGCTCCCACTTAGGGAAGAGAATTGATTCTCCCTTGGTGCCATTAAGGCTCAAAGACAGATGTCCATGACCAAGAAGAAGCGAAATCCACTCTTTGTTCATTACCATTGTGAGGCATGATGTGCACAGCTTGACTGAAGTGCTGTGAAAGTCTAATGAAGCACGTGTGACTCAGAACGAAGTAAAAAATATTCCATTGAGGCTTTTTTTTTTCTAAAGCACAAAATAGACTACAACGCTGCCATTTCTCGCTGAAGAGATGTGCCTGGACCTCAAACAAAGCCCTAACAATGCAATCAAAACACCATTGCTGGCTTCAAAGGCAGCTGGTATAAAATGCCTCATTGCCTCCATGCCTGTAAGTCCTGTCTGAATGTGTGCCGCTGCACTCACACTTTTTTTTTTTGTCCTCTCCATCTCCTCTTCTCCTCTTCTATCTTTCTCACAAATCTTATTCACAGTTTGTATTCAGTCATCTGAAGGAAGATAAATAGAATATCTGGCTCCTTGTCAAAGCTGTGGGGCTGAGCATGCTGCAGCAGTGCTGCTGCCGCCGCCACTGCTTCTGCTGCTGCTGCTGCGCCCATGATTTGTCGCCATTTCACAGCGGCTGGGGCAGCTATTTGGGTGAAATTATAGAGCTATTGATTGCACAAAGAGAGCAGTTTTACTGAGAGCAACAGAGCAGGACCAGAAGCAGGCTGGGAGAGCCACTCCCAGCCACTTTATTAGCTTATGGTGTGTTTGCTATACCGCCTCCTCCTCCCCTTCATCTGTAGAATACTCTCTTCTTGCCTTTTCTTTTTACTAACCATCCAGCTTTTCTCTCACCTCTCATTTTTGTCCTAACCTCTTTTACAAGTTTCCCAGTAGCCTCATTCCTGCTTTCATTTGCTCAAACATCTTCTTTTGCTTTCTGTTTTTCTGTGAAAAGCCATTATGATTCATTTGAGCCAGGGGGAATCAGCTGTGCCTGTCTCATTTCTCTCTCTGTTGCTCTCACCTCTCCCTCTTTTCCTTCCCTTCTCTTTATCTCTTCTCTCTTACTTAAAACTGTAATTTGTGCATGATTGCAAAAATTCTATTTATCTGACATTCTTTTGTCAAGGAACACAATTTTGCACTACACCTCTAGAAAGGCTAAATCGCAGAGACACACTCTGATAAAGATCCTCACACTGAGGCAAACGGCAATGTTTATTACTCTTTATTTTTTGGGAAGTGTTGCAACCCAATCCCAGCATGGTGGTGTTTTCTGTGATGAGCTGCAGGACTGCTTAGGGCAGCAGGGAAGTCAGACAGACATTTTCCGTCAGCGTCAGATGCTGAAACCCAATTGTCTGTGTCCTACCAGATATTGCATAACATGCAGCAAGAGAGCTGGAGCAGCCGCAGTAATTAGCCCATTAACCCTAATGTGTCTAAATCATCTGGACAGGGAAATGGCTTACTGTAGAGCACAAGCGGACGCTCTACATTACTGGACCCGCTTCAACCTGAGAACCCACATTATGACCGACATATCTTAACCAATCTTAATCAATTTTTGCTTCTTGTGAACTCTAGCTGAGCTGAATTAGACTTTTTTGGTTAATGCAACATTATATAATAATAATAATAATAATAATAATAATAATAATAATAATAATAATAATAATAATAATAATAATAATAATAATAATAATAATAATAATAATAACAGTTGCATTTGATGAAATGTTGTGTTTGCACCCTGCACCCACAGGCCACCTTAATAAATCCTTTATCCTTAGCTCACAAATACATTGTTTTAAGCTTCATAATTTACTCAAACAGCTGCATGGGCACTCAGACAGGAGGAAAGTGCATTTGTATTTAGCTGTGAATTAACACACATGTTGTTGTTGCTCTAGTTATTATTCCTAGAAGAAGGGTGGTGTATGTGGGACTCAGTCAAAATGAACCGCGTGTTCATGGAAATGGAGTAACATGTCACCCAGGGCAACAGAGTGGCTCTGTGAAGTGTTAAAAGAATAAGAATAATAACAGTGAGAAGAAAAAAGTATGTGAACCTTGTGGAAATGTAATGTTTTATTCAAAAAATAACTAAAAAGAACAGTAGAGCTATGGATGGACAATGACATCTGATGCAATTATCTAACCCATAAAACCTATTAGTCGAATGATGTAATCAACTTTGAACTGACACATCAACAATGATCAAGGTGTGTCCGCTGTATCAGAAATAAGATGATAGTAAAACCGGTTTTCCTTTAAGTATCATTGTACTCCCACCCTTCTTATATTACATGCACACATTTCTTTCCTCTAGTAATGGATCCATTTCCTTTCTCTTCATTCTCCTCTTCCATCTCAGCGTCTGGCCAGGCTCTTGGTGAGTGGTGGGGGCTTCCCATCGCACTCAGTGGCAGAGCTGTCCAGCCAGCACTCTCCCTCATTACCCCCATGCTTCGTCTTCCTGAAAATGCACTTTTAAAGCACCTTAATTGCATTGGGGAGATAACCCCGTGGGCGCAAGACAGGAAGCCTTGGCTATATAGAGCTTTAAGGGGCTGGATTTGGGGAGTGTGTGTGTATGTGTGTGTGCTGAAGCTCTTTGCATCAAATCAATGGTCCATCCTGAGGCTAATGTAGCTCTGGGCAACTCCTCAGGAATCATTAAGACTATTAGTGCAGGCCTGGCAGGAACACACACACTGATGCATTCATGTTTTTTGAAGATGCAGAGAAGCTGAAGCAATTTTGACGTTGGTCATAAATGCAATTGCAACATGTGTTTACTTGTGCTTGTGTTGTATTAATGTGTGTGTGTTTGTGTCCATTTGTACATTCGTGTCTAGTAACACAGAGAGTGGCAGGGAGGCCAGAGCTCAGCGCATCTGAACAAACCTACATCTGCAGGGTCAACACTCACAGCAGGGGGTGAGCTCTGGTTGTGTGTTTGTGTCTGTGTGCACAGAAGTTATTCTCCTCTTGAGCCAATCGGAAGAGGCCACAGTGAGGGGTGTCAGCCCATGGCTAATCAATAAGTGAATGTGCTCCTGGGGTACTCCTGTCCTAACACCAGGACCGGCACCTGGAAGATGTCATGGCTAACTAGCTGTTAGCATCCTCCTGATTCCTGTATTAGCTGAGACAGCGAACACGTGGAGGATGTAGCTGAAGGGCTGGGTGGAGAGATAGAGCATGGAGAGCAAGGGGTGGGAGGAGCACAATGGTTGATTCCACGATTTCCAGAACTTGCTTATTGCTTTCATTATTTTGAGACCCTTCAGTTTTATCTTGTCATCCTTATTTGAGCCCAGACATTGAATGTGACTGTTTTAACATACTGCTGTTAAAAAACAGTTGAAACATTTTTTACATAAAAAAATCTAACACTTTATAAAACTACTATATAGACAGAAGAGCAAGAGCAATACAGTGACTTAAAATCAACCACGAGCAGGAGGGGAATGATTGTGCCATTCCAGCACTCTCCCTCATTACCAAAGGTCAGGTTTTCATTTCCTGGTTGTTCCTTCAAATACACAGGCTAACACAGAGTTGTGAAAAAGTCATCCTGAAGAAGCTGAAGTTAATATTGTTGGCAGACCTTACAAAAGGTTTTAAATTCACATAGCGCCACTGGAGATCCTTTCTGTCTGTCGCCATCAAACTGCACAACTCCTCCCCGCTCTGTAAGAGTTGAATGGATATTCATCCGAATCATTATTTATGTCACATATTTGTTGTCACAACTATTATTATTATCAACTATTTTCATTCATCTTTAGATATTCTGTATACATACTGAGTTTTTTGTATTTGTGTTGGTGTGGATCTTTTCTGGTTATGGTTCCTTTATTGTTGTTTGAATTGAGAGAAAATGTAACAAGGCAAAACAATTTATCTAAAGTTTGTAGAATGTAAAACTGGGCTGCCGTAAAGTTGTACGTCAAGTTAACAAATACAATTTGTTCTTGTAATACAACTAAATATTATCTTGACTAAATATTGTATGCTGTGTAAACTAATGTCTTAGTTTGGTTGATTTAGATTTATTAGTTCATTGAACAAGTTAGGTAGTTGTTCAAGCTTAAGAATCTAGCTTTATTTGAACAATCTGTTGACTAGTCTTGTTTGATCTAACATTTAGAATATACACCAGTTTTAGTTACCCCTAAATAAAAAAAAAAATAAAATAAAAAAACATGGTACTGCATCTAATCATGTTAAGCTGTAAGAGGTTATAAAAATTATAGTTATACTGGGGTAGGGTATGAATTCAACACCAACCTCTATCATGGTTCAGTTTATACTGGTGTGAAAATAAACAACTGTGATCTAATGTATGTGTGTATTAAAGACGCATCACACATTTCTATCATGACTATTTCCTTTAAAGAACTAAAAAGAACAATATTTTAGGAGCATTAACTTGACAAATGCATGCTGAGAAGTCTACTAATATGTTAATTTGTTTGATATTTCATTCATTTAATTGAACTTTAAGAAATTAATTCATTTAACTCATAATTTTTAGTTGAATTATGAGTTAAGACATTAAAACAGAACAACTAATGTTTATACGTTCTGTCAATAAAAACTCAAAATGTAATCATTTTAGGTTGAATTAGCATGAAAATATGAAACTTGAATATTTAGGTTAGTTTAATTCAATAATACTTGAATGAGAGTTTATGCTGTGTTATTCCTTAAATATAATCTTGTATTTCAAACTAAAGCAATGATATGTTGTTACTACCTAAAATAAATGCACATCCAGTGCAGACAAATATCAAATACAAATATCAATGTTATCAAACCTTTTGTCTTTTATGTCTGATGATATTGTGAATTTCCTTTTAATTTCTTCCATCATTACATTCAACCCAACTGGTTGAGGCAGATGGCCGCCCCATCCTGAGTTTTTTTTAAAGGAAGTTTTTCTGTGTGTGTGTGTGTGTGCGTGTGTGTGTGTCTTGTGTCTCATGTGCTGACATCCTGGGGTCAGCTGTTGAGCAGCATCATCCCATCTCATTGTTTAGACTGGAAATGTTCTCACTATCCAGTAAGGGTCCCTCTAGATACCAGGATACTGCCTGCAGTTTGAGAAATGAATCATCTGTTTCTCTGCAAGTGTGTGTTTGCCAGTGCCTGAGTGTCTAAACTTGTGTGTGTTGGTGTGAGTAGGTGGGTGTCTATTTTTCTCGTTCCCTCTTTTAGTGGATCGTCACCCCTTGTCTGAATCATAACTCAATACTTTCAGTGTCAGGGGTTGCGGCATAGGAAACCACACAGCTATTAAATATGGACAGTGACTCACTGGCACAACAAATTAATAAAATCTGGAGCAAACTCACACACACACACAGGACTGAGGATACTCAGACACTGATATCTGGAGCTGCTATTTCACTGTCAGTGGGTGAAATGTCTTTCAAGTGGTGTATTTCCAGGTGTTTAAGCTTTTAAGAAAATGTTGACAGGTCTGCTGTCATTATGTTTGTCTCTTCGAGAAGCTTAATTGTGCATGCAAGCTTTTCCCAATGATGCCCTGTTGCACATTTGAATAGTTAAATATATTCACACATGTTTATAGTACAGGAAGAACGCTGGAATTTTAGACAAAATACTCACAATGCACAATGAAAATATAACTTTACAGGAAGATTAAAGTAGTAGATTAAATTTATTTATATATATGTTTCTAGATGACACAAAGTGCCAACAGTATTTCATTCTGGACTAAGGGGCAGTCATCAAACTCTAATTTGTTGCTTATTTGTTTCTTGCTACCAACCAAACCTGCTCATCCGAGCTTCAATTCTCTGCCTTAACCCTGGTACTCACCTCTCTGAGGTTGCTTTGGTCCGAATCAGTTGATAAGTTTGTAAACTTGTAGCCGTTTCTCCTTCATTTCACACACAAAAAAATTCAAGCGTACATAAAAACAGGAACAGAAGGGTAAAGAAAAAGTAAATAGAGGAAGAAGGTGAAGTGTTGTGGATAACGTACGTGTACGTTTGTGTGACAGTAGGGAGATGATTTCACTATGAATGTTAACACAGATTGGTCATCCTGTTGAATATTGTTTATTACGTTACATCGCCTGCAGAGTCATCAGACCTGGTGTCTGTGAGACACTTCATGACTCCACGTTTGTCCTCAATTAATCAGACAGCATATTTTTGGTGGACAAACGAAATAAATGGAAATCTACACACTACTCATAGCCCTCAAATTATTTGATTCATAGTGTTTGGTCCTGTTTTGTTCGGTTCGCTGTCTCACCAGGAGGACTGCACCAGAGTTCACAAAGTGATTCAGATCAAGACCACCTTATTTTGGTGGTCTCGGTGCAGTTGTTTTGGTTCGCACTTGAGTGCGATTGCCAAGTGTTCACACCGGACAAAACGAACTGCACCAAGATGGAAAATAAACTTGAGTCCGATTTAATCGAACTAAATCCTATAGGTGTGAAAGCACCCTGATACTCTTTCTGTCAACTTGGATTCTCTTCTTAGCTTTATGGATTTTGGACTCAAAAACTGCAGTTTTCCACTACGTTGACCAGACTCTCTACCAACTCCTAAAGCAAATATCTGCCTATTAGCTGCTTGATGTTTGAATATTTTCAGCTGCTCATTTAAGTAACTAACTATAAAACACGTGCACTGGATTGTATTGGTACCTAAATGTGTACTTGATGAAAACAAGACGTGCGGAATGAGAAACTGGATAATAAAGTTGAAATTTCCAAACAATTATGTTAACAACATTGATATTCTGCCCATACAAATACTGTAGTTGTCTGGTCATGTTATGTTGTCGATTGAATTTTTAACTGTATATCATCATACAGACATTTTTTGGATTAAACAGATGATTTCTGTTTTCTGTAATATCTAAGATTAACATTTCCACATTATTTAAACTTGGTTTAAATTTCTGTTTTCTGTATTCAGAACATGCCTTGTTCTGACATGAAGTCTTTTAGCTTTGGTGAACTGCTAAACTTTGTATGTACTTTGTGGTTAAGGTTTTGTAGTTTGAAGGAAACATGTTGTGGAAACTTGCTGTGTGTCAGAACGATGAAAATAATGCTGAATGACTATGACCTACACTTTATTCAACAAACTAAATGAGAGCAGATTAATGTATTAATATTTTGCTATTAAGTGTTATTTTTGTCTGGTACAAAGTGACTCCAATACGTTAAATTAATTAAGATGACGTTTTTTGGATGACTAATTATAAACTGCCCATAATATCAATAAAATCATTAAATTAAATATAAATTTAATAAACAAGACTGAGGTTTGCAGGTAAATTGATTGTTGAAGCAGGCCTCGCACTCATTTTTAAGTGTAGCAATCCCAAGTGATAGCAACATAGGGGAGAAGGAGCATGAGAAGCTGAATGGGCAGAAAGATTCCGGGAATGATATCTGAGATCTCTGTTCAGAAGTGTGCAGTACTAGGAATAGCTAAGATACTGCACAGGACCCCCCAAACCCACAGGCCTCTGTTAAAAGATCCAAGCTTGATGGAAAAAAGACTGCTCACAGGGGGGAAATAGAAACATTTAGATATAGAGTATATACTGTAGATATAGATATAGATGATGTTGGACAATTTAAATAAAGCTGATGTGATGACAAAGCAATATTTACTAAACAGTGTTAAACAGGATTGCACAGTTTAAGAAAAGATCTTGTTTTGCTTGTCAGTTTCACTTTCAGTCCACATTTGTCAACCAGCAGGCAGTTTTCTCTGACTTGAACTGCCATGCCAGGAAGAGAGAGTAAAGACAAATGTCTGGTTCTTTTGGGCATGCTGTATCCACATAGTGAGGCCTTCCCTTCAGCTGATTAACTCCCTGGTTAGCCATCTGAGGCAGGTATGGGTTTCATCTGCAGCCTCTAATGAGTAACGCATTTTGTCAAATGCACCAGATGCACTGGTGACCTTGATTCAATTTTGTGCAGCCGTTATGAGGTTGTTGGAAAATATCCATGCAGGCTTGTTCTTACATTATCAATATGTTGATACTTTACACAGCTTTCAGCTTTATGTATTTATATAACAGGTTACAGTCCATCTACATGTTGTACACAGCTTGAAAAACAACACTTTTTAGTCAGTATAGTATAAAGTCAGTTAAACTTCTGGGATATTGATCTGGTCAGTTAAGTAGCAGAGATAGCTGTTAATCAGTTTCAGCTGTTTTGATACACTAGAGGGGCAACAATGAGATGACCCCAAAAACACGAAAGGTTTGACAGGTGGAGGCCACTGACATTTTTTCCTCTTCCCTTTTTATGAATGTTTCTTACTAGTTTTGCATTTGGCTAGGGTCAGTGTTACTACTGGTGTCATGAGGCAATACCTGGACCCTTAAGAGGTTGAACAGGCAGTCTAATATTACAACAAAGTAATCTCAAAGTTTAAGAAAAAACAAAATTTATAAATAGACTGTATATTGAATTCTATAAAAAAAAAAAAAAACAATCCCACTTGACAGTGACATTGGAGACGCAAAACTGCCTTTAATGGAAGAAACCTCCCCAAGAACCAGAGTGGGCGGCCATCATTTCAATCTTGTTTGATTTTTAGCTGAAGGAGTGAAATACAGCAATGAGAAAACCTGATAGAGAGCATGCCAAAACGCGTGAAAGCAGTGATTGCAAATAAGGGTTATTCCAACAAATACTGATTTCTGCAGGTTCATTACAAATGTCTAGTCATGTCCTTTGGACTGACCAATGTTCCAGCTTACCAAAACTTGGTCAATAATTTGTTAGGACATATGCTTTGTTTACCTTTACAGTATCTTGATATTCTCCCAGTCTGAGACTAACCATGTTCAGCAACTCTGAGCTGTTTTAGCTTTGCGGCTAAAAACTGCAAAGCTGTGTTTAGTAAAGAAAGAGAAGCATGAATTTCATGCCACATTTGTCTCTTTCTTTGGTTTTCTCTTGTCTCCAGGCAAAATCAGGATGGACCCTGTTGAGGCTCAAGCGTTTTCTTCATGGCGTACTTCAGAGAACCACAAACAAGTCCAGAAGTTCCTAGGGTTTGCCAACTTCTAGAACAAGTTCAGTAGAGGATTCAGTACCATTGCTGCCCCTCTTCACCAGCTAACTTTCAACAAGTGCACCCCTGCAGGTTCGCAGCCTTACTACAATTCCACCATCTTTGTACATACAATATATTGCCAAAAATATTTGCTCACCCATCCAAATCATCGGAATAAGGTGTTTTAATCACTTCCATTGCAAGAACAGTGCGCAGAGAGCTTCATGGAATGGGTTTCCATGGCCGCAGTGATGTAAAGCACACCACCACTGGACTCTAGAGCAGTAGAGAAGCGTTCTCTGGAGCGACAAATCGTGCTTCTCCACCTGGCAATCTGGACGAGTCTGGGTTTGGCGGTTGCCAGGTAAACAGTACTTGTCTGACTGCATTGTGCAAAGTGTAGTTTGGTGGAGGGGGCGTTATGGTGTGGGGTTGTTTTTCAGGAGCTGGGCTTGGCCCCATTGAAAGGAACTGAATGCTTCAGCATACCAAGACATTTTAGACTATTCCAAAATGCACTACTACTAGTCCAACATCAGTGTGTCACAAATGCGCTTCTGGAAGAATGGTCAAACATTCCCATAAACACACCCCCTAAACCTTGTGGACAGCCTTCCCAGAAGAGTTGAAGCTGTTATAGCTGCAAAGGATGAAACGGCGTCATACTGAATACTATGGATTAGGAATGGGATGTCTCTTAAGTTCATATGCGAGTCAGAGCAGGTAAGTGAATACTTTTGGCAACGCAGTGTATATTATATTCCAGACTTTGTCATTCAACTTCTCTTAACCTGAGTCATCGGCATCTGGTATTTTTTCACATAGTAGTACCATATTCATTTTTATGTAAAGAGATTACTAAATTGTTTTGCAAGATATAATGTTTGCACTTTTTAGTTGTTCTTGTGTAGGAGTTAGTAGTTTATATAAGCTAGCTAATATATTCTACTGCTTGATTACCAGCAATACAGATATTTTTCAAAAAGCAGTAACAATTTCAACAATTTCCATCAGAGGCAATTTCTTTTTACAGGTACAAGTACCTGTCAACATGGTATTAATTTGACAAAGATGAAAAAGTACCTAAACAAATAAACTCAAAAAAACTAAAATATTGCATGTGAACTATTTCATCACCTGTAAGGCTAAAGTTTACTTTAAACCTGCTACATTGTTTATTAAAGTCATTTTGTGAGTATATTCTGATATAGAACCAAACTACTTCCCTACTAAACTTAAACAGGGCTGTACTGAAACTACTTAAAGTTACAGAAGCAACCGGCTCACCTGCTGTGGAGTCAATGGGGTGTCAGAGAGGACTGGGCAGCCTGCTCTGTAGTCAGGAGTTTCAGTGGATGTCATCAGCACAGATTCTATCAGAAGAATCAGGATGGAGTCTTATCCTGACATCAAAGATCGCTGTGACCTCTGGCAACAGTAAACTTTGTACATTTTCAATTTATTGTGTACTGTGCTGCATATGTGTACTTTATGAACAAAATACATTTTACTTAATTTATACATTTAGTAATGCAGCTCTAGAAATATGCATAAATCTCATGCTAAGTCAGAAATGTGAATCTTGGAGCTGTTTACTAGTACAGCAGGGATCTCCAAACTTTTAGGCAACTCCGAAGTTACTTAAATAAAACACACTGTATTTAAGCAAGGAAATTGGAGTTGGCAGAACCTCCCACAGGGCTGGTCAGCCAGTCATGTTAGATTGATTTTGATCTTGAGGAGCGGCTAATGAGGGAAGGCTGGACAGGGTCCTTTATTGAGAATGTAGTAAGCAGGAAGATTTTACAGACTAGATTTTTGTGAAGCAGTCGTATCTGCTATGAAGATGCATCTGCTGAAGCATTCTGAGTGTCTTCTGGGAATCAAACTGATGTGGTGACTGATTGAGTTAAGTTGTCGTTGCGCTGGTTTAAAACAAATATTGATATGACTTAAATACAATGTTAGAGCAGTTGCTTTTGGTATTCTGTGTTGGAATACTCTGACAGACTTCACAAGATGAGCTTCAACAGCAACGTTTTAATGACATGAAATGGGAACTAAAATGGGATCTCTTGCATTCAGGCATACCTGAAAACACACCTGGGCATAACCACTATGTCCTGTTTGATGTATGCAGAAACACCTTTATTTGTAGAGAATAAGAAAAAAAAATGCTTCTAACCTTTCTGATGTCTTAATTTCTCCTTGTCGTCCTTTCCTTTTATGTTGCCACACCCCGTCTTCCTGGCTGTCACTAGCCAACATCCTTGCTTGCGGCTTAAAGTCCCCTGAATTCTATGGCAACCCCATAGGGGGTTCAGGGGCTCTTTAAGCACCTTCCCTGAGCAGCTTCAGATTGACACACTTACAGACATTTTGTAGAAAGGTGTGTACCGTCATCTTTATCGCTAAGGTATCACCATGGAAACCTGCGTCACATGGGTGTGTCGCTATAGGTGTCAGAGAAAGCTGCATCGCCTGGTTGATGCTAGTGTGTCCTCAACTATACAATACTATCATCATCAAGTATTACAGATGCCCCATCCCCCCCCCCACCCATTTGTTTGCCGCTCCCCTGGTGTCAATCGTTGTCACAGGGTATTTATAGGCGTATTTCTGTTTTCTCTTTACATACAGAAAACCCGACACAGCCAGCTTCACATTGATTTTGGCATGCAAGATTTCACTTTCCCCCTCTCTGTCTTTTACACCCCCCTTTTCAGGGTTCTATCTCCTTAGATTTCCCTCCATCTGTTTTCCTCAGCCACCATCCCCATGCTTTCTATTCAATCTCACCACTTCTGGTGTTGTTTCCAACAGCCTTCCTATTCTCCTATTCATCTCTCTCTTTTCTCTGCTTTCATATTCCCTGTGCCATGTCACAGAAGCTGAGGCCTGCCATGAGCAGAATCAGTAGGTACCTGTGTGTGTGTGTGTGTGTGTGTGTGTGTGTGTGTGTGTGTGTGTGTGTGTGTGTGTGAGCTTGTACAATAAGACCAGCGGTCCTGTGGGGTTGGAGGCACAAACATCATCCGCTGGGCAGCAAACAGTATTTTTCCACTGGTGCTAATATACAGCGCCACTCAGAGAAGAGAGAATGGATGTGGATGGGTGGGGGTGGTAAGAGCAGCTAAGAGAGAAAAAGAGAGCGTGATAGAGACCCTTGGACAATGTTAAAAATACATGTTGTCTTGGCTGTTTGTGTTCATATTTTTGTAGGCCTCTGTACATCTTTTCAAGTGGTTAAATTCCACCCAGCATAGTCTCAGGATAATCTGCAAAAGACTGCATAAGACTAAACTACAGCTGCACTCATATCTACATTGGAGGTAAAGAAAAAATCCATCCAAACACCACATTTGAGAATGTATCTTACATTTTTAGTCGCTGTTGTGTGGTGGTATATTTAGTCTCATCATTAGATATCCTAATTTCAACAAAACATTTTTCAACTACGTGAAATCAAGTTTTTGGTTTCATTCTCTTAGAGCAATACAGCAAATGTCTTGTTCTGTTGAGACAACAAATATGGTACATATTCAAGAAGAAACTGCAACATCGCCTGACTCTTTCAGTCATGCAAAATGCTGCATTATAGTTAATTTCATGTGGCGATAAATCTATTCCCACCTTTCCATTCATGTTCAGAGTAGGTGAGAATCAGAACCTACATGAAGGATACATTTGTGGCCTCTAACCAACTATCCTCAGACTGAAGAAGCTACTTTGATAAATAGTGTACAAATTGAACATGTCCAGTCCTCTTCTGCTCCTTTCCAGTGTGGGGTCCCACAGGGCTCAATTTTGGGGCCTCTGCTTTTTCCCCTATATTTGCTTCCCCTTGGCTCCATTCTTAGCATAAAGAAAGCATTATTGTTCCTTTAGCTTTGCCATGGACTCATTGATGAAATGTTTGGATGAAGTAGGAGTCTGGATGGCTCTAAATTTCCTCCATTTTAATGAGAAAAAGACAAAGGTCATTGTCTTTGGTCCGAGCGCCAACAGTGGGTCCTCTCTTGTAGACACTTGACAACAATTTTTTAAACCTACCGTCACAAATCTGGGTGTTAAGGTGGACAGTGGTTTTAGTTTGGATAGGCAGGTTAGTGCAGTGGTAAAATCCAGCTTCTTTCACTTGAGACAATTAAACCATTTTTGTCAAAAAAAGCACTTTGAGACAGTGATCCATGACTTTGTTACGACTAGGCTGGATTACTGTAATTCTTTGTATTTTGGTGTATCTCAATCATCCATGTCCCGTCTTCAGCTGGTACAAAATGCTACTGCATGCTTGCTGAGAAGAGAGAGCACATTACCCTGGTTTTAGCATCGCTGCACTGGCTGCCTGTCCATCTTAGAGTTCATTTTAATTTTTTTTCATTTTATTTGTTTTTAAGTCTTTTATTTTATTTTATTTTATTTTATTTTATTTTAAATTGTTAAGCACTTTGGTCAGTCTGCTGTTTTAAAAGTGCTTTATAAATAAAGTTGACTTGACTTGAAACATTTTGATATATCAAGAAGGAGGTCCAGTTGCCTGAGATGACTGAGAATTTTCAGCTGCTTTATGTGGAGACCTGTAGCTCAACAACAACTGATAGACAGCTATCTACAGTATCAGTTATTTGTATTACTCCTGCACTATGGTGGTCTGAAATGGTAGTATAAGTCTATGTTGAAATACTTGTATGTTGTTTTATTTGTCACTGCTAGCTTGATATTGTATCCTGCAAATGTGTAGTCAACAACAAATTTAATCTGTAGTGGATAATAACATTGCATTGTACACACAGACTGTGGTGTAACCAGTCACTACAACATGCAACAAAAAGCTGAAAAAAGAAACTATGAGGTGGTGTGATGACTTTTATAAGGGTTTAAAAATAGTTAACCCACAGTGACACAGGTGTCACCAACATTTTAAGAAATGTGTCCCACATTGGTCCATTTGGTTTGTTTCACGCCCCACATGATTCTCCTTTAGGTAGATATGGGTCTGCGTTCTTATGGGTATAATTGATCACTATTTTTTTTGCCAAGTGACTGATTGATTTATTGATTGGGTGATAATAGTGCATGACCTACAGTTTTCTAAAACAATAGTTCATCCTCTTGTGGTTTTAGTGTGTAGGGAGCACACACATAAGAGTTTGACTTTGTGGACTTTGTTTAAGGGTTGCATTTTGTTCAACAGGACATTAGGATTATACTATTTATATAGATTTTCAAGTGATATCGATGTCTAAAATGGTTTACACTCTTAGATTCTTGAGGTTCTGAGCTTTCCAAAGAGGTATACTGTATAGTCCAAATTAAGAACACACTAAACAAACAGCTTATGTCCAGGCTGTGAGAATATTAGAGGCTTTTGCATCCAGACCAATAATTATATATATATATTTTTAAGTTTTTTTCTTTTGTAGGAAAACAGTTAAAGTCAAAATAGTTTATGTCAAACACCAGTGAAAGTATTTACAATTTACTGTTAGCAGTTGCTACAAGTAATGGATTACCTTGGTACAGAAGATAACATCCAAGTCCACATGTGTCTTATTTCTCTGATTCATAGAATATATTGTGAATATAAAAATCTAGTCTTGAATAGTGAGCTAATCTTGGCTGTTAGCTGCTCTGTGGAGGTGAACTTTTTAAGGTGGTTCTTTGAACTAAATGCTGCTATCAGCAGCCCAATGACCTGCCCAATGTTTTTGCTGCTTGATGTTGTTGTTTTTCTCTCTCCTCTTTCCACTCACCCTAACCATTTGAGGCAGATGGCCACCCACCATGAGCCTGGTTCTGCTGGAGGTTTCGTGATCTAAAGAGAGTTTTTCCTCTCCACTATTGCCTAGTGCTTGCTCCAATGGGATTGTTGGGTTTTCCGTATAATTCTGTTTACAGTTATACTGTGTAAGGTCTTAAACCTTACACCATCAAGTGCATTGAGATGACTTCTGTTGTGATTTGGTGCTATACAAATATAATTGAATTGAATTGAAAAAGATATGTTTCTACCAAAATGCAGCTATTTTTAACCATTTCCAGAAACAAAATTCAGAGTAATTCTTACTTCCATTTGCTATCTTTATTTACATTCAACAGATGATGTGTGACCACACATTGTGTAAAGCAGCTGCCTGAAGTTAAACTGTCATTTATGGGTTGGTACAACTGCACCTTTGTGCTACAGGTGGGGGAATCCAATAAGGTGGTTTCCTTTGGGCTCTTTAGAGAGTGATCAGGCTTTGTCAGTCATGTTGGCAGGAGTACATCATCAACAGCCATCTCACCGCCAGCACAGGAATTACTCTGAGAGATATAGTTGGTGCTTTTTTTAGGGCTTAGAGAGCAGACATCATTTTAACTGCAGTGTTCTGACATCTGAATTTTCTACAGTCTCTGTTGTAAACTTTTTACTGATCCCTGATCATTGTCCCAATATAAGTTACATTTTGGAAATTTTTTTCTTGACATTCTTTTTAAAAATTTACATTCTGTAGCTCTGGACCTGTGAAGAAGTTTTTTCTATTTAATAATTGGTTGTGGTTCTAATGATCTTTAGATGTTTATATTAAAATATAATACAATTCACACTAAAAGGTCAAAATGACTGATTAAAATGAATCAACAAAACCTTAATCCAATAAAAATATAAAAATAGCGTACAGTATATAATGTATACAGTCTGATACAACAGAGGTGTATTTGTGGGAGCAAATTATTGAACAAGATGCAACAGGTTGCAGTTTATTGCAAAGTTATTGATAATTGTTGCATACACTTGAGATGGCACTACACTATGAGAAGCAATACTCACTAACAGCGCACACCATAAACAGAATGTAAGCCTATCTGCATGAAATGGATGAAACCTGATACAAAGTGACAGTGCAGCTCACCAGCCGTCCTGCTGTTTCCCTCTGCAGGTTGATGCAGAGATGAGACGAGAAACTCCTGGAGTTGAATTTAAATGCCTAGAACTGAATGTAGCATGCCACAAAGTCAAAGCTTAAGACAAGAGATGGGTTTGTGTTTGTGTGTGTCTGTGTGTGTGTGGCCAGTGAACTAATGAATTAATCTGTTTGGCAGTTCTCTGTGAACTCAGCAGTATTGTTGTTGGCGAGGAATTACAATGAGACAAACTAGGTTTTGTTCTGCTCCACCAAACAAACGAACCATTAAGAGATTTTGAAAGGACAAAGATTCTGTTTTGAAGGAAATGAGGAAAAACAAACAGGATAAGAAACTGTTAAGGAGTAGTGCAGAGAAAACACAAATTAATTTAATTGAACTACTAGAAAAATATTACAATGACGATTTGTTCAAAATGAAACTGATTTTTCCTGTTTGATGTCGGCTCCAAATCAGACTGTACAGCCTAACCCAATGACAGCAGAGCAAAACTGCATCATTAACAGCTCCTCTTCTAGATTAAACTTTCTCAACTCCCACAGGAGCTGACGTGTACCTAACTTAAGCTTTGGGAAATGTTGGACCACAAGAATATGAAGGTTTCCACAACTGATACAAGACTGGTGAATATAGTGAGGATGGAATTTGTTGAAAGGGAAGCTCTAGAAATTCACTCTCTTCTCCTCAGCTCAGGAACATGGACCATGTTTAGCTCCAGGTTGTCTTTACCGCAGCAGATTGCCATCCTTTCAATTTCCAGTCGATATGCAGATTCATCACCATCTTGGAGGAGGACAATAATGGTTATGCTACCTCCAACTTCAGGAGTTTGACTGTTGAGTCGAGTTGGAATTGTAAAAATGACTGTTACAAAGTTACAGTTACAAATAGTTGCAAAGGTTAGTTGCTAATAATGCTATGCAGTGTATTTTGAATGTTTGCACTGTGACCCAAATGTAGGGTGAGATGCAGGTAGACTTGAGGGGAAGAGAATATCCGCTACCAAATGAGCTGAAATGGGACTTTAAGCTAATCCATAATCGATTTAATTAAATGATGTGCATACTTAGTGGGTATGTTAATATAAGTATGTTGACATTGAGGCATCACATAGCTCAATCTGTTCAGCAGTGAAAAGGGAGTGAACATCACAGCTGCTGTCAGGACTTCTGGACAGCAGTATCCAGTCATTGAAGCTATTCTAGCAGCTAATCTAGTAACTGTTGTAGACCCGTCTGACAGCATTGTGTATGTAATAAAAGCAATATAACTAGATGATAAGTAATTCACTTACCCAACACTGGTTTGCACTAAACATCTAGCTGAGACAGATATTGGTTTACTGGACATTAGTTTAAAGCTGTAGATGATAAATTGGAGCATTGCAATGTTAAATAAATCCTCCATAAATGTCTCTACAACATTTAATTGCAAGCTTAATTGACAGTTGTCAAAAAGTGCATTAACATTACTGTTATTAAAGTTATTTTTCTAGTGTGGCTAAAAAATGACATGTACAGTATATGTTAACACAATATGGACTTCTTCCTATGCTTTATAAATGCAATTTATAATGGGTCTGCAGACAGCAGCAGGTCCTTCTTGTTTCTGTGGCAGTAAGCACACTGTCAATCAAAAGCATAGATTATTGCTCATCTGTCATTTTGAGCTCAAACAGAGGAACAAATGCTAAAAAAGCCCATGCCATCTGAGTTCGAATACAGCAGCAGAAAAGACTTATGTGAGTTTCTTCCTTCGTTGAATCAACACAGTTAAAAATTACAATTTCTATTGTGAGCAAGCTCCGCCTGTTTTAATGCAGATGTGCAAGACAACACAAGGATGGCCCAAGTTCTGAGAGGTCAAAGAGTCTGGAAAAAGAACAGGAGACCCATAAATTAGAGTACAGTCTCTGTGATCTGCAAACATCATAATGATGGTTCCACCTCCACTATTGCAAATTCCCACTTTATGACTTTCAGATCTCCAATCACAAATATGTACACGCAAGCATAAGTATAAGCATAAGCAAATATACACACACAGATGGGGGCACACCTACACAAGCTACTACAGCTTATTCAAATTTGGTTCAAGCATTCTGTTCCCCAGGGACATTACAACAGTGGGTAGGTATTAGTCCTCTTTTACATTCCCCTCTGACATATAAACAGGAGGGCCTGGGGGGGGGGGGGGGATGATTCATGGAGACCCAAGCTGGTTGGCATAAAATGGGTGAAGGAACAGCTGAAAATTCACGTTGAACTTTGAGGCTTCACATCTCATCTGTGGCTGTGTAATGTGCTACCTTCCAGCTTGCTGTGTCACTGGGTCTGACAAAATGATGACTGAGGCTTTCAGGCATATGCCGGTGCCACTGATCTCATTCTGCTGAGGTCACAATCGACCATGCTATTGATGATGAGAAGAACCACATTTCCCAGGGGGCAACTGTCTTCTTTCCTGGCATCAGAGCACAAAGGGTGACTGTGGCTGACATCAGTGTCGCCTTGAACTTTTTTTTCCATTTTATGACTGTGGATATCAATAATAATGTGTAAGCCAGCAAGCCAGGTGAGGAAGTAGAGCGAGGAAGGCCTCTCTGAGCCACTGTATCCAGGTGACCCCGAGAGCATGACGCGCTGCAACTTAACAAACACATGCAAATAAACAAAACACAATCAAATTAGGAAAACAAAAGAGTAGTAATACTTATTTGTAAACTTAGTCTAGTTATGAATGAATTCTCCAAAACACAAAAACTTTTATTTTTTATATAAAAACAAAAACAGCTACAAAAATATGTAAAAAGATGACAGGCACAGCTGGAGGCATTATGTTTCTTTGCAACTGTACAGCCATCCTCTCCTTGTTAAGGCAATATTCAAGCATCTTCACTGGAAACTAACATCAGTTGATATTGTATTTAAATCATGGTGTATCAAGAGCAGAAATATATTGGTCATGGAAACATGGTATTTAAAGGTAAATTAACAAGTGCTGGTCAAGCTCATTAGTATGTCATTGATAATTTATGATTTTATTCTGAAAATTCCAATTAGCAGCAGCCTGGCCAACAAAGAGAGGGGAGCTACAGGCTCTCAGGTGAACACTGATTTCACACTAAAAGACTGTGTTACAACACAAAATAATACCAGAATAATAATACCACATTCATCTCAGCATCTCATGGTTATGTTGATAGTGATGATGCATTGACAAAGGTGAACAAAGTATTGATGGAAAGGAAATGATTTTATAAAAGCATCTTAGATTTTTTATTATGTGGCAGCCCGATACTACAATTGTTCCATTTCTTTTTTGCAAATTAATCTAAAATCGGTAGCCCGTAATAAAAAAGTGAAAATAAAAGATTCTAGAAATGTATTAAAGAAGAAAAACTGAAATATTCTCCGATGGCCGTTGAATTATGGCTAGTGAACTTTAAACCTTCAAACTGACAAGAAGGACTCGACTTCCAGACTGGCATAATTAATCTGACCCTTTACAACCATATTTGAAGTTTATCTTGATAGTTGCTGACTCACACTATCTACGTGTGTAGAAAGGCCTCATAGGTGACAATGCATACTGTGGCATAAACCAAAAATCACAAGGTCAAATGATCTGCGTGTAGAAACTTCTTCGGCACCAAAGGTTCCCAAGAGCACAGTGGCCTCCATAATTCTCAAATAGAAGACGTTTGGCACAACCAGGAATCTTCCATGAGCTGTTTTTTCTTAGCATCAGGCTGTGGGGTGTTTTTCAGCAGCAGGGACTGGGACACTGTTTAGGGTCAAGGGAAAGCTGAATGGAGCAAATCACAGCGATATATTGAATAAAAAGCCTGTTCAATAGTGTTCATGGCCTCAGACTGGGCCGAAGTTTCACCTTCCAACATGACAACGATCCTAAGCACAGAGCCGAGACAACACAGGAGGGCTTTAAGAGAAACTCTGTGAATGTCCTAGACTTAAAGCCCTGAACCCTTGAAAATCTCTGGAGAAACCTGAAAATGGCTGACCACGGACAGTCCCCATCCAACCTGACTGAACTTGAGCAAATCTGCTCAAGGTCAGTCAGGTTGGATGAACGTACAAAGTAAGTGGTCTGACTACTTACATACTACATGTGATATTTCAGCTTTTTCTTTTTCTTACATTTTCAAACATTCAGAACATTTGTTTTCACTTTGTCAGTATGTGGTACAGAATGTAGGTTAATGAAAAAAGAATTTAAATAACTTTAAATTGCGAACGGGGGGTACTTTCTGAATGCACTGTATACTCAACATGTTTCCATCTGGAAGGAAAATGGAAGTTTATTCCCTGACAACAACTCAACTGCATTCCCCCTACTTTATTGATTATCTAGAATGCGAATGATCATTGATCATGTTAAAAATAGCGATGGCGATGTTGAATAATTCAGGAAATCAGCAGAGCAAAGTGGTTTGTAGTGAAAGGCTGATGCATCAACATTATGAAACGAGACTCTAGAGCAAAGCAAGATGAAGTCAGAGTCTAAATGGTAATGTAGTTTGTGTGTGTGTGTGTGTGTGTGTGTTTGTGTGTGTGTGTGTGTGTGTGTGTGTGTGTGTGTGTGTGTGTTTATGTGAGTATTTATTTCTATGTTTTGTGCTCTTGGTAAGTCCCAGAAGGTCTGGCCTGTCTGTCTGAGGGCGGTCCTCACAGCTCGGTGTGAAAGATATGGGGGTGGCAGTGCCACACAGCCTGAGAGGATACACTGTCTGAGGTCTGAGATGGAAGGAGGATGGAGAAGAGAGAGAGAGAGAGAGAGGAAGATATAGCCATACATACACACTGACAGCTGGGGAGCGCCTGATAGAGTGACGGGGAACAGAGAATGAGTGAGGAGAGGAGAGGAAGGGAGGGAGATAAGCGCCTTAGAGGGTGGGAAAGATAACAACAGATAGGGAAAACAGTATGGAGGCCAAAAGTGAGTGAGCGAGACAGACATAGGAAGAGAAAAAGAGAGATATAGAGGAGGCGAGAGGCTGAATTTAATAAATTAGATCAGGCGCCTTGCCGGTTTCCTAGCAACCCAGACAAGACGAGCCTGGTCTGGCCTGGTCTGTGCTCAAGAGTAAAGGTCTTCCTTCTGCATCTCTTCTTCCATTTCCCTCTGCCTCTGCTCCTCCTTCTCCTGTGCTCACTCATATGAGCACTGGACACAATCACTGTCCCAGTCATTGTTCCAGACAAGTATGTTTTGTCATCTCCAAAATATTTAAATACTCAAAAATCCAATCAAACACCTTTGCTGTACTCAACACAAATCAATCTTCAATAGATCGAAATGTTTTAAAAAAGTATTTGTTAATCGGCAACTCAGTTGGTAGAGCAGTTGTCCATGAACCGCAGTGTCAGGGGTTCAACTCCTGGGTCCCCTATGTCACATGTCGATGTGCACCATCATGTATGTAGGCCTAGATGTAAATATATTATGATGCTTGTATTTTCTATACTATATATAAATGAATGAGCTGATTTGTTAAAGGGGGAAACATTTGTCACCCACTCAGTCAGTACATAGATAAATATAATTTGTGTAAACAGACATGTAGTACATAAATAGTGTGTGACATCTTATTGAAGTAATTTTATTCAAGTATGAGATCTATTCTGATGACACATTTTATGTGTCATTTTATGTGTCAATACCAACTCTTACTAGTAAAGAAATCTACCATTAAAACATTTTCACCTGTTTCTATCAAAAACACCAGTGGCATCAGTCAATTAAATAAAAAAAATAAAAGGTGTTCTCAATTAGGCTTGCACATGTGGACACTGGAATTTTTTGCCATTCTTCTTTGCAAATCTGCTCAAGCTCTGTCTGGCTGCGTGGGGATCTGGTGTGAACAGCCCTTTTCAAGTCCATCCACAAATTCTCTATTGAATTTAGGTCTGGGCTTTGACTTGGCCACTCCAGAACATTCACCTTGTTGTCTATAAACCATTTCTGTGTAGCTTTCGCTGTATGCTTCAGGTCATTGTCTTGCTGGAAAACAAATCTTCTCCCAAGGCGTAGTTGTCTTGCTGACTGAATAACATTGTCCTCCAGGATTGTCCTAGATTTTGCCACATTCATCTTACCCTCTACCTTAACAAGCCTTCCAAGGCCTCTGCCACAGCTTTGGAAGACATCCTGCTTGGTACCAGTACCAAAGACATCTAGCCCAAATGACTTCAAGGACTACAGACTGGCGCTGACCTCACATCTGATGAAGACAATGGAGAAGCTAGTGCTCACCTATCTCCGTCCTCTGGTGAGAGAGTCAATGGACCCGTTCCAGTTTGGCTACCAGCCAGGCATTGGAGTTAAAGATGCTGTCATCTTCCTCCTTAATAGAGCTCTTTCACACCTGGATAAGGCTGGGAGCATTGTGAGAGTCATGTCTTTTTTTACAGTTCTTTAAACACCATCCAACCTGCACTCCTGAGGGATAAGTTAGTATGCATGGGGGTGGACCAACATCACTCTATCTGTGTATTGGACTACCTTTCAAACTGAAAGTTCTCTGATAACTCTGCCATTGTCAGCCTGATCACAGAAGGCCAGCTCGAGGTGGGACAAAGGAGGATGGTAGCCAAACTATCATCCGTGCTGGAGAACAACTCCCACCCCCCCATATGATGCTGTGTCATCTCTGAGCAGCTCCTTCAGTGACAGACTGTTACATACTAAATGTCTGAAGGAACAACATTTGTTGTATGTACAGTCTCTCCTATCTCAGTTGCTGAAGCTTGTAACTCCCTCAGAGTAGTCATCGGTGTGTTAGTGGCCTCTCTCACTACTGACCTGGGTACTGGGAGTGTTCTTTTGTCTTCATGGTGTAATGGTAGCCAGGAATACTGAATAACCAGTGACTGGACCTTCCAGACACATGTCTTTATACTGCAATCACTTGAGACACTTTTTATTGACCATGACTGATTTATAATGTCAATAAAAAGATAAAACATCCAAGGGGGTGAATACTTTTTATAGGCACTGTATACAGTCACTGTCAGAATAGTTATATTTTCTGTCTGCTAAAATACAAAAACTTCCTGAAGCAGGTTAATTGGTGTTGGAAAATTCTGAGCTTTGCACAGTGCATTACTAGCTGAGAAAGAACAAGATGGAGCTGGTCATATTATCTTCATAACAGCTCCATCGTCTCCTGAGAGTATTGGACCTGCACAGATGCATTGAAGTCGCGGCACACTTAACCTGGGCAGACTCAGGGCTCACAGCAGTGGCTCAGATCTGCTACAGCAGCTGCTTGATGGAGAAGCTTTAAGACATGACGCAGCAGAATGGATAGCCGCTAAACACTGAAAGTGCACCACTTTGCACTGCCCTCCCAAATATATGTATATATTTACATACATACTTTGTAAATTATGATTTGATATGGACCTAAAAACAAATGATCAGCAACATGATATATAACTATATATGCCTGAAACAATAAAACATTGTATTAAAACTTTATGTGTGTTAATATATCAGTTATAATAGTCAGATACAGGACTACATGTCACTGAGTATTTTTTTTTATTGTCGTATTGTTATGTTTACTATATTAAAACCTTTGTTCTATGCTTTGCCTCTACAGCTGCTCCCTTATTACCTCAGAAGATCAGTGACTGCATTTAAACCTGATTTTCTGACAATGATTTACCTTCCATCCTTCCATCTGATTTGACTGTAGGGCTGTGTGTTTGAAATCCTAGCTCCAGTAATCACTCCTGTGATTCATCTGTGAGATTTTCTCAGTCAGTGGAATGACTCACGGGTGTGTGATGGCCCCACCCTGTCATGTTGCATTCATGTCAGAGGAAGGATGGCATTACTGTAGGCTTGCAGCTAGTA
Organism: Anabas testudineus; assembly: GCF_900324465.2. NCBI lineage: Eukaryota > Metazoa > Chordata > Actinopteri > Anabantiformes > Anabantidae > Anabas > Anabas testudineus. The sequence goes on from NC_046625.1 coordinate 23,566,685, forward strand.
CCCTGAGGTGTGCTCCAAGTCAGTTGCTTTATATCCAACTAATGGTACTGATAAACCACACAGGAGCATTACATTCTCAGTGGGTGTGTGGGGAAACATTTCCATATATCAACTGAGCCTCCAAATGAATTCTCAGTGTGATGGAAATGTGAGATGTTATATTCCTAAACAAATCCATAGTTCTGATAAAGCTCCTTCACGATATCACTAAAATTCCTTCTGTTTCCAAGACTAATCACTAATACTATACCACTGAGAGGAAGCTTTATTACATCCACCTCAATCATTGTGCAAACAGCTGAGTGGGACAGAACTGCCTCTACTGGCTCCATGTGACTTGGAAATACTTTCATGAGCCTGCATATTTCTTCTGTATTGAACAAAAGGCAGGGAGAATAAAAACCGATAAAATGTCTTTTGTGATTAATATCTGTTAATATTAATGAGTCCAGAACAGAGGGCAAAAAAAACATGAGCATCATCAGTCCACCACCCCCGATCCCCTCTGTCAGAGTGGTGTCCCAACTGTCCTCACACAACCTTTGGTAGTCGCCAACATGGAAACACATGACATGTCACATGTTGGTTTTAGTTTTCAGTGCTTTGTTGTGAAAAGGAAATAGAAAAGATGGAAATGAGCAGAGACATCAGTGCCAAAGACACAGACTGTGGATGTCCACATCTCCTTATCTGTATATGAGTGCCTTCTAGTGGCCATTGTGGGAACTGTACAGGGCCTCAGTTCGATACAGGCATGCAGGAATAATTTCTATTACTGTCAGAGGGCTGACAGCTCCAAAATGATAAGCAAAAGAGGGGGAGGGTTGCATCACGGATTAAACATATGATGCAAATAAAGTAGAGCTGCATTATTCATGTGTGACGGAAGATGGAAAAGCAAGTAGACTATGATTATATTACAGAAAACATTTGACTGATGTTTATATTTAAAATATGGTAGAAAAGTAGATCTGTCTGAAGAGGGAGAAATTGTGGGAGAAATACAATTTACACAGCCCATGAGGATCACACTCATCACTTTATTTACTAAAGTTAAAATGTTTCGATCTTGCCCCGAGTGTCACAAACACACAGTATACAGTGCCTATAAAAAGTATTCACCCCAATCGATGTTTCATCCTTTTATTGACATTATAAATCATCACAAAAAAACTCATTAATGTCAAAGTTCTAAAAAGTAATGTCAATTAAATAAAAATATGTGAGGTGAATTCAGTGTTTGCATTAATATTGACCCCCTTCAGGTTGATATTCAGTGGATGCACCTTTGGCTGCAATCACAGCATGGAGTCTGTGCGGATAGGTCTCAATATGGCCTGCACATCTTGACACTGGAATTTTATACCATTCTTCTTTGCAAATCTAGTCAAGCTCTGTCAGGTTGCGTGGGGATCAGGTGTGAAGAGCCCTTTTCAAGTCCATCCACAAATTCTCTGTTGGATTGATGTCTGGGCTTTGACTCTGCCATGCCAGAACATTCACCTTGTTGTCTGTAAACCATTTCTGTGTAGCTTTCGCTGTAGGCTTCAGAACATTGTCTTGCTGGAAAACAAAACTTCTCACAAGTTGTAGTTGTCTTGCCGACTAAATAAGATTGTCATCCAGGATTGTCCTAGATTTTGCCGCATTCATCTTACCCTCTACCTTAACAAGCCTTCCAGGGACAGCTGCCAAGAAGCATCCCCACAGCATGATGCTGCCACCACCGAGTTTTACATGAGGTGCAGTGTTTGGTGTGCGCCACACATAGCATCCTGTCTGATGGCCAAAAAGACCCATTTTAATAAGGATTAAACATCCAAGGGGGTGAATACTTTGTTATAGGCACTGTATCTGCAGATTCAACATGTCAATAAACATTTCAATAATGTTCTGTATGTTATCTACAATAATTGATTTGGAGTGGGTAGAGTAACCATGTTGTTCACAACATTTGCATAACATTTTTAATGGTGCAATAAACAAAGAAGCAAAAATGTGTGTGACTTAAATTTTACGTGCTTGACAAGTAATTCCAGCTATGTACCAGGTGGTGACCAAGTAGTTCTGTAAGTATTATAAACCCTGATGCTGACATCTAAATCAGTGACAATGAATATATTCTGTAGACCTTAACCTACAATAGATAAAGGAAAAAAATGGAATCTTAAGTGATCTGGCATCGTTTTGGCTCTGTACACTTACAGAAAGGCTTGGAAATTAAACAAGTCTTATTTAGCATGTTTCAAAAGTAATAAAGACAAACATACACAACCCCAAGGGGGAACAATCCAGTGTCATCTTGTGCCAGTCCCCAGTCCGGGTAAATGCAGGGGGTTGTGTCATGAAGGGCATCTGACCTAAAACATTTGCCAAACCAAACATGCAAATCATCAGCACAGCTTTCATACCGGTTGTGGCCCAGGTCAACAATGACTGCCACTGATGCTGTCGACCTACTGGGTGCTGGTAGAAACTTGGCTACTGTTGGTCGAAGAAGGAGAGGAGGAAGGTGTGATTGTAGGCAGAGAGAGAAGAGAAAGGGCAAGAGTCTAGGACTCACAGACTTTGAATGCTGGGACTACTATATGACAGAGAAGGCTAGAGAGTTGGTTGGAAGGTGAACATACAATGTGTCCAGAAGACCAGATGGAAAGGTAGCAAGGCTAGAAGCTTAGGATCAGGGTTCAAGTTGTTCACAGATAAATTGAGTTATTTAAAGTTATTTTGAAAGAGGAGTTTGTCAGGAATGTTCTGGAGGTGCAAATTGAAGTTATGATGTTCAGTGTTGTTAGTTATGCCCCACAGGTAGGATGTGATTTAGAAGAAAAGGATAAATTCTGGAGTGAGTTAGATGATTACGTGGTACTACTACTGTTTCATCAGCAGAAAGGGGACAACCACTTGGTGGTGAAATCCAGGTGGAGTCCAGCTGTGTATACAGATAAAGAGGTTGGCTAAGAAGAAATGGGACACTGAGAGGACTGAAGAGAGTAGACAGGAGTACAAGGAGATGCAGAGTAAGGTGAAGGTAGAGGTGGATACGGTCAAACAAAGTACTTATGAGGAATTGTACGCTAAGTTAGACAGTAAGCGTAAGAGTACTTTGAAGAGCTGATTAATGAGGAAAAGAAATGAGAAAGAAGAGTGGAAGAGGTGACTGTTGTGAAGCAGGAAGTAGCAAAGATGAGGAAGAGTGAAGTGAGGAAGGCATTGAAGATGAAGAGGATGAAGGATGGAAAAGCAGTTGGTCTTGATGACATACCTGTGGAGGTAGGGAAGTGTTTAGGAGAGGTGGCAGTAGTTCTGTTTGGAGAGTGAAAGGATGCCCGAGGAATGAAGGAGAAGTGTACTGGTGCCAATTTTTAAGCACAAAGGAGCTGTGCAGAGCTGTGACAACTACAGAAGAATACAGATGATGAGCCATACAGTGGTGTAATGGGAAAGATTAGTGGAAGCTAGCCTAAGGGCAGAGGTGAGCATTTGTGAGCTCCAATATGGTTTCATGCCTAGAAAGAGTACAACAGATGTGTTATTTCCTCTGAGGATGCTGATAGAGAACTACAGAGATAGGCAAAAGGGAGTTGTATGGTGTTAGATCAATGCCAAAACTAGAGCGCGCAAAAACACATGGTGAAAAAATAACACTGCAGGTTTTAACATGTTGCAAACTAGAGAGCTCAAATGTGACACTCACGAGCACAGAATATAGAGTTGTGTATACGTTTAACTTAACACTGTGCTAAAAAGTGTTTGCGTCCTTTTGCTTCTCAATTTGATCGTTGATCGAAGTTTTTTTACACTCAGCTTTTTTCTGTGCTGGACGGACAGTTTACCAGAGAGATGGTTATGGCAGTGTGGGCGTGGTTCTATCGGCTGATGACTTTGGGTTGGGGGGGGTCTGCCTGGATGGAAGCTTCTCTCTGACGACCCATAAGACCTGTGTGACGATAGGAAATAACATGGACACTATGGAAGAAGACTGGTTTACTGGTAAGTGTTTAGTTTACGATAAAAGAACGGATGTTTCTTATGGATGTTATAATGGAGTCAAAAAAGCACCTTTATTAATTTAGGTTTACAGGCATTGTTCTCATCTGGTCCCATGTTAACATTCAGCTATTACTACGATTTACACATATTAAAAGCATTAGCTAGTTTAGCAGCACAGCTACTAGGAAACATCTGTTTTGTATCATCCAAACTGATCACTCACCATTATTAGGCTTTATTATTGTATTAGTCTTCTTCCATAGTCTCCATGTTATTTTCTATTGTTAAACAGGTCGTGTGGGTCCTCAGAGAGAAGCTTCCGTCCAGGTAGACCCGCCCACAAAGCCATCAGCCAATAGAATTGGCTGCCACCGCTCCCCCACCTCCCACACTGACATAACCACCTGTGGTGGCAGAAATGTATACTAGAGTAGTGTGGGACGTGCATGAGAGCTGTAAGACAGTGTGTGTGCTGTAGGTGAGACAGATGAGTGGAAGTGGGTCTGGATCAAGGGTCAGCTCTGAGGCCCCCTCTTGTTTGCTCTGGTGATGGACGAATGACAGATAAGGTTAGGCAGGAATCTCCATGGACTATGATTGTTGCAGATGACATTGTGATTTGTGGTAAGAGCAGGCAGCTGGTGGTGGAAAATCTAGAGAGGTGGAGGTGAGGATGGAACGGGTGGAGAAAAGTGTGATAAAAGAGTATCAGTAAGAATAAAAGGAAAGGTGTTCAAGATGGTAGTGAGATCGCTGATGCTGTATGGCCTAGAGACAGCAGCACTAAACAAAAGACAGGAGGCAGAACTAGAGGTAGCAGTGCTTAAGATGCTGTGTTTTTGGGACTGATGAGGATGGACAGGATCAGGCATGAGTACATCAGAAGGACATGACATATATAATGGACATAAAGTCAGAGAGGTGAGATTGAGGTAGTTTAGACATGTTCAGAGGAGAGATTGTGAACATATTGGTAAACAGATATTGAGGTTGCATCTGCCAGGCAAGAGGACTAGAGGAAGCCCAAAGAGGAGATTTATGAATGTAGTGAAAGAGGACATAAGGTTAGTTGGTGTGAGAGAAGAAGATGCACATTATAGGGTTAAATAGAGGCAGATGATTGGCTGTGGTGACCCCTGAAAGGAAACAGCTGAAAGGAAAAGAAGAAAAAGAATGCACAATCAAATAGTCAGTTTTAATAATGTTTAAAGGTTATTGGTTACAATCTGTGTTAAGTTCTGATTATGGTCTAGAACCCAAAGACATTTCCAGATGAGTGGTTTCTTCCCTTGTGATGCTCTGTCAGACTTGTACTGCAGTGATCTGTGTTTGCTGCTGGGCTTTGTTGCATTTTGACTTTAGCAAGTGAAAAGCTGTTGTTTCTACTGTGTACTTTAAGTCATCACTCTGCTCTGCTGTGGCTATTCAAGCATTTTGTTAAATCTGAACAGATGATATAAAGCCCCACAATTCAGAATTCACTCTGCTACCTTTGTCAGCAATCACATCATCAGCAAAGACAAGGAAAGTGGTTCCTTAGTAATGAATACTGTACATAACCACATCATAACACTACCTCCACCATGCTTCACATGTGAGGGAGTAACCTTCATATCATAAGCAGCTCCTACTCTTCTCTCCATCATCCTGGTACAAAATGACCTTGGTCTCATGTGTCCATAGCATGTTGTTTAAGAACTGTACAGGTATTGTTACTTGTTTTCGGCAAACTCTAATCTTACCATATTATTTTTTAGGCTTACCAACGGTTTTGACCTCGTGGAAGAAATATGCTTTACCTCATGGAGGGTGTTTTTGATTTGACCAGCTGCTGGTCAAGTGTGTCCAACCTGCTGCAAGTTTTTATTTTGCCATCCACCACAGTTGTTTTCCCTGGTCCTGTCCTTCTGATGTTGTAGCCCATTTGCAGTTTTTAAGAATGTAACCAATAGAAGACAGTTAAAAGCAGACTGCATGTAAATACAAATACCAAACTTGAACTCAACTGTCAACCTTTTATGTCTTTTCTAATAAGAAAAAAAAAAAAAAAACACACACAGATGGCCAAGGACCAGCTGAGCCGCTAATTGTTCATGTCCGAATGAATGACAGTGATTCTGATCCACAATTCAAATGTGTCACTGTATAAAGTATATATTTATGAATATGACTGTACATAAATAAACAAATGTTTGTTGCTTTTCTTAGAATTACACTGCATGGATCACCACCAGAAAATCAATGTTCTGTTCTGCCACTGTTACACGAGCTCAACAAGCTAAGCAGGCTGCAGGAAAACACAAACCCTGTGTGCACAGTTGCCCGATTCATTTACAGCTGGTTCCTGGTGCTGATGCAGTGGTATATACAATACACAGTATACTGAGATGATACTTCCTGACCATTATATATAAAAACCCAAACCACAGGTTGAGAACAGTACAGGAAATACCCAATACATGATACTGTAACTGAGCTGAGACAACAAAAAACATGATACATAATTTTATCAATGTGGCAATGCTGTTAAAGAGCATCAAATAATGAACTAGACTGGTGAAGTCATCTTAAAAAGCCAGTATTGACCATGTTTGTAAGAATGTGACTGAATCAGTGGTCAATAGACGTAAAGAACATGAACAGCACTTCATTTCATGAGTCAAACTCGGATCACTGCTCCTTTTTAGAAGATGTGCAAAGGCTCCTTATTCCAGCTGTGACAAAGTGGGATCCTGTGGTTCCACACTGGCTGCTAAAGTGATGGCTGTTTTTGGCTTTTTCCTCCACAGTTCAGTAGCCACGCTGCTTCAGTCCACTTTATCACACACCTGCAAAACTTGGCTGTTGAAGTCCTCTGGCTGGTCTGCATAGACATAGTGTCCGGCACCTCGGATCATCTGAAGGAAGGATCGAGAAGCGAATAATTAAATACAGGAGTAGGAATATACAAAGATAAACCATTAAAAAGAGACGTTTATACATAGACAGTATGTTGTCATCAACAAAAAGAAGAAAATTCAAACAATAAAAAAACAAATCACAAATAAATACATAACTTCTATAGCTTCAAAATAATGCGTAACACAACATTGTGTTCACCATTCACTGGCAGAATATTTCCATGTTGCGCATTTGACTCTGTGAAACACTGGGCAAACATTTCTGGTATAGCTCTCAGCTCAGGTCAGAGCTACCTGGGTAAACTGTCAAGGTGTCTTAACAGGGGGAATCAAACTCTGATTGTTTCTCCACTGGAGGGCTTGATGGCCAACCATGCTGCACCTACCAAATCTCCTCTATCTTTCAAGACAATGACTCTGAACATCAAAGAACAGAATGTCTTCAGAGAGAACCCAGACCTCAATCCAATAGAAAAGCCATTATCTGATCTCAAGAGTCCTTCACGCTAGACTTTCTGAGAATTTGTCTAAGCTGAAGCAGTCCAGTGAGAAAGACTGGTCCAAAGTCATCACTCAGTATGTATGTGTATGATTACTAAAAACATAAAGATCATGATTGCTTTTGTTTTATTAGCCTAGAAATATTGTGTTTGTTGATATTTGTGACTTTGGTGATGATCAGATCATAATTCATGAAACAGGAAACTGCCAAAAGAAAAATTACTTCTCCTTTCCACCAATGTCTTTTTTATTTTATTTTATATTTTGTGTTTAGGCTTCACCACCTCAACAGCTATCTAACCACATATTTAAAATGAGAAGAATCCTTTCTCAAAGTGATGCTAAAAACCAGTCCATGCATTTGTTATATCAAGATTGGACTATTTTCATTTACTTTTAATAGGATATTCCAATAACTTAATTTAAAATCCTTCTCACTATGTTAGCTTCTCTCCATTGGCTCCCTGTAAAATCCAGAATGAAATTTAAAATGTTTCTTCTCACATATAAAGCACTTAATATTCAAGCTCCATCTTATCTTAAAGAACTCAGAGTTCGATATTTTCCCAGCAGAACTCTCCGTTCTCAGGCTGCAGGTTTACTTGTGGTCTCCTCTGAAAGTAGCTCCCTGTTCAGGTTTGGGAGGCAGACACCCTCTCCACATTTAAGACTAGACTTCAAACTTTCCCTTTTGATAAAGATTATAGTTAGAGCTGGCTAACATGACTTTGAACCATCTCTTAGTTATGCTGCTATAGATTAGTCTGCTGGGGGACCTCCTTTGATACACTGAGCGCTTTTCCTCTCCAAGTCCCAGCTGAGTCAAGTGTGCAGTTACTGACTCTACCAACCTACCCCAGAATTTTTGCTGCTTGTTGTTTTAGTTTTTTGTTGCATGCTGTTCTTTACAGGTAATAGAAAGGTGGTTACTTGATGAGATACTGGAGAAACATGGGTGAAAACTCTTCAATTATAATAAAAGTACAAAGAATAATGAATTCACTTCCTTCTCTCTCATCCAGAACACCTTGAACTTACTATGATCTCCACATGAGAGTGGGGTCTCATCTCTTTGATGGTGATGCCTGAGTTGCTGTCTATGCTGGAGCGGGAACCATAGATGATGGTGAGGGGAATCTCAGGCTGCAGCTGGTCCATCCTCTGCAGCATTGGTCTTTTAGCCCAGCCATTGGCTGTCATGTTTTTAAAAGCTGTTTCTCCGCTGTGGTGAAACAGAGCAACAAGTAACACAACAAAATGACAAGATGGACTACTGGTTCGTGAACAAAGATGATGAATAAATTAAACATGAGAAGCTACTGCATAATGAGGCTTGGTAAGGAAACAGAGGCACACCTGGGAGTTTGCACATTCAGGTGGTAGATGTAGTCTGACACAGTGTTGTCACTGAACATAGAGGAGAACTTCTTCTTGAAGTCAGGTCTCAGAGTCTGGACCAGAGTGGGACCTGCAGGGGTCAGAGGAGACGATGAAGTGTCAAAACCAAGCTTGTAGTCGTTCAGAGGCGAGTCCTCTTCATTTTATGTTACATGATTCTGAAAAATGAGGAGGTTTAGAGGGCACAAAGGAACAGGGGTCTGACGCTATTTCTCTTCAAAGACCAAAACATTGGAAATTAGCTACACATGAATTAATTTACAATGTGCTCATCACATCATCAGGGTTTTATCTGAATTAACTGATAAACACAGGTTCACGTCTTTACTGTCAGCACTAGGTGTTATGACAAGCTTTTACCAACTGTCCCAGTCTTACCCAGTGGTCCAACCAGTCGCAGACCAGCCAGGGGATTAAAAGGACTGAACATGGCCCCGAGGGCTTTGATCCACACTGGGATGGGACGATCAGCCTCTACTGTGTCAGGGCGAGTTGGAAAACCCCAGGGTTCCACCAGGACTATGTGTCTTACTCTGTAGACCAGAGACAAAAAACAACACATTGTACTTATTTTATCTGTGTAGTGATTAGTGATTCAACAGACCCACAAATGTGGCTTGATATGATTGAGAGAAATAGTAAATGGTACTTAGTCTGCACGTATATAGTCTGCACTTTACAATGTTGCTTCCACTTTCCCATTTACACACACACACACACAATGCCATGCAAGGTGCCTGACCAACTGGGAGCAGCTTGGTGTGTTTTCTTTTTTATTTCATTACATTTCTTTCCCTATTTGACTTTGCTGTAGAAGAGCTCATCCATTACTACTACTTACTTGCTTACTTATTGGTATTATAACCAATATGAACAGCCAAAGCTATGAAAATAAGTTGGGTTTTGCACAATGTGCAAACTAACCTAGTACTAGCATGACTCACAATCAATGCCACTCTGTGCTCGGACACAGCTCTGCTCCCCTCTTTACACTCCATGTTCTGCACGGCCATTCAGATATTGGTCACTATGAAATTACAACAAAAAAACAAACCAAGCAGAAATCAATGACATTTTCTGATTAGGTTAGAAGGGAGAGCCTTGCTCAATAAACCTTTGGCACTGCTGTTCTGAGAGTCTGGGTCACAGAAGACTTGGACAGAACTTCTCCCATATAAGTTATGCAACATATTTATATAATGTCCAACATTACATCTTATTAATCATAGTTTTTAATAGATTAATATGTAGTACATTATGTCTTGCTGTAAGAAGACATTAAGGTTTCCCTTTAGGCCATAGAATGAGCAAGAAACCGTTTAAAAAAAGAGCATTAGTCCCTTATCAAAAGCATCTTGTATAATAACTTAGAGGCCATTTGGAACACTGAGATAACAATATAAGGACAGGAAGAGGGAATATTTTAGCTTTACTGATGAAGCAGGGTGATAAAGTATTGAGGACATTTTATCAGACGTCCCTTGGGGACAGCCTGTTGGAAGCTCTGAGCTTAGGAGATGATTCAGGAGAGATAGAGGCTGTTGGGAGGAGAGATGCTTGAAGGACACTAGTGTTATCACATGCTGCCAGCACCTGCAGGCACACTGCTACTGCTGCGGCCTGTGCAAATGCTGGCATGTTTCGCTACAGTCAGGTTAACACAAAAAAAGTACAATCATTATTCACAACACTTCTCAACACAGTCAATTTTCTTCTCTTGGGCAGTATCGTTTCTTCTCTCCCCCTACCAACACTAATGGTTAAAGCATAAATCTTGTTTATACAACTTAGGTCTTCATTCCAGGTCCACTTAGTTGCTTGTACACTCTTTAACAGATTACATATATAACATAACATAACAGGTCTGCAAACCTGGACAATTGCTACACATGAAGCAGTAATGCATTGACAACCGATTAGCATTTCTAAACCCAATAATAGAAATAATCAAGAAGTGTACTGTACATTAGAGTCTTACAGTCTGCACAGTTGTATGATGCCTATAATGTTAAAATGATGATGATGTTACAGTATACTGTATGTTTCAGCACACAAGTCTGTGATAGTTTAACAGACAGTTTTATACTGAGAGATGTTTTATTATAAACGTTATGTTCTAAAGAGCAGATTCATGGAATCAAGCTCAATCAAAGCTCAACAAATCAGATTACTGACTGTATAATTGACAACGTTTGCTTTGATTTCTCTGCATTCTGAACTGTGGCATACTACTTATATACTGTATGTGAACAATGTCTAATAACCAAACTATAAAAAAACTTTTACAGGTTAGTTTACAGTACTTAATATATCACTTTGCAAATAAAACTTCTGATCAACTAACAACAATTATTATGTTTTATTAATTGATTAACAATCTGTTACAAACTTTTAACTTACTTTTTAATTAATTACTAGAAATTGCACAATATTGTTTAAAATCATTTGTTTCTCTAGTTGAGTACTTGCACAATAGTAATCTACGTATATTTTAAAGCATCTACTTTGTGCTCTAGCTTGAGTAAAGAATTTGAAACAGTACTTCTACTTGTAGTGGTGTTTTTACTGTCAATTAGTTGTACTACTTCTACCACCTCTGCTTTTATGGGGGATGTAGTAAGAAATTATCTGTATGTAATTACAGCTCATATCTCAAGGCTGTGCTAATACTTAACAGGTCTATTACTGTACTATATCATTGCATGTAACAACTGGGCTCCTAGTTCTTGTGTCTACATGAATGAAAATGCTCCACCCATTTCAGAATGGAGCACATGAACACAACCCACACTCCGCCTCAAAACACCAGCAACATGTAAAGAGGCAGCTTCCCGTTGTTTTTGAACAGACACATTCCATCTCTTATACAGGCATTCTAGAGGTTCCCCCTCTGAAAAGGGCTGGTAATTTGATCATTGTGTTACTTAGATATTAATCTATAAATCTATCATCTTGCTTAAAAGCTATAACCTCTAAAAAGCTTCTTATTAAAGACTTTTAATAATGAATTTGACATGAAATGTTGATCATACTGACTTGCTGTAGTTTGATGTTCTCATGGACTAATTGGAAAACTATGGCTACTTCATTATCTCTATTATATTGGTTAACATCTGATACTTTTACGTCTATTATTTATTTAATATTTCTTGCTGAAATTATAATTGTTAACGTTTGAAAATACCTCTTTTGGTATTGAGCTGCTGTGAGGGTTGGCTTTATATTAACATGTCAGAAATTACCTAAAGGATTAAAGTCCTATACTTTGATTAATATGTAGTCCACTGTTATATACATGTATGTACTGTTTCCAAAATCATCTAATGGCAAAAAGCTGTGATTAATAATAAATAAATAAATATGTTGTTTTTACATTTAAAAACAACACAACCTATAGTAAGATAAAAAAAAATCCCATAACCTGCACCCACCTGCCTGGATATTTAATGGAGTATGATACAGCCAGGTATCCTCCCAGGTTGTGTCCCAGCAGTATCATGGACTCCAAACCCACTTGAGCCCTCCATTGCTCTACAGACTCCACAAATTGGTCCTCTGCCTCATGGGCGTCTGAAGAGAACATAGGTCTGCTGCTCTGACCGAAGCCCAGTAGGTCCAGAGCAAAGACGGGTCGATGCTGAGACAGGGCATCCAGGTTCTGAGCCCAAATGGCCACGCCACTTCCAAACCCATGGAGGAGAACCATAGGCGTTTTGTTTTTTACACAATCACTGCTAAAAGTTAGGGTCCACAGCAGGTTGCCATTGGAAATGGGGACGTGCTGTTTGGAGAAAGCGTTGTCTACATCTGTGGAGGGAAGAGGGGAACAGAGGAATAAAGCTGATAAAGAAAAACTGAATTGGTTTGTTGGTCTAGACAGGTTTTTTAGGAAAGCTTGCACATGACAAGACTCAGATGTGAGACAGACAGTAAATAGCTTACATCTCAACATCTTGTCCTCTGCACTCTGTAGCTGGCTCTGAGAAGTGGGACACCATGATGGCAGCCAGCTGGGGATCCAGCACCACCTACACATGCAAAAGACTCAATGAGCAGCTTTATCACCCTTACGAACTACAGAAAGGACATGGTGACCTCATGGAGCGTGCGATTCAGAGACAAACATAGCTACTGTAGAGTACCAGTTGAAAGCAGCACATGACAGCGTCAGGACTGAAAGCAGCATTTATTGTGACCTCTACATCAGCTGCTCAGTGCTGCAGAGGGTACTTCCTTAATTTTATAAACAGGCTCTGTTGACGCAGTGTAGTTAATTAAATCACTGATGATGAAATCGATCTTCTTTGTTATTTTGTATGGTTTAAACTGTGTCATGAAGTGTCTTGAAGAAACATTGACTTTTAACCTATTTTTCACTGACTGCTCGAAACAAATGAAGAATCAGCACACATGCACCCCACATGAAATCTTGCCCAATCTGTTTACCCACACGCTGCTCCCTATTCAGGCCAAGCATGATCCTTGTATACTTCCTAACCTTTCAGTCTTTACGTTGAAATTCCTACTTCCACTCACATACTCTAGTCTACATCATCCTCAGCATCACGTCAGCTCCACCATCAGCATCAGGATCAGCAGTTACAGCTTTTTTCTTTCTATTAGCTGTGACATGATTTGCCCATTCCAAATATATTGTTGGTTGATGATTCGTCCTAAATTTGTATGTTTAGACTTCTAGTTTGCTCATGACAGTTTTTACATTCAGACGCTGTAACTACATGTAAAACCTACAGGCTGTAACTGTAATGTTGCATTTCACCTTCTCATTGTGAGGTAAGAGGCTAAAGCAGAAGTACGATCAGTGTGCTCCAGTGTGTAAGATGATCAGAAATCAGACTCACCTGATTGTCCTGTCCACGTAGCCCCACACACTGCTGACCAGACTGTGAGCTCCAACAACAGACACGACTCTCTGAACAAGGCTGAAAACAAAATGAAACACAAGCTGTATGAGGGCACTGACACTGAATGACTGGCTACTGCAAACAGCATGAATCGTACGAGAACATATAGCGGACTACTTCAAAACCCACATTTAACATTTGCATGATCAGATTATGTCATCTCTTCTAAACCAACATCTGGCAGATGTGACTCGTGACATTATGTTTCTCCTTCAGTGTCATGTCATGTTTGTGTGTTTACCTGAACTTCAGATTAATAACGTTATCTGACTCTTGTCAACCTGTTCAACTTTACACACCGGTATGTTCCCGAGTTAGTTTACACAGAATTACACAGAGTCGTTGTAATACATATACATAAAGGACTTTTCGCCTGTACTTGTGTGTGTCACAATCCTTCCTCAAACAAAGCAGTGAGGTGAGATAAAGGAACTGCTGCTGCTCACCCAGTGCTCGCTGCCTCCACTTGCTCGGCCATACTGCAACAACTCCCCTTCGCCTCTAGGAGGTCACATGACCTGAGACGCTCTGACGTAGATAGTAAATATCAAGGAAGACGTTTGATTTGCTGTCACGGAACGGCGCCGTTAACTGCTGCACCGCCCGGGCACCTTCCTCCAGGAAGCTTATGTCACCGCTCGCCTCCGGTCTCGAAGCAATGCAAAGCAAGCGCACCGAACGTCAGAGAGAGTGAGGCACTCCGGAAGTAGCTTTTCTGTCAAATATCTAAACATTGGTGGTCAGCAGAGGAGACAGCGAGGTAAGTAACTTAATGTCATCAAGTAGTTTACTAAACACACACAGTGTTATGTTGTTGGCGCTGAAAGCTTTTAACTCACCTTAAAAAACACAATGCCTTTGTATAAAACCGTAGTTTTGCATTGAGTCATGCTACGAATCAAAAAATGGTAGCAACACTCCTTAAGTGTTTGGTTCCCTTTATTGTAGCTTGTGTGTCTATCAACGTCATCAGTGGAAGACGAACTCAGTGCATTTAAATAGAAATCATCTGTTGAGGTACTGCATTCAAAATTATTCAAATTACAAAGATAGTGGCTCAAACTATACTTCAAGTCCAAATGTAAAGGTACTCTTTGCAGAGTAGTTCATTTTACATCCATGCATATTAATGAATTGTAATTATTGATGTATTGATGTGTCTGTCACAGTAAAGTTAATAGCTCATAACAGTGGAGCAAATTTGAAGTTTTTGACCAGAAAGCTCCCTAAACCTCCTTACATTGATTGGTTTTGTAATCTATATCAGGCTTGATTTTGACTTTCCTTCTTCACCACTGAAACTGGTTAATGTCTTTTTGTTTAAAGCAGTGGAAAGGTGGGTTTCACAATATTAAAACATAAAGACACAGGTAGGTCACAGTTTGCAGGTGAATAGGTTTTTTTTGCCACACATTTGGACTTATCATAACAGGAAAAGCACGTAAGAATAAAAAGTGATATAGTCAAAAATGTCTCTTTTCCCAGTATGTGTTCCAGTAATGACAGTAATCCAGCAGGCAGAATAATCAGAGGTAGAACAAATGATGGTGAAGAATAATGTAAACTATTCAGTTTGTGAATCAGTACAGCTCTTATTAAGCTTATGAGTTATACCTGTGACTTTCTCAACAAGTCAGAATGTGTGCAGAGAGAAGATCGGGACAAAGGTCAAACGGATAAAACTAACATGAGAGTGGGCAATGCGTCAAGCAGTCTGGACAAAACTAGACAGTCCTAAGTAAGAGGCAAAATAAATACGTGTGAGTGGAGCATGGTTGGAGAGAACGTAGGTGTACTGCACCGTAAACTAATATTAATAATTCAGTTGGTCATGGGATGCAGTTCATGTTAGTGTTGCATTTGATTTATAGCAGGATCTACCAGGAGTGATTCAGGTGGCCACAGCTGGATAACGGGTCTTAGAAGATGCCAGTAACCATACTGTTATTCTGCAGATGATATTTCACTGTCATTGAATGTCTGGCACCAACTCCTCATGATCTGATTTTCATAACTGACCTTATTGATATTTGGATGTTTATTTAGCGGCTTCTTTTTGTTCACCTCACCTCCGTTTTAAACCTGTACACAAATAATATGAAAATCTACTGGGCGGTTTGAAATGGAATTCGCTGAGGACACAACACTTGTTCAGCAAGAAATGTTTCTTGTCCAAAGAAACAGTATTTTTTTCGCCATTTCGTTTCACGCCTTTTATGCCTATGACGAATGAAGCTTTCTGTGCTGCTCCGTGACGTAGAACATTACTGGAGTCCACGAGTGCAGCAGTGATACACACACGTGGTTTATGCTCCACTGTGATTGTTGACAGATCAGCGTGGTCCAATCCCGCCCCGAGGCTGGAACACAGCCATTTTCCTACACAGGCACAAATCCGGGTGAGTAGTACATGCGAGTGTCCACGGTCAGCTCAGGGTTTGTTGGATTTGCTCTGCGCCTCTCGGGACTCGCTCCCTACTAATGGCGACGACCCTCCCTCTCTGTGTGTTTACTGTGTGTGTCAGCTGTCTGTGTCAGTCCACTCATCTGCCATCTGCTCTCCAAATCACCCGGTTTACAGTTGCTGGTTCTGCAAGAAGTCACTTCAGCATGGTTAAGATCGCTTTGTTCCTGGGAGTTCACTGAATAAACTTGGGTGGAGCACTTTGTGACACACCTTCTCTGTCAGTGACATTCCCTTAAAGTTTACACTGTTGGCATAGTTTGAAACAATAGCTTTGCCAGGTCCTGACACACAGTTTCAGGACCTTATCATTTTATCACTAATCATTCATTATTCATATCATAGTAGTACTAAATTATTAGATAATCATTGTACAGTGATTAAACACACATATCATCATATCAATGATTTCATCTACCTCCTGTGGCTCAATTGTAAACAAGAACAGAATGTAATTATTTACAGATCATTTCAAGCTACTATCTGTATTGTACTGTAAACAGTACAAATACATAGCAAATGTTGAAACGGAGAGATTTGACTGCTTTTTGACAAATATTTGCTCATTTTGAATTTGATGTCAGCAACACATTTCATGGGTCATGTTTACCACGGTGTTGCATCACCTCTTCTTTTAACAACACTGTGTAAGAGTTTAGAAACTGAGGAGACATTTTTTTCTGTTCTTGCTTAATTTCAGGATCTCCTTCAGGTTTACTCAGTGGGTGACTGGTCTGGACTGCAGATGGATCATTTTAATACCCAGACTCATGTTACTACATGCAGTTGGAGTGGTTTAGTTTTGGTTTTGTATTCCCTGAGAAAGATGTCCTGAAGGCAGTATATGTTGTTCCAACACACAGACATTATTCTGTATGAATGAGAAGAAAGAAATCAATTAGTTTATTGAAATACTGTAATTATGTCAACATGTACACACTGTAGATATATCTTCCCAATACTACTTATTTTACTTATTAACGTAAAATCTGCTAATCACTTAAACATCAATAAACTGTGATTAGCCTCTCTATCTATCTATAACTATTTGCCTAGTCTATCTTTCACAGAGTGGTGAACCTCCTGAAACACTTATCCCTCTCTGGGATACTGTTTTTACATCCAATCATAATACTGACCTGTTGCCAATGAACCACCTTGTCGAGAGATGTTAAACCACCTGATATTTTAGCATTATGTAACTTTTACAGTCTTTAGTTGCCTCTGGCTCAACTTTTTGAAACATGTTGCTGTCCTCAAATTCACTGAGCACATTTAAAAAAAAAAAAAGATTTGATTAGATTTGGTTTGTTTTCTTCTCATTTCCATTTCCATTTCCATTTTTTCTTCTCGTCCCTTTCTCTCTGAGGAGTCTGGTGGTCATTTCTTCCATTTATGGTGCAGGTGCCCGGAGATAGAGGAAGATGCTGCAGGGGTCATCAGTAGATAACAGTGGGCCCAGTTTCACTCCTTTGGTGGTGTTGGAGCTGGCCTCAGACGCTAAGGAGGAAACAATTGCATGGCTAATGGGCAGGATAAAAGACCAACAACAGAATGGAGGTATGGTGCTTCACCCTTTCTGTGCTAAAATGTACTAGTGCTGTTTGCCATTACATTCAATCATTTCTCCATTTCTCAGGTGCTGAACTGCTTGTGGAACAGCTGGGCCCTGGAGTCAGTACCCAAGAAAAATATAACCCCAACATCTTCCTGGTGGGGGCCTCCTGGCAGAGGCTGCTCTCTGGTGCTGAGGATTTGGGCCTCTTCAAGGAGTTCAGTGACGGATCCATGAGGGCCTTCACCTGTGCCAATAAACTCAACTTCAAAGAATTCAAAGGTAAAACCAAAGAGAAAACGTGTCCCAGCACTGTGGGCCACAGTGCTAAGTCTCTAGATACCCTGTAAAGCAGTACATGTTGACCATTATTGACTGAGTTGCTCTAACAACACTCACCCAAACCTTGCAGGTATTTCTCCAAACTTCACGGACTCAACTGGTTGACAGAGTCAAAAACAATGTCCTGATATGCTACAAATAATGAAAAGATGATAAAACGATTTTTATATCAACATTTGTTGATAGTTATTATTCCTCCACACCGGCGATTAGCAGAGCTAAAGGCAGTTTGTTTTTTAATTGTCTGTCCATCCACCCTTACAGCCCTCAATTCTGATGAATGCAATGTCTAGGGAATGGTTGGAGTAAATTCCTTCAAATTTGGCACAACTGTCAAGATTTTGGTCAAGGTCAAGCACACACTGACTTCACCAGACTTCAACCAGGTCTTGCGGCCCATTATTGGGGACACACTACTGAATGTCAAGAAAGCTTTAAAGGAATTTCTTCAAATTTGGTGCAACTTGCCAATTGGAACCAGTGATGAAGTTATTAGTTTTTGGTAGCCAAAGGTAAAGGTTAAGGTTGTAGTGACATCGCCTTTATCCAGTCCTTGCAAACTGTAACCTCAACATATGTAATGTGCTGAGGAAATTTCTTTAAACTTGCCACAACTGTTCTCTTGGACTTTGTGGTGAATTAATGATATTTTGGTAGTTTTCACCATGGTGGATTAATAATGTATCAATTATTAATTTTATATGAGCCTGGACAGACACGTGAAAACCACAGCACCACTGGTTAGTGGAGGCATAGAACTTCAATGTGGTAATTCTAGTTTTGTTTATTTTGTATTTGTGGAGAAGCAATTGAGAGAAATGGGCTAAAATTATATTTGTTTAAGGGGGAAACTGGAATGTTTTTGACTCACCTGTAAGAGTCTAGGAAGGAGCCTGCATGAAGGCTGTTTTGTAATTAAAAAAAGAACTGGCATATTACTCATTAATGATTGTAAAGGTAACAGTCACTACTGTTTGATAGTGCTTATTCAGATCATTACCACGTTGTATCCACTATCATGTGTAGCTGATTTCTAATAATCACACAGAGCTCCAAAACCAAAAGAGGTGGATGAAAATGATGTGTGGTTCTGAGCAAACTGTTGTTGACTGAACTACTGGTCACAGTTTAACACAGTCTTGTTACTGACCTCTGTGCTGCCACTGTATTGCTGTTTAACCTGTTTCACCCTTACACTGACTGAGTGTGCTGTGTCTCTGATGTGCTTTGTGTGTACAGGAGATGGAGACAGTTTCCTCAGCATGGCTGAGTGTCAGTACATCATTAAACATGAGTTGGATACATTAAGAGCCAAAGATGAAACTCATGTACCAGGATATACCCAGACAAAGCTCTATCCTGGGAAATCCATCGGTGAGTATCTTCCCACCTCTCACACTGCCAGTTTGAAATTCAGCTAGGCCTAACTGTGATCAGTTGCTTAATTTGCTCTATAAGCTGTTATTTATCTCAGTATTACACAATTTAACATTTTTAATGAAAAGAAAGTTTGGTGAGGATCAGAAAACCTATTTTCTTGCTAATGTAAATGTTCACAAGAAGTCACACAATTAGTTAATTGGAGATGACAGTTATATTATAAATATAATAATATAGTAAAAAAAACACCAGTATCTGAAGACACAGACACTGGTGAATCAGAATCCTTGAGAAAAACTCCACCATGACGACAAAATACACGAGCTGCGAAAGGTTCTGAAAAGCTTATTGAAAGGAACAAGTCAGGGGGTGGATACAAGAAAACTCACAAGACACTGAATATCCCATAGAGTACAGATATATCCATAATTACAAAATGGAAGGAATATGGCATATACTGCAGGGGTTAATTGTTTTTACAGCCGCTATATGTTTGGGATGCTGTTCCATATCATTTTCATGAATTTCCACTTAATGTGTGATTTATAGACCAGTTCATCTCCAGTTGCTGGGTATCTTCTCTGATGAAGCCTATCAAGCCTGTATTGCAAAGGATATGCAACAATGTACTAAAAGTGAGTGCGCCATGTCCCATCAGTGTAAACACTGGTGTCATTTCTACAAGGTTAAACCAACATGTATAAAAATACCCTGAAAATGTGCACTGTAACCAGGTGCTGTTTTGATTATAAGGAAGAGGGGTGTGATACATGACTGAGCATTATTGAGGGTACTACACATTATTGTTCAGAATTATGCTTAGGTGAAGTAAAATCATCATTATCATGGTTTTTGCCTATTTCTCTAACATATTTAACATATATCTAACATATATAAGTTTCTTTTCCCATACATTACAGGGGTAATATGGAATTTAACATATTAACATATTTCTCCCAGCATAATAGTAGAATCTCCTCCACCTCTACCTCTGTACATCCCTCTCTCTC
Source organism: Anabas testudineus (assembly GCF_900324465.2). Classification (NCBI taxonomy): domain Eukaryota; kingdom Metazoa; phylum Chordata; class Actinopteri; order Anabantiformes; family Anabantidae; genus Anabas; species Anabas testudineus. Next base: position 23,587,153 of record NC_046625.1, read on the forward strand.
CTATCTGCGGCTGCAGTATAGAAACAATAAATATGCAAATGCTGTGAAATATTTCCAAAACGAGATAAGGAAGCAATGAACTTGCAGGGGAGATAGGGTGACGCTATTCAGCAGCTGTGTTTGACAAATTGTGTTAATGCAGAATGTAATCATTTTTGACAATTGATGCACTCAAGAAATGGCAGATGAAATGATAGAGCTTTCATGTGCTTGTGTTTAGTCACTCTGTATTCAACAATTGGAGTTATTGCTATAGACAGTAGATTGTGTACAATGGGCCGGCTTTTGTTTGCCTGACCTTGATTTTAGAAAATTAAGCTGCATGTTTATTTAGTTGGGAAAGTGAGTTTAGACAAACAAAAGTGAGGTACATATTATTACAGCGTGGCTGGCTTCATGTTGCTCACTGAAACATTTTCTAAATAGGTACAACTGTGAGCAAATAATACCGTCCTAAAATTTCAAGGTATAGATAGGATCTTTATCTTGCTCTAGAAGCCATCTTATATTATGAAATACTTTTTAATTCAACTTAAAAAGAATCACCAATATGTTATTTGGCAAATGATGCTCAAACCTTCGCATATAACTGTCAAGGATGCACTTGAAGTCATTAGATAAAAAGTTAAATTGCTGAAATGTTGTTTTCTTTACGTTACAGTTCGCAGGCTGCAGTCCAAAGGCATCCTGATTCAAATGTTTCCTCTCCATGAAAAAGAGGCACTAAAGAGACTGTCATTTTCCTGGTACAAAAAGGTGAAGCTATCCCTTCAGCCTCTTGGTGAGTTGAAGAAGTACCAATTATCTCTCACTGTGAAGTTCTTTTATTTGAACAAAGGGAATGTAGCAAAGATTTCTATCACAACTGTCATGGTTACTATTTTTATTTCTCTTCAGTTTTAAGTCATTTTTCTCTTTGTCATGTTTTGAGTGAGATGCTCTCCATATTTGAGCTCCTACACACAAATTTCTTCTTCATTCTCTGTTCACAGATGACATCAAACATTACTATGGGGAGGGCCAGGCCCTCTACTTTGGCTTCCTGGAGTACTTTACCTTTGCCCTCGTGCCTTTGGCCCTCATTGGTGTGCCTTACTATCTGTTTGACTTGGACGACTATGACAGATATGTGATCTATGCTGTGTTTAACTTGGTCTGGTGTACTGTTATATTGGAGGTGCGGAGAGTAGTTTTTGCTTATTTATGAACTTTATTTACACGAATAATAAATTAAACTTTTAAACAATTTCTAAGAAGCCACTAAAGTAATGATGAAGCCAGTATCAGTATCTAATGAAAGCTAACTGATTGGCTGAACCTTTCCTCCACTAGTTATGGAAGCGCTTCAGTGCCTCACTAGCCTACCGCTGGGGCACACTGAGTAGGAAAAAGGCTTTTGAAGAACCTCGGCCTGGTTTCCATGGTGTCCTCGGGTTCAACCCTGTGACGGGCCGGGAGGAGCCTCTCTACCCCAACACTAAGAGGCAGCTGCGTGTCTACCTTGTATCCCTGCCCTTCGTCCTGCTCTGCCTCTACCTGTCCTTCTGTGTCATGATGATCTACTTTCTGATGGAGGGATGGGCACTGTCAGTCCATGATGAAGAGCCCACATTCTGGACTGGAATACTGTTGTTCATCCCCAGTATTATCTATGCTGTGGTCATAGAGATTATGAACCTCATCTACAGATATGCTGCTGAGTTCCTTACAGAGTGGGGTGAGTTCTAAAGTCTGTTCTTTGTTTGGAAAAACTGTGCACAACACACAACACAACTTAATCAATGAAGTCATTCATCAAACAAAAATATCTGTCTCTGTAGTTAGCCATACCCAACCAGCTTCTAGATGCTACTCACCCAAGTAGCTTCTTCTATCCTACTTGGATAAATAACATTTCGACCTAACCCGAGATAAGTCCAGTAGTCATTGCTCGACTTCCGGATTGATGGACCAATGTTAGCGACTCACCTCAACATTGTCACTTTTTTTGAAGAAAGAAAAATGTTAATTATATTGATAACCCTACACACGTCATGTGCACATTTACATGTTCCACTGCCTAAACAGACACTGACTGGACAACTTTTTATTAGAGGTGTAGATAATGCTAAACTGCACACAGAATACGTGTACATATTTATTTAACTAGATCACAGCCTTTAACTGTTATATATTTGCACCTCCTGATGTTGCGACTCATTATCCTGTAGGTTTTACTATTTTCTGATATTTAATAGACTAAACAGTTAACCTTAAATGGTATTAAATTATATTGCACTTTCCTACTTGAATGTGTTTTAAAAGGTCCATCTCAATTAACCATTCACAAATCACACAAAATCACACTAAAATCAGTGCAGAATAAGATGTACAGTTGCAGTTTGGCCCCGTTTGATACAGTACTGATTTAGCACTCCAACTATTTTTACATATTGATTTACTCGACAGAGGGGCTGTAGACTGTAAGGCTTCTGGTGTTTTGTCAGTTCTTATAAAATAACTCAATAAGACATCAACTATTGTGTACGCTGCATTCTGACTGCAGATCTCTCCAGTTCACTTGTATTATTCACATGCTTCACCCATTTCCCCTTTGTGTGTTTAGAAAATCACAGGCTTGAGTCTTCATATCAGAATCACCTCGTCCTCAAAGTATTAGTAGTGAGTATAAATGACTTGTTAGTGTCCACAATATTTCAAGTTTGATGTTCCAGTGATCAGAGAGCCACTGCCTCTGCCAAAACCCCAATTAAATAATTAATAACTCTTATCTTTTTAGTTCAACTTCTTCAACTGTTTTGCCTCGCTGTTCTACATTGCCTTTGTCATGCAGGACATGGTGCTGCTCAGACAGGTAAGCCTAGCCATCCTCTATCCTGCCTTATTCTTACATATCTCTTCTCTTTTGTTTTCATTTTCCTTTACTACTGTATTCTTTGCTTCTTCCTTCATCCACTTTTCCCACAGCCTCTTACAATCTATTCCACCCTGGTGTCCCTTCTATCCACCTGGTTTCTCTTATCTTCTGTCTCTTGTTGTTCCTGTCTGTTCAGAGTCTGGCCACACTCTTGATCACCAGTCAGATCTTGAATCAGTTCATGGAAGCCTTCCTACCGTACTGGCTACAGAGGAGACGCAACAAGAAGATGATTCACAAGGTCCGGAAGATAAGAACTCTGGAAGGCAAGGAGCTACCTTTGACCGAGCAGGTTCGCCTCGAAGCTCATATGAGCACATATTTGGTAAGTGCGGGAGATCTTTTCACTCATTTTAATTGTATTAATTAATGAATAAATAGTACCAGGGCTCTCATTTATGTGTGTGGATCTATATGTCTGTCTGGTCTTCTCTCCATCTTTCAGGGTACCTTTGATGACTACCTGGAGCTCTTTCTGCTTTTTGGTTACGTCAGTCTGTTCTCATGCGTCTACCCTCTGGCCGCTGTCCTGGTGGTGTTGAATAACATTACTGAGGTGTACTCTGATGCCTTCAAAATGTGCCACGTGTTCAAACGGCCCTTCTCTGACCCAGCAGCAGACATCGGAGTCTGGCAGGTGAGTTGTACAAAGGCGGCCACCCTGTGTGTGAACATCTTTGTCACACAAAGTAGACAGTTCCTGTTATTTTTAAGTTAACAGAAAACCTTAAACTCAAATTCTTCATTTTTAAAAATAATTTTATCTCAGATCAAAGCATAGAATATTAATGACCAGTACCCTCTTTAGTCATCACTGCTCACTTCCGCCTGAAATGTTTTCCAAGCACATCATTCATGAGAATATTAGACCTTTCCAGGGAGAAAATATTTTTAACAGTTAGTCCTATTTTTAACATGTCTAATCTGACCCATGCTGTTGATTAAGAACAAGGTATCACTAACTCTACACTGTGCCCAGCCAGCAAAAATATATTCCATTTTGGGAAACAGATCATCAACTGTTGCTGTCTCTCTTTTCCTGTGTCCAGCTTGCCTTTGAGACCATGAGCGTGATAGCTGTTGTGACCAACTGTGCACTGATTGGCATGTCTCCACAAGTCAAGACTTATTTCCTCGACTCTGAGACACAGCTCATACTGTGGACAGTGGCTGTAGAGGTAATTTATTTACACATGCAAAACCAAAGGCTCTTGCACATGAATGCATACAGTATTTCGTCTAGATCGACCAGTAAGTCGCTGTGGTCGCACATCTGTGCTCTATTTTCCAGTGACTTGGAGTTCTCCTATTTATTTTGTGGGACTTATTACAAAACAAGCCTTGTTCAGTCTCTCAGCAGAGCAAAAGCACCAAAGTCCACCAAAATGTACACCAAAATGTACAGACCCAGTCTAAAGGATTGTTACAGGAGCTTGTTTGATCTGACTGACTAATCAACTACAATACATCAAATATTTAATTTTAGGTTCTTTTTAGTTAGAACCTACAATAGGATGATAGCATAACAGCCCAGTGCACAAAAAGATTGGCCTCAGTCAAAGGCAGCGTGTCCAGTTCCTGCCAGGATATTCTTCACACAACTGCTCTGCATCAACACTTCTCCCACTACCTATGATTTGGCTAAACTTCATAGTTATACACTACATCAGTCAAAGTTTTGGACACACATAGCAATTACTATATTTTGTATGTCTTCAGCTATGTTACCATCACTGCAAAAGGGTTCTCTAATGATCAGTTCTCCTTTTAAATCAATAAAACTAACACACTGTGCTATTGGAAGTTTGCTGATGATGGGCCTCTGTATGTTCATGTAAATATTCCCTTAGAAAACAGCTACCGCAGCTACAATAGTCATTTAAAGTATTAACTATATCAAGACTGTATTTCTGATACATATTACATTATAAAATCTGCTGGAAGTATATTGTCATTCTGTGTGTTTCCAAACTTTTCACTGGTAGTATAAATATGAAGGATCTTTTTTGGAAACATGGAAAATACAGCATGCTCTGTATCTTTGTACATCTTTAAGCACGCGATTGAGGGACTGTTGAAGAGCTTTGCTCACTAGATGGAGCCAGAGTCCAACTTAGAGCCACATAAATCAGTGAGTAATAGAGAGGAACAGAGTAAATGGAGAAAGAGATCAAGATTTTGTGACATTCTGTATTTGCATTGATGCTTTTGGCACAGTCTGTATTTCTGCCAACTTATTATGGTTTGAGGCTTTTGTGTGTGTTTGTAAATCCAGTAATTCCCAGCCTAGATTTTACTGTATTGATGTTTGTATGAACCCCTTTTCTCTAAAACAGGAGAAGTCAGATACTCACATACACCTTATGCCTTCAGAGAATAAGCACAAATAACAGCACAGAGACATACGAAAACAAGGCTGATGAAAATAGGGTGGAGGGCTTTCTGGAGACATGTTATTGTGTCAGACTGTAAACACTATAAAGTATTCTGTACCTTACAGTACAGTGGGTCTATGCTGATCCTGAGGAAGAAACTGGGTCATATTGATCGCTTCTGTATTTGCCTCTCATTCTAAATTTGAAAACTCTAGGAACCACAAGTAGACCCGCACAAAGTGTTCCACTTGGATAATGTGGTGCTTTGAGTTATTTATGGTATGATGGTGCTTGATCATTAAATGCTCTGTATGTAAAGAAAAGGATTTTAAAAATTCCAGATTTTATGTTGCGCTGTTGTAGAGAAACTAATGAAGGAGATATGGAAAGAGTTATTACTAGGGAGTTACAGTTGTGCAGTCTAGAAGCAGCAAAGACATGGATTAGTTTTCAGCTTCACTTTGAGACAGGATGCTCCTGATTTTGTCAATAAATTGCAGGTAAAATTCAATTCAATTTTAATTATATAGCGCCAAATCTACTACACTACAGAAATCATCTCAAGGCACTTTACAGTGTAAGACCTTGAATGGTGGCATTTGCATGTCATGCAGGACAAAGAAAGGGCATATTAAGAGAGCTCCCCCAGCAGACTAAGCTATAGCAGCATAACTATCTGTTCCAGAGTCACTTGAGCCATCACTAAGCTCCTGGTTTTAAGCCTAGTCTTAAATGTAAAGAGGGTGTATGCCTCCCAAACCTAAACTGGGAGCTTCACAGGAGAGAAGCTTTCTCTGTACTTTTCTGCAGGTATCCTCGGCCTGGAGCTTTATATCTCCAGAATCCAGTTGACCTGCCCAATGTTCCTGCTGCTTGTTGTTGTTTTTGTTGCCTGCTGTTGTTTTCTCTCTCCTCTTTCCACTTACTGTACCCCAACGGGTCGAGGCAGATGGCCGCCCACTATGAGCCTGGTTCTGCTGGAGGTTTTCTTCCTCTAAAGGGAGTTTTTCCTCTACGCTGTGCCTAATGCTTGCTCAAATGGGATTGTTGGGTTTTCTATATAATTTTTTTAATACAATTATACTCTGTAAGGTCCTAAACCTTACACTGTAAAGTGCCTTGAGATAACTTCTGATGTTTTGGCGCTATACAAATTGAATTGAATTGAATTGAATTGAATTGAATTGAATTGAATTGAATTGAATTGAATTGATAGCTTAAGGCTCTGCCTCCCATTCTACATTTGGAAACTCTAAATACCAACAAGTAGACCTGCACATTGAGAGCGAAGTTTTCTGCTGGGGAACTATGAGGTCTTTAAACTATGATGGAGCTTGATTATTAAGTGCTTTATATGTGAGATGAAGCATTTTAAATTTCATTCTGGATTTTATATGGAGCCAATGGTGAGAAACTAACTAAACGTAGGAGAAATAGGATCTCTCTTGCTAATTCCAATCAGAACTCTGGCTGCAGCAATTTGGATTAACTGGAGGCTTTTTAAGGAGTCATTGTGACATCCTATTAATGAATTACAATAGTCCAGTCTGGAAGTAACTAATACATGGACTAGTTTTTCAGCATTGCTTTGGGACAGGATGCTCCTAATTTTACCAATATTCCTCAGGTGGAAAAAGGCAGTTCTAGAGATTTCAGAGAGATATCCTGGTAAAAGATAACTCTAAGATTCCCTACAGTATTACGTACTAGAGGCCAATGCTATGTCATCTAGGGTAACCAAATAATTAGTCATCATGTCTCTGAGGACAAACAAAATAACCTCTGTCTTGTCTGAATTGAGGAGTAAAAAATAGGACATCCAGACCTTTATGTCTTTAAAGCATGCTTGAAGTTTGACTAATTGAATTTATTTTGTTTGTATTTTATTTGATTTTATATTGCCAAAAGTATTCGCTCACCCATCCAAATAATCGTAATCAGGTGTTCCAATCACTTTCATGGCCACAGATTTATTAAATGAAGCACCTAGGCATGCAGACGTTTTTTACAAGCATTTGTGAAAGAATGGGTCGCTCTCAGGAGTTTAGTGAATTCCAGCGTGGAACTATAATTAGATGCCACCTGTGCAACTAATCCAATCGTGAAATATCCTCGCTCCTAAATATTCCACAGTCAACTGTCAGCTGTATTATAAGAACATGGAAGCATTTGGGAACGACAGCAACTCAGACTATGTGCTGAGGCACATAGTGCGAAGAGGTCGCCAACTTTCTGCAGAGTCAATCACTACACACCTCCAGACTTCATGTGGCCTGAAGATTGGCTCAAGAACAGCGCGCAGAGACCATCATAGAATGGGTTTCCATGACCGAGCAGCTGCATCCAAGCCATACATCACCAGGTGCAATGCAAAGCGATGGATGCAGTGGTGTAAAGCACACCACCACTGGTGAACAGACCCCTCCATCATTTTGCTACATATTCTGTAGTGATCTTATAAAGGAACGTCACCAGGCTCCACTGTTAGAACCACAGTTATGATGACAGACAGTCAGTGCAGTCAACAGCTCTGTTGACTGCACTGACCCAAAGACCCAAAGACCCATGGGGACTGTTTTTTGTTTTAAGTTTATTCTAGTGGTTTATGGATATATAATGCCAGGCTGGACTCATTGTGCATTCTGATGTATTAAACTAAATGCTAATGCTAGCAGGCTAGCAAAATTTCAAGATAATCCATCCAGCAGTTTTTGAGACATTTTAGTTCAAACCACAGATGTAACCCTCATGACATTATGGGAGATGGGAGATGCATCTGTTCCAAGTATTAGAAAAAAATAAATGCACTCTTATTCTTATCTGAACAATACATTACATAATTACACGTATATATATTTTGGTCTTTTGAAATGAGCCAGGCATGTGCAGAATCAATTACAGCACCATGCATGCCAGTTTTCCATGCAACTTGGTCCCAACTAGGCAATAGTAAACTCGCAGGATCGAGGCAATGGCCCTTTTTGGAGCCAGGCAGTTGCTCACCAAAACTGTAACACCTTACCCTACATATGCCACTTCAAATCACCATTAGTGTTATTGCTTTAACTTCCATATTACTTTCAGTTCCTCAAAACTTCAAAATCAATTATCATATAACTGCACAGGAAGAGGAAGTTAATAACAGGCCTGTTGATATCAGATTTAGGGCTAGTTTATGGGCTCTCAGAAATATACTGTATCTCAAGATGTGCTGTTGCATCACTTCAGAAGTCAAATGTGTGTATAGTTTTTCTAAATGGAAATGCAAATTTTTACTTAGCTGTTTACATTAAAAATGTCAGAGCTAGAAGGTGGTGTACAATGCATGGCTCCATTATCACCTCCACACAGCTGTCCAATATTATTATTATTATTATTATTATTATTATTATTATTATATACATTGATTTTACTGTCTGTCACTTTTACATTGTCTTTGTTTGGGTTTAGTGTGCAGACCAACATTACAGAAGGAGCTACTAGTGCGGGTTTTAATTCTGTTGATTAAAAATTCAGCCATGGATATGGTAGGAAACTTACACACTCTAGTGCAAAAAGGGAGCATGCCACATCTCATTTATCCCCGCCACCTGCAAACTGTCTACTGGGTTGAACACAAGTGAGCATGACTTTTTATAGTCATGCTCACCCAGGGTGGCATTCTCTGTTTGACTTGTACTGTGTGGCCTCACCTGTATAAGGAGAGGAGGCGAGGTGCTGCTCTAGTGAACACAGACAATACACACAGTGTGTGTTAGGCATTTATACTCTACCATATGGTGGTGTGTCGGCTATCCATTTTGCCATGGCGTCCTCCATGTGATGACTCCCTTGATCAGTTAGAGCTTCACTGATGAAAGCTTTAAATAGAAAGCTTACCTGCAACTGGAGATAGAGTGAAAACAAGTCTGCAAATAATATGAAGGTGGAAACAGACAGGAAGAGAGGAGGTGGAGAGACAATCAGGGAGGAAAGTGTTGAGGGGAAACTGATAGGTCTAAGGAGCTAGAGATAGAGAAGAAGACCAAGAGAGGGAGAGAAAAGCAGAACGTGTGTGTGTGTATGAGAAACCTGAGTCACTAGCTGATTGTATGTCTAAGCACGTTCCTGTTACCAACCAGCACATTTCCTAGAACAGAGCAAGCAGCCTATTAAATAGATGGGACAACAAGAATAACGAGATCCAGTTTGAATAATGTCAAGGATACAAAGGGGAGCTGCTCACAAATACCCACTGACAGTGCTTGTTGACATAGCATTCCATATATTGTCATTGCAAAAGAACTTTAATGTTAACAGGCCTGTGAGTGCATGGATTTTTAAGTGCGCCTACTTCCAGTGGGAACAGAACTGCTGATCTTGACCCCAGCAGTGCCGTGCTTCAGATGGTATCAAATCTCTCTTGTTAGGTCAGTCATTATCTCTCTTGTTTAATGTTCATACTTCAAAGACAGAAAGAAGATTCTTTGAATTTAACGAAGGGTTAAAACCCAATCTCTCAACCCTTCTTATCTTGGTTATGATTTTTGGAGGGGGGGGGGGGGTATACAGTAATTACCTGTGTAATTCCTATATAGGGCTTACACACATCACTGAGCAGTAACCAGGCAACTGGGCAACCTGCTACAGAATCAGACACAGACTTTCTTTCAGATTCACCAGTCTGTCTGCTATAATCTACTCATTTCAGTGTAGCCGAGACAACAGAACAGGACCCTGAACTGTATCTGCACACATAACCCATGATTAGAGCAGGATTAAAGTAGAAGTGTACCACAGGCAGAGTATATATAGACCTGTATGTAAAGACGTCCAACAGCTGACACATAGATGACAATTTAACCAAACAGCTACCTTTTTGTACTGTAAGGAGACATGGAGCAAAATGTGAGTTGTATTTCTGGTTTTGTTTTATTTTATTAAAGTAAGAGAGTTCATAGATCCAACTGTCACTCAAAAAACAACTCGCTGATTGATGAGACACGGACTTGTACTTGAACTTGAGGCTTGTATCTCTTTGGAGGTGTCCTTGGCTCTTTGTCTACCATTCACACTGGACTTTTGTTCAATCTAGGGTCAACTTTCCTCTTACAGCCATTTCCAGGAGGGTTAGCTGCAGTCCCACACACTTCTTATTAAGATTTGTAACTGTAGTTATGGGGACATCAAACTATTTGGAAGTGATCTTATAGAGCAGCCTTTACACTTTGGTGCACATAATGATACGAACAGCAGAAACAATACTTACTATACATATTACCTAAGCTTGAATAAATGTAGTGCTAATCACAGGAAACACTGAGACTAACATACCACAATAATCTTGCATTTTACTGTTTGTGTAGGTTCGTGCTTTTAATGAGCAGAAGTTAATGTAATAGCCTTACCTAGATTTCCCCACTATACATGTATTAGTTTGTTGAGAAATCGTGCACTTTCATGTGAATGACATGTTACTGAATAGCATTTCTTTGGTTACCTGAGATAAGGGTGCTCATTGTTTTTATAATCATAATCTGGTGCTGAGAATAAAGCTGTGCTTAGCTGTGGTTTAAACGTATAGTGGGTCAGACCATAGTGTGCAATATGTAAGGTGCTACTCAGTGACAAAACCTGACAAATTATCAAGTGGTTATTAAGTATTCAAATATTAGGTCTGAACTACATGTAATAAGTCGCTTTTAAGTTTAAAAGTGAAGACAATAGTACCATGTTACCCTAAACCTGACCCTAATTTCACAGCTTAACTTGTGAATTAAAATGATAAACTGTATTCTGTTCATGTCACTGCACACATGAAATAACAGAATTAGGAGTTCCTCATCAGTGGCATTGTTGGAAATGCTAATTTTTCCAGTGAACGGGTGCCATGGTAACAGCATTAAGCACTGAATGCTGAGCAGTGGATATAGCGTGGCACTGTGGCGCTCATAATTTGTGTCAGTCTTGTAGCTGCTTGCTCTTAAAGACCTCCAGTCATGTCTCAAGATTATATTCTTCGAGCTAGGATACCAACTGATTTTAAGATGTACATTCTCATTGCCAAAATTGCTAAGATAATATTTAGTATGAGGGGCTCACTTTCACATCAATTTAAACCCTGGACTCAGGACTCAGCATCTGTTATGTTATTATCTGTTATTCACTACAGTTATTACAATATATGAAAAATGTATTTACTGTTGGAGGAGCAGCGAGTGGATCACTGTCAGAATTGATCTGTTCTTAAACCTTAGCTGTGATGCAAACCTTCATTCTTAAAGCAGTCAGAGGTCAAGTGGTATCCACAGACATACAAAACCTTCAGCAGTTTTTCTAGCACCAGTCCATTTACAATAAAGGTAAACCACAGGTCCCCCCTGCCATGTTAAAGCTATCACAGGGAGTGAGCGCAATGGCGGAAATCCAATTTTGGGCAGGGTTTGTGTCGGGCAATGAGTGGACCGAGCCTGTGTAACGTGAATTCTTCTTGAAGTCATAAAGGTGAAGGATTCTGAACGGACCGTTCTGGGAGAGGATTGGACTTAAACAGCAAATAGTGGAAAAAGGAGAATGTGCACTTTTAACATACTCGGTGTGTGTCTACATGCACCATAGAGTCATGTAAACGTATGGAAATACCCCAAAAATTGATTTTGCATAATAGGGGACCTTTGTCCTTATGCTGCTAAATACTCACAAATATAAATTAGCCTTGAATTGCATTAGCAATAAACTAAGAGCTGGAGTGTTTATTGTTCACATTCAATCAATATGACAAGTCACTAAGATCAGGGATTTCTTAGCTCATTCTGCAGGAATTAGTGGAGCTGCTGTGCTGTCTGCAATGGGAAAACATCTTAGTCTGTGCTTCCTTAAGCCAAAAATGTACCTAAAAAAGCTTCAGCATAAGCCACAATAGCAGAGAACAAAGATTCATACCAGGATTCAATTCGTTTTGCAGTTGCAAACACATTGAGGCACCACATTTGCTGTACACAAGAAGAATTCATGTGAAAGATCACTAAACGGTTGGCTTTGGTCACAACAATTTATATTTGGCATATCACCAGTAGAAACATGTTCGTGCATCTTGCCCAAATTACCTGATTACCAAGTAAAACCCATTTCTGTGGAGCAGTCTTCTCTCACTTTGATACTATTTGCTCTACAGTATGACCTGTAGTATCTACAGCATGCACTGTAGCACAGTACTGTAGCATGAGCCCATTACAGTGATGAGCAAAAGAGTTGCTGAATCAAAGGAGGTGTTGGCAGTTGGCAGTTCTTTAAATGGACTGGCACATACAGTATGTTTATAGTAGCCACTTGGAAGTTGTGCATCCTCAGCATACATGTGAGTAAGTGTCACCTTTATGGAAACATGCTTAGAGTACCTTGGCGATATGCGGTAGTGGTGTGAAGGTCAGCTGTCTCTGATAACTAGGGCTCTGACATTTTGGGAGTTATTTTGTTTTTGTTTTATCTGTGAATAAATATGTGCAAATAGATATTGGGTGCAAAGTGTAAGACACAAAACAATTTCAATCAACAGCTGTCGAAGTCTGGGACAGTATGGTAAAAAGTTCCTTTAAAAGTACTTGTTAAAGACCAGACGGAAGAAAAAAGCATCTCAAACAAACAAAGTGAAGATGGTTGTAGTTTCGAGTAAGAGCATCTCCTGGGCATAAACAGGCTATCAGGCTACACTGAATGCCTGTTGAACATTACAAATGATTTTAACCTTATGCTTCATTCACGGCACTGTGTTATAGCACAAAGCCAGCCCCGGCTGTGGCTAAAATGCTGTGTTTCTTGTCGTCATTCAGCTTCAAGGACATTTGTGCAAAGGCTGTCTGTCTCATCCTGACATTCCACTAAGTCCTCCTGTCTCCTCCTATCCTGCCATCTCTCATGAAACCAACATCCCATAACCTAACCTAACCAAAGCATGCCACTTAAGAACAAAAGACTCTAAAGTATTTGAATCCCTGTCATGTAACTGTCATTCTTTGATTTCAGCATGTACTGCTGGCCTTTAAGTTCATCCTGACCTTCGTCATCCCAGATGTTCCAAAACACATCCAGATCAAACTGGCTCGCCTGGAGTTTGAATCACTGGAGGCCCTGAAGAAAAAGGTAAAACAGTACTGAAAAGCATTAGCTGGCCTTTGACTTTGATTTACATATTCTTTACATGTTCATATGTTAGTCCTGTAAGGAAAAGAAAGCTATTGTTGCTTTAAGTGCCTGTCACACTTACATTACAGAAATTACATTTGAGAAACTGTAATTTTCAAAACAAACAAAAACATTAAGTGTCTGTAAATCAAATGCAATGATATTACATGAAAGTAACATACTGGGCCTGGGAAAGTGCATCTAGTTCACTTGTCTTTAGAAGATGCTCCACTTAACAGACATACTATTTTGATTAGGTTAGTGTGCTCTGTATTACATATTTTAACCCAAAGAGTCATTGTTGCTTTGAGTTTTCTTCATTTTCTTAAGTTCAAAGTCTTTAAACAGTGTGTCTGTCTGTAGCATGTCTGTGTTCAAAAGTTATTTAAAAAGAACATGTGTCTGTGTTGTTTTAAAATTAACAAATTTACTAGTAAGCATATTATCAAAGGTCGCCTAGTGTGACTTACATAGTCAGATTGTAATTCATTACATACATTCTGTAAAGATTAGACTGTATGTGCATTATTATTATTATTATTACACAGGAGCATTTTGTATGTTTAGTGTTAAAAAGATACTGTGCATGATTATCAGGCAAACAGATGAAAAAAACATTTGAACAAATCAAAAATCAAAATAGCATTAACATAATTATTCTCTTTTTCCTCATTAACAAGTGCCCATTCAGTGTTTTTCAACCCTGCATAAACTCACTGACAAATAGATTTTATGATGATGACTTCTTAACATTTTGGCTTCTATAGTGTCACATCTTTCTTAAAGAAATGTGTCCAATGGTCTCTTTTTGTAGCCATTTTTCCTGCAGCTTAAATGCTACCTAATAACTATACTCACAGGAATGTAAGGCATGCATCAACTTAACCCACACCCTCTCTTAATCAAGCAGTTAAATCAGCTGGAAATGCAGAGGGGTTTGGTGAAAAATATTATCCTCAGAGTACATCTCCGCCTAAGACCTCACACTGTAGTTAGATTTGACATGTTATCATCATATGCATATTCACTGTGTGATGGTGACATACATTAGGAGAGACACACACATTCAGTTTTTTTGTGGCCTGTAATAAATCTCCAGCTAAACTACCTACCTCCCCAAATGAAAGCGTTCTCATGCATATGTCCACTAAAACATGTGGTCCATAGCTTCCCATTTAGTTTTACAGGCTCTTAATGCCTGTCCTAGACCACTCTGCCAAAGACAAACTGCACGCTCTGTGTTAATAGTATAGATATGGCTCCACAGTAAAGCATTAGCTTGCTTGGCACCGCAGCCATTTGTTTGATGTTGGTTGACAGCCCTGAGTGCTTCTTTTCAACGTTTCTCTCATGTTGTTTCTGTCGGACTTGCTGTCATTTCACTGCTGCCTTACATAATGAGTTGTCTGACACCTAACTCACTGAAGGTCATTCAGCTTGTAGGATGCATGTTTTTGAAGGATGGAACCAACTTGCATATAATGAAAGTGAAATAAAGTTTTTACTATTTGCCAGATATTGGTAGATTTTACATGCTAGTTATGGTTTGACCGGTGTTGCTTTGTGGTGTCTTGGCTCTGCAGAGGCAGCTCCTCGGAGGGTGAGTAGCTCTGTGTGTAAGTTTGAATCAGTCTGGTTTCAAAGTGGGGCAGTATCACTTGTTGAGTAATTTACACTCATGATCTAATGTTCTAACAGGACATGTTGTGAATTTGTGATTCAACAGACTGCTGTTTGAAAGTTCAGTGATGATTGCATGAGGTTTTTAGGCTTAACCATGATAAGCAATGTGAGAAAGTAGTATATTTGTTATTTAGAGCAATTATGTAATACCTTCATTAACTTCAACACTTTGCTGTGGGACTTACTCAGGATTAGACAGAGCTCATAATGTTAAAATGTCATGTTTCTGTTCCACCTTTTGTTTCCTGTTGTTCTGTTCATACTAATTTAGAAGTGTTAGTGCGCACATGCCATTGTATATTTTACATAAGTGCATACTGTCTGTAAGAGATTTAAAACATCATCAGACTAGAAGTAGTGAAACTGCTCACAGAGCCTTCATTTCTATCAGTGTCAAATGTAGTTTGGTTTTAGGCTCTACATCTTAATCAAAGTCTGAAGTGAAGCTGTATAGTTTTAATGAGCCACTCAAGATGTATTGACGTCTCCATGAAACGATGCTAGCTTGAACTTTAAGGGATGTTGTCTCATTTATCATTTTCTCTTCCAGTCTTGAATCCACTTCAGTGAGCAACTGAACCAGAGTTTAGTCTGCCACTATATCCAAATGTCATGTGACAGAACTGGCAAAACATTTCAATTCAATTGTAAAGGTTTAAGACCTCAAAGAATTACTTACAGAAAACCCAACAATTCTCCCTGAGCAGCAGTAGGTGACAATAAAGAGATAAATAAACTCCTTATGGCAAAAGAAACCTCCAGAGAAACCAGGCGGGTGGGCATCTGCCTAGACCGGTTGAAGTGAGTAGAAAGAGGACTGAAAAAAGAAAAGCAACAAGAAGCAACAGACAAAACACTGGACAGGTTGATAAAGGCAGTAACTGCATACATAGTACGTAAAGGGAGACAGAGATGTAATTTGGAGTTATTTTGTCTTTTCATTGGAGGCATTGTTGAAAATAATATATATTAACATATTAATAATGCAGTCTTTAAACATGTACACACAGACAGTTGAGTATATACAAGGAACAGTGTTGAGTGGAACACAGTCCCACAGGAGAAACTTGATCAGATCAGTTTCTTGACTGTTCATATACAAGTCACCTTCCTCTGCAATGCCATGTGAGCAGATCAGGTTTTACAGAGCAGGCTCAACATAAGATCCCGTCATACCTCCACCCTGACTTCATTAGATAGAAAGAAACTCCAGAGCTTTGAGAACTTTCCATTTGATGTCATCCCATAAACCAACATATGATGTGGCAGCACCTCAACATTTCAACAGCCAGTAAAGACATTCATTATAAACATAGCAGGACTGATGGAGCGATGCTGCAACTGATTTCAGTAGTCCCAGGCACCTCTACAGCCTCTCTATGATAGTGATGGGTCTGGTCAGATGCTGTGAAAGCTGAAGGACATCCTCAGACAGGTGTCTTTGGATTGTGAAATGCTGATCTGAAGGTAATGATTTGACCATCAGAGGTCAGCTTTATTTGGATCCAACGGAACACTTGACTTGCTTCTTTCTCATGACCTAAACTTCACAGAAAACCTGATGCAGCTTTGGCACCAGATTCCTTAAGAGTTCTACAAACCGAGGCATAAATGGATAAAACCTATTAAAAAAGCAAAGAGTGGGACTGTGTGTAATTATGTAGACTGAAAAGTGAGTGAAGTCACTTTTATTGGGCTGTTAAAAGTAGCACTGGTGCAGTATTAGTGAAGACAGATGTAAAGTTGACGTAATTAGTCCATTAATTAATAATCAGATAAATAGAAAACAAAATTAAACACACACACACACACACAGGCCTGACAGAGAAAATCACTTTGTTTGCTTGTAGTGTGTGTAATAGAGTATAATACAGTGATCACAGTGATCAGCCTCCACACCTCAGAGAATTCAATTAGCACTCTGAGAGTCAAACATTGTGTATAAGCATATGTATACATCTTTATGTGCATTTCATTTAGCATTAGAGAATTAAATTCATTTTAATCTCTGTGTTTATGGGTTAGGCAGGTTAGGGCGAGGGGCTGGGGAAACTATTATGTCATATATATATATATTATATATTATATATAAATATATATGTCAAGAAAAGTTCTATTCTAACTCATCTGTAGACGTCCTGTTAATTCATTGTCTATATATTACAACTCAAGAACATGAAGGCCAACTGAACAGAAATGCCTTTACAGGACATGTACTGTTTATCTTTACCTTTGCACATAGACCTGCTGATTCCACTCATGTCCCACTTGTGGACAGATCCCAGCAGACATGTCTAGTGTCTGGAACCCTCTGAATATATCGGCTCTGTGTACCAGGATCAGGTTTTTGCTTATAGTCTATCTCTGGCCAGCATAGATGGTGACAATATCTGCTGCCCTTGAAGTGATCATCACAACCATTGCTGCATCGTTCTCGTCCTCACATCATCGATTAAAGGAGAACTTTATTGTTTGGTTATGATAAAGAGCTCTAGTTATTCTAAATAATAAAATGATTACATATCATCAGAGATTAAATAACTGTGCTGAAAGTTGAAATCCTGGCTCCTGAGTAGAGATGGGGATTTTCCAAATACTGGCATTGGACATACTGTGTGGTCCTGTGCAGCCGGTTTATCAGGGCAGTGAGTATTTGAGACCTTGACTAGTGCTGGTTAGCACCATCAATGATGTATTCAAATGGTTGTTCTCTCTGCTTCCAGCTGACACAGCATCTGATATTATTATATTAGATATTTTAATACAGGAAAAGCGAAAGAAAGTTAAAAATATGTAAAGTCTCCCTTTAATGATACATAAGATGGTCAATGCAAAATTTTAACTCCAACTGTAATGAAGTTTAACAGTCCTCTCAGTAGAGCTGATCACCTAGTGGGTTTCATATATATACACCAGCTGTACATTTCTTCTTCTCTAGTTAAATTAATGTCTGTTGTGCTGCTGTTTGTCGTCTATGTTTCAGAAAATGCTTGAAGCCTCGGAGTTCAGTAAGAACGTCCAGTGAGGAGGAGAGGAGGGCCTACAAATACTGACGGACCTCCACGTGCTGCTTTACACATCCTAAACATCCATCACACTGCTGTTTACACTTCGGAGCTGACACACATGCACTGGCCAGCTTTTCAGGTCCGCCTGTACAGTTTGAAACAATCCAAAGCAGCAGCTCTGCTCTGGGTAGCCATAACGTCAGACCCATGTCATATAATACACTCCAGTAGGACCCCCCGTGGTCTTTATGATACATCACCTTTCTCATTGTTTTGACTGTACAGGTGTGCCCGATGAAGTGGCCAGTTGATGCATATATATATATAGGGAGTTAGTGTGGCCGATCTTTATGCACGTGTGCTATCTATCTGTAACATGTTCACAGCATCAAACAGTGTTTTATTATTTCAGGAGCTGAAGAACAGATGACTGTTTGAGAAGCAGCACTGTGTACCAGATGTATTATGCTGATCTGCAAATGAGATGTACTGTAACGGGGTTTTTATACACATGGGATTAATGGGATTAAATTGGTAACAGCCAGAGAGCAACAGAGGAATGCTGGATGATGACATCATATACTGTAGCAAATATCGACTTTCCATACAAGTCATTGTCTTGTTCTGTACGTTCTGTACGTTCTGTTCTTCTTCCACTGAGCTCCTTCAGTACTGTGCTTTGGGATTGTGGCAATTGTAAAGTGTTATCATGAATCCAGGATGGAGATGTGTACACAGTAAGTACACTTACTGTAAGTACACTTACTGTGTACACCACTTACTGTGTACACCAATAATAACCTGCTGCTTTAAATGATTATAGACAAACTGATGCTGACTGTCTCACACTATTAAAGCTGCATGTATAGAAGCAATGAAAGGCCATAAATCAAATACTCAGTGTTTTGTATTAAAATACCTTATAACAGTTCATTAGTTTACTTTCACAACTGTCTGCACTTACTCAGTTCAGTAGGTTCATCTAAAACTAAGTCTGATTCAAGATGGATTGCTACTTGAAAATGTTCTAAATGATCTGGACCTGTGACTAGACTTAACAAGACTTAGCCCTCTGGGAATTCAAACCACACAAATTTGCATAGATGACCTTCAAAATAAAACATTTTATTTATTTATTTAAAGTCATTAAGTGTTAGATAGTGTTAGGGTTCTGGCCTTTCCTTGCTTCCATATACAATCACAATTATTTTATTGGGCTTTCTTATCTTAGCATGCAACATGACACGAGCATTATAACTAGTAACAGCTGGTAATAATATCAGCTTACTTCCAACAAATATGACTTGACGTTGGAAGCCATGCATCCTTGTATCACCCTTGGTGCCTTGACCTGCAACACCTATCTGATTCAGTTTTTATATGCTGCAAACACAGCCATCTTGTGGGGAATGTGCACCTTCTGTACATTCGTACTCTTGTCAGGCTCTTACAGCTCAAAGCCTGCGTCCAACCACTGTTTCCATAGAGAGATCAACTCTCAAAAAAAACTGAGGCGCATATGTTCTGGAAGCTTCTGGGTTACTTGAGTGGTGAGGCTATGCCAGTCTTACAGAGCAACCCTCCTCGGTGTCGCGTAGCATGTTAATCACCGACTGCTTTTCACCACCTTCAGCGACCTGCATTACTGCCTCCAGTCTCTGACCCACATGGCTGACTGTATCTTAATCAGGTGGACGTAAACACCAATCTGAATAAATGCAAATGTTGCTGTGCCTGCTGTGTGTGTAAATAGTGTCAGTTTGTAAACTTCAATTTCAAGTTCATAATTCCATATTAATATGGTGGCAATATGTCTCATTTCATTTACCCACTAGCACAGCTGAAGCTGACGGGAATGTCAGTTTTGCAGGTATTTAAAAGTGAACTAGACATGAACCAAAGTTGAAGTGACCATAGATTCACCCGGTCAGTCACCCTGCTGAGCACATTGTCGAGGTTTCAGGCGGATCTGATGTGATAGACTGAGATAGTGCCATTCCCGAAGAGACACTGTTAACACGGCCAACAGTCACTTCAGTCATGCAGAATTATTCAAGTTATCATTATCCTCGCACAGTTCAAACCACGTCTACCAATAAAGACCCAGGAGACCACATGTATAAAACAGTATTCCACATTTTATTTTTGGATATTACCATGGCTACATGTAACGTCTGACAACGGGTAGCAACTACAGAATAATACACTGAATATTCCTGTCAGTTTTCAATGCATCTTTTTTTCTTTTTCTTCTGCTGTTTTTGGTCCAGTAATATTTCTGGAATCTGCAGATTCTCTCTATTCTCAGTGTCACTGAATGTCAAACATTGAAACACATGCACATCATTCACCTGGATACAGCTGAGTAAGACAACAGTCAAAGAGACCTGACAGTATGAATAGAATTGTGTCATTGTTATTCTTAGCTGAGACACCAATACAGTATTACTAATTATCATAAGGCTAGATTACTGTACAGCTATGCACCAAAAGGTTCACTTTGCAGTTCTAGATAAAGAGAAAGAGCACCATATTTACACCTCTATGTACATTTGGTTTTCAAGAAACAGGAACCAAAGAGAGAAAAAATAAAACTGAACGTAGCTTTCCTTTTTCTGTGGATGTCGTAAGGCTCCACACGTTTGGAATTTAAAAAAATGAAACTAATGACAAATGTTTCTATACAGATAGCTGCAACACACAATTTAGCTTATTGCCAATGCCCTTTAACTAGTTTCCTCATCTCCCCGTCTTCTCTTCATTTGTTCGTGTCTGGCCGCCTCCTGTGAGCTCACACTGATTCACCTGGTGCAAACACGCACACACACACACACACTAGTTCTAACCAGCGAGCCCCCATACAGGCCTTCGTCTACATTTTAAAACAGCAGGTCACTCAAAAAAATGTACAAGTTTTAAAAATAAACTTTACTCTTCAACATACTCGTATATACATACACACGCTACACCCACAGGTACAGTAAGCTCTCGGAGACGTGTGACTGCAGGTGCGGAGCAGAAGTCCAATTAGAGCAAACTGCTTGGATACTAGTAGTGTGAGTGTGTTTCCACAGAGTTCTATCTGAAACTACAGCAAAACAATGTTGTGAATAAAAAAATAATACCTCATATTTAAATATATGATCAGCAGTAACATTTCCAAACCTGTTGTGATGAGCTATTTGCTACAGTATCAATAGAATCACCTTTCCAATTTAACCCGTCTCCACAAAGAGACACAAATTTAAAGGGTTGTGACAAACAATTTGTTGCAAATAATGTGATGGAGCTGAATTTATCCAAGTAAAAATGATTAAAAACAACAACAGAATAGATTGTCTGAGTGCAATATGGAGACTGGAGTCCGAGGTCACTGAACCTTTCCTCTCCCGTTCGTCAACATAAGTGTTCACAGATAGAGCTGTGATCTCAGAGAAACCACAGGTCAGAGATGAAAGAAGGAGTGTTGGTGAGCTGTGACAGTGCTGTGTGGTACAACTGAGTATCAAGATCAAAAGTTGGAGGGAAAAAGACTCAACACCGTGGTGAGAAAGAGAAACGTCATCGAGATTAGAAATCATTTGTAGATTTTAAGAGAAAATATTACAAGAAAGTTGTGGTTCTATAAAAACATCATTATTATTTCAAGAATAAAGTCAGAATGTCATTAAAAAAGTCATGAGAATAAGAAAAGTCTGCAAAATTCTTCTGATTATATGAAGATTTCAACATAATCCTTAAACTATTTTGATTGGTGGTGGATTTCCCCCCCCCCTCTCAGTGGCTCTAACACTTGTCGTATGGGGGAAAGTGGTGAACTACCCATCCTTAATGTAGCTACCATCAAACCAAACCCTTAGCATTTTACAATGGGTAAAAGTTAGTTTCGCTAATGTGAAGAGCAGGTGAAGATACAAAAAGAATCAAATGAAAAACTGAAACTACTCTGAGAAATGTTACAAGCGTGCACCTCAGACAGACGAGCAGTTAGCGGACCACAGGAGAAGTAAACCCAGTGAGGAAAGTGCTTCATGATGTGGAGGAGGAGGGATGACAAACGGTGGAGAAGGTTTGAGTTGTGTGTGTGTGTGTGTGTGTGTGTGTGTGGAGGGGGTCTTTAGATGACCTGGCAGCAGCTGGCTGGAGCTGAGGTACACAGCAGGCCGTCCTTGGAGCCTGCTCCCCGTTGGATGTTGACAGAGATGGTCTTCTCACACAGAGGTAGTTGAAGCACACCGTTTTTGAAAGCGCTCAGGTTGCCACGTGGGTTCCTGTCGCCTGGCGCTGCATGCAGGATGGGGGGGTCGTGCAGCGCCGTTTTGCGGTGGTGGTGGGTGTGAGGCAGAGCGGTGGTGGGGAGGGTGATGGTGTCCAGGCTCCTTGTGGAGCCAATGCACATCCTCCAGGTGGATTTTTCCTGGATTTTCACTCTTCCTCCTGAGAGGCTGCGGGGGTCAATGATGAACTTGCCCCCGCCTCCTGCCCCTCCCCCTCGCGCCCCCCGCCCTGTGCGGTGGTGCTGCAGCTGAGAACTGAGGCACAGACTCATGAGCTTCAGACTCTCTACCAGCTCAGTGCTGCGGCTCACGGTGCGGGACGAGCGGGACTGAGAGCTGAGTGAGGGGTTCATAGTGCTACTGTTGTTACAACAACTGGAGGGGCTGTCTTGTCCTCTATTACCCCCTCCTCCCCCACTCCTCCCATCACCACCGCCCCCTCCATTTTCATTCCCACTTCCCCCAGGAGGACTCTCCCGGTCTGCACCCGAGGTGCCTCCTCCCTCTCCAGGAGGCTTCCCCTGGCCTGAGCTGCTGCCGCCCCCGTTCCCTCCCGAGCTGCCAGGCGGCCCCTCGCTGCTGTCCCTTCTGTTCCAGTAGGTGAAGCCTGAGTCTTTGTCCAGGCGTCTCCGGTGGCTCTCCGAGTCGTCATCACTCGTCTCCGAGCTGGAACACGATGATCCCCTCCCCTGGCTCTTGCGTCGGTGGTAGCGCTTCTGCGTGGATCCTGGGGATGAGTTGGAGCCGGCGCTTAGGTTGGAGGCGTTCCCAGCCATGTTCATCTTGAGACGGCTGAGTTTGGGTGGCAGACCCTCGTCCATGTCAAAGTCATCGTCAGACTCCCCCTCCTCCTCAAAGATTTGGTTGAGCACAGGGGCACTCTTCCTGGAGGTGAGGCGATTGGTGATGGAGGGGGGCTTACGGCGCAGAATCACCTGGGTGGGAAGGGGAGACGGGTCCTGCTCTTCCTCCTCTTCCTCATCCTCCTCCACCCTGAGAGAGAGACATTACTTTGTTTTATTGCAGCAGGACAGGATCTTCACAGAGAGTGTGAATTTGATTGTTCCAAAAGTCATATTCAGCTTATGTAAGATTTTCTGTTACTTTTTATGTTACTATTTTATTTGTATAGCACCAAATCACAACAGATGTCATCTCAAGGCACTTTACCATCTAATGTTTAAGACCTTACAAAATATAACTTTATACAGAATGATATAGAAAACCCAACAACCCCACTTGAGTAAGCACTAGGCGACAGTGGAGAGGAAAAACTCCCTTTAGAGGAAGAAACCTCCAGCAGAACTAGGCTCATGGTGGGCGGCCATCTGCCTCGACCAGTTGAACTACACAGTTCATTATTTATATGATTGACATATCAATCAATAATCAATATACCAAACAATCATTAGTGACAAAAGATAACAGCAAAAATAAAGATTCTTATAAAATTCTCCAACTTGATCAGACCTGAACAGGCAGGTTCTCTGCTTGGCTGCTGCTGAAGTGGAGGGAACAGATGTCCTGTTGGTCCCAGGACCAGAGCCAGAAGCAGGGCCTGAGGAAGCAGCACCGG
This sequence comes from Anabas testudineus, assembly GCF_900324465.2. Taxonomy (NCBI): domain Eukaryota; kingdom Metazoa; phylum Chordata; class Actinopteri; order Anabantiformes; family Anabantidae; genus Anabas; species Anabas testudineus. Next base: position 23,611,149 of record NC_046625.1, read on the forward strand.
CTTCCTGGAATGAGATTTTAAAAAAGAACAAACAAATATAATAAAGCAGGGTGTTACATGAACAGTGAGCACAGTTTCAGTCACGTAGGCGTCCTTGAAAACACAGTGTGATTTCAAATTCCTGACATTCCTTCAGGGGACTGCTAAAAGACATCTGTACCTGCGCTGGTGGTCCTGGAGAGTCCGTCACCGTCTCTTCTCGTCTGCCCAGCTCCATCACACCTTTGGAGCGGTGTCCATTAAGCAGGCTCTCGGTGCTGCGAGCTGGAGACTGGGGGCCTCCAGTGTGGGAGATAGAAGATGCTGCCAAGCTGTCCTCTATGTCCTGGTGCATGTCTGTCACTCTGGTGGGCCAGGACTGCCTGAAAAGACAGATAAGAAACAAGTTGAGTTTCATTTTTGATCCTTATGAACCCTTTGTATGCTTTAAACTCAACATATAATTGTAGTATGATTAGTATGATTAGTGAAGACCTTCTCTCAAAGTTCCATATCACACATGGTAAAGACAAATGGAGGGCGGGGGGATTAAAAACTTGTTTTGGTTATTCCACTGATTTACAGTGCATTCAGACAGTATGGACAGTTTGTCCACATTTTGTTATGTCTTATAACAAAATAGATCCAATTCTTTATTCTTCTCAGATTTCTACAAACCATACCTCATAATGACAACGTGAAAAGGGTTTGACAACTTTGCAAAATTATAAAAAATAGAAAATGGAAAAAAACACATCTACAAAAATACAGCCTGTGCCATGACACTCTAAACTGAGCTCCACCTTGTCTTTATAAGGTCCCACAGTTAACAGTGCATGTCAGAGCACAGCTCTGTATACCTACGAGACAGGATTGTATTGAGGCACAGATGTGGGGAAGGATAAAGAACACAATTCTGTCATACTGAAGGTCCCAATGAGCACAGTGGCCTCCATCATCTGTAAACGGAAGAAGCTTGGAATCACCAGGACTCATCCTAGAGCAGGCCGCCTGGCCAAACTGCGATTGAGAAAGAAGGTCTTAGAGAGATCTTAGCATGGCTGTGCACCAATGCTCCCCATCCAACCTGATGGAGCTTTAGAGGCACTGCGAAGATTAATGGTGGAAACTGCCCAAAAATAGATATGCCAAGTTTGTAACATCATAATCAAGACTTGAGGCTGTAATTGGTTCTAAAGGTGCTTTACCAAAATAAAACTGAATACTTATGTAAATGTGACTTATTTAGTTTTTTTATTTTTAAATAAATTTGCAAAGATTTCAAACAAACTTATTTCATGTTGTCATTATGTAGAATTGTTTGTAAAATTCTGAGGAAAACTATTTAATCAATTTTGGAATAAGGCTATAACATAACAAAATGTGGAAAAAGTTAAAGAGAATTCTTTCTGGACTGTATGAATGAATGTTATACTGCCAGGTTAAACAAATATAATGTATTCAACAACCTCCCCCGCAAAACCATGCCGTCACTGCATCAACCTAACACATGATTCTGAGTACAGGTCATTTACGTCCTCACTTTTGTTTTATTCAGTGTTTTTCCTGGTGTATTAGAGCTGCTGCACAAATGCTGTCCCCACTATTGACTGAACCACAGCTCCTCTGTTCAATATCAGTGAAAAAGGTACCAATTAAAAACAGTTGAGCCAGACCTGAGAGAACACAGCAACGAGTTTCTGAAGCAGATTAGTCAGACACACATCAGCCGCTGTAAAGGTGAATATCATTATACTAGTGTTAGAGAGTCTTTCTGTTCAGTTTCCTCTGAACAACACAAACATATTCACTCATTATTCCACCATGTTACATACTGTGACTGTTTATTCATTTACAGTATAATGATGTCTTTGTGAGACAGAGAACAGGTGTTACATTGACTAAAAACCTGTGATTTTGTGAACAAAAAGGTGAAGCCCCCAGAGTCACGTGACCAAGTTCATTTCCCACAATGCAACACTAAAACCAACTTTAGGAGTCCTCTTCTTCAAATCCCCACATCTCTGTGATAACCCTGATGACATCATGAGTTCATTTCTAAGACTTGACAAAGCTTCTGCAGAGACAATTAGAATCTAGGAGCTGAATCCATCATTGACAGCAAACAGCTCTGCAGTTTGGTGAAGTGTGTCCTGGAAGGTTTGTGTTGACAGGAAAGGGGTGAAACACACGGCAAGATTGAGCATTCCCCTGACATCACGCTTAGCAATGAATCCCAAGAGTGGCTTTGCTGTTAGCTCAACACACACGGCAACACACAGTCACTGACCTGAGCACATCTCGTACACAGACACAGGCAGATCTAAGACTCATTCCACAAAAAATAAAAAGATTTTAGCTGAATTGGATGAATTCCAGCAATCATCTGACTCGTCAGTTCATGCCTCACACTTCCCATCAGGATTTATTTTAATCTTTGATACAGAGCAACTCAAAATGCTGTTTTTCAAAGGCTCTTGTCTGTCGATAACAGCAACCACTAAGCTGCTGTGCAGAGACAACATTAACACAACTAAGTTGAGGGTGTGTGTGTGCGCATGTGAAGTATAGCAGGCAGTGGAAAACACACACTAGTATGTGGGTCAATCTGAGTCAACTATCAGAGGTCTCATTCATGAGGTCAATTCAAGTTACATTATTTAATGTAGTTCTGCTACATGTCTGACACCCACCACACACAGAGAGCACAGAGGACACCTTGATAGCAGCATGATAACAAATCAATAAGGTGGTGATAACTGATGCAGGTACTCAACACACAGGCCTATAGACTTTGTCACGTTGTTTGTACAGGCCACTGCTGCTACGTGTAGCCAGCAGTGGAAAATCTAACGAGTCATCTGATATGATACACATCACTGCTAAGAGTCTGCGGCAGTCTCACAAACAAAACAGAATCTGAACAACTTAAAACAGGATCAGTCACATGTTGTGATTGTATTTATATTGATTGACTGTACATGTTTCATTCTAAATTCTTGTCGCCATCAACCATCAGTGTAAATAGTTACTTCTATTTTAAGTTTAGCTAGTGTTCTATCGATTGTTCAGTTGTTGTTATCACTTAATTATTCCATTAATTAAAATTATTATTATTATTTTAAATATGTCATGCATGTGTTTTCTTGCTGTCAGTGCTGTCTTTATTCTATTTACAAAGCCAACTAGTAATGAGTTTACGTGCTAACATTTATGTGTTTTTCTGTTGGGAATACTTTCAGCAGAAAGACTTTGAGGTTATGCTATTGTGGTACTGTTAGTCTGGTTCGTTTGTACAATAAACACAGTGCAGAGTTTTCATTTCTATCAGCTTGTTGTTATCAAAGACTGAACACTTTCTGTGGTTTCAGACTCTCGCTTTTTTCTCTTTCTAAATATATGAATTAAATGAGGCTTTGAAAGAACAATTTGAATGAATATTATTATATAATATTTTTTTGAATCTTGAATCTTGAATTATAGTTGAGTTATTAGAGTTAATCATTTCTTAATCATTTCTTTGTATACTTGTTAATAAAACTGATTCTAAAGCAGTGGCAGGTATCTATAGTGGCAATAATAGTAAGTAAGTAACCCATTCTATGACTACAGTGTTTTCTGAATGGTCCAAACTTCCTCCTGGACATTTCACAGGTCTAATTCACATCTACAGGAAGAACTTGTTTGAGTTGTTGCTGCCAAACGTTCAACCAATTATTAAAACACTCACACACTGACTTTTCCCTGCCTCTGTGTGCACTCACATGACATCACTCTATATGTTTAACAGGGGATTCAATTAAGACATGACACATGAGGACCTTTTTATCAGCTGAGAAGTATGGTGTTTGTTTATATGTGTGACTGTGGTGAAGATCACATTTCAGAAAATCGAGAAATTGCAAATAGTACACCTACTTTACTTGGATTCTTGTTCCAGATGGCATGTATTTGTGTCAAAGTGTGCACAAAACATGAAACCACCTTAGGAGCAATGAAATAATGGCATTATAAATATCTGATTAGTGGTGTCATAGTCCACCTGCTCTGATGACAGAGGCTTGTCTCAGTTTGATGTAGATAATCTCCTTTACTCCTCATTCAAATCACTGGTCCTTACTGTCCACAATGTGTACACTACTGTCTTCAGACTGAACCTTGACTTTCGGATGCACAGACTGCTGAGTCCTGAGGAGCTGAGTCCTCCTGTGTTGTGTTGTCAGTTTGTAAAGTGGTTGTCTGGTTTCTCCTATGCTTTATTGGTTTCTACAAGTAAGTGCATAACACACAGGGTTTATGTGCATAAATCAGGATTTCTCAGATCCTGGATGCTTGCTATGCCTCTTTAGAGCTAGGGGAGGAATGTGGAGGGAGTTGTGCCAGTGTCCTTTTGCTGAACCCTCCTCTCTCCTTTCTTCCTTATTTGTTCTTCTTCTCTGTACTATCTGTACACTATCCAGCTATCTTCTGCCTTTTAAGAGGAACAATTTTGGCATGGAGGTAACAAGGAAATACACTGACAGGTAAAGGAATAAACTAGCATCAATTTTCTTTGTTGTTCAGTATTGTTATGACTGGAGCCAGGTGTTCCTCACTTACCTCTCCAGGGGAATAGAACGAATGTAAAACAGTCAGATAGAATAATACAATAGAGCTAAGATAAATTAAAACAATGCTTTTAATAGTTAGAAATAGTTCCTCTGTTTTGTCTCCCCTGAGCTTAGCATGTGAATGCTTACTGAACCCAGAAATGGAAATGAAACCTTTAGAGATCTAAGCCAGAGAGTCTAATAAGAGGCTGCAGTTTGAGGCAGTGGAGCGAGTTAGGTCAATTACCCTCTTCTCAGCTCATAGCTTGACTCAAATCGCCATTATCATGATGAGCAGTGATATTTCTTACTGGGAAAAAAAGGATCACTCTTTTACTACAAATATAAGCTATAATAGTAATGTTTTCACGCGTGCTACATCGAGTGTGTTTTTGCCAGGATACATTCTTCTTTACCTGAACTGTGCCTTTATGTTACTGGGGCTGGATGAACGGGTCTGGACTTCCTTCTCTTGCTTCTCCCTCAGGATTCTTTCTGCTAGTAGGTAGTATGTGGCTGTGATGTGGTTGTACTTGTTGGTCTCCAGGGCTCTGAAACAACACAGTCAAATTAGGAACATGCACAACAATTTCCCCAAGGGGATTAATAATATATGTCATTATCATTAAAAATTGAAAAGCATATTGTATAGAAAACATACTGTAACAGAAAGGAATTAACAGATGACAGAGATGACATTAACATATATGTGATGGATGCCCATGTTTGAGACCACCCAAAAGATAGTAAAATTATAGAGCATTTCTGTTTTCCCAAAAATTCATCCAATCTGGATGCGGGCCTGAAGTGGTCCACAACAAATATGCAGAAGCTGTGTTTCCACCAAAGAAAAGACGCTCAAGACGAGCAGTGCTGGAAAGTAACTGTGTACATTTAGTACTGCGAGTACTAAAATGCTTTACTTGAGTATTTGCATTTTATGATCACAATTCAGTGGCGAGTGTGGCACTTTTATCCGACAGCTTTACTTTGCAGATACAGATTATTGCCACAAAATCTAATCACCAAATAAACAATGGCATTGTCAGTGCATTGAAGCAGTACAAACAGTTGCTGGGGCTGGTTTCATTCTTTCTCAATCACATTTGTTACTGATAAATTAATCGGCACAACTCTAGCATGAGATGAGAAGATTGAAAATATAGGGAGAGGGCACTGGTCATTGGTGATAGTTATTTTGTGCTTTTGTCCCAGTCGCACAACAACAGCTAAATAATATAAATAATAAGACCAGCCTCAGAAGATCAATCGCAGCACTGACAGGTTATCAAACTGATTTTATGTGTAAGACGTAATGATTTAACCTAAACAGATCACCAAAGTATGTAACATGAATAAAATACTTGATTATGTATTTTTAAGTATTATAAGCAAATAGAAAATAACATATCATTATGAACCTGGGAACCTCTGTGACCCAGAGGTAACAACTGAAGTCTAAACAAAGTCACCTTTTTCCAGACTCTTGTGCAGCCAGAAGAATTAGAGCTTAAGCTATGCATTTGAATGAAACTAATCAAATCCTTAGCATAGCAGCCAACAGCTGTACACACAGGATATGTGTGTTTGTACTATGGCTTAGAGCTTCAATGTATGTGTTTGTGTGTGGAGGCATCGTCAGTAGTTTTTGCCCCAGGCGCCTCAGGTGATTTTCATCATGTTAAGTAAATAATCCAGAGCATTAGGTTTAGAAGTGCATGTCTATTTAGAGGCGTTGCAATATGTTGTATATTGATAAGTCATTGAACTGACTTTTTGTTGGCCAGTAAAACATTCATTAGTAATAGTTGTTCAGTAACAGTGCTTAGATTTCTAAACTGTGATTAGAATATAACAAGGTTAGAACTTCAGAGTTAAACTGTATCTTCATACAGAAAATGCCTGTTAACGCACGTGGTACTGATTCATTCAAATATATGGCTGCACAGCTAATTGGCTGAGCAGGGGCATTGTGTATTCAGTATGAAGTATGAAACACAATCAAAGCTCCTTCTCTACCACTGTAGTGAATGAAAAGCTCCCACACTGCAGCCCTTTGTTCTGTACCACAGTGTGTGATAGCTAGACAAGGTTTCTGCTGTGTGACACTTCATCTTAAGAAGGAGCTACTGCATGAGACAGGAGAGCAACACAAATGTAGTAGGAGAGCTGTAGTAACACATTGTCACACAAATTCTGACACTACACACCCATCAAAGACAACAATGCTCTGCTGTTTACCTACAGGGTTTTACACACTGGACTGCAGCATCTATGCATGTTGTGCACACACATGCTCACCTGTCAGTGTACAGGCACACACATACACACTCCCTCTTAGTATGTACACAGTGATATGAGGCTTCATTTGTAGTGTAGCTCTGAAAGCAGAGGAAAGACGAGCAGAGGTGCAAATGGAGAATACCAACACTCCAAGTGTTTGCTGTGTGTATGTGTGCATCTGTGTCTCTGTACCACACTACAGGTAGCTCTCTTGAGGAAGACAGGTGAACTGTGAAACGAGGCTGACAAGAACAAGTGCGAAGCCGATATCAGTGCTCTGAAATCAAAAGCTGTTCTCTCTTTAAATGTTCTTCCATGCATTGCTCTTTCACAGCATGTCACGTACAGCTGCAAGATGAACCTCTGTCAGCATGCTTTAAGTGATGTGTTAGTGTTGTTCTGTGTTACACGGCTCCTCACTTATGAGTACACTGAAGTCAGACAAACAGATTAGCTAATGTTTTATGGGGCACTAAAATGGAACAGTGTCAATGCTATCAGTGTAAGTGCATGGTACTGCATTCAAGCACTGATTAATGTGTGTGGGTAAACACACAGCTGAATTGGGAGGAAATCTCATGCTCACACATTCAATTTCCTTTCTTTTTTCTTTTTATCACATGCATGTCTTTGTGTTGGTTACCAATGACAGTGCAGGTGTTTGAATAAATACGAAGGACAGCAGAAGCCCATAATTTCCTAATACATCATTTCCAGTAGGTAAAAAAGGTATCCATTTTACTAATGAAAATGTCACAATAAAAGATCTCACACTTTCTACTAAATACCTTTAGGCAAAATATAAAACAACATAAATCAAAGTTAAAGAAAGTAAAATCATGCTCAATAGCCCACTGTCAGAGTTTTGTCTTTTAAACTGAATCGATTACTTATAGTAAGACATCTGGTAGCACCATCAAAACACACCAGACAGAGCCCCTTTTATTAAACCATGTTGCTTGTTTCATTCTGAACAGAGGGCTGCTTTGTGTTAGCAACCTAGATATGTTATGAGTCACTAGATGCTGGCTCTTTTAGATACAACACATAGGGCTGTGAGATGTGAGGTCACCTATGGTGTGATGATAGAAATGTGTGCACAAAGTTTTGTCATTTGGACCATGCTTTGCATTCTTCTACAACACACAAAGTGAATATGATAAAGATCAGGGTACTGGTAGGAATAGGTGAAGCAAATCAACTATTTAAATTCTCATTTTCCAGTGTGTCCCCACAGACTAAAAAAAAAATAACCGGTTTGAACAACTGCATACCGGATTACAGCTACAGAAGCAGATCTAAGTGCTTAAACAAACTTCACTTGGACAAGGCAATAGACCTTTGCCTGCGGCTCACCATGAAACAAAGAATCATGAAGATGGAAGATTGCAGCTTACATCTATGGACATGGATCAAATTTGCATGACGGAGAAACAGGTCTTTCGTGAGTTGGTGCTAACACACGGTATGTACTGTTGTCAAGCAAGACAAACAATGGTCATAGAGGTGTAGGTCTGCTCTGCTGGTTTTCACTTTTCTAAAAGATACATCTTTTGGGATAAGCATTAGATGTAGTTTGTGCATTTTGGTGAAGGTAGGACCTGCTTTGAATCACCAAGGAAAAAAGCTGCTGTTCTGTCAAAACATTTTAGGGAATATGAAAGTAGAACAGTATACTGTTTGCAGTTTATACCGGTGATATATCAGGTGGAAAACATAGCAACTTACTCAATTATAGCCTCTCGGTCAGCAATGTCTCCTAGCACCATGCGCTGGATAATGCTGTTGTGTTCCTCCTCTGACAGGTTCTTGTGGGAGACCAGGGGAGTGTTGTATTTGGTGGCTGGAGATGGGTCGACCCCCTGCAGCCAGGCATGGCTCTCAATTTCCTCCAAGGAGGCTCGCCGCTTTGGGTCCCTCTGAAGCATACGGTCTATCAGACTGTAGCGATCAGCGGAAGAGAGGGGAAAGGAGAAAAAGCACATTCTTTCACTTCATCTGAGATTTAAAATTACAGAAATAATCTAAAATCATTAGCAGATGTGAGACTTATAAACATCTGACAGATAAATGCGGCCTCCACCTGACATTTAGTTGTGGTCTCAAGTGCTACAAGATCTCCATTTTTGTTCCTTATCCTGAGGTAAATGGCTAAGTTGTCAAAACAATTGATGGTCATCATACTATTGAAGACTGTTACATCACTCTCACCCTCCAAGAGCTGAATTGTTCCTTCGGTTTGTTTCAGTGGTGGAATCTGATTTTATACCGGTGCTTTTAGGGTTACTTTAATATGCATGTTTGTTTATATCTTCCTATTGACATCTTACTATAACACTGAGATAGGAGCACTGACTGTAAAAAATAAATTCACTAAATAAATGTTTACTAAGTTTAGCAAAATTGTCAGATAAGATGCTGTTTTATTTGTTGTTGTATTTTATTGAAGAAACAAATTTGTGGTCTCTTAGATAAAGACAATACATTTAATAACTTGTGATTAAAGATTAAATTCAATTTAATAACAATATTATAGCCGCTAAAAAGAAGCAGGAACGAGTTCACGCTCAACGTCTATTGCTGAAGAGTGAAAATGCTCATCATGTATTATTAAAGCCACATTAGATAACAGAGCTGTACTCTCATGTTTTCTGGCATCATGTATGTATGCTATACGTTTTTACAAAAAGAACCATTTGCTTGTTTCTTATGTGAAGCACGTTGTTTATAAATAAATATAGTATTATTTATTATTAAGTTGGGTCTTGTGTGGGTCTCCACACACATTGCATAAATGTTATATTCAAGTTTATTCAGAACCGTCATCATTGGATATCTGGCACCTTTTTAGTCATTGTAGCACAATACACATTTCCCATAGCTTCTAAGACATAAAATAGTATAAATATAGGGAATCTAGCTTATGCTTTATGGAATAAATTGAAAGTGATTATCCTAATACTGACAGGAAAAAGATATTTAACTTCTAAAAGGTATTTTTTGTAATGTATTTTTAGCCGTAGATAAAGTTATAAAATGTAACAACTGTGGCTTTAAAAAATACTAGTTAGCTGTTTTGTACATTCACTGGTTCTGCTGGTGAATAAATATGACAATAACAATATAACAGAAAAAAAGAGAAAAACATGAGCTTAACATTAACAAAGCTTTCATTTTGTGGCATAGATAACATTTCAAATATTTGCTGAAGGTGTAATATGTACAGTGAGAGACTGCAAGACAAAGTGCTCTGACAGACCTGAAGATGTGCAACTGCTGGTCACCTGGCAACACAAATTCCACACAAATAACACTGTTGAAACCTGAGATTCCAGTTCAAAAGGACTAGGTGGGATAGTGAATCTTGTGAGAAAACCAGAATTAACGCAAGTAATCCTGAATGCAGGAGTAAGTTATACTCGTCAGAAACTTGAGGTACAAAGATGAGGCACAAATTGAAGGATGTCCATCACAGACGAGAAAAGAAAAACTAAAATACTGTAAAGGCAGAATATCAAAAAACTATTTTCTAGATGAATTATCTGGCTTGAGTAGGTGCTAGTTTAGTTCAACAGCACTAATACAAAATACTGTAGGCTGAATTGGAACATTATGGTTTGAGTTACAATGGTTATAAAACAAACACAGCTTAATAAGAATATTTACTGACATATGGCTTATTACAACATATTTTCACAGGCACACACACACACACACACACACAGACACACACACACACACACACACACACACACACACACACACACACACACACACACACACACACACACACACACATTCAGACACACAAAGACTAAAGTAGAAAAAACTGTGAGACCATCACCTAATTTTAGCTCCACTGAATTCATTTTTTCCAATTCTCCTGTGAGCAGACAATAGGGTGGAGGCTACAGACCGACAGGCTGGACAGAGTGGTGCTCTGCTGACTGTTGCACTGGGATTAGTCCGAGCTAGACAGGCTCTGCGAGGACCAACAGCCAGCAGCATCACTATCAGTAGGAGCAGTGGAGAAGAGACTGAGGCAGCAGGAAAGACCTGACTGCACACTGGCAGCAAACTGATAACACAGCACTGCTGAGTTGGATGGTGGAAAAACAAATTACATTCAACACACATTTTATAACTATACATTATAAAGTGAAAATTAGTGGAAGCAGTGCTAGTTGAAATATGTACCGGAATGTATGACTTGTTGTTTCTGAAGGAGAGCTGTGTGTGTGTATAAGTCACTGCCGTTTCACATCATAATAATAAATTAGTTGGACAACTATTGTGTTAAAAAAAATGTCTGTGTTGTACAGTGACACTGGTCCCTGACTGCATGATGACTTTGGCACTGGGCATGTCAAAAACATATTGTTTAGCTCATGTTTTCATGTGGATCAGACACCTTTTTCCACAGTTTCAGTATCAATGGAGCACCTAAATAAATTATAAACCTTTAATTAAGTACAATATAGCTACCAGAGCTACAGGACCCGTCCCCTTAAAAGAACAAACAGCCTTCAGATTTTCCTGTCACTGTTAGAAAAATTAAAGCCAGCAGTTCAATTAAATTCTGTTTTATTTGTATAGCTCCAAATCACAACAGAAGTCATCTTAAAGCACTTGACAGTGTAAGGTGTAAGACCTTACAAATTGTAAGTGTATACAGACTTATTTAGAAAACCCAACAACCCCTCAGCAGCCCGCCCACTCCTCTGGACTATCATAAATTCATAATAATATAAAAAGCATAATAATATACAGAATATTGTTTATTCCTGAACATTTCTGCAACTAAATTTTTTATATCAATGCCCGGCACACTTGGGACATGATATTGTTCAGGGGGATAGCTTTCTCTGACTGTACTCTGCAACCTCCCTCCACTCCACTTTTCCAAGTATTGGAAAAATGAGGCCAGTTCCTCTATTTCTACTTTAGACTGAAAACATTTGGATTTGACATCAAAAAATTATTATATGAGACGATCTGGATCCAATAAACAATTTAGAAGTAATACACCTTTTGATTGAAGTCACCAATTTTTCATGTGAGCAAAAGTACAGGAACAAATAGAGATAGAATGAAGTGAATTAGAGTGAATAAAGTGAAATAGACTTAATATTTAGTTGCAAATACTTTGTTTGCAGCAGGCCAGTGACCCACAGGCATCACCAACATTTTCGCATTCTTCTTTTGTGACGTTTTTCCAGCCTTTCACTGCAGCCTCTTGAGTTGTTGTTTGTTTTGGGTGGTTACTCCCTTCAGTCTCTTCTTTAGCAGGTGAAATGCATTCTCCATAGGGTTTAAGTCTGGAAGCTGACTTGGTCAGTGTAAAACTTTTTGCTCTTGATGAACTTTGTTATTGTTTTAGCAGTGTGTTTTGGGTCATTAACTTGCTGCATGATGAAGACTTGACTGACACCAGTTTCATACTGCAGCCAGACCAAGTGAGCTGAATCTCACTGACGACCCAACTCCAGTTACCAGGCTTCTGGCAAGAGAAAGGTCTGTAGTTTGTCACAATCTTTTAACTATAAATGCAATCTGAACACGCAAAACCAAATCTTAAACTGAGTGTAGACATTCAGTGCTATTAACTGTTTGAATAATCAATGTACTAGGATACAACTGGGCAACAAAACACACCTGTCAGTGACATTTTCTAATACTACTACATGAAAAATGGGTGGGTTCAAACAAAAGGGGCCATCTTTTAATGTATAAGATCCAGATGTAAACACATGGAAATAAAAGCTGAATTGCTGATCGTTTGTCTCATATTTATCACAGCAAAATAAAAAAAAACGGCCTCACTTTTCCAAAAATACTTTTGGAAGGGAGTGTATATCATCACCTCATATGACCTCTTAGCAATGTGCAGAGAATTAGGTGCACCTCTGCAACTTACTGGACTGTAAGCATATATTGACAAAAGATTTTCTCCTCAGACTGCAGACTGATGTCTCATTATCTAAGTGCAGTTCATATGGACTCATAAGGAAGAACTGGCTGCAGCGACACATAAGTAATTAACACCCTTGTAAAGTGCAAAACACACCCACAACAGTTCCTAGCAAAGTGCTGTACAAACAGAAAGAAGTCAGTGCAAAGAAGCCAGAACAAACTAATCAACACACTAATGCTGGGAAACAGGACAGACCTATACTGTGGCACTGCCAGCATGTAGGCGTTCAAAGAAAACAACAGGCCCTGATGTCTCCATACAAGATTTTTCCCTTTCAAAATTGCATGACAGACAAAACCTGAGCAGGGGAACACCTGAAGAATGTGTCTGCACATACGACTACACAACACATCTAACAAGCAGCAGACCTTTACAGTTGAACTGTGCAACACTGTGCAGCTTTAGAAATCATTTCATCGTCATTTCATTTAGAAATTAGAAATGACAATAAAATCATCAACATTGAGTGGGCAGAATGTCCTCACAGTCGAGTTAGTCCCAAATTTCTTAATAATAATTACAGATCATGTGCTCACCCAGCCTCATCTGCTATCAATCATTTGATTCTGTGGTGTGGTGTTGGTTAGACACACTATCCTTCTCTTTCTGTATAAAAGGTGAGCCATATAAAGGTTGTCTGCTTTTGATGAATATCACTAAAGTTACTCTATAGTGTATAGTAACTACTCCATCAATTCTTAAAAGGTGTGCGAGAGATGCTACCAACCCGAAATCTAGAGGTGGTGTGAGCAGGAAAAGAGAAAAAAATATTGTGATACTTGCAGTACTTGACTCAAACAATGAAAATCAGTGAATTTAAATGTGTGTGTGTGTGTGTGTGTGTGTGTGTGTGTGTGTGTGTGTGTGTGTGTGTGTGTGTGTGTGTGTGTGTGTGTGTGTGTGTGTGTGTGTGTATACAAAAATGACGGGAAATGAGGATCATAGTGTTCTGTTCGGCTGTGACCGTCTCCAAAACACAGCCCATAATGATTACTATCTGTATGTCATGCTGTGAGAAAGAAAGGAGATTCATTAAACTCAATGGCCACAAATTCTTTATTTAAGCTGTCCTTAACTTTACACTCAGTGTTTGGCCTTTTTGTTCGCATCCACTAAAGAAACAAACATAAAACACATTGATGATGTATAGAAATGCATAAAGCTGACATTGCAGATTGGCTTTACTGTTCCAAGCTTAATGAGTGCATTAAAAGCATTTTGGAAGCAAAACATAGACGATTTATTGAGCTGATATCCATTGAATGACAGAAGCAGAATGCTTATTTCCAGTGTGTTGTTTTTTCGCTTTGGCTTTCACAGCTTCTGCAGCTGCAGTAAAACCTATGGTTAAAATACTACAACCTCCCCTAAAGAAATCATAATTAAAGTGACCAACTGATTCAATTTCAAGCTTCACGGTATAATTTTTTCCTGTATGATTAAACATGGGATTCTGATTTAATAAAATGCCATCAAACAACATCCTTAGTGATGTTGTAAAGCAACATATTGTTTTGAGTTTAATTCTCAGAAAAGGTGACAAAATGAAACAGAGGGTTGCCTAAGCAAGCTAGTGAATAATTAATTATCTGAAGCATGTAGAGGCATTTTTGTGATTCAACAGGGAATAGAGAGAGAGCAAGGGAAACACAATAAACATGAAAATGAAATACTGTGCTGAGCTTGTGACAAACAAAGCTGTCCACAACAGGACTGTAAACTTCATGAGAACTGTGGACAGAGTAGTGATGGCCAATTGGTGGACAATTAAAAAACTGGCCATATTAGGCCAGAGAGAAACAGATTTGTTCATGTATCATGGATATGTGCATGGCTTATTTCAGAATTGGGCTGAATTTACAATGGGTTGTCATGCTATGAGCAGGTTTCCAGTGACCAGTTCATTAACCGAACGACCAGTGATCCTGTTTCCTGACCATTGGTTGAAAATGTGGTCACTTGTGTCCTGAAGACATTTTTTGATACGTTGGGAAGATTTTTTTCTAGGCTGGAAGTACCAGCAGAAGTCTGCAACACATAGCTCTTCTGTTCGGAAGTGAAAGCCCATCAGACTGCTCGCAGCTGTTCCAGCTTAGCACTTCTAAAATCTATACACATCTCTCCTTCGACTCAGAGAAGATAAGCTTTTATTTCCTGTGTCTAAAAATACTGTGATGTTCAGTGGAAAAAAAACTACTGGCCTTCAACTGGATCAACTTCAAACTGCAGTATGTGATTGACTGTAACAATCAAGTGTTCCCTGAGTGTTAAAACCACAAATTAAATGCTTTTTTATACACAAAGAAATATTCAGCAAACAAGGACATTGTCTGCTTTCTGTGTAGACAACACTGGATATGAAGAGGTCTGTTGGTCCAATTAACCTGAGTAAAACATCCTCAACAACAAACTAAGTCAAAGATTTATTTTTCTTATTCTTAGTCATGGCCACAGTTGTTTAAGTAACTATCCGTCTGTATACCCTCCATCCCCATCCAGTGTACTTGAGAGAATTAGTACAAAAGACAGTACTAATTAAGAGTGTGATCTACTCACACATGGTTAATTATACAACTGCTAATTTATTAGCCTAGCTGTTTGCTTATCTCATCTTGAGTGTGGAACTTTTTTGTGCAGTTGGACTGTAATGCTGTGCAGCTGGGCTGCTCAAACTGCTTGAAGGGTTTTAGTCTCTGCCAGCTACCGGAGCAAATTGGTCTGCAGGGTCTGGAATAAATCACTGTGGCTACTGCAGATCACTGTAATCCAAAACTACAAAGAGAAGTTGTTTTGCAACAGTTATTAATATTGGGTGGATGTGTTTCCTTATGGGGCATTTGTCACACCATATTTATTGTGACTACTGATTACTGTTTGAAAGACACAATGATTTGCCATGATATTTTCAAATATGAATGTCCACACTGTATTTTGACTGACTGTGCTGTAAGTTATTCATTTTGTGTTATTTTGTGCGCTTTATATAATTAATGTGGTTAAATAATAATTGAGAGAAGGTGACTGATGTCAGAAGTGCTAAATACCTGTTATATACAGTATAATTGCACAGGCCTTGTATCAAACAACATCCCTGGCAGTTTTTTGTCATTTTGGGGTCTATGAGTATATGATGCATATACAGGTATTCTGTGATAAATTGTAGTTATTATTTCTTATGACAATAATAAGCTGTGAGTCATTTGTGCTCAGGGTACTACACTGAAATAACTTTTGACTAATTGTGTTTAAACACACAGGGAAAAAAAGGTTAAAATCACATGGGTGTAATGGGACTGGCTTCTTCCCAAACCATGCAGTATATACAGCACATTGACTAAAACACATGTAAAAAATGGGGAGATAGTACCAAGTATGGTTCAATTAAGAGGGAGTACAGTCCTGACAGCCAACACTGTCAAAAATGACAAAAGATGTTGTCTATATCTTCTTGTACCGCCATCTAATTAATTATTTCATAATCAAATCAAAGAAAGAACAACTCAGTGTGTAAATACTGTGAATGCACCACTTACTCTTTGCAGACACTGGAGACGTGTGTTGGTACAGTATATTTACAGTCCATGATCATGGTAAGGGTCTCACTATCGTTAGCTTCCTGGAAGGGGGGCTGGCCACATACCAGCATGAACAGGATCACACCGAGACTCCAGATATCTAAGGAAGAGGGAGACAAAGACAGGAAACATAATCAGATGGTTTTTCAATTTTTATTACAAAACGTTCACAGAGACAGCCCCAACATCAGTTGTGATGTGGGCTGTAACAAGCTTTTTTTAAATGAATTCCTTAGTTTTTATGTTTTAGGGTTTTCTATCAAAACGCCTTGAGGGAATTAGCGGCCCTAACGTCTACTTGAACTCAAAGGTAAAATGATTCGATTTTGGTGGCCAAAGGTCAGCGTGACTAGAGATGAAAAGGCTACTGCTCTCATGGTAAACCATGGTAAAACCTCCAGGTGGTTAGAATTACCGTTTCACATTTTAATTATCATTTAGAGTGTGGTCAATTACCACGTTGTGAAGAACTCTCCTGCTGAAGGATAAAATACAGTCCAACATCAACTAAAGTTAGCAATAGTTTCCCAGACGCACAGACTCTTCTTCCTTACTTAACTAAGTGCTGAGCCGTGGCAGACTGCACTAAATATGTCAGTAAGGACTCGCATGGACTCCTACTCCATCAACACTTAACTGTAGACTCAATGCTTGTTAACCTGTTAGCTTGTTGTGTGATTCCTGCTGCCTGAGGACTTTGGAGAGACTCACTGCAGATGCAGTTTGGTTAAGGAAGTTGCACAACTTTTAGAGCCTTGTGTTAATGTTTGCTTTGCGTTATTTATTTAAATACTTTTGTCTCTGTATCAGCAACTCTCAGTACAACATAGTTATATGCTATTTGTTCTATTTTTTGACTGTAAAGATCCACTTGAAATATCAACACAGTTGTCACACAAAGTTAGTAAGATTGATTTCCACTTGATACACATGTCATGCTATGTGTGATCTGCACTCTTGTTGCCTGAAAGGTGTGTAACACCTAGTTTTTAAATACTTCATGTGAGTATGAGAGACAATATTAATGTATAAATAAACAAATATAATTCATAATAAAAAAATAACCACCACATATGAATGTGTAACTACTTTTTGAACATTTTCAGAATAATAACGCTATATATATACACATATATGTAGTATACCCTAGCCCTACATTTAATATTGTAATATGGCTGTAATATTATTAAATACTGTATTAGTAACTGTAGAATTAAATTCTTTGGACACAGATTATTTGATCCAATTAAACACAAACTCAAGGGCTCACGTTAAAGCTCACTGACAGCAGAGCCAGCTGTGCAGCCGTCTTCACTAATTGACATTACTTCAGATGATACATGATCCTCTTTCCTTTAATGTCTTCCTTCTGTCTTACTGTGATGGAAAATATTTCATGGGATGCAAACAAGGAAACATTTATGGGAAGTGGGAGGTACTTGTGGTAAACAGCAAGGATGGAGGAAAATGTCCCTATCTCCTTTCTCCCGTCATATTTTAGCTACTCATGCTCTGACAGTTGTATCTTCACAGGCACACTAGCTGTCCAAAAAGAAGGGTGTTTCTTGAGTGTTTTACTGAACAACATCATCATGCAAAATTAAATCTGAGCTATTAACGTCAGGGAAATTATGTAGATGTCTGATTATGTAGATGTGTACATCAGCACTTGCAGAACAACAATGGTAGCAGAACAAGCAATAGGAGGTTGAGAAACTGCCCCAAGCATAACGGTTGCACAGTAAACACATTTATGTCACAACTTACAGTACAATGCAGTTTCAGACAGACTCCTCTGTAAAGTAGCCCCTTTAGTTAACCAACACAAGGTGCCTTAGGAATGGATTAGAGGGGGTGTGTAGTGTCATGTACAGAAGAGATAATAAAACAGTGCTTGCGTTACTTATCACTTAAAAAAAAGGCAAAAATTCATGTGCTTACTTAGCTAATCAGGTACAACATTTTTTAATAACATCCTTAGTCTCCTGTACAACACAGAAGCAGAGCCAACTCACTCAGAATGGAGGACCAAAAAAAAAAAAAATACAATAAAAACTCCACAGGGGCTCTTGAAAAATTAAACTTAACTCCGGTCAAATGACTTCTTAATTCAACTTAAATGCTCAGAAGCCCTTGATACTTATGTAGAGACACGTGATTGAGATGGTTTTCTTTCTAGGCTCAGCCTTGATTTCACAATCTCTTAATAGCAATACATTCTTAATTGGACCATCTGTCTTTGGACACAGCGTTGCTAGGTTAGTATGAGCATTGCAGGACTTTGTGACTGGACTGTGATTATACTGGAATAGGACAAAGTAAGCTGGCATGAGCTCACAGTACTTTTACAAGCACTTATTTAAGAGAAACACTCAGCTGACTCAAGTTAATGTAATAATTTTGGTTTGGATTTTAATACCCTCCATGAAATTGAATTTCAGGGCACACCTGTGCTCCACCAGCATATCCAACCACACTGCTGCTGCTCTATGGAACCATCATTGGCTGTGCTCCAGGTCTGAGTGGCTCTCTCCTGTCTGTTACAGCCACCAAGGTCATAGTCTCTGTACAGGAGAGGAGTGTCCCTGAGGCACATTTTATACCAATTCCATTTAGTCATGTTCACTCAGTGGTAGTAATCTCACAAGACAGTATAAAAACCGAACACTACACGCATCCAGAAACATCTGAAGCAGAATGTGGTTCACTGTTACAGCCTGTCTTACGAAAGCAGAGTCACCACCAGCAAAACAAAGGCTGTGCAGAGGATAAGTCCTGTTTTCTATCTGACTTTCAGATGGCATTTGTTTTGACAGTAGGCAAAAGTGAAAGGCATTAACAACACTGAGCCACTGCTAAAGCTTAACAAATGAGGTGTTACAGGGATAACAGTTGATGGTTTTGTCTAGCATGTAAAATCCATGAGTAGACTCACTGCCCATTTGCAGAGCACCTGCAAAAATGTGGTGATGTGGCCCACAATTATGTAATAGCTTTTAGTGAAACTGTGACAGAACAGTTACAAAATATTTCGAGAAGATAATGGTCATCGACATCACCACATCTGTTCCATTCTGAATAACCCAGTTCTCCTCTAGCCTGTAATGATGACTCCTCTCCTGCTATAATATTGACAGACATCAATGTAGAGAAGTGTTAGTTCAGTGTGAAACACAGGATCAGGCTCCACTTCTGTTCTCACACTAAGAACTTCACTTGTAATCTCATAAATCATGGACTTGGAGCTCTGAAAGGACTGTTATGAACTGTTGATCAGTTTTAAATGTGGGCTCCTTCTCTACCCTGCTTGTTGTACACCCTTTATCAGACTAGTTGTGTGGTGATTTGAATATCCTCCACCATGCAGATTTTGAAGGGGAACACCCCACATGTTGGGGAGTAGTATATAAATATATGTGGGGAAAAAAGTAATAAAGGCCTACAGTACCTCCAGGGAGAGCTCTGTGATACCTGAAATCCTCAGATGATGCATACGAGTGAACATTGTTTGGAATTGAAGACTACTAGTACTAAGTAAGAAACAGGAAGCCTGCAGGCTATTTCTCTACTACCATAACATGCACGTGTCGCCAATCAAACTGTCCGAGATAAAGTAATGTGGGTAATATAGATGTCCACTCTTTCCCCTTTTCAGCGTTTACATCCACTAACTACAGTATATCACAAGTTTTGTGAGAAATTTTTGTTAACACTGAATGTTTAATGTTAGCCTTTGCTAGACAACTCACAGTGAAACAAATCTAATAACTGATACACTGATTTTATCTTTACAGCAACATTTTAGTTGGTTTGTAATTAATGATAATCCAGCCTCCAGCCCCTGACATAAATGTTTTGGTTCTGGGCCAGCAAACAGTTGGTGCTTCTCTAGATCCAGTTGTCCTGGCCAAAAGCTGGTTCTTTGGCTGTTGAAACACATTGTACTTGTTCGAAATTAGGCATTCGCTCCAAACCAGCAGTGAAACTAACTTGGTAGAGAAGGGGCAGTCAAACAATCCCCAAATCTTATAGTAGTGCATTATGAGATGGCTGACATAGCATTATGTATCTTTATAAAATCAAGAATACAATGATTACCGTTATCACTTTAAAAAATACCAGTGTTATACAGTACACCTGCAAGAATGCAAATTTCATAGCTGTGAAAAAGAGCATGATGGGAAACACAACAGCTATGATACTATCTATGCTAAATAGGCTGTTAACTTTTCCTGAAGAAGAGATTCAGCACCATGGGTTTCTAAGCCTGGAAAAATAAGCTGCACAATCTCATGTAGAGTATTGTGTTGGGAAGAATAAGAACAAAAACAAACAACTCACCGCACAGGAATCAGCACCAATACAAACCTTTTTAATCCACCATTAAACATCAAAAGGTTTTCACACCAGTGTAGATGAAAATATTCAGTGTTTCTACTGCTGACTGATTTCCGAAAAGCTTCAAAAGCTACAATGAAACTGATATAGATTATAACCAATAGGAAAACAAATCTCCATAACAGCTACTTTTTTCAATTTAAGTTTAACAAGCTACAGTGTGACATGTCCACAACACGTATAATTCTGCCAGCATAAAACTACAGCTAGCAATGTGGCAACAAGTCGATCTTGTGGGTCTTTCAGGCAGTGCTATACCCCAGATTTTTGGGGCTTTTAGCATGACCAAATGCCTTCACAGTGTGCAGGCCTGGCTGGCCTGAAGCACCAGGAATCAAAAGTAGCATTTCAAGGTTGATACGTTGAGAAATAAACTGCCCTTCACCGACATTAAAACTCCCTGTTTTAACATTTCCTTAAGGAACCTGTTTAATAAAGAAAATTGTCTGATGAGAAGATCTCCTGACATGTTAAATGCTGTTACTAGGCAGCTAAATATTGTTTTATATTTCCCACCTCTGGGCATTTACGGGGCTCCAACCTGATTCTGAATATAAATGTGATCAACCACTAAAATGTAGTTTTTAAAAACAACTTAACAGGAATAGGTATACTCCTGCTGAGAGATCACTGTTAAGAGTAGAGAAACAAATACAAGTTGCCTTGCACTTTACAACTTTACATGTAGTGTGTGTGGGCACCAGTGTAAAAAGAATATTTTCGCCAGTGTTTGTACAAGACAATAGAAACACAAGACATCTTCATTCATTTCATTGAAAGATGTGAATCAGTGGATGTTCTGGCATTGCACTCAGAAAACCATTCCACAGGGTAGTGTGACTAAGAGGTTGGTTCCTGATCTACCACTTCCATTGAGGAAGGTTATGCCATCAAATATGCAAGGGCAGACCAGATAGAACAACCTGTGGCTTGTATTGCACCTTGGAGCATTGTGCTAATATCACTCTTCATTGGAATCCAGAGTTGAAAAATTACTGCTCCAGTTATTAACCACTTAAAGTTGTTGCAAAAGCATTTTAGTTTTCATTTAAATGGTGCAACAGAAGTGACATTCAAACCTTTCTAACTGCACAGTAACATCTGGGTCATTACAAATATTTAATAAACAACTATTTAAGCTTGGTATTTTTAACTTACTAGTGTGGTACTGACATGTTGTTTACAACACATTACCTTTACTTTGTTTAACGCATATATCACAAACTAGGCACAACTGGGGACAGTGCAAAAACTAAAGACTGGCTAAATAACACATGGTCAAGTCATGCAGAGTGTTAAGAGCACTTTGAGTGAAAGCTGAAGATCTGCTCAAGATCTCTCTGTCACATACAGACCTGCTGCAGCTCCATAAACACCGTGATTACGGTTTTGATAAAAGTTACACTTACTAAGCCGGACTTGGTAACTTTTATGTGCAATTTTCAACACTTGACAAGTCTGAACTGAATGCAGTCACGTTAATGGGAAGGCAGGTGACCAAAATTGTCATGTAAAATGAAAACTAACATTGGTGTTATAAAGTAAAGAAGTAACAAAGTCAGCGAGAAAACATGAAGCTGTATTATTCTAAATCAATAATAAAACAGACAGGCTGCAAAAGAATGCACTGTTGGACCACTGGTCTATCTGTCACTGACCTTAATTATTTAATGCATCTGTGTCTGTATAGCAGTAATATTTATTATTAAAGTTTTTTTTTTTAACTCATAATGTTAATGGAACAAAATGCAGGTAAAAAGAACACAGAATCTTATGCTGCTGAAAATGCAAACAGCAGTGTAGAGCATCAGTAAAGTAAAAAAAAGCATCATGGTGCTGCTGTACAGATGCTGTGTCATTCAAACAGTTGCATTTTACATCTACTGCAAAATGACAGAAACCTGTATTAGCCTGTTGGGTACCCTACATGTAAAATCAGATGTACTGAGAGCCAGTGTCTTCTCCATTCTTCTTGACCAGGGCAACCGTTCTCTCAAGGTGAGAGAGCTTTGTGAGCACACGTTGCAAACATTGGCTCTCCTGTTGTGGGCATCTTGGCATGTTTACACATACGACACAGAGATTAGATGGGAAGACGCAGTAACGTGACAGGAAAAATGGTGGTGAACATTCATTCATATGTAAACAAATAAATTCAATGGGCAATACCAAGGTCAGCAGAAATTATTGCAACCATGTCTAGATTTCAAGCTATAAGTCGATGACATAATTTTTGTCAGACGTTTACCTGCATAGACAATAGGCTGCGAGTATATGTCAATGTGCTGTAACCTGCACACACACCCACTTACTACTTAAAAAATGCTGGCGACTGTCAAACTATGACAGCAGCTTAAAAATGTGCGGGCAGCGTATGTTAATATTATAGAGTGCAGGTGTGGATGAATCAATGGTAATTCTTTACATCCTGTTCAGAACTCCCACCTAACACAGTGTATCTCATTTAACAGCTCTCAGATACTTCTGCTTTACTGCTTCTTGTGATGTTAGCCCATTACTATACTACCACTATATCATCTGACAGAAAAGACCAAGTAATCCTTGTGACATGTAAAGAATGCTGCAGACACTGATAAACAATAGGTGAGTGACACTCTCTCAGAAAGAATGCTGGTTAGGACCAACCATGCCTAACAGCAGACATGCAAGAGGAAAGGAATAAATAGACAGAAAGACACACCACAGCTCTTCCACTCTACTAACAAGCACACACTTCCCTAACCTGACTGAGGCTCAAAAGGATTCACGCAGACAAAAATAACAGTAACAGCTTTTTGAAGAGAGTGATGGGGGACTTTTTTCATTCGCAAATTCAAATGTTAATTGTATCACTGGGGCATATTACACCTCTTTGTCCTGCCAGTGAGAGAAGTAGTAACAGATGTTAAAAAGCACATGAGCAGCCACCACAACAGCATGTCACTGGTCAGTGGAGGAGTAAGTGTGATGATAAATGTAATGTGTGTAGAAAATCTATGTACATGCAGTGTACATGTAGTGTTAGTGTGCGTGAGTGATTGAGGCGATGAGAGAGGGTGAGCGAGGTGAAGAGACGGGAGGGAGAGGGCCGTTCTGCTGGCTGCTGTTGCGGAATATGGATGAGAGCCAGAGCCCCAGAATAAAGTGCAGCTCTTTCCCGCAGGCATCGTGTGCTTCATGTTTTCTTCTATTAGCATGTGGGCCTGGAGCTTCTTCCTTTGCTCTGAATATCAAAGAGACCTCTCATTCTTAACCTACTAACAGTGTATTTAAGATGAACAACAACATAAAGACTTGTTACTGATTAGTGTTGGATTTTCTTGATTATTGTCAGGATTGTAAAATGCCAGCAGAGCTTAAGCTGACACACTGAATTTGCCTGTTTCGTTGGACAAACAGCAGAGAACAGAAATTCAATCCACTCTCATATATGAAAATAAGATTAAGGCTAAAAAGTTGTTCTCTGTGCTTAAGTCTGGGTTTTGACTTGCCCACTCAAAGACAGTCAGAGATTTGTCCTGAAGTTGCTGCTTTAGAACATTGTAATACTGGAAGGTGAACCACTGCCCGATTCTCAGGTCTTATAAACTCTGTAGCACTGGTTCTTCAAAACTGTAGTTTCCACAAGCTTTGCAGGCCTGGATTTGGGAACATTATCCTACTCTTCCTCTTTGAGCTTTTTGTTACCATAGGAAATGAACATGTTGTGCTCCTGCTACATTTTTCCATAAACCACCAGTACTTTTGATCTGGTCTTAGAAATGTTTCACTGTGAAAAAGTGGGTTATGTAACTATAAACAACCCCAGGCCCTCCTGGGACCAGCTGCCACTGTGGAAGGAAATTACACCGATTCCATTAAACAGGTCAAAGAGCTCGACCCAGAAGTGACCTGCGGCGAATTCACACCTTCACACTCACACATTCACACAAAAATATGAATGTTCTCTCACTAGTATATATCCTCAAGGGTTAGCATTACAGTTATATCTGAGGTGACATTTACATCTTATGTTGTGCTCACTGGGTGTGTTAAACATTGTCTCTAGTCTGTTTCCGATATACGTGCCCAAATGTAACTAAAGCCAGTGACAGGAAGATGTGGGGCATAATGGCAGCAACCTCCAGTGACCACAGGAGAATTACCTCACACCTGGCTCACTCACATTCACATCATCCATTACTATAGTAACCCCTACCCCCTATTTCAAATTGGAGAAATACACGTGCCTCTGTCAGGCCGTCTGGCAAATCTGTCCACAGACCGTCTTTATGGCTCATTGAATCAAGACAGGCATGTATAGCTACAATTCTATTTATATTATAAATGTAAACATTCAAACATATTACAATATAAGTGATATGTTACCAAGTGATGAAAAAACAAAAACACCTGCTGCACCAAATTCTTTATATTGAGGTGAAAAAGAAACCCAGCCTGTCTTTCCTCCATCTTCCTCTTCATCCACCCCCCCCCCATGTTTTTCCTAAATTTGTATATCTGGGTATTAGAGCCCAGCATGTTCCACTTGTTGTGTTCCTCATCCTCCAATACACACAATCATCTGTGAACCCCTGAGCATCGTCTCCTCCTCCTCTCTGTACAGCAGCACCATGATGCTTTAATTAGCGACTGTGGGATTTGTCTCTTGGCACCTTTTCCTTTCCTACTCTTCAAGCATTTTGCTCTGATAAAGCACCAAGCATCTTTAAGTGACAACAGCCACAGTACAATGAAGGAGCTGGACATACAGAGAAAAACTAGAATGAATAAAGGTTTTACTGTAACTGTACTATAGTGCAATCTTAAATCATATCACATGACCCTTATTATGATTCTGAGCACCTTTAGCTATTTGGACTTGACTATGACTTAGTGAGCAGGAAACTCATAGAAGCTTGTGGCTAATCATCTCTCTCTCTCTCACATTAAGTAAGAGTAGAATGCAATGCATTGTAGAATTAGAATTAGCAAAAGGTTTATGTATTTACTTGTATTCCACTTTTAATTTTTTTGCTTTATACTTAAAAATACAACACTCATATTTCAAAATGTTAATCGATGGGCCTCATTGCACAAAACAGCTGATTGGTCAAGAATCCTGGAAAGGTATAATTACACTTAATCACCTCTGTTTGCCTGTCTGCTTGCTGCCCTTTCCCCACAGTGGAATCCTATTGTGATGAATTTTAATCCAGCTGCTCTGGCTTTGGTTAGAAGTAAGGCCAACATATTTTTCTTTGTTTTACTCCTTTCCATTAGTCTGTGATTAAAAAAAGAACATAATGTGGCTGTGATAAAAAAAAAAAAGTTATTATGTTCATGTCAGCTAGCTGTGGAGAATGATACTGAGAGCAAATGGGACACAGCTGACAGATCTGCTGTTTGGCTGGCCACATGCGGCACCACGCTTGCTGTTTTACCTTGGTTGTGAACATCAGGTTAAGTTAGCCAGAGAGTGCCTGTCTCACTCAGCAGCAGTCAGTGTAATAATAGCAGATGTGACAGATCAAGAGAAGACTAGACAGCTGGCATCCCCACCGGGACTGTTATTCATGAAGTTGAAGGGAACGGAGAAGATGACAGAGGAGTAGAGTAGAAGACAGGCCCAAATGAGTTGACCAAGTCGAAATGGAAACATGGAGTTAATTCTCAGATTGAGTCCAAAAACTGATTGATCTTAATTATCAGGCACAGCTCAAAGAAAACCATAGAGGAAGTTGAGCACACAGCACACACACACACACACACACACCTGAGCATTAATGCTGATAACTTTATGGTAAAAGCTCTGTGACAAGTTCAGGGACTCTGAGGCTTTTAGTAGTCCATAACTGATCTGACTCAAACACAAATTATACACAACTTTATTTATAAAGTGCCTGCTGCACCAATGAAAACAAGTACTGTCATGTTTTCAGTATTTTGGCATTGACTTGGTACTGTAAGTATCATTTCTCATGACATTCCTGTACGGACACAATGTTGCTTTCTTAGCATAAAGCTAGTGTACAAAGGCAAGTGACTGGTACTCTTAAGAAAATAAATATTTTTCTGGGATACGCTGAATTTGCAGGCGTCAGGGAGCCACTATCAATATGTGGCAGACTCCACTGCAAGAGGGATATTTGCCACAGGGGTCGCAGAGGATTTGGCAAGGGGGTTGTTGCAGTTCTGTCTGCTAAAAATGTGACACAAGACAGTAAACATTTGTGTTTCAGAGTCGTTCTACCCCTAGCATTTTTTATACAATAAGAAAAACATGCAAATAAAAACATAAAAGCAAGTAGTACTCAGCACAGGGCTGTGTAAATACTAGGTAATGTTCTGATGGAGACCCAACACTTCGGCTTTGCCTGTTTGCTTATATAGTATCTAAAGACAAGCAGCAATTCACATATGCACTATGCTCCTTTTGGGAATTTCATGCCGGATCTGCTTCACCTCCTACTCCGATCATTAGCAACAGTGGTGTTATTGAAAATAGAACTTGATTTGTGTGTTCCGACATTCACACTCTTAGTCACAACACTTCTTCTGCACCCATCTCTCTTCCTCAAGATTCAGTTTCACTACAAGGTGTCTTCTCATGAGTGTCACCTCACACAGTTTAAGTAGGATACACATAGATACAGTATTTTCCTTGACAGTTTAACAGGCTATACAGGCTCAAACCTTCTAAGGCACCTAGACATGGACAACCTATTCAATGATAGCTCTAGATGTGTTCTTGATTTTTACATACTGGATGATCAATGCAGATGCAGTTACATTTTAACCACAGCAAAAGTAACAGTCTGGTGAATCATAATGTCAGACAGCATGGTCAAACAGCACAACAAGCATGATTTTATTTATTTTTTTAAAGCATTTAGGAAGTTTATTTAAAAGAAGTGTTAACTAGTAACACAAACCACTTAGCAACAGACTCTAAATTTCCTAAATACTTAACTTCTAAAACTGTTTGGCATGCAAGGTATTTTGTACAGCTATTACTCAACTCAACTGCAGATTTGTTTTGTGAAGGTCAAAAATAATGAATAACTAATCAGTAGAACAGGATTTCATCCCTGCTTACTGCAGATGATGTTTTCCTGTTGGCTTTATCATGCAAAGACGTACAGGGAGTACTGAGGTGTTTTGCAGCCGAGTGTGAAGCGGCTGTGATGAGCATTAGCACCTCCAAGTCTGATGCCATGGTTCTCAATTGGGAAAAGGTGACTTGTCCTCTCCAGGCTGGAGGAGAGATCCTGCCTTAAGAGGAGGAGTTTGAGCACAAGTATCTCACTTGTGAAAAAGCATCTTGTTTGCATGTTTGATGGAAGAATGGAGCATGAGATTAGCAGACAGATCGGTGCATTGGCAGCATCAGTGCGGTCAATGCACAGGTCTGCTATGGTAAAGAAGGAGCCAAAAGGCAAAGCCCTCGATTTACGGGTCAATTTACATTCCTACTCCCACCTATAGTCATGAGCTCTGGGTCATGACCAAAAGGACAGGTCCCATACAAGCGGCTAAAAGCTGTGACCACCCTTAGACATATGGTGAGGAGCTTGGTCACCCGGGAGGAGCTCGGAGTAGAGCTGTTGCTCCTCCACATCGAGAAGAGCAAGCTTAGGTCGCTCGGGCATCTGTTTCAGATGCCTGTTAGACACCTCCAGACATGTCCCACCGGGAGGAAGCACCAGGGAAGACCCACAACACGTGGAGGAACCATGTCTCTAAACTAGGAGAGACACAAACTGGGAATGCCCCAGTATTCCTCCGGAAGAGCTGGAGGAGGTGTCTAGAGAGAGGGAAGTCTTTGCATCTCTTCTTAGACTGCTGCCTCTGCCACCCGGAGCAGGATAAGAGGAAGAAGATGGATGGATGGATGGATGGATGGATGGATGGATCTGAACAGCAATGTCCAACAATCTGTACAAACATAACAACTGGCAGGGTTTATTAAATGTTATTATTCCATTAGGAATCTTGTGTTAAGAATTTACCAATGTATCTCTAACTAACTGGAAATCAGCATAAGGATTTTATTAGAATCCATGTCCTAATGATAACTGTAGCTGTTACAGGGCCACATTCAACAAACTAAATGCCCTGTTATTCCATCCAGCTGCCTTATGTCAGGCTGTCTGCCCACACACTATTCATATAAACCACCAGTCAGTCAATGTCAGATACATACTTATGCAACATAGTAGTGCCTTTGACACCTGTAAAAGTGTACACGCACATAATAATATAAAAAATATCAATTATGTGATTTGCTTGTTATGGTGGGTCAGACCTAGTTGGTACGGTCTGTTGTAGTCTGAGTCGGTCAGTGTTAACTGTTATGTGTGCAGTGTAAAGATTCTAGTTTTTATTCGTAAGATGCCAGTCACTCCGGTGACACAGTAGTGCAGTGGTTAGCACTGTCATGGATAAAACAATGGATGGATGAATTTAATAAATCAGTGTTGCATTACAGTTAAATCCACAATACAAAGTGGAATTAAGACAGATTCATCCAGATACTTTAAAAAGTATCAGGATGAATTCTGAAGTGTAAGAGTTAGGTCTCTAAGGTCGCAGATTCAGGTAAATGCTGCAAAACTGATAGGATAAAAGAAATGGGATATTCTTAACTGGCTAGTCACCAAATCACAACCCAATAGAGCATGCTTTTCTTTCCGTAAAGACCGTACTAAAGTCAGAAAACCCCAAAACAAGCATGGACTTGTTTAATGTAACTTCTGTCAGACACCTTGATTTAAGCTGACAGTTTTGACCTCACTCACATCATGAGTGTTTAAAGTCAATATGGTGGTGTACAGAGGGCAAATGCCAAAAAGCATCATCCCATATATTTATTGACCTAACTGTAAATGTATAACAGGAACATTTCAGTTGTTTCATATAATGCTATATTTTTTTATATGACTGTGTCACAAACCACAGATGGAAGCGGGACATTTGCATAAACGCAAACAAACATGGCGGAGAGTGAACATGAAACAGAACAGCGTAAATCTAAACAGAAAAATGACTTCAACCATCCAAGACATACAAAGAGCTTAACCCTAAATGATAGCCATGTTCAGACAGAAGTAGCCCAGGAAAAAAAGTTGCACACAGATTATGAAACTGTACTTTGCAAATTATGCTGCACGCCCACACTACAGACTGAAACGCTGCTAACCTCGTTTACCACGTATACCCAAAATTCATGACAAATGTGCGCTGAGCAAAGACAGAAACCAAACAGTCTGCTGCTCACAAATTCATCTTCACTTACGGTGCTACATTACCTATCTGACAGGGACAGACATTTCACACACCATAAATCCCAAAGTCAACAACTTACAACAGGTAACAACTCTGTGTTAAAATTAGTAGTACAGTCAAACATCTTTAAGGCACAATTTCAACATTGGCCTTGGGGTTTAAGGATTGATATTGGATCATTATCAAATCAAATTATATGCACATATTTAAGTTAATTGGAAGTGCATTTTCATAATCCAGCCCTAATGCTCCAGCACTTTTGATCTGCATCTACTGTGGTCATAAAGAGACCTAAGGCCTGGATGTCTGTAATGCTGACTTCACATTTCTATGGCGGTACCCACCTGCCTAAGATATTAAATAAAGAATGTAAATAATAAATACTGTATGTGTAATAAATTACAAGAAAGAATAATAATTAATAGCCCAAAGAAAACCAACATACCCAACAGTCATGACTTGCAAGCTGCTGATTCTGTGTAAGAGAATCATTATTTGAAAGGGACATGTTAAAAATAATAGCAGTGTGGATTTTAATTAGTGAGGTCATTTATCTGTGAATCACTGAACACCATTAGCATAAACTACAGTTGTTCTACATTCTACACTAGCCAAGGATTTGTTCCACTCTGAAATACATTTCCTGAGATAGTTCTTTAGCTGTCAAAACACAAAAAGGTGCTTTAAAAGTAGGCAATTGATCCGAATCAGCTTTGGAACTGTGTTGGTAGAAAAGGGGTATGACATATGTATTATGAAGAAATGTAAACACAAGATGTGTTTGTCAAGGATACTCCATAGATGATCATGATCTATTTGTCAATTATATCTCAACCCTTCCTATACTGTTTCCAACTACAGTAAAATATGCTCTTCCATCAGAAGTGCATATTTTACTGGAACCTTTATTTCCCAGAAATTACAGTTCAAGAGGCATATTCACAAAGCTTCATCAGAGAATTCTTAGCATAAAAACTGTTAAGAGTAGGGAGAAAGACTTTTAAGAGGTTTAAGAGTTTCTTTAAAAAACTGCAGACAAACAGAAGTTGAATGAAATGGTATAGATTAGATTTTGCAGTGTTAATGTTAGAACTCAGAAATGTGCTCCCACCCAAGGCATTAATGCCATACTGCCAGAAATAAAGTGAGGATATTTGGCAGCTGGAAAAACGCAATAGTGTAGCAGTGATGACTTGTGTCAGTCACAAAGTCCAATAAGCAGTGATCACACAAACTATCACAGGACTTTCACAAGCTCATATTTGGATGCCATTAATTATTTATATGAGATGTTCACACCTTACAAATTCAAGTTTGACCTTGGGATTGATACAGGATAATTTAAAAGGAATTATCTGACTTAACTGGAAGTGCAGTTTTATAATCCAGCTCTAATGCTCCAGCTCTTTTGATTTCACTGTATCTGTTGTGGTCATAAAGTAACTGAAGCCTGGATGTTTGTAATATATAGCCCAAAAAATAAACTACACACATACTTTATCACGTTTCAAATAACAGTCCAACATCACTGGTTTTGGTAGAAATTATATTTCTATAAGGAAAATAATTTACTAGTAGATGCAGTAAAGTAATAGAAAAAAACATATGGAAACATATAAATAAGTATAAATGATAGACCACTTAGTTAAAATAATGCTTTTAAATGGCAACGACATAAAGATGTGGAAGAAAACCGAAAACCACCAATTGAATGGAGCAATGAATAGCCAAAATGGCAAAGACTGAGCCAATGATCAACTCCAGAGAGAAATGTTATCTGTGAGTACTGTAGCAATTAGAAGATGACTATGTCAAGCTATCAACAAGAAGCCCACCACAAATTCTTATTGTTAAAGAAAAAGACAATGTGCTGAAGAGGCAGCTATTTGTCAAACATCACAATGTCTTGCCTAAAGAGAAATGGCATAACATTTTGTGCACTGATGAAAGCCAGATTGATCTTTCTGAGACTAGGGGCCAGCATGTAAATACACACAAATAAACACAACAACACAGGGGGCAGTACTCAGACTGGCCAAACTATTTGACTGACATACTTTTTTCACAGGCGATTGCTCACTGTCAGTTACACAAAAGATGTTCAGTCACCAGGAACTTTGTAACTCTCACAACAAACCTCTGGGCAGAATATAATAGAAAATGAAATAGATTTCATCTGTAACTTTTCTACACTGCAACATGGTTACAGAGGAGGCACCAATAAAAACACAGATAGTGCTTTCAACAGCTGCAGAGAGTTGTGGAGGTATATATAGCCAGAAGTTATACCTGTACAATTATGACCAGTGCCTGTAAGTACATCATATACAGTAGCCACCTGGCAGAAGGCACTGACTGTTAGGGCCACTAAACACCTCTGCTCAGCATAGAGTAGTGTAATACCCTTGCCGTTAATATCATTGGTCATTTTAACATTGTTAATGGATCACTGAACAGTAAGCTAATCCACAGCATTCACCATGTTTGGTTACCCTATTTAAAATGAATGAAGGCATCAAAACACTAAAAAAAACTTTTAATATAATACACTTCAAGGCTCCACCACTAACTATGGCCAGAAAACTGAAACATTATGTTTCAGTGTCCAAATTTGAGAGATATACTAAAAACATATTTTCTACAAAATAATAATAAAATGAATATGATTTAAATCAGTAACTGTTGGAACAAAAAATTGTAAAGTAAATAACAAAATTAGAAAGTAAAGAATATTCATAACCACATCATAATACCTGTTGGTACTTTGGTACTAGTTCTAAATGCTCGGTGCTACAGACATATTTCAGCTAGCATCAAAAGGGCATACACAAAGCATAGGGCTTACTATAGAGCAATACGCTACACTAGTTCCTTCCTTCATATCAAAGATTAGTGTGTGTTCGTGTGTAAAGTTCAATGAGACAATAACCACAATTTCCTCATTGCCTCTGCCACACCTCTCAAGTTTTTTAGAACAGTGACAGAAAGGCTAATAATACCTAGTTGACTGCCTCTGAATACATCCTCTACACACATAAACAATCATGAGACCAATTTCAGACTCCTCCAGGATTAGCACCACATGAACAACCACATTAACAGAAAAACAAGCTTAACTGGGCACATCTCGTTATCCAGTTCCAAAGCTGGACCTAGTCCCATGTTTTTACCGCCCATCGAAACCACCCGATGTGAAAGATATATCAGTCATGGAAGGACACACAAAATGTCTGTCTGAGCTCTGTCAGTCCTCAAATAAAATAGATGTGCTAGTTAATTTAGTGTAACGGGACACCCACACACATCAGTGCAAGTAGAGCTGACCTTGTATCCTATGGCAGCCTGCAAAATGATCAGTTTAAGTACTGTTAAAAGCATACTGCTAGGAAACACAGTTTGGCATTTGAAACAAGTTCAACTTAATAATCATTGTTGCACAAGCCTTGACTCATGACACTCATGACTGTTCTAGACAGAAACTTCCTAACCCCAAAACTGACCATGGTGAACATGTTTGCAGTCTCTGGATGCAAATCAAAAGCCAGGGTGTTATAGCAAGGTGTGAAAAATTGTGTGAAACGGGTGCTAGCCGCATCACTAGCCGCATTACACCACTGTTCTAAGCTGGGTTTTAACATGACTGTGAAAAAAATATACTGTGTGGTTTGATGTCAAAAGCACAGAGACAGACTTGTCTGGAATTTGAAGGAGTTATTAAGGGGACCAAACACTGAGTTGACTCAGTGACCAAACGCGTTGACCTAGCAGGCAGCATGCCTGGTCCTTCCAACTCAAACAGTCAATGGACCATACCATATTACTATGACGAAGGGAAAGCAATATAGTTTTATAAATATGCTGAATCAAAGAATGTACTCATATCGCGTCTCAAATCTGCTAATTTTAGCGAGTATCTGAATCAAAGTGTGACTCGTTGCATTAATTTAACAACATTCATCAGCCTTCATGTTTTGCATACCTACAGCTGGAGCATCATATTCATCACCCAACAGTATTTCTGGTGCAGAGTATGCCAGTGATCCACAACTGGTTGTCAGTTTTTTTCCTGGCTGAAACTTGTTACTGAATCCAAAGTCTGTGAGCTTGACCAGTCCTTGTTTCTCAAAGAATACCACATTCTCTGGCTTGAGGTCCCTGTGCACCACATGCAGCCGATGGCAGTAGGAGATAGCATGGACGATCTGAGCAAAATATTTCTTAGCCAGCTCTTCATTCAGACCCTCCTCATGTTTCATTATGTAGTCAAACATATCCCCTCCATCACCTAGCTCCAAGATTAGGTAGAGTTTGGTTTGAGTGTCTATCACCTCATACAGGCGCACAATGTTGGGATGCTGGACCAGCTTCATGCAGCGAACTTCCTGAAAAAGGTGGCCTGTGGCCACATTGTCCAGCTTAGTCTTGTCGATCACCTTCACCGCCACTTTCTCTCCAGTGAAGACATGGCGTGCAAGCTTCACCACAGCAAAGTGCCCACGACCCAACGTCTTGTCCAAGTCATACAAGCCAGCAATCTTGCCATCATAGCCCCGTTTGAAGCCCGCCATAGCTGGAGAAGGCGATGGGGAGAAGGGAGCCCCCGCTGTAGGCAGGGGCTTGTTGGTGGAGTGGTGTGGGTCCAGCTTAGTTCAGTTCATTGAAGGCTGAAGTAGAAACCCATGACTCCTGCTTCCTAAATGACATAAGACATGCTCAATTAGTAGTTGCAGTAACATATGGGCGAAGTAAACCATTAAATTGACTAAAAAAAACAATGAGTCTAAATAAAAACTAAAACTGTTTCCATTTTCACATCATTGTTAAACCTGTCTGACAATACAAATTGACCTGCCCACTTCCTCTCTCACAACATACCTCTGCGCAGAATATATTTTTTAAAAATGAAACCGTTTCCATTAGGCATAAAATGCAAAGAATTTCTAGAGATGATACGTAACTAAGCGTCCTTATTCCATCCCTAACTACATTTCAAGGCGTTGTGCTTGTTTTGACAGAACAGCTACTGCACTAACGTTGGCCAATGTATCCTGATGCGCTTTTGCAATACACCAAGTAAAACTTACGAGAATCACTTGAAGGCAGATGTGATGTATACATACTCATGAGTCTATCTATACTCAACTGTCCTGCTACCACGGGCTAACTTTGGTTCAGAAGATGAATAACGGGCCCAATAGTAATACAAACAACCAACGTTAGCCTAACGTTTCCAGGAGCTAGCTCGTTGTTCATTGATTGATCAATGTTAGCTTTCATGCTGACTGACGTTAACTGCTTTTTTCATTAATGTTACAAGGTTGCCTGGTATTTCACAAATACACCTGACAATTACTTCTACACAACACATTTCAGCCATGTAACAGCCATACGGTTTTAGCCATACAGGTACGCAGGTGCTCTTTTAAATGTGACACAGCTAGCCGTAGTTAGCATGTAGCATGTAGCAAGCTAAACTTACTACGGCTCGCACAGCTCACCTCCCCAGCCTCTCTTCAGTAAACATACAGCCCCGAGCCCGGTCTTCACCGGATACCCTGGGTCCCCACGGATATTGTCTACCGCAGCTTAGAGCAAGTTATCAAAGAAGACCAGGATGGTACAACCTCTGCGAGGTGACGGCGGCACTCCAAAGGTGCCTATGCCCGGAGCTTATTCGTAAAACGAGGCATAGCATCGTTGGTAACGGCAGCCCTCGTTGGAATCGTTGTAACCTCCCAGCCAAGGCGGTGGGGCTGTGTTACATTCAGGAACTAAAAAAGTGTCGACATTTCCATTGCCCTCACATTGTATCCTTTCTACGTGTTCGAAAATTTGTTTCCTCACATTCAACAGATATGCGTGAAATCATAACATGCAACGCCATAACACCCCCTTTATATCTATCATATACTGTACTGGTCAATTTATCCAGATCCAAACACACACCAACCATTTATTTTGCTAATTGTTGTTATTGGTCCACCAAAAAGGGCTAAAATGTAGAGACAGTTTTAATGTTCCAAATGTACTGACTGAGGAGCGCAGAGTAGTGTACTTACGAGAATCACTTGAAGGCAGCATACGAGCATCACCAGCCGCATTCGGCTCTGACGTCAAACCGAGTCTTTTGATGTAGAAAGGTGCTGAACAACTTCCACGATCACAGATAGCACACTGACTGAACAAATGTCCCATAATGATAATAAGTTTGGGTCTAATGAAACCATGAGTTATAACAACACAACGTATGCCAAGACCAGGATTTGTAATGTTTAGCCCCATAGTTGTTATTTCATACAAATAAGTCAACATATGACAAAACGTGATCAATACCAAATGTACCTTCTAAACTACAACACTTCAATTCTTTTGTGTTTGTGAAGGATGCAGTGTTTCCCTGAGTGGCATTCCCAATAAATCTAGTGACATCTAGTGACATACAGTCCATTTGTTTTTGGCTTTTATTTGAGTATGTTGCTTGAACAATATAAAATATGGTTTGTGCTTGTAAACATTAATGTATCGTTTTTCTACACAGTGAGTTTGTGTAGTAATAAAGATGAACATTAGGTTTATCACCACAAAGGGACTCGCCCTGCACCAACATCCAAGTTACATTAACCCAAACCCAATTTGGATATTTTCCCTGATATGTTACCAGATTTATTCAAGTGACAGTTATGTTTTTTCACTTATTAATCAATTTCATGCTTTTGTTTTAACATCAGGGCTGACATGGTTTTATTTTTAACCAGTTATTTCAAAATAGCATCCATATTTAATAGAGTTTGAAAGAATGCTCACATTCACATCAGTACTGTGCAACAAGAAGAAAAAGGCCACCTGCAAAGCAGCCTCGAGCCCCTACTGAGCCCTCATCTGAAAAGAGTTGTCATATTAAATGTTGATTTGATTTAGGTTTTGGATTCACTGCACTTTGTAAAAAGTTAACTATGAAATGAAGGATAGGTAAATAATTCATTAGTAACATTAATTATGCTCCATTTACGTGGCCCATTGACCATACAGTACCTGCAGCCAGTGTCAATATCAGCATTCACCAACTTGCACATGTAATTGTAAAGCAACCATAATCAATGCTATTAGCTCCATCTGTGCTTTCCCTGTTAAAATATTATAAAGAATAAAACCTGAATACAAAGACACATTACAGACATACTTGCTTCCCTTAGATGTAATATATTAAGCAGTGCATGCTCTGTGTTCTGAGTAGGAACAGGTGAACTTAGTTCTAGATGGTGCAAAGAAGGTGTTGAGTGAATTTTGGAAAAAATGTCCTCAGGAGTAATAAGGTGGCAGCCAGGAGCTTCAATAATCATCCATTATATTGATGAGTGGGTGGGTGCATCACCCACTTGTGATCACCTTTATCACATACTGCATCGATTCTGATTCTGATTTTGTCCCAAAGAAGCAAACCTAGTTCACACTGTCCCCGAAAACCCAGGGGGAACTCAAAGACCCGAGGGGACATTTCAATGAGAAAAGGGTGTGGCAAGAGGCTAGCAAGCTGGCTATGATGAGAAAAGCAAAAGTGACTGGAAGAAAATGTATAGGAAAGTTGTGCTAAAGAAGGGCTCACTCCAGTAATTTAGGTTGATACAGTGCCAGTTGTTGAGTCTATTTTTGCTGGACAAGACCTAAAGCTACAACAGAATGACAGCTTTCTATCCTGAAATAGAAGGTGTTCACTTTTGTCCTGAAAGACAATCCACAAATTACTAGCTTCCACTGACTAATAGTTGGTCGGTCTTCCTGATCATATTCCTTTCTGTTTGCTTTTCTGTTCTTTCTCCAATTTCCATCACCCCCAATGGGTTTTCTCTTTCTAGAACTCTTTATGGTCTTGACCTAAATATTTAAAGTACAATGACAGGTGAAGTGAATGACACTGATGATATTGTTAACACTGACACCTGTCAGGTTGTTCTAGAGTGACAAATTGTGTTTTTTACCACTGATATCAAAACTCTAAATGAGGGAGTTTTGATGTCAATCTTTTGGAAGAATGCTGTACTCTGTCAGTACTCTGACAGAGTTCTGCAAACTGGAATAAAATGTGACAATGGGCACTTAAAATCCAAAGTTCAATTTGATACCCTTTATTATAAAGCATATTGAAAGTTAAACTCATATATATATATATATATATATATATATATATATGTCATAGTCCCAGCAGTAACAAAAACAACAGTGACAGTGTTGCTTGCCTTTCTTTTTCCAAACTAAAGATGGGAGTGTTGCTTTGTATTTGACTTGGCCTCAGAATAGGACTTGCTTCTCAGGAGATTCACAAGACTTTGTGTAATGGAAAAAATCTAGTTTGACACATTATCCAAATGGCCTACTTAGAATTTTAGAATAAAATATAACTTCAGGAGTGTCCCAGAAATGTATTAAAGCCACCATTATGAACCTCCATCATACTATATGCTAGATCATGACTATTCCATTGCACCATGAATATTTACTTTAGATCAAACAGTCTTCTGTCTGAGTGAAGCTCATGTACACCTTATCTACCTCATCTGTGACTCTTTTTCCTGCATTTTTGGAGAGATTTTCACATGGGAAATTGTTTTCCACAGAGGACTTGTAGAAATGAAATAATTGATGGCTGAATTTCAGTTTCAGTGTCCTAGTGGTGTTGGTGTCACAGTCACACTGTCAGTATCTTCTAACAGTGTAGCATGCTATACTGCAGTCACCACATTAATGCTTTTGTATAAAAAATGACACTTGATGTAGTGGATTTCATTGTGTATTGCAGATTTTAAAGATCCATGATTAATTTACAAGTGCCCTGCTCTGCCCAAGGCTTACATACTGTAGCCTTGTCTACAAATATAAGTTGTGTTAAAATACCTGCAATACTGAGCAGGCTCATAATAATATTCTAATCCATAATAACACTGTTGTAACGTTATACATTAATTAGTTGTTGTAAAACTGCTATTGTGTAACCTACATTGATATTTTAAGTACATGCTGCTGTTAATAAGTGAACAATTTACTGAATTTGCAATAGAGGAGTTTTATATTGTGGCACTGAATTTACACAATCTGAATAGTTTTTCTATACCTGTCAGATTATTAGACCAAGATGCAATAAGCATAGGCATAAGGGTAACAGTTAACAGCTGTTAATGTTCTTTTAATTAAAATAGGATAAACAACCACAGCTACTTGGGAACTTATGTTATTATTCAACCCGCAAATAATACCTTGTGATAATAGTTTATACTTGCAGT
This sequence comes from Anabas testudineus, assembly GCF_900324465.2. NCBI lineage: Eukaryota > Metazoa > Chordata > Actinopteri > Anabantiformes > Anabantidae > Anabas > Anabas testudineus. The sequence continues at coordinate 23,650,489 of NC_046625.1, forward strand.
ATAAGCTACAGTATGAATAGCTATGACATAAGCCAGAACAAGCAATTCATATCACTTTACACTAGATAGACACTATGCTAAACACTATGTAAATTTGTTAAATATGTGACCTTTTGCTTCATTTGTTGTTATTATTGTTGTTCTTTTTCAGTTTTAAAACTCAATGTCTCAAAGTGAAATAAGAAGAAAAGGTCCAAAAATAGCTTATGCATAAAATAAGAAACATTTTTAAAAAAGCATGTGTTGTATTATAGCATCATAAAGTTACTAAGAAATAACTCGTGTCGCAGCAAAATCAGCAAACAGTTATCATGAAAGCAAATAAACAAAATAAATATAATTATTATGCCATTTGTGTGAGCAAAAATATCTTATTTTTTCAGCAATGCACACAGTGTGACAAATTATAATTCCCTTTAAAGAATACAATACAATTAAAGCAATTCCTTCAGAATTAATTCACCTTATTAAGAGTCACTCCCAGGTGCACCATCTCTTTTAGTTGTGAATAGCAACTTTTACAGAAAATCTCTATATGTGGATGTAGATAACTCGTCAACGTCTACACAGTTTTCATTTGTTCTTTCAGTGTAATGTAATAATCACATTTTGATCTGATTTGTATTCCTATTTGTTCAGTCCCTCTAACATCCCTTAACATTTGGTTACTATGACAACATGAATAGCTAATCTGTGGAAAAAGTTGTTAAAACTTTTTTTAGTTTGTTTTTATTATTTCAGTAGGCAAATACATTTTGATCTTTGTGTGGGCTGTGTACCTGTTTTTGTGCCTGCTCTGCTTTGTGCTTACATTTTATACAGTTGAAAGTAAATGAGGGCGTCATCGCGAGATCTGAGTGCGAGATTTCCCCCGGCGGTAGGTGGAGACAGGATACAGCAGAGTGGAGTCGACATCTAGACAGCTGCTCTCTCTCTGTCTCCCTGACAGCTAGGCTAGCTTGTAAACAACAACAGAGAACCCCGGCTGTGATTTGGGGACCCTAATGACTGAACACGCCGGTGTTTTTACCGATAGTCCCCGTGTCCGCCGGTATTCTTGGTTTTCTCTTCCACCTCATGTCCTGTGCGTCTGTTCGGATTCGTCTCCGTAACGTACTGATGCTGATGCTGCCTCACTGAGCTAACCTCTCAACTGTCCGCAAAGACAAAAAGCAACATTTTCAGACCCACGGTAAGAATTATTGTACAGATGATCTTTCGTATTTGTTTCTTTGACACACAACATTGTTGTGGTCTGATGAAATTCTAGAGGTTGTCGTGTCTCTGCACTTTGCCTTCTCAGCGTGTCCAGCGGTTAGAAAGGAGCATTCAGCTCGTATCTGGCTCAAGGTATATTTGATTTAGGCTCGGAAAAGAAATATCAAATATATGTAGGTATCATTGAGTGTTTAGGTTATGCTAATATTGTCCTCCTGCTGGAATATCATTAAATGTATTTCCACGCATTTCGAGCAATTAAAACTGTAGCTTAGATATTGCGATGTGTTTTGCATATAGGTGTTAGATGATGTCAGTGAAAGTGGACCTCCAGTGAGTGATGTCTAAAGCACTTCACAATATGCTACATGTGCAAACCACTTGCTGACGTGCTCTGGGAAGCATGCACGTATGCTTTGTTGTGTAAGTTGTCAGCTGGACACCTTGAAGATGCATACATTGCCAAGAATAAGTACGTGAACCTTTTGGAATTTCATGGTTTTCTGGATTAATTTCTCATACAATATCAACTGATCTTGATCTAAGTCCAGAGTATAAACAAATTTAATGTGATTCTGATCTTTTATGTCTTTATTGAGAACAACCACAAAAATCTCATAGTGCTAAAAAGCATTCAAACATTTTGAGTTTGCTTCCACAAGAAGAAGATACTCATGTGAGCCATACCTCGCCAAAAGAAGCTTTCAGAGGATCTACGATCAAAAATCTATCTAATTTACATAAAACTGGAAAGGGTTACAAAGTGATGTCAAAGACTATAGAAATTCACCAGTCTACATTTAGGCAAACAAGCTACAAATGGAGACACTTTGGCTACTACCAAGAAATGAACGGCCAGTCAAAATGAGAGCACAACAAACATTCATCAATGAGGTAAAGAAATAACCCAGAGAGACAGCCAAAGATCTGAAGGCATCATTGGAACTGGCTAACATCTGTGTTCATTAGGTCTACAGTTGGTGAAATTGAACTAGCTGGGTGTCTATTGCAGGACACCACAGAAGATGCTGCTGCTTACTAAAAAGAACTTTGCTGCACGCCTGAAGTTTGCAAAAGAGCACATTAACACGCCACAGCAGTATTGGCAAAATGTTTTGTGGACTGACAAAACAAAACTAAGATTGAACTATTTGTAAAGAACCCACATCTGGCATAAAAAGGGCACTGCATATCATCATGAAATCATGAAGATGATAGTGTGCTGAAATACTGCATCCCAGATGACATCCACCATAGGGATGCATATCTTTCACTATAAACACCCCAAATGCTTTAGTAATGGGTTTAGCCTTGTCTAAATCTGCATGGAGATACTGTTAAAAATTCTGCAGGGAGAAGGAGTAGTTGTTTTCTGCCTCACTCCTTCCTGTTTGTGCTGTCGATAGACATTCTTATGCCACGTCTTCTTAAATGATTCATCATATTAGTCTTACTGCCAATATAAGTCCTACTGCCAGCACAAACCACACATGTTGCATAGTGTACCTGCACACAGTGACATTTATCCGCCACTTCTTTGCCCATTAGTCAAAGGAAACAAAATCTGTAATGTTTCCATACAGAAGACTGAAAAATGCTGGCAGATCCTCTAACTGTACTGTGTCAGTTTCTGTTTCCAACACTGACTGACAGCTGCAGCCAACACATCTTCTGTACAAGCTAACAGTGTTTTTCCACTTCATTATAGTGGCTCGATGCGACTTTACTTAACCTTTTTGTTCTCTTGCTGAAAGTTGTGTAAAAGTTTTTGGGCAGAAGTTGTTCATATACTACCTGTTACTTTATTATGTATCAGCTCTGTCGAGGTTCTGTGCTGATCCTTTTGTAAGCAACTTTGAGGAATATTCAGAGGTGAGTTCACCCCCCACCATCTCTCACTGTCTAAAAGACCCGAGGCAGTGTTGGGTCTTGCATTTTCATGTACAAAATATGCTTGCTTACTCTTTTTCAAAATAACTTTATATTCATGTACTTCCACCTCCTGTAATTGCTTAGTAGAATTCACTTGCATGGCTTTCTGAAGTGGCACAACCTCACATTGCATTAACATTACTGCATAAACATATAAATATTCTATATGGCACAAAAATAATATTTAGGTGATCCTAGCTCAAAAGGCTCGCCGAGCTGATGGGTCTTCAGTTATGTGTGTCTGATAAATGCAGGCAAGGATTTTTGGCATAGTGATCTCATCACAGAAGTAAAAGTGCATGGCTCCTGGATGGTTCTCATTGCAAAGTTTAGGGAAGCTACTGTGCACAAATCTTGATTGTACATTTGCAGCATAAAGCAGTTATGTTTAAATTATGAAAGTATTAATGCGAAAAGAACATTTTGAAAGCAGTTATTTTTGTTGCTTGTTGAAGTTAGTTTTTGTCAGGGATAACTAACCGATGGCAAAAACTAATGATATATATGAACTTATTAGAGGGCTCAGCTAATGCACAGTACATTTGGTCACCTTGGCTTTAAGAACAATGCAGATGAAGCTTGTCCATCTTCTGCATGAGGCAGGATGATGCTTAACATTAATCTCTCTAATCTAATCTAATCTAATCTCTCTAGTTTAGGTTCAGAGTCCTAAATCAGCTGAATTCTCTGATTATCACAAAACTGTTAGGACTGATGTAGCTTTGAATTAAAGTCTTGTTTAAAGTAGCTACTGTGTCATGATTCAGGTTTCTAACTGACTTAATATTTTATTTGCCCTCTCAAGGACAAGAGCACAGTTGCTGGTGGCTTAATGAGAAACTGGCTAAATTCAAATACACTCACGAGAGTGCTAATAGATCTTCTGTGATATTTAGTTTATCCATTTTAACCTCCTCAAACCACACTGATTCCTGGGTGTGTTAGGCTTTACAGTTCACTTTGGTCAAACCTATGTGTGTTTCAATGAAATTCCATGTTTATATTTTGGGGGGGGTTCAATCTTTTTAAATAAAATGGCACAGTTGAGAAGTGGCATGTGATGCCACTTCTCATCACATGCCTTTTTAGAAACATGACTTTGACACTGTGTCAAAGTCATGTTTCTAAAAAGACAGGTATTACCATTAATCTTTTTACTATCTGAAGCAGTATCGCCCTTTAGAGCATGAACACTGCAAGAGTTTACAGACCAAAGCAAGTGCTGGCGGTTCCTCTAAACAGCCGGTGTGATATTAGTACAACAACATATTAGTACAACGACATTGTCCACTTTTTAGCATCATGTCTTCCACCAAAAATTCGAAGATACATAGTAATATCACATATGTAATAGCCTAATTTATTGCTAGAACATATACAATACCATTGTATCAACCATTGAGAACGGTCAGAAATGGTAAATGATCTGCACTTATATAGCGCTTTTCTACCTAACTGGTACTCAAAGTGCTTTACACTGCATCTCATTTACCCATTCACACACACACACACACACACACACTGATGACAGAGCGGCTATGCAGCTGATCTGACTCACCGGGGGCAACTTGGGGTTCAGTATCTTGCCCAAGGACACTTTGGCATGTGACATAGCAGCTGGGAATCGAATCACCAATCCTATGATTGGCAGACAACTGCTCTACCTATTGGGGGATTTAACTTATAATATAGATAGACAGATAGATATATAGATATATAGACATTGACTTATATGAAAAAAAAATCACATTGAAAGAAATGTTTTCCATATCGCTCAGACCTATTACTACCAATTTTTAATTTCATATCAGTTAAATTATAAGCCCATTTGAAGTACATTCTGTCATCTGTTCATGTGGACATGGGCCCATATGCACTGACAAATTTGGGCACATATCACACTTTAAAGATATTTATTAATAGACTATTAATAAATATCAGGGCAGAAAAAAAGTCCTGATTTTCTCTGGTTACCCTTACATAGTTTCCATACTAGATGATTTTAGATTCTATAAAGCTTGGACATTTAACCATACATTGAGACTACATACTCTATTTATATTCCATTCTTGAATAGCATCTTTTGTTCTGGGTTAGTGTGAAGTTCTGTGCTGCAATGTTTTCAGAGGTTGTCCTTCTAACTTCATTCCTCTTTGTCTTTCCCTTCCACACACACACATTCGCAGGTTGTCCACATCAGCCACACGTCAGTTTCTCTTGTGTCTCTTGGGAAAGTAGAGTGCTCATTATTATACCATTTGCTGTATCAGGCTATCAGTTAGGAGAGTAATCAGTCTCTGTTTGGTAAAGGCAAGTCGTCAGACATGTCATGTGTCTAACAGAGACCAGGGGCATTTTGTGACACTCATTATGAAGCAGCCAGTTTGCTTTTCACAACTAGACTGGATGGCATTGCTGGGTATTATGTAACTGAACAATGTGTGTGTATGTGTGTGACCGTCCAAATGTGTTAGATGTATCTTTGTACAGCCACATAATGCTCCAAGCAGCTTGATCCAACCTGACAGGGCACATTTGGTCCAGGAGAAAAGATGACAACAAATAAGGACACATCATAACAGCCAGCAGAGATCAGCAATCAAGTAGCCAAAGGAAGAGAAAAGCAGGTAAAGGGAGGAAGAAAAAAAGGTGATCTGTGTTTTTAGGACTCTCTCAGCTGATTTTAAAATGAGAAGGAACAAAGGAAGTAATATAGCAAAGAGAGAATGTTTGAGAATGAGAGAATGTTTTTCTAGGATCTTTACATGAACAAATGTGAGATATGCAAAACAAAGCAAAACTTGACATTATAAGCCAAGTCATGTGGATGATGTATTATGTGAGAGCAGAGAGGAGGATAGCGAGTGCAGGTCCATCTGCTTCTTGTGACTAATTTGTTTAGCATTGCAGCGCTAACCAGCACTAACCAGCACTAACCAGCACTAACCAGCACTAGTGAGGATCGGTTCATCAGCTGTGTGTCTAAAATACTCAAACAGAGCCTCTCCAAAATCGTTTTTGAAGTTGGAACTTCCTCCCTCTTTGGGGTGGAAGCGCACAACAGCATACTTATATATTTTGCATAATATGGGAACTTTAAAGTTATTACATTTCCCACACGAGGTCAGTAGGACTGTGTGTTGGAGAATGCAATAAAATGAGAGATCTGGACATAGAATTAGAGTGTTACTTAATCAGGTCCACACTAAGAAATGCAGTGCATCCAGAAAGTTTCACAGCACTTAACTTTTTCCACACTTTGTTATTTTAGAGCCCTATTCTAAAGTGGATTAAAGCTTGGCACATAATATTATTGGGCAGTTTCTCCCATTCTTCTTGGATGGGGAGGGTCCAACCATTTCTAGATATCTTCAAAGATGATCAGTCGGGTTAAAGAGTGGGCTCTGACTGAGCCACTCAATGTAGCTCTGTAGCCACTCTTTTGTTAACTTGGCTGTGTGCTTAGTGTCATTTTGATAAAAGATGAACCGTCGCCCCAGTCTGAGATCCAGAGTGCACTAGAACAGATTTTTCTAAAGGATGTCTTTTTAAATTTCTGCATTTATCTTTTCCTGACTAGTTTCCTAGTTCCTGCCGCTGAAAAACTTCCTCATGGTATGATCCTGCCACCACCATGCTTCACTGTAGGGATGGTATTGGCCAGGTGCCGAGCGGTGCCTGGATCATCCCGACACGACGCTTGGCATTAAGGCCAAAGAGTTCAATCTTTGTTTCAGTTAAGCGCTGTGAATACTTTCTGGATGCACTGTAGGAAACCATTTCAGATTATATTTGGAACTGTAGTAACCTTTACTTTATTTGAACATTTTTATTTTTGGTTGGTGTCTTGGCTCCCATTTTCACACTGTTGGTGAACTCCGAAGACACACACACACACACACACACACAGAAATTAGATTAAGGGAAGTGCTCTCATGTTTCAGGCTTGAGTCTGAGCCCAACTTTAACCTGTGTATTCAAAATAACATGACTGCAACTAGAAAGCATCTTACAGCATCCAGGCTACAGTCCAGGTTACATGCTACGATGCAGTTCAGTGCATTTTATGCGTGTTGTGGCTTTGACATTTTGATGCTTTTGATATCTTAGCACGGGTAAATTGCAGAGGGCATTCATATTAGTTGAGTTTAGGGCATTTGTTTGAATGAATGATGTGTTTTTTCCTACTGCCATCTATTTAGATTCCCTCTCCTCTTGATCTTATTGATTATCCAAAAACACATACTTTCTCAAACAACACCAATAAAACCTTATTACCTGTCCTACCTGACCCGTGGCAGCTTCCTCAGTAATGGCTGTGTAAGAAACTATGGACTTTTGGCTCCAGTCACTGAGTCAATAATGCCTACAGTTCAGCCTGAAGCTTAAAAGAAAAATTAAACTAAAAAGCCATGTGAGCTGTCATGCTTTTGATTGACAACTGTGAGAAAACAAAATTTTTAGGCAAACTGTTGCCAAGTTGCTTTTTATAAGTTAAGGAATTGCCTCCCCCAAAAAGCCATTTAAGGACCTCACATTAGATATTGAAAAACATAAAAGGTATATTCTGACATTGTATCCTACATCAGCAGGCCAAAGCCGGGTGTTGTGTTGAGTGGCGTCTCTCCTTGGTTGCAAGCTACAATGGGGAATGTATGCTGTTTTTGTAAAGAGCAGGTGAAACATGCATTGTGTGAAAAAATAGTTGGAACACAAGAGAGAAAGTGATTTTATGCTGATCACTGCCCATCCAATGTGAACCAAAAACACTAAACAAAGCTCAAGATTGATGTGGTTTCTGGGAAAAGTCTGTGCACAAAGACCTGTACAGTTTTGTTTTACTTGTACCAATACAGTTAGATAGTAGGTTCCCATCATTCATTCAGTTATGCAGTGTACACTAGGACACGATTAAGGGTTGATGTGATACATCAACAATTAATAGGAATATTTATGTATCTAAATATATGTATGTATATATATATATTATATGCAAATGTGTGCAAAATCATGTAAATTAATGAAAGTGATTTACAATGCAGAGAACAATTTAAAATTAACATGTATTACACCTACTTACACTTAGTGTAAGTTAATTAACAATGGCTCTGAAGGTAGTGTCAGTGTGACAGTGAGACAGCACTCACAATGCCAGAACAATGAAACTGGAGCACCTAAATTTAGCCAATATTCATTTTGTTCTTCCCATCTGTGTTTTCTCCACAATGTTTTCCAAGAAAAGACAGATTGTGAGAAATTTGCAAACATGGCCTGTTGTCAACTGAATTTAAGAGCCTGACCCAGCGAGTTGCAGAAATTTCTCTTTCTTGTGACACTGGATGTCACTGTAAATTACTGACTTGAGATCATCCCTCTTGCCAGCTGTGTGAATGTGCATGTTGATGTGGGAACACATTTGTAAGACGGAGGACTAAAATGGCAAATTAGCTTTGCCATACTTTGGTTAAACTAGCCCTTAGACTTAATTCCTAGTTTTTTTGCGTGCTAGTCAGATTGTGTCTTTGTGCAGCTGCTGGTCATTAGCTTTTGGTTTGATTTAGAGTGTGTCAATGACTCACTTGTTCTCTCGGTATGTAGATGAGTTGACTTGAGAGCCATATACCTGTTCTTTTCTCTGTGCCTCCTCACTGTGTAATTTGTCTTAACGGATCCAGAGAGGGTGACAGTAGATGTACGATTAGCAAAATGTTTCATTTGTTTGCCAAGGTAAACGAGTGCTATTCCCAAAGGTGAGAGCTGAAACCTGCTCTGATGAATCACTGGATTGTATCGCTTACATAAAGAGCACTGTAGCATTATACTATTGGTCTATTGATTTAATAATTATATCAGTGCTCCTTTGGGTCTAATGCATTGGTATTCAGGTAGTTATTTATAGTAAGTTTTTTTTTTTTGTTTTTTGGTCTGTTCTTGGTCTGGTTAGCTTATCTATCTTTAAATTATGTCCTTTCTTCTTTTTCCTTCTTTGCTTTCTCCTCATCCCCTGCTCCACTCTCTTTTATCCACTTCTTTCTGTCATTTTTAGGTGTCAAATATTTTCTCGCCTCCCTATGAGTTCAGAGGCCAAGTGGAGTCGGGAGGTGGGTCCCCAGCAGCAGCAGTGATGCGGGCTTCAGTGGCAGGCTGCAGGATGAGTGTGGGTGCACTCCTTAATGGGCTGCTGGTGTCTGTGGTTGCAGCTCTACTTTGGAAGTATTCCAAACTCAGTGAGCACGCTGCTCTTCTGGAAGAAGAACTACATATGACACGGCAGTCCCAAGAGATCTCGCAGGCCCGCATTGACTACCATGTTGCCCTGCAAGCTCTTCAGGACCATGGCACTCGCATGGTCTGCACGGGCAAGATGCACACAGACCGCATCTGTCGCTTCGACTACCTCTGCTACTGCTCAGAGGCAGAGGAGTTTGTATTCTTCCACTCCAATTCCTCTGTTATGCTGCCTAATCTGGGGTCTAGGCGCTTCCAACCTGCCCTGCTGGACTTGTCTTCAGTAGAGGATCACAACACCCAGTACTTCAACTTTTTAGAGCTCCCGGCTGCAGCTTTAAAGTTCATGCCCAAGCCTGTGTTTGTACCAGATGTGACACTGATCCTGAATCGGTTTAATCCAGATAACCTAATGCATGTATTCCATGATGACCTACTCCCAGCTTTCTATACCATGAAACAGTATACAGACTTGGATGATGAAGCTCGACTGGTGTTTATGGAGGGATGGGGTGAAGGCCCGCACTTTGACCTTTATCGCCTTCTTAGCACCAAACAGCCTCTACTGAAAGAACAGCTTAGAAACTTTGGCAAGCTGATGTGTTTCACCAAATCTTATGTTGGCTTGTCTAAAATGACTACCTGGTACCAGTATGGGTTTGTCCAGCCGCAGGGACCTAAAGCCAACATTTTGGTCTCAGGAAATGAGATCAGGCAGTTTGCCAGGGCTCTGATGGAGAAAATGAATATCACCAGAGTAGAGGAGGCTGAGAGGGACGGAGGGAGTGTTGTAGATGAGAAGCAGAGAGACAAAAAAGATGAATACATTGTTGTTTTCAGTCGTTCAACAACAAGGCTGATTTTAAATGAAGCTGAGCTTATCATGGCGTTGGCACAGGAATTCCAGATGAGAGTGGTCACAGTATCCCTGGAGGAACAGTCTTTCCCCAGTATTGTCCAGGTCATCAGTGGTGCTTCTATGGTAGTTAGCATGCATGGAGCTCAGCTCATCACCTCGCTGTTCCTTCCAAGAGGAGCAGTTGTGGTGGAGCTGTTCCCGTTTGCTGTGAACCCAGAGCAGTACACCCCATATAAAACCCTCACCTCCCTTCCAGGCATGGACCTTCATTATATCTCCTGGAGGAATACTAAGGAGGAGAACACCATCACTCACCCAGACAGACCGTGGGAGCAAGGAGGCATTGCTCACTTGGAGAAAGAGGAACAACAGCGAATACTGGCTAGTAAAGATGTCCCCAGGCACCTGTGCTGCCGAAACCCAGAGTGGCTCTTCCGGATCTACCAGGACACACTGGTCGACATCCCTTCCTTTTTGGAAGTTCTGAAAGAGGGCATGAAGACTAAGCCCAGCTTGAAGAAGGCCAAGCTGCCTACCACAGTCCACCCAGGCCGCGTCAGAGAACCCCAATGCCAGACCTCGGTACAAACCACTAATGAGGCTAAACTCACAGTGTCCTGGCAGATCCCCTGGAATCTGAAATACCTAAAGGTAAGAGAGGTAAAGTACGAGGTGTGGATCCAGGAACAAGGAGAGAATACCTACATGCCTTATATCCTTCCTCAACAGAACTACACTTTTTCAGAGAACATTAAGCCCTTCACCACCTACCTGGTGTGGGTCAGGTGTATCTTCAATAAGAACCTCCTTGGTCCATTTGCAGATGTTCTCATGTGTAGGACCTAGTACAAACATCGTGCCAGTTTGTTGCTGTGCAGTTTCAAATAAAAGCTGAACTTGTTTCCGAACACTTTGATTACAGTTTGACCATTAAATGATGGAAAATGTCATCAGTTTGTTTCTACAAGCAGGATATTGAACTCTTTAAAGCAGTGACAACTGAATGGACTACAAAAGACCACAGGATCTGGACTCAATGGCGGGAGCCAGAGTTAACAAATTTAACTTGAAGCTTATTTCCTGTGCCTAGGAAGGACAGAAAGTGTCTCCACTGACAAATAAGTAGATTTATTTATGTGCAAAATAATAAATGTTTTTTAGCATTAGTCAAAACACTGGGTCTTTACTTTTTATAGTATGCGATGTAGCGTTTCTTTAGAGAGCAAGAGAGATTTTAAAATAGCAAGATTTTTAAAATGTTTTTTTGAAGTGTCTAGTGTCTGCTCTATGTGATACATGTGTGGATTGCCTATTAATTGTTTTATTACATAGACCATTATTTGCAGCTTTCACCACATTATTTTCATTAACAATTATCATTTATTATTTATTACATCCACTTCATCTTCTGGATCTGTTATACTTTTGATTGTTGTAAAGAACTCTACAGCTTGAAAAAACAACTAAAACAACCAAACTGTGAAGTGTTTCAAATGTCAAGCAAGAGTTTTTATGAAAGCTAATGAATTGTGTAATTTTAGAATACTTACATTTATATTTAGTCATTTGGCAGATGCTTTTATCCAAAGCAACTTAAAAGGTACAGGGCAAGTAAATGTAAGGAGGTCTTGCTGCCTTATGCACTAGTACTAGTACTAGAGGTAGCCAGGATTAGAACCCTGGTTCCTCCATTACACTATCCAGCCACTTAATAGGACTATTTAATGGTGTAACACACACTTCTCATTTGTTCTCATATATGTTCTCACTGTATAAATAGCGTGAACATTTTTTTTCCCTCTTATTACAAGTGTAAGACTGATAATAGCCCAATGGAGAATTTATTAAGCCAGGTTATAAACCTCTCCTTCATGTGAACAGCAGTATGCTACTGGTCATTTGGATGGTATTATCTTGGATAAACCTGTAGTTAGTAAAACTGTTTGTTTTCCGCAAACATTTTCCTGCTATAAGAACAGGTCTGCTGTTGAATCCAGACTGAAACAACAAAGCTGGCTGTTGAAGTTGTTTAGTAGTCATTTGTAAATGATGTGACTTTTTTACAGATAGATTCTATTTCCCTTTAGACTCATGAATTGAAGGTGTTAATATGTTGTAGTAGAAATGTAGCATGAGATGGTTTATGGAATGGCACAAGTTAACAATACACTGCCACCACCAAAATTCTATGCCATTGTTATAATGGCGTCATTTTTATTGGACATTTAACTATGACCAGTCCTCTAAACATTACAAACTCCTTTTCAGTACTCTTGTTTGCCTGAAGCTCTCAGATGAACTTCTGTTTGTCAGTGTACATTTAAGATAGTTTTTAACCATTGTTTTTTGTGCAGGATGGTTCTGATGGTTTAAATAGTCACGTGTTTGCATGGTTGGTTAGATATCAGGGTGCGCCAGTGGAGATATCATACTGTATGCACTGAGTGAAGTGAGAGTGTACAAGTCTCTGTTTTCTGCATTAGCAAATTGGTTGATTTCATTAGATGTGATTTTATAAAGAAGCCTAAGTTTTTTTATGTATGCACTGGAAAAAAGAGAAACTGTAAGAAAAAGAATTAAACTGTTCTCTGTTTTATTCTCTATTCTGTATGGTAAATATAGTACATTTGTTAATAGAAAAATCAGTCATCAGTCTACATGCAGTAATCTATAAATACAAAGTGAAGGCATAAGCTACTTTTTTTCTCAATTTATTATAAAATAAAACATTTAAAAAGACATTCATATATTTTTTCTTTTCTTAATTTTGCAGTCACTAGTGACTCTAGTCTCTACAGGCTGCTTTAGCTTATAATGAAAATAATAATTCTTTCTTAATCCCCTTGGGGGAAAATCTTGTGGACAGACAGCTGCATTTTAGGCACTAAAAGTTTAAGGTTGAGTGTCATGTCCAGGGACGTGTGGCCAGGAATCGGGAATTGAACCACCATACCCGGGGCTCGTAGACAACTGCTCTGCAGTACCAACTGCATTGTGGTTGTCATTCTTTCTGACAGATAATCACAAGCTCCATCAAACTGCATGAGAAGTGTCTGTGAACTGTGATCTTCAGGTCTCTCCACAGATGTTTTATGAGGTTTAAGTCTGGGTTGGGGATAGGCCATTCAAGGAAACTTTCCCTAAAAACACGCCAGTCAGTCAGTTGAGTAATATCCTGTACTTAAATGAATTGATCTACAGACCATTATTGGGTTGAGGCCTGGGCCCCAATGCAGAATGGAGCAGTTTTTCTTCAAAGACTTCTCTATGTTTGACTGCGTTCAGCCTTCCTTAATTTTCTGACCAGTCTCCCTGTGCCTACTGCTGAGATGCACTGCCATAGCATCATGCTGACACCACCATGCTTCATTGTGAGAATGGTATGAGCAGGTGATGAGCAGTGCCATAAAGATCTGCTTGGTGAAGTGCAGCAGATACCTCCTGAAGCTCTCCTAGAGATGCCACTAGATTCTTTGTCACCTCCCTGACCACCACACTTTTCTGGTTACTTAGTTTGTGTGTATTGTGCACATTCCAAAAGTGTATTAACACACTTGGACTACTTTGCTGCATTACTGTTTACTGCAAACATGACGCACAGCAAAGTGTCTAAATGCTTTGGTAAATAGAATGATTTCAGTTTTTAAATTATAATAAATGCAACATATGAAAAAAATTTTATTATGGGCTATTGTGTGTAGATTTTCTTCCATTTAAAATAAACATGCAATGTAGTAAAATGTTAAAAAAAAAAAAAGTGACGGATGCGGATACTTGTGGATAAATATAGTGGTTTAATGATTAGAAAAAGTTTACTTAAAGTGCCCATATTATGCAAAAAGTTTTCACTCAAAGTTTGCACTCAAAATGATGTATTGTCAAGTCTCAGGGAACCAGAAACCCACTCTGCCACTCTGCCACACAGCACTGTCAGCCTGACATTGTGACCCGTTTGTAAGCCCCTAAATGGTCATAATATAGAAACTTTAATGTTAGTCTAAGGTTTACATTTAATGTTCAAACTCAGCCTACCTTCTTGACCCCAGCTTCCCAATTGCTGTATAAAGTGGTAGTTTATGTTGGATAGTTACTTTTACAACAGTGCTGAATTGATGGACAGTTGCACCTTCCAAATATATTATGAAGCACCAGAGGCCTGCATCCTCCAGACCCATCATGGCTGTCAGCCAATGATTGAGACTTTTTTTTTAAATCTGATCAGGCCTTATTAAAGTATAGGGCCTTATACTACTGTATGTTACAAAATGTATAAATTGTATCAAATAAGCACAAAACAAATCAGTGATCCAGGTGGTACTGCTTTATGTAAAAACTATAAACTGGGAGGAAGGGGGTTCTGGGCTCTCTCAGCAGGTTTATCTAGTCTTGATTCTATATTGTATCATCTTTGCCACACAGTCTAATGAAGCTTAGAATAGGATTTGTATGAAGTGTGAATGAAGTTCTACACATTGAAATAGTTGGGCAGCTTAGGGAAACTTTAAGCAAGTGTTGATTATGGTAAAAATTAAATGAAAGTTTTAAAAAATGAAGTAAAACTCATCAAATTATACGATTTTAAAGCATTTTTAGGAATTATGTGTATTTGACATCCTTGAATCTCAGCGTTTTTGAGTTGAATGTAACATTCAGCATATGTTAGTGTCCTTTAGTTCATGGTTTTTTGTTTTTGTTGTTGTTTTTTTAGGATTGCTTATGAATTTACCATCTGAAATCAAGCTTTTTGTAAATGAGGGAAATTACTAATAATTCCCTGCACCACCATAACACCTTAATTCTGACCTATAGATTAATGGTTATTTGGCTCCTGTTGGAGAGGAATCTTTTTTGTCTTGCATACAGCTACCTGGATTGAGACTTAGCTATAGTCCAGGTCCTCACTCTGAATGAGATGGAATAGCTGCTTCCATCTGTCATGTTGGGAGTGAATCAAATTAATTGGCCATTTTTATCCCAAGAAACAGTTTCATGTCAGAGCTGATTTTTGAGAAGAGTCCAAAGGAGTAACAGTCTATTACAGAGTGAATAAAACAGTTTTAATTACCATCATCATTTAGTATCACTCAATAATTAATTTTGCTTCACCACTTAATTTTGCACAGGATCGCAAAGGGCTGGAGCCTCTCCCAGCATGCATTTGGCAGACGTAGTAAGCAGTGAGAGCTGATTACAAGTGCTTTCCAGGACCAACACCGCTCTACAGTCCAACTCACTTGGAGAATTGGTTAGAATTGTGATAACAAACATTACTACAACAAATACAAATTGAAAAAGAAATGCAACAATTTATTCAGATGAAACCTCTTTATTTTAAGTGCAAAATAAGTGCAGTGGGATAACTGTGCCTCCCTGACCTAATTACTTAAGTGATGATAGATCTGTGTCTCCCTTCACCAAAAACCAATGCTGAATGGCTGTGGTCCTCCGGAGGCACTGCTTTAAGAAACACATGTGATTCTGTAATGGAAATCACAGAAAGGGCTCAGGAATAACTTACAGACATACAGACAGACAACAAATGTTTGTAAAGAAAAAAAAAAAAAACATTGCTTACAAATGCTTACAAAGGCTCAGTCCGTGTCTGCTCTTTGGTTCCCATGGTGCACTCTGGTCCCAGGGCTATTTTCTGCCAGCTTAACCACAGAGACAAAATGCTGCTTGACAGGTGCAGATGGGCAGCACAGAGCTAAGTGACAGTGGCCTTCCCTGGGGTGGGAGAGGAGAAAGCTTACAGCAGCAATGAGGGGTGGACTGTTGTTGTGTTGTTATGTAATGGACTGTGTGTGTGACTGAGGGATATTAAATGGTCACAAATGCACATGGTGAATGCAATAAAAAAAACTACAGTAAACAAAATTAATAATTAAAAGAATTTCCCTCCTCTTTCCATCAGTGTTTTATCATAGCACAGTATACAGTAACACAAACTGAAACTTTAGCGTCTGAACTGCTACACCAGGTGTTTAAGTTGGATGTGTTATCTTCTGTCTGCAAGACCTTTTCACCAGGTATTTTGTACTTGGTCCCAGGGGCAGTTCTAGTCCCTTTTTGGGGGGCCCTGTCTGTCATTTCAGCCCCCCTAAAATTAAAAACTATCAACCTATCAAAATTAATTGAAAGTATAAATTATTATATTTTAAATAAAAATGAAACAAAAGAAAACATATATAAATCAGCCATATAAAAATTGACAGCACATTTAAATATCTACAGCAGTATGACATGTTTCCTTTTCTAGTCAAATGACAATTGGAATGTGTCATGATGTGTTAAAAACTAATCTATTAGCTCAATGCTAATACATAATAGAATTCCCCATTAACACGCTAATGGAGATTAACATCAGTGGTGATGTTATACAGTAGGGGCTCAACCCCCCTAAGGATGATATCCTAGAACCGCCCTTGCTCTGTCCTCTTCTACTCATTGGCTTCATCGATGCAGTATTTCAGTGAACTGCCAGTGAACTGACAGTGAACTGCATGATCACTTTCTTCTTTGAGTTTTGAACAAAAAAACCCAGACAAAGACGGTTAACTGTCAATCTCTGCAGGAAATAGTACAGTAGATATTAGCTAGAACTAATTAACCTCAAGAAATATGGGCCTTATAGATTTAGGCATTAAATTTGTATGTGTTAATCATTTCTGCTCCATGGAACTAACCGCTGTGGTCTGGAAGCACAGGGAAGCCTTTTTTCTGCTCCAGGGCCTTAGTTAGGGAGGAAGACTTTGGGCATATTTGACATATTTGTTTGCAGGCACATCCCCTTGGGTGGAGGGGATGGATTTGCATCTGATCAGGATGTTAAGAATAGCACCCTGACCCTGACGTCTGTTTCCTTTGGGAAAGCAGGCAAGATAGATGAGCTGAGAAGAAAAAGAATACATCATTGTTCATCACACAGACTGTGTCTACTCACTCATCTCTCTTACCTAGGCCTGATTTTGGAAGCATGGTTCACAGATCCTAGCTGTATACAGACAGACAGACAGACCACTTCCTGACTTTTTATTTAGTTTTAAATGAGACAGCATCGCTCTGCCTAATGAGCTCTCTTTTCATCCAGTCACGCTTCTCAGCTAACAGTAGCAGGGCGGAAAGTGAATGTAGCCTTTGACCTGCACATGCTCTCTTGTAAAAAGCCGATAAGAAACCAGGTTACACTCTGTGAACAGAGTTCTCTGGGGAAAATCTACCTGGGGAAACAAGGTTTCTCTAATGCACTACCTTGATTACAGAAACCAAGTTTCCCATTTACATGAGAGAATTTTCTGTCTCAAAAAAACTGATTTTACCCTGGTTACTTGAGTAAACATGCAGATTGATTCTTGAAGTTTGTGTTGAAAGCAGGAAAAATGGGCAGTGGAAGGATCTAAGCCAAATTGTGATGAGTAAATGATTAGATCAGAGCAAGAAGGAGCTTCAAACCTGTTCAGAAATACACAAACAACACAAATCAAAATTCAAAAGAACAGGACTATGTTCACAGCTGGTGGGACTGGTTTGTGCAGATGTCTAGAGATGATCACCAACACCACCTCTTGATGTTTTATTGACCTTGTCTGCATGCTAACCTAACTGGTTTCAAGGCTTGGGGGTCATATTTCCTGCTTGGAGTAAGGGCCCGAGGCTCTTGGCACTGTGGGATTGTTCCAAACCTTTTTTTGTCTCAAGTGTCTGTACACTGAAGTGAACAGCAAAAACAGATGGATTCACTTTGCTGTTCCAGTGCTTTTAGAGGCGACTGTAGATCATATTTTAATCTGTCAAATGAGTGCATAACATTCTCCATAATTCACAAACACACATTTAGATAAAGGAAGATGAAGTTGTTGCTCTAGCTGTTGCTCCAAATATCCTTTATAGTTTTCACTGATTAAATCTCTGTACAATGAGTCCTCTATACAGGCTTCTCTTCTCAGACACATCTGCTGAATTATTTTATATTTACATTTAGTCCTTTGGCAGACGCATTTATTGATTTATATTTAAAATGGCAAAAAAAAAATCTTCAGGTCTTTTTCTATTTGTGGATAATTAAGCTTGTAGCTCAAAACTAAATCACTTCCTGTAGCACTTTTGGAGCATGACTTGATTTCAAGGGTGTCATTACACTGACCCTGTAGGGTTCCTGTAGGTGTATACAGGTGGAGTAAAAAATTAAACAAACAGAGAGAACATTGTTTAGAATAGAATAGAATAAAACTCTAAGTTTGAAATAAGTCCTCAGCATCAGTGTTTATTACAACCCACAATGTGAACATGTTTTACACTATAATGATGCATACACATTAAATGGGAAGCAAACGTTGTACATACACAGCTATGTTCCAGTCAGTCTAGCATCTACAGATGTCTCAGCTCAACAAAAGTTGTACCCAGCTGTAGATAACTAGGTAGTAAAAGTAATAAGTGGTTGTATTTGTCATGTCTATTTGGATCTTTACCTTGACTGACCAACACACTGCCTGTAGTAACGGTGTTCTGAACTGTAATGCTTTCGACACAGAAGTGTTTCTATTATTTAGCCTCGCTTCACAGATATACTGCATATGGGGTTGGATGTAATTAATATCAAAACAACCATGTTTTTCAACTTAGGAGAGAGCCTGTCAAAAAAATTGCAATAAAATGTTTGGATTGCCTTTGGAGACAGTTATTATTTTCATGATATGTTGTTCATCTTCCGATTGTGTTTTAATAAAATCTAAAACAAGAGCCTTTTGCCAACTTCCAGAAACATTGCAAACATGGCACCACCATCAAGTACTGTGGTACACATACTGTAAAACAATGTTTTTTTTTTCCCACAGTCAGCAATTTCAAAGTAAATTTCAAGTATTCTTCTGACATTCAACTGCAGCCGACAAATGGGACATCTTTGTTCTTGTAGTACAGACAGATACTGCTTCTCAGCACTGTTTCAGAGGTGTTACCACTTTAGCAGAGAGAACACTGAATCTCTCAGGAGCATTTCTGATGGTCTACCTTCTTCAAAGATGGCTTAGAGACTAGACTGGCACAATATTACAGACATGGACAAAACTGTTGGTACCCTTCTATTAAAGAAAGAAAAACCCTTAAAGGTCACTGAAATAACTTAAACTGACTACTAATTAGTAGTCATGGAAATAACTCATGACAGCTTTTTAGTTGTAGTTTAACAGAAGTTATTTTGAAAAACTAACTAATGAAACTGGCCTGGACAAAAATGATGGTACCCCTAGAAAAGATGGAAAATAATTTGACCACAGGGACATGTTAAACTAACGTGTGTCCTGTAATTAGCTTCACAGGTTTCTTCACACTTGTAATCAGTCAGTCTGACTATTTAAAGGATGAGTGGTCACTGTGCTGTTTGGTATCATTCAATTCAATTCAATTCAATTTTATTTGTAGAGTGCTTTTTACAATTGACATTTTCACAAAGCAGCTTTACACAACCAAAGAACAGTACATGAACAGTGTAGGTGTATGAATTTAAGTGCAAAATAAGTGCAGTGGGATAACTGCACTTATAACTGCAAGAAAAAAACTCCTGAGAAAGCAACAGGAAGAAACCTTGAGAGGAACCAGACTCAACAGGGAACCCATCCTCATATGGGTGATTACATGCTGTGTAAGCAGCAGACAGTCCAGTATAACAGTTAATGTCTTTAAGTTAATGTGGAGTCCAGTTAGTTATTGCAGGCAGACTAGTTCCATTCCTGGACTATCGAGCGTTGAGTCGAGAAACAGCTTCCGTTGTCCGCCGAGGCCAAGACCGTCATGGTGTGTATCACACTGAACATGGACCACAGAAAGCTAAAGAGCGAGTTGTCTGAGGATATTAGACAAACATGTTAAATGTAAAGGCTGTAAGACCATCTCCAAGCAGCTTGATGTTCCTGTGGATGCAGTGCACATTATTCAGAAGTTTAAGGTTCATGGGACTGTAGCCAACCTCCCAGGAAAACTGAACAGACAGAAAATACAAATGGTAACTAAAGAACCCAGAATAACTTCCATAGAGGTCAGAGGTAAAATCCAAGGTCACGGTACATCAGAGTCAGATCACACCATCAGTCACTGTTTGAGCCAAAGTGGACTTAATAGAAGACGACAGAGGAGGACTCCACTGATTAAAGCAAATTGTTAAAAAAAAATTAAAATAGACAATGTATATTGACAAACCACAATCTAAATCACACTGAACATCTGTGGAAAGAGCTAAAACATGCAGTCTGGAGAAGGCATCCTTCAAACCTGAGCTGGAGCAGTTTACTTGCAAGGAACGGACCAAAATACCTGTTGACAGGTGCAGAAGTCTCATTGAGAGTTACAGAAATCGCTTGCTTGCAGTGATTGCCTCAAAAAGTTGTGCAACGAAATATTAAGTTAAGGCTGCCATAATTTTTGTCCAGGCCAGTTTCACTGGTTTGTTTTATTGAACCACAACTCAAAAGCAATGTCTGATTTTCACAAGTTCATTTTTAATACATTTTTATTTATTACTATTATTGCAGCTCTTCCTCGTATTTACTTCTTGATGACATTCTGATACTCTAGCTTCTCTATTTTGCCTTTGAATGTCAGGTGGATCATCATCATCAAACCTCTACACTAGGTTTGTATTCAGTCAATGGTGCTGTACCCCTCCGCTGCCAGTCAGGATCCTCCAGATGAGAGCTTGGACTCACTAATGGCCTCCTGGCTTCTCACAGAAACAATGTGCCGCTGTGAGGAAGGGTTTCAGGTTAATCTGTATGTGTTTGAAGTCGGGGTTGTGCCTCATTGACTCTCTCCATCTATTCTCTCATCACTCTCTTTATCTCTCCCTCGCTCTAACACATCTCTCACACACACACACACACACATCGGTGCTTTGAGCTGTAACTAAAGCTTTCTGGTGTATCTCTCTGTATTTTTTCTGTGCTCCTCTTTGATCTGTGTTAAAAAGTTAAAGTGACTTTGGGGGATTGCGCAGGGCAGGGAATGTGTGAAATTCATGTTAGTGTCTGTCCGGGCCAATGGCGGCATGATGTAGTTTTACTTTATTAGCATTAAACGTGGAGACTTTCATTAGTAGCCCCACCACTCGTCCACAGAGATATAATTATAGTTTGTGGTGTATATGTGAGAGTGATCTGATTTTGGGGTGCTAGAAGAACAGCTACACTGGTACACAACATAACACAAAGAAACAACAGTGCAGTGCAGCAGCTCATTATTTACTACATAAAAGGGGAACTGCTGCTATTCAGTATACAGGGTAACAATTAGGGCAATAGGTACTACTCAATTCAATATTCAAAAAACTTTATTAATCCCAGAGGGAAATCATTTCGCCTTGTAACAGTTGCTCTCAACTCAGACAGAAACAAAGGGAACCACAATCAGGAAAGATCCACACTAACACAAACACAGAAAATGTGAGATGGATGAAAATACAGTATGTCTATAATTATAATGCAGGGTGGAATGACAAGAGATGTCAGTCCCCCCTCCCCTTACAGAGGAGGGAGGAAGTGTAAAGATTGATGGCCACAGGTAGAAAGGGCCTTCTGTGGCGCTCTGTGGAGCACTTGGTGTCTTTGGCTGAACGTGCTCCTCTGTCCAGCCAACACACTGTGTAGTGAGTGGGAGGGATTGTCCAGGATTGACAGGAGTTTGGACAGCATCCTCCTCTCAGCTACAACATGTAGAGGGTCCAGGTCCACCCCCAGAACGGAGCCAGTCTGTCACCTTCATGTTACTGCCCCAGCAGACAACTACTACTACTACTGTTAATGTTATTGCTGCTATTAACGACTTCTATAACATATTTCTGCTCCACCCGTAACCTCTTTTATTATTAAAACAAGTACTTTTAACATAAGTCTCTGGATGTTGTAGGGCTGTCTTGGTTGACACGCCTTTGCAGCATCGCGTGGAGATCAGGGACAGTACCTCTGGACTGGCAGACCGGGGTGGTGGTTCCTCTTTTTAAAAAGGGGGACCGGAGGGTGTGTTCCAACTATAGGTGGATCACACTCCTCAGCCTCCCTGGGAAAGTATATGCCAGAGTGCTGGAGAAGAGAATTAGGCCGCTAGTCGAACCTCGGATCCAGGAGGAACAATGCGGTTTTCGTCCTGGCCGTGGATCACTGGACCAGCTCCATACTTTTGCCAGGGTGCTCGAGGGTTCGTGGGAGTTCGCCCATCCAGTCTAGATGTGTTTTGTGGACTTGGAGAAGGCGTTTGACCGTGTCCCTCGTGGCATCCTGTGCGAGGTACTTCGGGCCCTTTGTTAAGGGCCGTTCGGTCCTTGTATGACTGGGGTAGGAGCTTGGTTCGCATTGCCGGCAGTAAGTCAGACTTGTTCCCTCCGCAGAGTGGCTGGGCGCACCCTTAGAGATAGGGTGAGGAGCTCAGTCACCCGGGAGGAGCTCGGAGTAGAGCCGCTGCTCCTCTGCATCGAGAGGGGCCAGTTGAGGTGGCTTGGGCATCTGTTTCGGATGCCCCCGGGACGCCTCGTAGGGGATGTTTTCCGGTCCTGTCCCACCTGGAGGAGGCCCCGGGGAAGACCCAGGACACGTTGGAGAGACTATGTCTTTCGGCTGGCTTGGGAGCACCTCGGTGTTCCCCCGGAAGAACTGGAGGAGGTGTCTAGGGTGAGGGAAGTCTGGGCATCTCTGCTTAAGCTGCTCCCCCCGCGATCCGGCCCCGGATAAGCGGTGGAAAATGGATGGATGGATTGATGGATAATTTGTAATTAAACACACGAGGTGCCTCTACTTTGAGATAAGACTTCAACATGTCAGTGAAGGCTGAGTAGGATGCTGTGGCATCCCGAGCAATGTTCCACACCAGAGAAGCTGCTATCTCGTGAGAGGAGTCAGGACAACAGTTTTAAGTTAGATTCTGATTGACTCATTGTGCTGTTTTAGTAATTTCAACCTTGGTCCATTAGCATTTTTTTACACTTATTCTACAGCGCAACACCTTGCTCATTACTACTTGCAGCATTTGTGTTTGAGTGAGATATTATGGTGATACACTGCACGTCACTGTTACAGCAAGCACACAATAGAGGATATGTTTGTTCAATGAGACAATTTCTACAGAATCACCTTTCTCTCTATGGGCGTGGATGGCTGAGCTGCTCCACATCTATTTTCAATTCAATTTAATTCTGTTTTATTTATACAGTATCAAATCATAACAAACGTAATCTCAATACACTTTACAGTGTAAGGTTTAAGACTTTACACAAGATAACTGTTAACAGAATTATATAGAAAAGTCAACTTCCATTTGAGCAAGCATTAGACAACACTGGAGAGGGAAAACTCCCTTTAGGAACAGTACCTGCTCCGAAGCTGAGGATACCTGCAGAAAAGTACAGAGAGAGGAAGACAGAGAGAAGGAAACACAACTATGGTAAAGAGAGGACACAAATTTAATGACATGCAATTGTGGCATTTGAATGGACAGAGGAGAGAAGAGGAGAGGAAAAGAGTCAACAGAGGTCTCCCAGCACACTAATCTATAGCAGCATAACTAAGATACGGATATGAGTAATCTGAGCCCCCTACTGGGGGTCACAAGGCAAGACAAGGCTTACCACTACATTATCTAGCTGCAGATTGGATATTGGTCTATAATTGGCCAAAACCCAGTCCAGAGTAGGCTTTTTGAGTAGAGGTTTGACTACAGCAACCTTAAAAGCCTGTGGTACATAGCCTGATAATAAAGATAGATTGATCTGGTCTAATATAGACATGCTGATCAAAGGTAAAACATCTTTGAACAGTCTAGACAGGATGAGGTCTAGAATACATTTTGATAGTTTAGATGAAACAATCATTGAAATTAACTCAGCATGATCTACAGGATAGAAGCAGTCTAAGTACAAGTGAAGTCTTTCAAATTAATCTAGAGCATTTTTTTCTCTAATAGTTCTGATTTTATTAGTAAAGTGAAGTCATTGCTGATGAGAGTTAAGAGCTCAACAGAGGTATGACTCTCTACGGAGGGCTTTTATCCAGGCTAGGCAAGTTAAATTAGTGGAACGCCACCTTTCCAGCTTATGGGATGTCTGCTTTAAGCTACAGATTTATGAATTGTACCATGGATTCACTAACGTAATAGACATCTGATTCACTACCTTCTTTTTCAAGGGAGCAATAGTATTGAGTATTATCAACAAGATAATCAACTTGTACTGGAGTAAAGTTAGGATGACTGCCCTCCTCTCTGTTGGTACATGACTCTGAATTATAAGATGGAATTTGTTTGTTTTTTTTATTTGTCTACAGTGTTTTCAGATCAAATCTACTGCAGTGAAATTTTTTCTTAGGATAAATTAGGTTCAGAATAGTAAATTCAAATGTTATTAAAATAACATTCAAAAAGATGAAATGATCAATTTCAACACCATATGTCAAAACAAGACCAAGAGTGTGATTAAAACTATGAGTGGGTTTATTTTGTCTAGCAATGATTTAAATGCAGTATTGAGACAGTTATCATCTACATCTACGAGAATATTAAAGTCACCCAATAACACAAATGACTTTATCTAGAGTAATCATGTTCATCCTGCTGCAGCCAGGTTTCAGTAAGACAGAATAAGTCTATTTGATGGTAACTTATCAAATTATTCACTAACAAGGATTTAGACCAGAGAGATCTGATATTTAACAGTCCACATTTGATTTTTTCCTTTTTATTTTATTCTGTGAAATGAGTTGTCTTAATTTTGATTATTTTTTATCTTATCTGTTTTTCCCTCTTTGCCTTTTGCATTCTTATGGTTTTCCCAACACCATTTAGTCAACACTGTTCCTTTGCTCAGCTTTTTTTTTTTCATACATCAATTTAGAAATATCTTCAACCATCTCTAGATTTTACCCTTTGAGGAGAGCCAGGACAGAGACACAAGCTTAAATAAGTTATTAGGGTGGGTTACCATTACCACATCACTCTCTCTCTCAAACACACACACTGACACCCCCATGCCTTTCTATCAGAAGGAGGGGGTGTAGCACAAGGTTTCCCTAGAGAGGATGCTTATGTTTTTCTTGAGGTAGATAGATTTCAAGAGGCAGAGTCAAACAATTAAGAATAATGGGAATGAAATCATGATACAACAAGAGTGAGAGCCTTAAATTGAAATATGACTTCCATTACTAATGGGTGCGGAAAAATAATCGGACTGTTAGAGGTCTAAGTATCAATATTAAAATAAACATAGAATTTAGGTCTGCCTGCTATAAATATTTCACCTTATTTAAAGCACCTGTAGATGAGTATGACCTGAATATTTTACTGCAGCTATAGAATACAGCCTGGCTTAGTTTTATATCTTGAATTTGCAGTTAATACAGCAGTTTTGTCTGTAGACCATTATAAGGAAATAAAAAGGTGAGAAATCATACTAGTAATTACAGCACTGGGAAGCTATGTTATTGCCTGTTATTTTTCAATAATTAAACCATCTGTTAGACTGAAAAATAAATGTAATTGAGAAGAAGGGTGCCTCTGTGGTATTTTGCCTTAATGTAATAGTAAAGACGTGCACATTCTCTATGGGTCTCTATACTCCTGAGTGTGCTACTACAACAAAGGTTATACCGGTTAGCAAAATATCTTTAACCTATTTGAAATTGCATGTGTTCACATTTCATTTAAGCCCATTTGTTACCCATGCTAGAAGCAGGGATAACAGTAGTTGGTCAATTATTCCAACACTGAGACAAAATAAAATATTTTACCTGCAATTGCACATATTGCCATTAACGTGATTGCAGACATTACTCTAATCACCAGCAGGTCAGGCTGGTTAAATTTATCCAATTAAATACCTGGCTGGATGCCCCTTAGTGAGACTACACAGACCTGCCTGTGTGTGTGTGTGTGTGTGTGTACTATATTTGAAAATCTAAGAAATCAGCATTTTCCCCTTAGCGCCTAACATCCTGTGTAGCATTAGTTGAATTAAATAATGGTCCATTTACAGTAAGGTATTACATTAAGGTTACATTAAGGGGAGCTTCATGACTTGTCTAAATTGTGCTGTTATTGTTCTAAATCTGTGACTTTATGTCAGATTTATATTTAAATCCAATTCAATTCAGTTTTATTTGTATAGCGCCAATTTATAACAGAAGTTATCTCAAGGCACTTTACAGTGTAAGGTTTAAGACCTTACAGAAAATATTTATACAAAAAATTATAGAGAAAACCCAACAATCCCATTTGAGCTTTAGCTTTAGGCAACAGTGGAGAGGAAAAACTCCCTTTAGAGGAACAAACCTCCAGCAGAACCAGGCTCATAGCGGGCGGCCATCTGCCTTGACCGGTTGAGGTGAGTGAAAAGAGAAGAGAGAAAAGAACAGCAGGCAATAAAGACAACAACAAGCAGCAAGAACATTGGGCAGGTGAACTGGATTCTGGAGATGTACAGCTCCAGGCCGAGGATACCTGCAGAAAAGTACAGAGAGAGGGAGACAGAGAGGAGGAAACGCAACTACAGGAGAGAGAAGACACATCATTAATAAAGTTAATGATGTGCAATGGTGGCATTTGCATATGCATCAGCATAACTAAGAGATGGTTCAGAGTCACCTGATCCATCTCTAACTATAAGCTTTATAAAAAAGGAAAGTTTTAAGTCTAGTCTTAAATGTGGAGAGGGTGTCTGCCTCCCGAACCTGAACTGGGAGCTGGTTCCACAGCAGAGGGGCTTGGTAGCTAAAGACTCTGCCTCCCATTCTACATTTGGAAACTCTAGGAACCACAAGTAAACATGCAGCCTGAGAACGTAGAGTTCTGCTTGGGAGATATGGAACCAAGAGGTCTTTAAGATAAGATGGAGCCTGATTATTAAGGGATTTATAAGTGAGGAGAAGAATTTTTAAATTCAATTCTGGATTTTACAGGGAGCCAATGGAGAGAAGCTAACGTAGGAGAAATATGATCTCTCTTGCTAATTCCAGTCAGAACTCTGGCTGCAGCATTTTGGATTAACTGGAGGCTTTTATATGAGTTATTGGGACAAACTATTAATAATGAATTACAATAGTCCAGTCTGGAAGTAACAAATGCATGGACTAGTTTTTCAGCTTCACTTTGGGACAGGATGCTCCTAATTTTAACAATGTTTCTCAGGTGAAAAAAGGCAGTTCTAGAGATTCCTTTGATGTATGAAGTGAAGGAGATATCCTGATCAAAGATAACTCCGAGATTTCTTACAGTATTACTTGAGGCCAATACTAAGTCATCAATGGTGAGAACGTATTTAGACATAGTGTCTCTGAGATTTTTAGGCCCAAACAGTATAACCTCTGTCTTGTCTGGATTTAGGAGAAGGAAATTGGAGGACATCCATGTCTTTATGTCTTTTAAGCATTCCTGAAGTTTGACTAATTGATTAGTTTCTCCTGGTTTCATAGATAAGTATAGCTGGGTATCATCTGCATAACAATGGAAATGTATAGAGTGTTTCCTAATAATATTGCCTAAAGGGGACATATATAAAGTGAAAAGAATCGGTCCAAGCACAGATCCCTGTGGAACTCCATAGCTGACTTTGCTGTGCATGGAAGACTCATCATTAACATGTACAAACTGAAATCTCTCTGATAGATACGATTTAAACTACTGTACTGCTGTTCCTTTGATCCCAATGACATGTTCCAGTCTGTGTAATAAAATGTTGTGATCTATAGTGTCGAATGCAGCACTAAGATCTAACAAGATGAGTATAGAGAGTAGACCATTGTCTGATGCTAATAGAAGATCATTAGTGACCTTTACCAGTGCTGTTTCTGTACTATGATGTACTCTAAATCCCGACTGGAAATCTTCATACAAGTTATTACTGCACAGGTGGTCGTACAAGAAACTATCTTTTCAAGGATTTTAGAGATAAAGGGCAGATTGGATATTGGTCTATAATTCGCTAAGACCCCTGAGTCCAGAGTAGGTTTTTTGAGCAGGGGCTTGACTACAGCAACCTTAAAAGCCTGTGGTACGTAGCCTATTTGTAATATGGACGTGCTGATCAAAGGTAAGACATCCTTGAGGAGTCTAGTTGGGATGGGGTCTAAGAGACATGTTGATGGTTTAGAGGAATTAATTACTGAAATTAATTCAGAATGATCTACAGGGAGGAAGCAGTCTACGTACGAGCATGGTCTTGCAGATGAATCTAGAGTTGTTGTACAGTCCATGCTGTATACAGGGAGGATCTGATCAATTTCTTCTCTAATAGTTGTGATTTTATTTGTAAAAAAATTCATAAAATCATTGCTGCTGAGAGTTGAGGGAATACTAGGCTCAACAGAGCTATGACTCTTTGTCAGCCTGGCTACAGTGCTGAAAAGAAATCTGGGGTTGTTATTATTTGCCTCTATTAATGAGGAGTAATATGAGGTTCTAGCTTTACGGAGGGCTTTTTTATATATTATTATCTTTCCAGGCTAGGCAATATTCATCTAAATTGGTGGAGCGCCACCTCCTTTCCAGCTTACGTGATTTCTGCTTTAAGCTACGGATTTGTGAATTGTACCATGGAGTTAACTTCCTCTGACTCACTAGTTTCTTTTTCAGAGGAGCAACAGTATTAAGTATTGTTCCAAGTGAAACACCAGTACTATTAACAAGATAGTCCACTTGTGCTGGAGTAACATTGAAATAACTGCCTTCCTCTGTGTTGGTACATGGCTCTAAAATAAAAGATGGAATCAGTTCCTTAAATTTGTCAACAGCATTTTCACATAAACATCTACTGTAGAGAATCTTATCTGTAGGTTTAAGTAAGATTGGTAGTGTAAATTAAAACATTATTAAGAAATGGTCAGATAAAAGAGGGTTTTGGGGAAAAACTATTAACTGATCAACTTCCACACCGTATGTCAGAATAAGATCAAGGGTGTGGTTAAAACAGTGAGTGGAACAGACCTTGAATAAAAAAACGTACTGGTCTCCAAACTGTGAATCCTTGCGTCTTTTTATGTAGAGCTTGTAACCTTGATTTTTACAGCTCACAAATCAGATGTCTTGACAACTAAATCCGATTAGATAGATTTCTATTATTGTAAATTTGGCACACACACAAAATGATTTTAAAGACTTTAGTAAACACAGTAGATACCACACGTTACAACACTTCAAGATGTCACTTCTTCAAATAGGATCACAGTTCTAAATGTAAAATCTGCTAAATCCTATCAGGATGAATATATCCTGCGAACAAATATGAGTATATAATGCTGAATACAGTACTTTACTGAAATGAAACTTGCATCAATAACATCCTGCTTTGGCAGTGTTAGTGTTTAGTAGCTTAAAGGAAACTGTGAAGTCAGCGGCGGACGGGCTGCCAGGCTGCCAGGCTAAAGACACAAGAGTGAGCAGCATCAGCTGTGCCAGCCTAGTTGGCAGCTCTTGAGGCAACAATAGGCAGGACTGTGAGACCAAACCACACAAGCCAGGGTAATTTCATGTTATTTTCATTAGTCATACCACTCAGGACAATGGCCTTGTTCCTTTAAAGCAACAGGCTAGGTAGAAAACCAATTTAGTTTATTGCCACTTTATCAAGAAACAAATCAGAATCTGGTTACTAGTTAAATAAAAAAAATCAAGTCATCTGCATATGCTGTTAATTTATGCTTCTTCTTTCCAAAGATCATCCCTTGTATATTTGCACACCCATGTACAAATGCATCAAGCATGTTAACATCCATCCAAATGGAACTTAATGAGCTTCATTGAAAATGTGGTAAAAACAGAAGAGGAGAGATTTAACACAGTGGAGGCAAGCACAATTTTGTGGTTGAAGGAATAAAAAAAAAAAAGCAAGGGAGGAAGAAGGCAAAACACTGAATTTAAGAGAGATGAAGTAGGGATAAAAAGAAGATCACACATTTGAACCATTTCTCATTGCAGCCATTTATTCAGTGATGAAAGAGGTGTCATAAATGTCACGAATCCACGAAGCACCAATATGACAGGAATTTTAATTCAGAGCTGGCAGGGCATAAAACAGCTTCGAGTGCTATCATCCAGAAGAATGTTTTGTAACATAGTTTTAGGAATGTGTCACTCTGCTGCCTTCCTAATGTCCTCTTTCGTCTTTAATGTTTTACTTCTGGACACTGCTGTGTAGTGTGCAATATTATATATATAATATATATAGTTTCTTTATAATATAAAGAATTGGGTGTAGAAGCAATCTACTGACTTTGATTTTTTATCAAGTAAAAGCTGAATTCTTATCTCATAAAAACAGAACAAATCAATCACTTCATCTGCTTCCAGCTCTCTGTGAATCATTCCAACACAAAATAGACTGATCTCTCTTCTAAAGTTAATTTATTTCAGATTTCCGTTCTCTGAGAAAACGTTTGGGGTGATGTTAATGTAGAGAGCACAGATGAACAACTGAATGAAAACCATCTATATGTTTGGAGCGACTTCCCACATAATCACACAGAGAGTCTGGATACTTTGAGCTTTATGTCAGTCCAACGAGGACAACACACTATCACACCTGAAGGTTTATGTTTGAGTCTGTTTCTACAGCAGCACCATACTGTTCTCTGTGTGCAGATGGTAATGTTTTAATGACTCTGCTGTAGTCTGTAGTAATGGATCTGCTACAAAATCTAGAGCTGCTTTGTAACATATACCTAGGTACTACTAAAAAGGCACCTATGGGAAGGGTTCTTCAGTTAAGTAGTTTAACTACTAGTTCAATAAAAATTATCTGCTAATATACCATATAATAATATAGTTAGAGTGGTGCAAAGCAAAAAATTCAGATTTGCCTTTTTTAACTGCACACTTCATTGAGAATAATTATTAATCATATTAACAATTTAACATTAACAACAATAACAACTGTAGTTTGAGACTCACTTTTGATGGAGGCTCATTTTGTTGGGGTACTCATTCTTTCCTAACATTTTACCTGCAGAAGCGAATATTTATGAGCGTTGTAGATACTTTAGATACTTATAATTTTTGTGTCCTCTGTGTGTATAAAATGTCAAACTGTTTCATCTGAACATCTAGCATTAACATCACAGTTCTAGAACAGACTGGCAAAAAAAAAAAGACTTATAAGATAAAGAAAGACTAAAAAGACTTTAGTAAACAAACATTTAGCCCCTAACAGCTTAAAAACGTACCTTCAAATGTAAAACTCTGTCTAATCTGTTTGTTTGACACGACTAACGACCAGCTGTCAGTCTCTGACATGTATCAATCAGCTATCAATCAAACAGGCACAGACAGATAATTTAACTGCTGGATTTTTAAATGCAAAATAATGTTTTTCCCCTTTTTAAATATTCATGGCTATGCCATGGAAGCCTCTCATCCTGGGGACTGACTGTCTTGTCCAAGGACACTGGACACATGGACTTTTCTATTCCAGTTTAGTTGGGTCAGCTCACAGTCACAGGTCCCTCATGAGCCGGTGCTTGTTTTCACTGATGTGCCGAAGAAGAATTTTCCCTCTCTGCTCCACCCTGTGAATAAGAGGCCTCAGACCTGTGGTCCCACCTTGGCTGTCCCAGAACTCCTTGTCTGTATAAAGGGAGTGTAGAAGAGCACTCTCCAGACAGCCAGACTGGAGCAGTGACACTGCTTTCTCTGGAAACCTGACAAGACAGGAAGTATTAGATGTTATGTGTTTTAGTCTGACCAGTAAAGTTCCTCTAGTAACCTTTAAAGGGTGTAATTTATTAAATTTCAAGGTACACTATAAGACTATTGTATTCCAGCACAGAATAAGGATAAAAGCAAATGTGCATGTTAAAATGTACTTTAATTAAAAATGTCTTTGCAGCAGTAAATGCATGACATATGTGACAGTCTATTGAGCAGTTTTTCCAGCTTTTCCAGTGGGATTTCCAACCAGGGCTTCTGCAGAACTTCTCAAAAGTCTGCTCTGCTGGTTGGGGAGTGTTCCCAAACTCTTTGGTCCAACTTCTCCCACACCAGCTTACTGGTGTTCAGATCTGATGATTCAGCTGGCCGAGCCATCAGACAGTATTCCAGCAACCACTTTCCTCTCCAAATAAGTATTACACAACTAACACAACTAGCACGTGTGCTTGAAGTCTAACAACATAAAGTTATCACTAAGCTGTCATTCCCCAGAGGGAATTGCATGTCTCTTTTTTTTATTTTGTGAAGGGGGAAACGATTCTGATTGAGGGTGACCTGCACATGTTACAGATTCCATTGTTAAAGCATACCCAGATCATCAGGTTTTACCTCCATGCTGATGATGGTGTTCATTCATTCATTTTTCATTTTCATGAGCTCTGTTTTTGAGATTTTACATATCTAAGTAAATGTGAAGTACAAGAACATAAAGTGAATTGAAGAAGATAAAGTGAATCTTCAAGCTTCTGACCAACTGGAAATAACTTGTCATAAATGTGATGTGATCTTCATCTTCAAGTCAGTATAGAGTATTACCAAATATAATGTGCCTAAAATAATAACACAGTCAACAAAGCCATTAGGATTCTTCTTCTAGGGAACACGAATATCCAACAAATATAACAAGTGGTTTTACCAGCAGCAGTCCAGATGCCTGCTCTGAAGGATGCACTGGCCAAGCAACCGATTTAAAGCAGATTTTAAAGCAATTCGTCAGAACATTTAACAGTGGCTGACACCCACAGTTGTTCAACATCTGAATCTAGGAGGCGTCATTTTCTAACACCCACTTACTGGCCAGGTGTATAGGTACAAAGTAACTCATTTACACTTTGCCAGCTGCTGCACAAGTGTTGTAGTAGATCATTTGGACTACTACAGCAAAATAATGTTATTGAACCCTACAACTAGCTGTGTCCACTACTTGTACTGATGATTCAACCAGGAGAACAGGACTTTGAATAACGGAAAGAACTCATAGCAACTGTGTCACTCCAAGGAACAAGCAGCAACATCGAGTTGTTATCATGACTCAGACATGCGTGTACAGTAAATGAGTTCAACCAGCATACAGTAACTGTGAATCACTCATTTCAGGTCATTGTAACAACATTCCCTATCTAGTTATAAGTTCTAACTAGAACACAGTTCAGTGCACTTCGAGTAACAAATGAAACTGGTTACTCTGCAGCACTAATCCCGTTTCCATAAGCAGTTTTCCTTTCTCCAAATATTCTATTTTTACATTTTGTTCAAGTCCAGTCTTAATACATTGAAGAGCATTTGGAGAGGATTAATTATGCTAAGTAACAGACAAAGGATCATTTCTATCAGACCTGACTGATTTAACACATTGAATAACAGGCTAATTCAATGCACACTAATCAGATAGATACTGTAACAAAAAGCCTGACAAGCACCAGTGGATGTGTCTGTGCTGCTGGTTTGAAAGGTATTTACTAGGGAAATACGGTTTTAGATATCTTATTTTTTCCCCAAACATTCCTTACATCAGTGTTTCTGCCTGCTAACACACCATGGTGTATTTTATTGAATCTGGATTCTGAAATACAACAGAAAATCTCTCACATGTGCAACCACCCGCTCTAAGACAGCGATTTGTACTCACTCATCAATGCCTTCAACCAGCCTGAAGTTGAGGTTGTCAGTGGGCTGCAGTGGTCTGCCGGCATTGTCTATGAACACCAGCCTAGAGGGATCTGCCTTCCTCACCTGAACACAAACACAAACACATGTTACAAAAGAGGTTTTGCGTAAGTCTAGATTTGCTCAAAGATGAAGCGTCAAATATCAATGTCGCTGTGACCTCCTGCCTCTCTTGTCTATGCACCAGATCATGTGAACAAGATA
The DNA here is from genome assembly GCF_900324465.2 of Anabas testudineus. Classification (NCBI taxonomy): domain Eukaryota; kingdom Metazoa; phylum Chordata; class Actinopteri; order Anabantiformes; family Anabantidae; genus Anabas; species Anabas testudineus. Next base: position 23,684,546 of record NC_046625.1, read on the forward strand.
TCACCTGATAATTTGGCACAACTGTCAAATTGGACCATAGGATAAACTAATCAGAATTTGGTTTGTCAAAGGTCAAAGGTCACTGACCTCACATCCGTCCCATTTTTATTGACATGCTCTCACAGTAACGCTGTGAGGGGATTTCTTCCAAATTGTCATAAGTGCCCATGGATGAAGGGATTTCCTTTTAATGGCCAAAGGTGAAAGGTCAAGGTCACTGAGACCTCCTGTGTGTTCCAGCTTGCTTCTAGATTGCTACTAACACTCTGGGTTGACTGACGAGGAGCTAGAACAAAGTGGAACTTCAGTGAAGTGTCAGCAGCAGGTTGATGAGCCTGTTAGTGCAGTGTTTGTTGGCTATTTCCTGTCTTTTCTTCAGTGCCACTGTCTCCAAGCCGTACGGCATCGTTGGTCTCTTGAACACGTTTACTTTCCTTCTCGCTGATACTCTTTTATCACACGCCTCCTTTCAGGATAACTCCTACTCCATTTCTCTTCTCATTCACACCATGGTAAAACAAGTTGAACCCTGATCCTCTAGCCCTGCTACCTTTCCACCTACCTCCTTACTGTCAGTCCTACACTCTTGCCTTTCCTCTTCTCTCTCTGCCAACAAACACTCCTTCCTCCACTCATTCTTCGACCAACAGTAGCACAGTTTCCACTGGCACCCTGTAGGTCAACAGCACTCGTTGATATCCCGGGCCACGACCGATACAGTATGGAAGTTATGCTGATGATTTGCATGTTTGGTTTGGCAAATGTTTTATGTCCGATGTCCTTCCTGACATAACCATCTGCATATTTCCAGGCTTGGGACTGGTACAAGACGACGCTGGATTGTGCCCCCTTGTGGTTGCATTTTTTTAATTACAAGCAGGTAGATATAGTAGAATCATGGATCAGCTCTTTTAACATGTCATGATAGCAAATGCACAGGTGATGGCTGAACAATGCTTCAGTTTCACGGCCCTGGTTTTGTTCCTGCTGGCTCACAGTTACACTTTCTGTTATTAGGAATGGGGCAGCATGGTGGTGTAGAGGTTAGCACTGTCATCTCACAGCCAGAAAGACCCGGGTTTGAATCTTTGGCTGACAGAGAGCTTCACTTTTCACTTCATTTCACATTCACATTTCACTAACACACACTGTACATCAGCACAGGTTTATAATAATAATATTAATAATATTAGTTTCTGTTGCATCATGTTAACACAGATGAGTTCACTTATGTTGGAATAGAAAAATAGCTAAATAGCTAAACAACAACAACAGCAACAGCAACAACAACAAAAAACCAAAGTAGCAGAGATGGATTTCATTTTCTTCATACTGTAACAATGATTGGACAATAACAGGAAACATTTAAAGCTTTGATCAACCAACAATGTTTTTTTCTTTTTACTGACGCATCAATTACAGCACACATCGGTCCAGTAATTTGTCCTCTGCCTGACAATAATACTTTTTTCTTTGTGCTGCTATTGCAAATAAAAAGGAAAACCCCACAGACCATGTAGTGCTTCATGATGCAAATTATGCTGATAATGGAATGGAACAGAAATTAATACATGTCAAAATGGAGCGGAAATGACATCATATGATACATACAAGGATGTGAACCAGCCGCAGGTCCTTGGTGTTTCCACACTTGGTGTGCAGCAGGTTCTCCACACAGATGTCTGCTGGATCAGGTGTAAAACCACAGCAGTACCTATCCAGACGGTCATTTACCTGCATCAGAACACAAACAACACATAAAGCAATCAGCTGACAGTGTGGGATCGACTTGCAGCTGCACACACTGAGACAAAAGATCATTTTCAGTGGGGAAGTGATGTGAAATCCCAATTCTGGGCTCTTTTCACCTCACTGGGAAAACTGAATCTATATTTTTAAACACAGTTACAGTAACATTCTCCACAAAAGTGCTTATAGGAAGTATGCTAGCCAATTATACACAACCTAACATATGTCTGACTGATTAACAACACCCTCTATAGTGTTTGGGATAAAGATGCCTTGTTTAACCATTTGCATCTGTACATAATTTTAAGTTGGAATAAAAACATACCATGGATTAACACTGCTGTAATTTCTACATGGTCAAACCATTAAACTATCATATTATTAAAGTAGAGAATGTGCACTTTAACCATATGTGTTTTTTTTTAATGACAAATCTCACAGTTTTACAAAAGTCATCACTTCCACTGTAAATCATGTTGAAACAAGCAGCCAGTGTTGGCTCATCCATTCCATTCCTGTGAATGCAATATGTCAGTATGCCGTGAGAGATTTCCTTCACTTCCTGCACTAGGACTCTCTTTCTCTCTTTTCTTTCTATCTCTCTCTTTTACAAAAAGTGCAAACAGATTTGTGATTCTGAAGTCACCACCATCACACAGGGGGAACAAGTGGAGATGGAGGTGGAGAACAACACAGAGGAAACCTTAAAGAAATACAATCAGAGAGAGTATACTAAGGAAGCTGAAATCATTCTGTACTTACAACGACTTTCAAATTGCCTCTTGGGCACAAAAAAAAGTGATTTGATTTGAATTCACTAATTCTAGTTTAAATAAATCAAGTAAAAAGTGATCATTATGACCCTTTAATGCTCTTTAGGCTTAAAAATACTGTGATCACAAATCACCCAGTGCAGTGTTGTGCTTCACTGTATGGCACACACACACACACACACACACACAAAAGCTGAAATCAGGTTCTGGATTCACAGATATTATACCGACATGTTAGATGCAATTCATTGTTGGTTTTCATCTTTTTGATCTTTTTAATATCTACTAATAATTCAAATGTGGGTTTTATTTTTTTTGTTATGTTATGTGTAAGAACATTGAAAAGATAAAATAAAAGTAATATAAAGCTAATATTAAATATTAGGTAACAGAAGTTACCTTGGGCTGTTAATAATAATTTTTATTATTTATTAATCTACTTTATTTAATGTGATTATTCTCTCAATTAATTAACTATTTGGTCTGTGGCCCTCCTGGAATCGAGGGTTATATGTTTCCATGTTTTGTCTGACAAACAACTAAAACTATAAAAATTGGATCTAAGTTGTAATAAACAGAAATGATCCTTTAAATCTTCAGGCAGCTGCAGCCTTACACTGTACAGTAGCTTAGCTTGAAATGAGCAGTAGCAGGGAAGGTAGAAATGTATCACCTCGTGCAGGCTGCTGCGGAGTCAATCACAAGTTTCAAGGATTAAATGATTAACAATATGAGTGAATGTGTGAGAAAGGAGTGTGAGAGCCCTGTCATTTACTTCCTGGTGTTCCACTAAGAAAAGCAAATAAATGCAACCTTGAGCTCTGCCCTCAGGCCGACTGCAGGTTTTTGGCTGCTTGTGTTTTCATACTGCACGTGAGGTTTTGTGGGTTGCGACTCAAACAACCCTCAAAAATTCCCTCAGGTCGGCAGTGCGTGCGTTTTACTGTGCAGTAAAACTGCACCTCCTTTGTTTCTTCTCACTTGTTTGGTGTTTTTAGGATACTTCTCAACCTGCTGCCACATTTCACTCCCACACTGGAAGACACTGATTTTGAGTTCAGTCCAGCAGTCTTGTGGAGTCAATATTGCCTTACGCTGACACCAGCCAGGGACATAGGGGAACACGTTTCCTTAAGGCTTTGGCGAAATGAGTAGCGTGGGTTTTGAAATTTTAAAAAAGACACGAAGGAAGTTGCGTGAACTGAAAAGATTGTGCGAGGGGTATGTACTGTCCAGTACAATGTTTACAGCTCTGTGACTCCAGCTCTTGTGAGACATGTTCTTCATCAAGCAATCGGTCTATGTGTCAGTGCATAGTCTGATGACTACAGTCAGTCAGAAAGTCCAAAATCCACAAACTGAACATTTGTGTTCTCACACACAGCCTAGTAAAATCTAATTTTTTTGAGGACTGTATTATTAATTTAATTTTATGATTGAATTGTGAAGATCCCAAAGGTTTCCCATCTTTAAGATTAGCATTCATCCAGTCCCAATCATTAGAATGGTTGGGACGGGATGTGTTTGACTTTAATCACACTTTCATCTAATCAGTTCAATGTGTGACTGTGGTTAAAAATGAAAGGGTGCTGGTTGGTTGATTTTTCCTTGAAGCTGTAGGAGCAACTGCTTGATAGCACCTTTCTTTTTTTTACAGCATGTCACCCTATCTTCAGCTCCTCTGTCCTCCCCAGGGTGTCCTCCGCTGCCACCGTGTGTATATGTGAATTAGTGATCGCGTGTCCTTCACACAGCTTTTCCTGCACCTTTGGTGTTTAGTTTCCTGCTATCAGAGCCCAGGGGGTGTTAAGGGAGCAGGTAGGAACAAGTGTTCAGAGGTGCACTCATCAGCTCTCAGCAGATCAATAGGAGGCTATTAGAGCTTGGCCCTGTTACAGAGATTGACTTCTTGCAGCAAGGTGGAGAGAGCAGCCTCATGGGTTATTCATATTCAACCCCTCGCACACTGTAGACGGGTGTTAGATGCACATTCCATCTACAGAGCAAAGCAGGACAAAATGACTATTGAGGCTGTGAAATCAGGATGCAGCCTGTGCAGTGTAAGTGGAGCATGTCAGAGCAAACTCAACACTAAAGATGCTAAAATATCATTAAAATATCATTACAGTATATACAGTAACACTAAATTGAATGCATTTTCTAACAACATAACACATGTGCTGACTGCTTTGGTTGTTGCACCTACCAGTACCTACCAGTCAACCTTCTCCTTCAGTGGTTTTCTTTATGTTTATTATTTTAAACATTGTACATTAATACTGAAGATGTTGAAATTGGTAAAACGTTTTAAGTAACTCATGTCTTATATTTTTTATTCTTCAAGGTTACCGCCACTTGCATTGATTGTGAGAAAAGACCAGTCCATCATTACTTTAGGGAATAAGGGTTGGATGAGTCCAAACTTGAGATTTTTAGTTCTGTGTTCTGTTCTGTGTGTCTAACATGTTGTTGGATGTAGAGAGGGTAATTGGACATTTCCTGAATGTGTGGTTCCCACTGTGAAGCAGGGAGTGACACTGTTGGTGTCTTAGTCATTGAGGACACACTTAACAGCTCAGCTTTTTGCACCGACTTTCCATCCCATCCATCATTTTTTTACAACAGGACATTGACCCCAAACACAAATCTAGGTAACGTAAGAGCTATTTGTCCAAGATGAAGAGTGATGTAGTGCTGCATTATATACCTTGGCCTTCACGATTTAGATTGGATTTTCACCCAATCTAAATCAAGTTGAGATGGTTTGGGATGAGTTGGGTGCAAGTAGATTCCAACAACACACACACAGACACAGTCACAGAGAAACAAGCCCATAGCCACTAATATCCAGACGGAGAGCTGTATTGGATTTTTAATTGAGCCGACAGTTATTCCAAACCCACTGACACACCAATACCCCTGGACACACACACCTATGCACTAGGAAAATACACATACACACTTGTAAAAAAAGAAAAGAGATCTAATGCATCTTTATATTTCTTATTTGAAATTAGGGGTTCATTATTACATCCTTCATCAGCCCTTTTATATTTAACAAATACTTCATGAGGTACAGTGAGCAGGGTTCGGAAGGCAAGCTTGTGTCATCTTATCTGTGATATTAGTGCTTACTCTTTTATGCTGATTTTGTCTGACAATGCTAGGTTTATGAAAAACTTATTTGCAGCAGCGCATAATCAGACTGTTACAACATACTGTTATACTGTGTATGAAATGCCTGATAAATTATGTCTAGACAGGAGTTGACATGTTCCTAGGAATTCTCTTGTCCTAATCTTTAGTGTAGACTACATACTAAATCCTTTTCCAGTATGTAAACATTGTACATCGCAATGTGCTTGGTCTCTACAAATACGGTGGGTGGGCCAGCGGTCCCTCTGACCAATCAGAGACATCAGCTCAACAGTTGTTTAAGCAATTTCTTCTGATTCCTTTTATTACACTGCAATAAGAGCTCCCACAGCTATTGGTGTCAACAGGCAGTAATAATGCCAGCAGATCAGCTCACCAGCAGACGCACTACTGGACCTCACTGAACTTCACTTCACACAGCTAGAAAGTCAGCAGTTAGCTGGGAACTACTGGAAAAGTTGGAAAAATGTTTTGTTGTTAGTGATTTGAAAGCAGCCTGATATCTCTCACTCTTTCCTGTTTAATATGGAAAGCCTCCCTCTCACCAATCCACGATCAAGTCACCCTGCACTGTCCAGGATGTTTATTTCCTCTCTAAGATAATGATAAGATTATGCAACTGTACTTGTATGTGTGTGGTCTCCTTCTTAAAGAGAGAAGCCACTGCATGAGGAAAGAAAAACTATTTTCTTACCTGTAACAGGAAGTCAAAGAGAGCCAGTCTCCCCCACTCTGAGTGGTGGACCCCCACACAAGGCGCTGACCTCAGTTCTGTTTTACTGCCACAATGGGCCTGCAGCAGCTTCTGGTACTGAACCCAGTTGAGTGGCACTGAATTCTGGTCATTGTCTCTATCAGAGAGGTGCTGAATATCTGGGTCCCACCACACCACCGGTCTGGGGGCCCCGTTGATGTACCGATATGGTAGAATGTCACTGTGGAATGTCCTCAGCACTGCAGGGAGACTTCTGTTGAGTCCCAGTACTCTGTCCAGGTGGAAGGCAAAAACCTCAAACCAGTCATCAGTACGTTTGATCAGGGAGCAGTGGCCCTGCTGGCAGCGTTCACTATGGCTTTGTGAATGTTCTTGCCCAGGTGCATGCTGGTTTGAAACTTTGATATGTGGTAGCTGCTGCTGTGATGGAGAAAAAAAGTAACATAATGCAGTTCCACTCAGTTTTTATTTTGTAAAACACCACATCAAAAATCAAACGTCTCGGGCTATGACTACACAGATTTATGGTTAAAATATGTGAAAATAATAAGGTGATAATGATCAAATAATAAAATTACTGTGTCTTTAGCCAGAAATTGATTAATAGCACCAGAAGAGAATGAAATGGGAGTTTTTAGACCTTTGATGTACAAGTACAGGATTGGTAATTCAACAGCATATCTATTGCATAATGCACAGTATTCCTGCATGGGAGAAAGCTTTAACAGATAAAAGCATTATTAAATTTTTATGTCAACAAATCCCACAAAAAAAAAACACTTCTGTACTTGACTACTGAAAAATAGCTGCTTGGGCCAGTATGGAGACCATTTTGCTTTCAAGGTCAAGGTTAATTGATGTTCCGTCAGCAAGATCTCTAGCTCCCAGGTGGATCTTATACAGGTAACGAGCTGACATTGGCAGCCCTCTCAGCTCGTTACCTGTATAAAAGAGACCTGTCCACAGAAGCAATCAATCAATCCAGATTCCAAACTCTTCACCATGGCCAAGACCAAAGAGCTTTCCAAGGATGTCAGGGACAAGATTGTGGACCTACACAAGGCTGGAATGGGCTACAAGACCATCGCCAAGCAGCTGGGTGAGAAGGTGACAACAGTTGGTGCAATCATTCGCAAATGGAAGAAACATAAATTAACTGCCAATCTCCCTTGGTCTGGAGCTCCATGCAAGATCTCACCTCGTGGAGTTTCAATGATAATGAGAACGGTGAGGAATCAGCCAAGAACCACTCGGGAGGAACTTGTCAATGATCTCAAGGCAGCTGGGACCATAGTCACCAAAAAAAACAGTTGGTAACACACTACGCCGTGAAGGACTGAAATCCTGCTGTGCCCGCAAGGTCCCCCTGCTCAAGAAAGCCCATCTACAGGCCCGTTTGAAGTTTGCCACTGAACATCTGACTGATTCAGAGGAAGACTGGGTGAAAGTGTTGTGGTCAGATAAGACCAAAATCGAGCTCTTTGGCATCAACTCAACTCGCTGTGTTTGGAGGAGGAGGAAGGCTGCCTATGACTCCAAAAACACCATCCCCACTGTCAAATATGGAGGTGGAAACATTATGCTTTGGGGGTGTTTTTCTGCCAAGGGGACAGGACAATTGCACCGCATCAAAGGGAGGATGGATGGGGCCATGTACCGTCAAATGTTGGGTGAGAACCTCCTTCCCTCAGTCAGGGCATTGAAAAGGGTCGTGGTTGGGTACTCCAGCATGACAATGATCCAAAACACACGGCTAAGGCAACAAATCACTGGCTCAAGAAGAAGCATATTACGGTCATGGAGTGGCCTAGTCAGTCTCCAGACCTTAATCCCATAGAATATCTGTGGAGGGAGCTGAAGGTTCGAGTTGCCAAACATTGGAGAGGATCTGCAAAGAGGAGTGGGCCAAAATCCCCCCTGAGATGTGTGCAAACCTTGTGGCCAACTACAAGAAACGGCTGACCTCTGTGATTGCCAACAAAGGTTTTGCCACCAAGTACTAAAGCACGTTTTTCGAAGGGATCAAATACTTCTTTCCTTCGTGGAAATGCAAATTAATTTATAACTCTTTTTGAAACGCATTTTTCTGGATTTTTTTTGTCATTGTTGTGTCTCACTCTTCAAATACACCTACCATTGAAATTATAGACTGATCATTTCTTTGTTAGTGGGCAAACTTACAAAATCAGCTGGGGTTCAAATAATTTTTTCCCTCACTGTAGCTAAGCACCTGTAAGCATAGTCTCATAGCAGCTGTTAACAAGACAAACAAACCTCTTGTCAGGTAGTGAGTTTGGTGGGGCTTGGGGTAGTATTAACTAAGTGTTGTGTTGATCCTGCAACAGGGTCACAAGAAACGTATTGAGAAAAAAGACTTAGTTAACTGATTTGGGAAGAATCAAACATGAAGCTACCAGGAACCCATTATCCTCGAGTGCTGTCATATTCCAGAACTACAACCTACCTGGAGTGCCCAGAAATACAAGATGTTCAGTGCTCAGAGACACAGCCAAGGTAAGGAATGCTGAAACCTGACTACCACTGAAAAGACATGTTGTTGAAAAAGAAATATCAGAAATATCTGACAACAGATTTTCCAAAGGTTTTATGGCCTGTTGAGACGAGAGTGACTCTTGATACTGATACTGTACATGGGCCCGTGGCTGGATCAGTAATGGGCACGGAGCTCCACTTCGACTCAGACTCCAGCAAAGTGGAGGTGGGGTACTGTTATGGGCTGGTATTAGTGAAGATAAGGTGAAGGTGAATGTGGGGTCAACTCAACTCCCAAAGCAACTGCCAGTTTTTAGAAGACAACTTCTTCAATCTGTGGTACAGGAAAAAGTCTGCATCTTTCAAGAAGACCATGATTTTTATGCAGGACAATGCTCCTTTGTGTCCAAAGTATTCCACAGTGTGGCTAGCCAGTAAAGGCCTTACAGATGAAAGAATAAATAACATGGCCCCCTTCCTCACCTGGCCTAAACCCTATTGAGAACTTGTGGCCCCTTCTTAAACGGGCAATTTACAATAAAGGAAAACAGTATACCTCTCTCAACAGTGCCTGGGAGGCTGTGGTTGCTGCTGCACAAAAAGTTGAGTCAACAGATCAAGAAACTGACTGACTCTATGAATGGAAGGCTTATGAGTGTTATTGATAAGATGGGTGGCTATCTTGGTCACTGAATTTTTTTTTATGTCAGAAATGTTTATTTGTAAATTTTGAGTTGTTAATTGTTTTCAGTTTATACAACTTGCTTAATAAGTGCAGTGTAATGTGTAATGGCTTTTTCCTTTGCCATGACTAATGTCTGAAACAATACATGCTCCTTGTTTGGACACAATATGTAAGAGCTGTAATGAGAGCTGGAGTTGGTTCAGCACAGAGCTCATGTTCACTGTGGGCAGCATATACTATTACTCCATACGCTATATCTCATGGTACCTTCGCTTATTAAATTTGAAATTAAATTCCAAACACTATACCTGTTGGCGTGCACGAGGATCCAGAGCCACTTGGAGCACCTGTCCATGTGCAGGCACCGGGGCTTTGCTGACCACCTCACTTTGGGCAAGCATCTCCATCTTCTGGATGTCGCTCTCACTGAACCAAGGAAGAGACTGAAGATCTGCCCTAATCTTGCGGCCCTTGCGGTCACTGTCAGTGAACTCCTGCTCTGTAAAGATCCGACACCAGCCACTATCATCTTTCTTTACGGCGTCGTCGGGTTTGGCCAAAGTCTTTCTATGGTCCGATGGATGAGGATGCTTCTTAGCTTCAGAGACATCCTCTGAGAGATTACTCTGCTTTCTGAGTTCAAAAGAAAAAGCAGCAGGCTTTTTTACAGCCTCCTTGGTGACATTGTCAGATTTCCCAGAATGCCTCGTTGCTTGTCTGAGTTTTCCCAAAGCCAGTTGATGTTCAGCTAGCTTTGAAGTTGTTTTCCTGCCTTGTAATTGTGTGTCTAAATACCTGTTTGTGTGTTTGTCCCTCCGTGTTCCGGCCTGTCTGTCTGCAGCTCGTCTGTCACTTATTAGGGTTTCTACTGCAGCATGGATATGTGCTCTGATGGACTTTCTCCTTTCAAGAGCAGTGTATGCCTGTGTATTGTGCTTTACCTCAGCATTGCTGCTGTGCTGTTTAATTCTAGGCTTTGGGCCTGTGTTCACTCTAAACTGTGGAAGAGTAGGAGGGTGATGACTGTTTGGATGCTGGCTGGCGCCTGCCAACACTTTTCTTTTGGAATTAATGCCTTTGCTTTTCTGTTTATTTTTGTCTGTGTGACTTCTCTCGTTCTCATTCTTGACGCTGTTTTTGTCATCACCAGCCCAAAAGGGTTTCAGTGGCACTGGATGTTTAGAGGAGTCTTTTCCATTACTCCAGCCCCCACTATGGATGTTAGGGAGTGGCTGCTGGAAGGGAGCAGCTGAAGGGGGCTCTATAACCCTGGGCCAGGATCTCAGGGCACAAGACGAGCGTCGGTCAATGTCAGTAAGTGGCAAAGGCAGCGGTACAGTGAGCATCATCACAGAGATTGTCAGGAGGAGCAGGAAGAGAGGGGGGACGAGGAGCAGCCACTTTTGACCACAGCAGAGTTTTGACCACACTCGCCAGGCCTGCAGAGGAAAAAATGTTCATAAAGACAAACAAGGGCAAGAGTTAGATGGAGAGCCACAGAACCATCATTATAATAGAGTGGCACCATAAATTCAAAGATAGCACACTTGCTCTAAACAGCATGCAGAGCTCATATTTCTATGAGGTTAACCAAAGGCTGTGCTCAGATCTCTTGGCTCCAGGCATGTGGAAAGCAAATGTGTTCATGATTCACACTCTGCAAGGGGAAAGGAAGTAAAAAAGAAATAGTGCTCTGGCACGTTATCCTGGCCTGTTCTGTGATATCATGTGATAAACCCAAAATGGAAATGTGAGAGAAAAGCAGGAATTTGGTGACAAAGATAGAGCAGAGCTAAAACATCCATTTATGCTGCACAGATCTGAATATATAAGTGGCAAAATAAAAAGCTTGTGTGTTTCCAGTAGCTTACAGTAAAATTGGACTTATTCAGTTCAGACCAATACGATTGCAGCATGCTCAAAATTTATTCCTGCATGGAACTGACAGCAAGGGGAAAAGCCATAGTTCACTCAATATGCTATCACCAATGGGATTTACTCTATTCTCAATAAAGACTCTATAAAAGTGATTTTGCTTGAGGAAGCAATGCATGGCTTCCTCCTTGTGTAATAGTTTCCAGTTACATTTCTGGATGCAGTGGTGGAGTAATGTATGTTTGTTGACGTGGTGTGAGTCATCACAGACATGTTGCTTTGTCGTGCAACGTTTTTATTACATTTTAGAAAAGGTTCCAACTAGAATTGGATCTGTAATAATAATAATTGATTCATTTTTTTTCATAAAAAAATACCAACTATGTTTTGTTCAGACCATTAGTAAGATGAGCTGATTTATGAAAAGACATATTAGTTTCTGTCTGTTATTATTATTATATCAGCTGCCATATTTATACTCCTATTTATTACAAGCGTAGACTACATTATGTACAGTATTGTTTTGTTTTTCAAAACCACTTCATATAACACCAGTTTTCTTCTTTTCTTCTTCTTTCTATCTTTTTCTTTTTTTCAATGTCCCTCCTGGCCTTTCTTTCTGTCCCAGGTGAAGGCTACAGGGGAGGCATGCAGCATTAGGTTTAGACACGCAGCAGGTGCTGCAGAAAGCCAGGTAGCCTCAGGAGATGAGAGGTAAGGATGTCTGGAGACTCCTACAGAAGAAATGTTTGTGTGTAGTGAATTTGTTAGATCCTGCCTTTTGAAGCATTTTGTTATTAATCTCTTTCCAAATTGTTAGAGTCTTGCTTATTAGCTCAGCATTTCAGTTTTGATTAGGCATTTGTTTTTCTTTCTGACTTTGTTCAGTGATTGTCTGTTGTTTATTTAGTCAGTTTTCACCTGCCTTCCAGTAATCTTTTCTTTCCGCTGCGGTAGTCTTAGCTAATCTGTTTGCATTTTGTCTTTGTGGTGTTTCTTGCGTTTGGGTCAGCTTGTGAGCATGTTCGTAACAAAACTACTCACAAACAAAGGTATATTTAGTAAAAGTGAGGCTGTATGACAATCTGAGGTTCACTGGCCACATTTCCTCTGTCTCAAGGTCATGCCCTTTTCATCAGAAAGATCAGACCCTACCTTTCAGACTATACAACACAACGCATTGTGTAGTTGGTCGTACCTCGTCTGGACTACTGCCATGTCTTACTGACAGGGGTACCAGCATACACTATCAACCCCCACCAGATGATTCAAAATGCAGCATCACGTCTCATTTTTGATCAGAGAAAAAGGACACACCACTTCAGGTCTCAGATCTCTGCACTGGTTTCCTTTAGCTCAGGTTTAAAGCCCTGACCCTTGCCAACAAAGTGGTCAACTGAACTGCTCTGCCTTACCTAAACTACCTAATCCAGGTCTACAGACTCTCCTGCCCACTGAGTTCTGCAAGTGAATGACGTCTTGAGGTTCCTTCACCTCAGCTCAAAACATCACAGGCAAAACAGTTCAGCTCAGTGGTTCCACAATGGTGGAACAGCCTGCTCTCCTCTGCACGCTCAGCTGCCTCACTCTCAATTTTTAAAAACTTGCTGAAAACTGAACTCTTCCAAACCTTTATCTGCACTTAAAACCTTTTTCTTTTTTCAAACAGACAAAAACCAAAAAGGAAACTTGAATTTATACCTCAAGTCATTTTGACGTATGTATGTACCCAATTTTACTTAATGGCTGTCACTGACACAGGTCTTAGTAAAGACAGCAATATCAGCTTGAATCTAAATCTGAAGTTTATTTCCATGCTATGCTCTGACAGGATGGTTGTTGTAGAAATCAAAATGTTTACTAGTTGATTTTACAAGTCATGTCCTATTAACACATATAGTAAAAAAATGTCTAAAAACTAGGTGTGCTGGCAAGTTGTAATAGATAATCACATATTGGATGGAAGAGAAAGTTTACTGTGATATAAATAATAAGAGTCAGTAATAATAAGCCAGTACTGTGGTGTCAGTGAGTGACGAGGGGATCTTCTATGTAGACAAGACTGGTTTAATAGAGACATTAAAGTTGAAACAACAATGTCTCTCTAACTGGATCAAAGGTGATTAACAAACTCTAACCAACGCAGTTTGGTTTAATTCCATCAGAAAGACAGTGGGTGTTATGGGCAGCATCTTTTCACTGACAGACATGCTCAAGATGGAACAACAATAATCTATTATTATTATTACTATTATTACTAGACCGTTGGCTTTATGAGATGCAACACCAATAGCTTTTCTCTTGGGAAGCATTTTGAGTTGAATACAGCTAGACACACCCTACAATACAAGTGCTCGAGCTCCAAGCCGTCACTGTATCACCATGGTTCTAGCACCATCTATTTCACACAGACATGCACTCCTTGTGGGACTGAGCTAGCTAAGCGAGAAAAAGACGAATGACCTGCAAACACTTTGTAGACTTAAGACTCTCAAGAGCACTGTGTGCATATGTGTGTGTCGTCCATCACCAGTGTCTGACAGAGAGTTTCTTTCACATCAGCAATAAAGGTTGTACCTTTGTTATTATGCACTTATGTAGTTATAAATGTTGCAGTTCTGCATTATGTTGTGTCCAGTGCTGCAAAGCTGCTCTTTTTTACTACGGTCGCACGATCACTTCAGCCTCAGTAACTCCAAATACCGTACCCAATATTAAAGAACTTAATGTGGAATGGGGCCAAAATAGTGATTGCAGCTGTCTGTTCGTAGCAAATAAATCCCTGTTTAAGACTTGAAACAGTAGAAAACATCACTGATGTTTGGCTGTATGAAAAAACACGATTCACACAAAAGGCAACAGTTTCAGAAGCAGAGCTGAGACTAAGCAGCAGTGACGAGGAAGAGGAAGAGGAAGATGTTTATTTTCAAATGTCTGTGAGGATGAAAGATTTTGGACCTCAGCACTTAAACTAGAACCCACTGCACAGAATATGCAGAACAGAATATTTTATCCAAGTACACAAGTTCGTTTACGGAATGTGCAGCATGTTGTTTGAGATCTAATCTGGTTTTTTTCAGAAACCAAATATTATTCCTGATAAGAGACTGAAAAGGATAGAAAGAGAGGAAAATAAGGACAAAAGCAAATCTAAATATCTCAGCAGATTTAATGGGAGACATGGCATATGTGTGTGTGTGTGTTTCCCTCAGCTGTCAACAGGAGCCTTTCAGCAGTGTGCAAACCTTAATGAACCCTGTCAGAGCTTCTTTGTATCTCTCTCTCTCTCACACACACACATCAGAACGATGAGCAGAGAAGAAAAGAAGCAAGAAACACAGAAAGAAATGCAACAAAAGCAAGGATGTGGAGCGCATTCAGAAACAGCTTAATTCATTTTCAGATGTGTGAGGATGAGGATGAGGATGAGGATGAGGATGAGGATGAGGACAACGACACACAGAAAAAGAGAAATAAATGAGTTGAGCTATCCAGAAAGATCCCAGTGTGATACTGTTCAACATTTATACATTAACAGTAATACAACAGCCAAACAAACAGGACGAAAGCAAGAACAATGTTGTCCTACACTGTTTTAACATGTCTGTATTGTCAGTGTAAGCTTTGCAGCACAGAGGCAAATGCACCACTTGAGATGTGGCTGGATGATTTAAATGAAGTGAAACAATGTGGATAACAGATGTGAGTAATTACTATCTATTCCTGGTGTACTCCTGCCTGAGTACAGACCTGGCTCACAACATCCACAGAAAATATTACTGCACAGTTATTATTTCTTATTTGGTATTTGTTACACTATTAAATACAAACACAGTAATAAATAGCATATCATAGTTTGTAGTTTAGAAGAGGTTTTGAAATTAAATGCAACAACTTTTGACTCATTTCTAAATGGGTCGCTCTTCTTTTAGTTTGTGCCACCTCATTGAAACATTTGTAGCTTGGACAGAGGGGGAGATGATAAATGACCAATCCTGGCACTTCCAACAATAGTCTACACAGCTAATTAGGAAAAGCCAAGAACTTGGACAAAAGAGAGCCAGGCACAAAGACAAACCTGTCCATGGACATAGAGTTGTGTGACTTGTTTGTAGTCAAGCTGTTGCTTGTGACATTGTGAATGAACCTATTATATACATTTTGAGCATTATTCTTCCAGTTCCAATATTTAAGTTGAAGTTTTTCAGTTAGAGATATACTGTGACACTCTTTATTCATCTACTTAAGAAAGTATGATCAGAGTTTTCACCAAATTACCATCACCTTGTATTGTGCTGGCTCATTTGTGTAGAACAACCATTTTATTGCACCTTACACACAGACACACACACACACACACACACACACAATGGCACAATGCATTTCAACACAATGCACAAATGACAGTGTAGCCCAGCTCAGAACTCCTCAGCCAATAAAGACAGAAAGTCAGAGGACTAATACATTAAAGGTGGTGAGGAAAAAGAAGGCGGGCATGAATGTTAGCCTGTACTGTACTAGCCCAAGGACAAACATGTCTGAGACAGAAGAATTTAAATGTGGAATAGCTTAACTAATATGAAACACACACACACACACACACACACACACACACACACACACACACACACACACACATGTTCATACTATTCAGTTATGCTAACACAGTTATATGAATACAGTTTAGTGTGTTGTGTTCGTAACTCAGTGATGACTCTCATTAAGCTCCATGGCTGGTGCACCCAGGACTTATAAAATGAACAACCCCAGTTTATAACAAACTTAAAAACAGACAACAACAACAACAAGAAAAAAGACTAAATGAACCCAACTAATGCAATCAAAGACGATTTCATTAAAAAAGACTGTAGACAGCTACAGTAACACTTCTCATGAGAGAAAACGGAGCCAGAAGCCTTTGTAGGACTATTAATCATTGTTGCCTGACTCATTTACAGTCAGCATTCATTGCAGTTTATCATAGCGGTTCTTGTAGTTCTTTGTTCACAGATTAATTTGTAGCAACAGTGAACACCTCACAGGCAGCTGAACCGTTTTCACACTAAGTAGCTGCATTGTAGTTTATTCCAAACAATAAGCTGTAATATAGCATAAGTAGATCACACCGACCTGTACATACAGCTCCTGAACATTGAAACATGGGGTCAAAGAGCATTTAACAAGAAAATGGTATTAAATTGGCAAGAAAATTGCCAATTTCAGTACTTGGTGAAGGTGAAGTAAGAACGAAAAATGATTTTGCCGTGATGTAAATTTCACAGCAATCTACCTGTAGCATTTGATATTTCTTGTAGTATGATTATGAGTGTACATTTTGACTGGATGGAGAAAGTACCACCTCCAGTGAGCAATTTCCTGGGAGAAACTGTGCGACCTGGCCAAGAATGTCAGAGTAAATTAGAAGAAGACTTTTGGAGAGACTGACTTGAACTGACTGACGGGCAGCTCGATCAACACTGACAACATTATTTGGAAGTTCAGTTCTGTCAACTGGAAAGTCCAGCTGCTGACAGAACTCAACCTGCAGATAACCACACCTGCATGACTGAGGAAAAAAATATAAAAATACTGTCTGTTCTGCAAAATGAACTGTTTTAATAACTTTATTTAATTCATCGACAATTATGTGTAATTTTACAGTGAGCTCTTTTCAATCAGGGAGATTGTGTAGATGAACAATGCAGTGACACTGCTTTCTAGGTTTTGACAGTAATCTGCTGTAAATATTGCAGCTGTGTGGGAGACAAAGAGCCTCTGAAGTCACTTTAACTAAGGTGAAATCTCTGCTATTGTTCTCTTTTCTGCTGCTCTGCATTACTGTACTGTTTTCAGAACTTCAGATGATAGCAACTCAACACATAGACATGTGCTAGAGGTAGTAGGACAACATGCATTTGTTCTCAGTTTCTTTGGCCACTGCTTCAGTAAATGTACATTCATTCGCTCTGTTACTGCTTTATTTGCTTCCAATCATTGTAAATGTGTCAAATAAACCTTCAGACCAGACTGATTTTGTGCTGCTATTAACTTAACGAGAGCCTTGTTGAGTCAGTCAAAGGACTCAATGGGACTAGGAGGTTTTTTACCTTGCATGATCAAATTATTACTAATTTCAAATGGAATGATTTATTATTAAATAAAGATAATGCACAGTTAACCTGCTGCTCCATCAAAAACCCTAGATGAGCCTGTTTGGTAAAGGTTACTTTCTTTTTGATTATTATTTAGTATATCGGGCGCCATTAGACAGCAGAATGGTGAAGCACATAAACAAGCCGTCTATTTTTCTCAATTGAACTTCACTGAACTTCATTGAACTTCACTGAACTTCATTGAACTTCATTGTGATGAAATGAGAACACATAATAAATCTCATCACATGGGAAGCTCACACAGAGACAGCTGACAGCCTGAGGCTGCAGGCTTCTTTTAGTAGTTGGCAAAGTAATCAGAGTCAGTGGAGTGGCGTGCTAGCACTAGTGCGAACTCAGCTACCCGTCAGTTATGTGACACTCCTTCACCTCATCACAGTTCCTCGAGAGTTTCAGGAAGAAATTCTGCTGCATTGGCTCTACGGATATTTTCTTGACCACTGAAGCAAGCCCAGAATTAAAGCTAGTAGCAGGAGCTGGGGGGTTAGTGCACTGGGAAATTATATATATCTTTTATAAAACCTTACCCAGTGTCTCTGTGTTCACTGTTTATTATTATTATTATTAGGAACCTGGACTTGA
Organism: Anabas testudineus; assembly: GCF_900324465.2. NCBI lineage: Eukaryota > Metazoa > Chordata > Actinopteri > Anabantiformes > Anabantidae > Anabas > Anabas testudineus. The sequence goes on from NC_046625.1 coordinate 23,702,747, forward strand.
TCATCTTGTCCTGTGGTCTATGGACAACTGCTTAACTGAATATCTTGTGTAATGTTTTAATCATATGCTTTTAATATCCCCTGTATGGATTTCTTGATGCACTCGGTTCACCCTGCTCATCATATAAAGCTGCACTTGAATATTAGAGACTGGATTGTGTGGTTCAATTTAAATACACATGTAATAAACAACAAAACTGAATAAACAAATGCAAGGGTCGGGGTAATGTAATTTCAAGGGAAGGTAAATGTGCTTTTGTTCCCCCCCTAGTCATTTTGCAGCATGCTGCAGAGTTACCAGTGACAGAGGCTTCAATTGTACAGGTCATTCATAATTCAACACGCCAACAACTGCTGCTGCAGCCCTGCTGCACCAGCATGAACGGATGGGTGAACCCATACATCAACATATGTGCGTGTGTGCGTAAACATGCATTAGGGCCACACTGGGCCTGTGCTGCTTCAGCCAAAATCATTAATTACAGCCCAAAACTCCAAACCACACTCCTTTCATTGTAAAAAATCTGGGGTGTGTGCAGACACGCTTTGGCTCAATTGATGTAGACCCAGCCACTCCAATTACCATGTGTAGCCTCTATTTTTCCTTGTCTCTCACACACACAGGCACACGCAAACGTAGAGCCAAGGAACAGGAAAGCACAGCTAAGAACACAATGCATCAACAGGGCTGCAGTCCCTGGTGTTTAACACACAAAGAGGGACTATACTGTGGGTCTGCAGGGTTTTGTATGCCCAGCACTGAACTGTCTGGACTGTGACGTTTCTACTCCTAACTGAAAAGAGAAGGCAGCACTTTACATTTGCAAAGTACATCTTAAATGCCTGAATCAGAGCAACAACAACATAAATCAACACAGTCATATCATTTGCATTTGCACTACAAGCTTCAGGAGGAGTGAAAGTCCATTCACTGGCTGCTTAGTCTAAAATGTACCAAAGAAAATAAAGCACACAACGTGAGACGAGAAGAGAGAGAAGAAGAACGGGCAGAGACGTCCCCTCTTTCCATATGGCAAGTCCAAACCAGGAGCCTGTCTGCTCGGCATATGGAACCAATTTGAGATGGGAGAGACTTTAGGAAAGACAGAAGATCACCCTTTAGGAGATAAGAAACTGTTTTGAGCTGCAAAGTGAGCTTTTTTTAAAGCATAGCTCTTTACACATATCACAAACATCTGTGAACATATGCAGAGTATTGTATCACAGCATCATCTACAGTACCACTGAACTGAAGTGTATTAATACTCTAATACTGAAGTTCTTTCATATGTAGGTAAATAAATACAGAGGTGAATACCGTTCTTTACCTTTCAGTCATTCTTCTTTACATCTGACAAAACTCAAAGATTGTCCATTAAGAGTGAATAAAAACAGAGACAAGCGACATCTGGGCAGTAAGCACAAAGTGGCTTGTATTTTAATAGACAAACATCAATTAATAAAATGAATGATCAGAACAGTTGGAAATAATGTTTCTGCCATTTTGAGAGATGGATCAGTCAACTGATGCTTTCAGCTTGAATCGCTGTGTATCAAACACAGAATGCTCAGTCAACAGCTGCATCCAGTCCAGTTTCAGTAGCCGGCACATAGTGCTGACAGGTAGTGTCAACAGTGTGGATGTGGGGTGTGTTTGGTTTGTACGAGCGAGGGAGAGGCGTCCAGCATAATCAGAATCCCACATAACACAAGACATCAAATAAGAAGTGTTTCAGAGAGAAGTCAGGAGATTACTGTTCAACTTCTACCTGCTTCATATGCAAAATACTGTTCGACACATGATGCATCAGTAATACTACTAGAAATATTCATGCAGAGTATCAGTCAGGGTTTTTGGCTTTGTTTTTTGTTTTTGTTTTTTTGCTTATCTGATTTTGAAGCATGGAAACTTAGTTCCATCACATAGTAGTAGTAGTAAAGTAAAGCAGAACATGATGGAAACAGTAAAACTGGTTAGTGAGATGATAAGTGTTTAACTTATTCTTGTTCCCATCCTCTCTTCCACTCGAGCCTTCATTTTGCTGACAGTACTTGTGCTACACTGCCAAAACACGTTACTAGGACTGAAGCAGGCTACGTCAGCTCCTCACTGTGGGCTTCATGTGGAGCTTCAACCAGACCGTGGCCTCAGATCCACAACCCGCGTTTTAACTGCTACCAGCTGACATCCTTCAAGTTTGAGTCACGACCCGATTCGGATCTCCAGGTCCAGGATCTGCCTTACTCAGCATTAAAGTGAGCCAAACAGCAGGGAAACAGTCTTACCATGTCCACGGTGGAGCGCATTCCTCTGCAGCCTCCTTAAAGAGGACATTTACAGAGTCTGATGGATCTCCATGCCGGCAGTCCTGAAGGTGCAGCCGCACGATTACTGAGAAAAACACTTCCTACGACTCACTGAAGAGACTGATCCGTTGTTTGAAGCAGCACAGGTAACACCGGCTTTCGGCCATGTTCTCCGCTGCAAACCTGCAAACTGATCCTCAGGCTCGGATCTCCTCCGCTGCTCCACGCGAGCGTCTGGAAAAGCTCGCTTCAAAATAAAAGCCCCGGTGAAGCGGGCACCGCGGTTTTCCTGGAGTGAAACCTGAGAGGAGTTTCCCTTCAACACAGAAACACGAAAACACGAGAGCCAGCATCGCCCGAGGGACAAGACGGCCTAAAAGAGCCTCTTAAATAAAAATGAAAATGACTTTTGAAATGCTTTGGAGGTGAATTATAAGCGACATATAATGAAACCTGAGCTTTTTATTCTAAGCACATTCTCTATAATGGAAATCAAATATGCTGTCACAATCGTCATATCATATTCCAAATACCCTCATGTGTATGTTTAAAATTTGTACCAGCATATCACATTTATTCATTTGTATCATGTAAATCCTGCTCACTCCTTTGGAATCAGTCCTGTTGCTATTCCAGCTCTGTCTGAGCAGCCTCATTTCATATTTACAGAATCCTTCACTTTCAGATGTTAATTTTAGAACCGATAGCTGTGGATGTTTGTGGCAGTAGGTCATACTGTGGTTGTACTTAGCAGCTTCCACAATGTTTCCCTGCAGGGATGCTTTGAAGCTACAGACTGGAAGACTCTCTGTAAGCCCTCATAGTATTAAAGGACATTGATGGACTGAAAGACTTCATCTCCACTACATATATTTCTGTGTGAACCACTATGTACCCACAAAAACTATTCGCTAGTTTCCGAACAATAAGCCCTGGGTCACCAAGGACATTTAAAGCCATCCTGAATGACTTCCAGAATTGGTCTCCCTTCTTCTTCACCCTGTACACTTCAGACTTCAGGGGGGTGCTGGTCCCTCTACATGTAGTAGCTGAGAGGAGGATGTTGTCCAAACTAATTTTAATCCTGGACAATCCCTCTCACCCACTGCACAGTGTGTTGGCTGGACAGAGGAGCACGTTCAGCCAGAGACTGATCAACATTAAGTGCTCCACAGAGCACCACAGGAGATCCTTTCTACCTGTGGTCATCAATCTGTACAATTCCTCCCCCCTCTGTAAAGAGGTGGGGAACTGACTATCATCAGAATCATTATTTATATCATATCTTTGTTGTAATTCCACCCTGGATTATAATTATAGACCTATTTTCATCCGTTTATTCATTTATTTATTTATATATCATATATTTGATAAATTATGTTTATTTATATTTATATACACTCAATAAAGAATTGATAATAGAATCTAGAACTGTGCATTCAATTTTTCATTTCAATTCAGTTCATCTATATAGCACCAAATCACAAAAAAAAATTCATGTCAAGGCACTTTAAGGTTTAAGGTTTAGGATCTTACAGAATATAACTGTGGCAAATAATTACTTTGTCTCTCAGGACTGACCTTTGACACAGTTGTAGCCTGTGTACAGGGTTTAGGGCGCCCTCTGCTGTTCAACAAATCTGTTTATTTAGATGGTAAAAGAAGACAGAGTCACTGTTTATGGCTTGGTGAAACATACATTTATCAAATATGTGAGATATATGATGCTGTGAACTTAGTGAGAAAACATCTCTTCACTTACTCTTTGCTTACTCTTTACTGCAAATATTTGAGGGAGAGTGAAATCTATCTATTAAGATGACTGACAGCTGAAGGGTCAAATAAATCAATTAAATGAAAATTCAATTCAGTGTTATTTATATAGAACCAAATCATAACAAAAGTCATCTCAAGACGCTTTAAAATGTTTAAAGTTTATACCTTACACAATATAACTGTACACAGAATTATATAGAAACCCCAAAAACCCCACTTGAGCAGCACTAGGTCACAGTGAAGAGGAAAAACTCTCTTTAGAGGAAGAAACTTTCAGTAGAACCAGGCCCAGGTTGGCCAGCCATCTGAGGAGCGTGGTAGCTAAAGGTTCTGCCTTTGGAAACTCTAGGAACCACAAGCAGACCTGCACTCTGAGTGTGTTCTGCTGGGAAAATATGGAACTATGAGGTATTTAAGATAAGATGGAGAAATGTTAAGATAGATTATTAAGTACTTTATATGTAAAGAGAAGTAATTTTAACGTGGAGCCAGTGCAGAGAAGCTAATGTCTTGTAAATCTCTTCAATACATGATCTAATGAATATGAAATAAATGACATGTACAAATTAAATGTATATATAGACAAAATGATGAGACTTGCTGCCTTAGTTATCTATATATACCACCTAAGTTAAACTATGAGAAAACTAATATTTAGCAGAGGTGATAGAAGTGCACATATACAATATTCAAAGCTAAATATTTCCGCTGTTTTAAATGGGATGCTGTTGACAACATAAATTGACAAGCTTTTGATTTTTGCTGTATTTATTGTTGTACCTCTTACATTTCCTCCTACGGGATCATTAAAATATTACTTTATTTTTTATCTTATTGATTAGTCCAGGTTTGTTTGACAAGTTTACAAGGGGGAGAATATGGCAATGAATGTTTCTATTCATTCATAAAATATAGGGACAAAGATCTGTGATGCTATAGTGTAGAACAAAAAGAGAGGGTAGTAAAGGTGGAGCTGGTCTGAACCCTTTATGTACTGACAGCTGGTTAATCAATGATAACACATCATCATTTATATTGTATATTTATTAAAAACCTCATCTGCACAAAGTACTTAGTAACAAACTGTCAGATAAATGCAATTGTATAAAAAGTGAATTATAGCAGAGGACATAAAACATAAAATGTAATCACTCCAGTAATTACTTACCTAAACTGTATTTAGGTACAGTACTTGAGTAAATGTTTATAGTTACAGTACTTACCAAATTTGGAATCTATCAATTTTCAATGTGTACTACAGGAGGAATCATGCTGTCATGTGTTGTTGAACATTTGCCTGTAGGTGGCAGTGTTGTTGTGTCTTTCAAATCATTAAACCTGAAATGAAATCTAATACAAGCTGTATGTGGTCATTTTAGAATCCAAGCCATGAGTGCAAAGCAAGTGAATGAACCTGGGGCTAGAAGGCTGCCTGGGACAGCTACTGTGGCTCCAGCTCCACTGTTTGTTTGTTTGTGTGTGTATTAGATAAAAATATTAGATGCAATAAAAGTGGAAGTTGCCATTTTGGTTTGGCTCAATGTTTAAAAATGCACTACAGCCAGAGAAAAGCACATGACTCACACCTGGAGACAACGGGAGCCTGACATACACAGAAAGGAGGAGAAGGAGGAGAAGATGGAGAGAAAGTGAGTGTGTGTTTGTGTTGTGAGGACCAGCATGAATTTTTAACCATTGCACTGAGGACATTTTTACAAAGTGAGAACATTTTAGCTGGTCCTCACAATGAGAGGTGTTTAAAGAACAATTTCAGGGTTAATACTAGGTTTTTATGGTTAGAATTAGCTTTTGGTTAGGGTTAGGGTAAAGTTTATGTTGAGGCAGTTAGTTGTTGTTGTTGATGTTTTGGGTAAGGTTGTACAGGTGATAAATAAAAAATTGAAACAGAGTAGATTAGCATGGCCAACACGACAGTAGGGGGCTAGGGAATGCATTATGTCAATGAATGTCCTCACACTGACTGCCATAAAAAAATGTGTGTGCGCGCTCGCGCCTGCTGATCCTGCTCATCTCGTCTCTGACATTTCTCCCTCTCCACCTACTCAGTCATGCCTGATGTTCGGGGCCACTGTCCCTCTGCACAATCAGCTGCTTCATCGGAGACTGCTGACCTCTGACCCCTCGCCTTGACCTCCCTGCCACACGACCCCTACAGCTCAATCTCTGACATTTCTGCTGAATAAAGGATCTGTTAAACAGGACACTATGTTAGTAGAAAACACAAGCTGGGATTTTTGAGCGTGTGTGTGTGTGTGTGTGTGTGTGTGTGTGTGTGTGTGTGCGTGCGCGCGTGCTCATTTGTTCTGCATTATTCCGTTCTGTTCAATTGCACAGTCTTCATAGAAGGAGAATTTTTCCGAACCACAGAGAAGCACATAAACAAGAGGTTTCCCTGCCCCACAGTGAGGCTTTGTTCTTTGGCAGCATTCCTCTGACTGCACACTGCTGTACATTATCTGACTTACCAACAAGCTGCACCATCAAACATTCAAAGTACATTCTTTAATCTTATACTGTAGCCATCAGAGTACAGGAAGGAGTGAAGATCTCAACTGTTGTGTGTTCTGTAAAAGCTATAACCTACCGTGTGTGGTGTAACACCTGCCTCAGCAGAGTTTTGCCATCCTTTCTTCTTGTTCTGACGGTTCTGTGTGAGTGTGCGATAGCCAGAAATCTTTCACCTGTGTGAAACACATCAAATACAGCACTGCTGCCGTTATGTAACCGTCTTCTTGCAGGATCCACAGCTAGCCAGCACCAGTTTTATTTGAATCTGCATAAACGCTGCTGGAGACACCCACCATTAACCTAGTAGAATGTGAGTCACAGTCACAGATAACAAATGGGGCTTTGTTTTCCAAATGCATATTTGCACCATTATCAGATAAGCTCCTTTGTACTTCAGTCAGTGGGGGTAAAGGTAATTAATGCATTGATAGATCCGGGGATCTCTGCCCTGACAGTTTGTTCCACTCTCTCTTCTCTCTGTTCACTTGCTGCCCCACTCTCATAGTTCTGTCTCAGTCTCTTTATCTCCTTCCACCTCACAAGCCATCTGAATCACAGGCTCAAAGTACATTTACCTGAAGACTGCACTCTTCAGGTAAATGAATGCATGTGTGTGAATGGTATATTAAAATCTCTCCTTGCTTCTAGTTGAAACATTCCTCCAGAAGGTGTCTTTTGTAAATGTTCTGCACAAGCATTTCAATCAAAACTACAATTGCCGCTACCAATGCCTTTGATTGCTCCTTTGTACTTAAAAATCACGTTAAATAAATGTATATGTGATATCCTGTCATGATAATGACATACTTATTGTTCTCCTTGGGGAAATTGTTGTTTAGACAGCTGCAGTAGATGACGGCACTACTGTGGGGTGTTTAGAATAAGAATAAGCTTTCAAAATATTGTAAAGATAAACAGCTATACTTTCCCTTGATGTACTGTGCAGTTTGAACTGAATAAATCTAACACAATATAACACATTATTACAGCATTACACCATACTAATAACTAAACAATATAAGGAAATTCTTTGCATTTGGTACAACTATCAAATTGGAATCAGTGATAAATGATTTGGTTTTTGTGGCCAAAGGTCAAAGGTCACAGTGACCTCCCCTTCATCCAATCCTTGTAAGCTGGTATGTCAGGAATGCATTGAGGGAATTTCTTCAAATATGCCACAACTGTTAACTTGGAGTCAATTAAGAACTGATTAGATTTTGGTGGCCAAAGGTCAAGGTCACAGTCACCTCATGTTCATCTAATTCTTATTGGATTTGTGAATGTGATGTTTCAGGAACACTACAGAAGATCTTCAAATGTGATTTTACCTAATTTACAATAGTGTCCTGGGATCAACAAAGCAATGCAAAAACAGTATACTTTAATGTCTGCAGGACCATGCTGCAGATGTTCTATGAGTCTGTGGTGGCCAGTGTCATCTTCTAACTCTGTTATCTGTTGGCGCCGCAAAATTAAGGTGGCAGACACTACCAGGCTGAACAAACTGATCACAATTCTGGGGGTGGAGATAGACCCTCTACATGTTGAAGCTGAGAGGTGGATGCTGTCCAAACTCCTCTCAATCCTGGACAATCCCTCCCACCCACTATAAAGTGTGCTGGTTGGACAGAGGAGCACGTTCAGCCAGAGACTTAACATCAAGTGCTCCACAGAGCAAGACTGGGGAAGCCTCTTAGACCAGAGTATTCATACATTACTGACAGCAGTAAAGTGCTTGTTTGTTTCTAAAAGTTTTTAAGTGAAGTCCTCTAACCAGAGAAACAACAACACTGTGTTAATTTAGGGCCTTTCCATTTGATATATGAAGATTAATATAGTGGTAATAGCCCACAACTGGCTTCATAAATAAAATGCCAATGGAGAAGCCAACGTGAACATAAACAAACTTATAAATGCAATACACTTCATTGTTGCATTATATATAGAACCAAAAAAAAAAAGAGATGTCATTGCAAGCTCCTAATGTGTGTAAAGTCTACACACAGTAAATGTTATCCAGTAGGATAAAGTGATTTCACACTAGTTTCTGAGAATGACTACAGTTGTAGTCAGTTGTTTACATCCTGCACCATAATGTTCCCAGTTAATCCTGTCATGTGATCCCGACCACTGACTAATGTAGCTGAGTGAAAACATCTGAGGGAACCCAGTTCATTCTTCTTACATGTAGCAGCTGTTAATGTTAGTAAGCCAGATAAGAGCCAAGAAAGGACATTGATGAACATGATTTATTCCTCTGATGTGACAGTAATGACCAATAACTTGGATGTAGTCAGAAAATTGAGGGTTGCTGAACATTAATGATCACTGCACAGAAACCCTGCGGTGCTGACTTGCTAGTACAGCTACACTGGTACCCACAAAGTAGCTCCAACTTAAGTCAATTGTCTTTAGATAATATGTTTTTGATCAAGCTAGGATAAGAAACTATCCTAGATGTGGTCGAATCAAAATACTTGTTTCTGGATTAAAAGAAGAAAAAAAATAGTTTCATTGAAAGCGTGTGTTTATGGGGAGAAAAGCTTGGGATCAGGTGGGAACCAGCGGATTAAGAGCGTCTCAGATGGGTTAAGAGTTCTAGGTAGAGACACTATGTCAGTAGAGCTGTAAACAGGGTGAGTATACGTGCTGAAAGACTAGGTACTCACAGGTAGGTGGAGGACGACCAGAGTGAAAGGTGGACTTCAAAGATGGCTGTGGAGAAAACAGGAAGGTGTCAGGTGGGTTGGTAGGACGGAGGTGAGAGTGATGTCACTTAGGAGACCATAAGGAGAGAGGGAACCGGCAGGAAGACCAGAGGGACAGTAACATGCAGACATTTGAATCATTGTTGAGTCATAGCAACACAAAGCACACACACACACACACACACACACACACATATGTTCCACTGCAAACCAACTGTTGTCTTGCCCAGCAGAGCATCACATCACCAAATAACTACAAAACTCAGCATCATGGAATCTGCTCCAGTGTGAGTGATGTCATTAATTTTAATAATTGACAGACTGCTTGCTGTGTTGTGGAGAACAGACAGGATGAGCCCTGTATGTGTGCTCATTCATGTGGGCCGCTGCAAGAGACTTACCCAAGGCATGATTCTAACATCGTAATGGAAGCCAGGAAACCAAAATATGTTGGTATTTACTGTGGTTGTTATTCACATTTCTTCATAGAAGTGGCTCAAAGCAGACAGTTTTAAAATGTGTCATACACTACCTGTATCCAGTGGAATTGAAACATGTCTACTGCTGAGCTGAATACTGATGCTGCTGTGACTTAAAAAAACAAACATATTTAGAACTAACAAAATGACATTTCATCAAAATCAATGTCATGAATGAATAATCGAACAGAAACCAGTGAGTGAGGAGGTACAGACTGCAATTGTTTCATGTTACTAAATCCTGCTATCTGCTGGCACAGAAAGATAGTATTAGCTCAGAGGGTAGTGCAGTGGTCTACTGAACCCTTGGGTGAGTGGTTTGAATCCGGGTTCTACCTGGCTACTTGCTGAAGTGTCTTTGGACAAGACACTGGCAAGACACTAGTAGTGCTAATATGTACTGTCTGCCACCTGTCCAACCACAATTTCCCCAAGGAGATCAATAAAGTATTTAGTTATTATTATTTCTGGATCTTTTAACCTATAGGTCCGTTCTGGTTACACAAGGAGACAGCTATCAGGTCTTACACCGCCAGCTACTTAAGTAAAGTATAAGTCTTCCAAAATTTTACAGTGTTAGCTCAAAAATATTTGAAGAACCAAGAATAAAACTACTATTTATATATATTAGAGTACTTGCACATTAGTGAATATGGTATTATCAATTCTAATTATTGATGCATTTCTTTGTTTTCCGCTTTGATGTTGCAGCTGCTAACGATGGAGTTTTAATTTTAATCACCTGTACTCCATTTGATGATCAGAAGTTCGGCTCAAATTATTTCAATTTGATTTACTCATTAGGACTTTCCCAACATGGATCATCAAAAAATCTAAAAGTATGTTTTTACTGTTTTCACTAGGAATTTGCTGCACTTATGTACAGAGCATGTGGTGTAAAAAACTTTTACAGTCAGTTTAAAATGAGTTACATCACCATGTATTACCTTGTGACTGTGATTTTTTTTTAATTGCCTACAGTATATCACTCACATCTTTCTTCTAACTTACATCAAACCCCGTGGTGTACTGTATTATCTCATAGAGCAGAAAAGACTTTGGAAAATACTGTAAAATTCTTGCATGGACCTACCACCGCGGGGTCCCACTGCTAGAGCCCATTGAGGGCTGTGGAACAACAATGATCTCAGTGTTAGTCGGGTCCAGGGTGGAGGCCTCAGTTGCTCTCTGGCAAACAGATGCTCCTCCACAGCAGGTTCATTTAAGGCCTCTCTCATCTTTAACTGGATGTGTATGATATTTAAAAAGATCCTTCTTTTTATTACTCGGGGGATGTCTCTCTCACACATTTGTACTTGAGCTCCCTCCCTCCCTCCCTACAGCAAATTTCTGCGAAATGTTTATTCTTCTTTGAAGAGTGTGTTTTTCTGTTTAAATGTTTGTGTGATGTGAAGAAGTTGTAGGAATCTGAAGCAGGAATCTCCTGGCCTCTCCTGTTATCCCTCCTCACTTCCCCCATGTGTGTCTTAAAAGATAATTAAGGCTGGAGTGCTGGACTTGCTTTCCCAGACAGACATATTTTTTGCTGCTGTGTCTTGAGAGTTCTTTGGATCTGGTCTCCATTTTTCTCTCTTTTTCTCTCTCTGGCTTCCTTTTTCTTGCTCCTTCCCTTTTCTCCATTTCCACTCCTTCTTCCCAGATATGTTTGTCCGCCCAGACATTGGTTTGAGGGCCCAGATTGGTTACCATGGGGACAGAACCAACACTGGGCATAAACAGAGATGTGAGGAGGAGAATGACAAAGAGCAGAGTAAGATATGAATAAAAGGCAGGAGAGATTCAACTTGATTCAAAAACAAGATCGCATTGCTCTGTGTAATCTCTCCTTTTCTTCAGCAGCACTTGATAAAAGTAGAGTGTCTGCAGCCTTTGTTATATAAATGCACTGAATGTTAGACACTTGTATAAACTCTGAATCGATCACTAAACTCAACTCTCTGTCAGTTGACATTATAGCTGTTTTCACTAAACTGGACAATGTAGGGAAAATCATGTTTTCACACATACAGCAAACAGCAAAACAGTGGGAGATTGTCATAGTGGCTGGATATTGTTGTGGTTAGATTGCTGCCCTCAATGTGGGGGGCTAGGGTTCAAATCTGAGCTGTGGAATAGGGGTCCTTAGGCAAGACCTCCTTATGCTTACCTTGGTTGCCTTTGTCTTATACCTTGTTATTCGCGTCTCCTAAATGCCATAGTCATACATTTTCTCACATAGGGAAAAACTTGATTAGTGCATGTGGGAGGCATGACATGACAAAATGGAGATCACAGAGATCTCAGTATGGACAGAAAGACAGATTTTATCAAGAAAAACCTTTTCAGTTTTTATATGGGCACCTTAATACTCTGCTAAAAAATTGGCAAAAAAATCATATACATATATACCCAGTCCATCTCAATATATATATATACACATATATACATATATATATATATATATATATTTTTTTTTTTTTTTTAATTTTATGTAAATAAATATTATCAGCCTACAGAGGGCTGAATTCAAGGACACCCCAAACGGCAGATTAGTCTCAAACTGGTTCTCAGTAGTTTCTATGGCCTCCACGTGCTTGGATGCATGCCTGACAACATGAGACAACGGATGGTGTCCTGGGGTTATCTCCTCCCAGTTCTGGACCAGGTCATAACTGAGCAGGGACTATGGCTATTCTGGTGTTTAATGGCAAGTGTCAATTGGCTGTGTAGTGTAGTTGTAATGTTACCGCCCTCCATTTGTAGACCTCCTTACTCTTGTACATTGTAAGTTGCTTTTTTAAATGTTAATCGAGCTCCATGGTGCCGGGCAGTCAGCACAAAGCCCACTAGAGGATGTCAGGCCCTCAGGCCATCCTCATGAAGTGTCTTTCTGAGTGTTCAGGGAGAAACATTCACAGCAGTGGCCTGCTGGAGCCCATTTTGAAGAGCTCTGGTAGTGCTGATCCTGTTCTTCATTAAGGATAAAGGAGCAAATACTGGTCCTGCTGATGGGTTAAAGACATTTTACAACTGTGTCCATCCCTGCCAGAGTAATTGCCTGTGACCTGGAATATCCTCTAAGCTCCTGAGACTGTGCTGGCAAAACTCTCTGGCAATGGCACAAATTGATGTGCCATCCTGGAGGAGTTAGACTGCCTGTGCAAACTCTTTAGGGTCCAGGTATTAAAAAAAATGAGGACAGGAAAAATGTGGCCTCCTCCTCTAAAACCATTCCTAATTTGGGGGTTGTCTCATTGTTGCCCCTCTAGTTCACCTGTTGTTAATTTCATTAACACCAAAGCAGCTGAAACTGATGACCAACCCTTTCTACTACTTAACCCACCTAATCAGTATTCCAGAAGTTGAATTGACTTGACTTAACTTGACTTTAGTTATGTAGCTGAAAGAAGATGGTCTTAGCCATGTCTTCAAAGCCACCATTAGCAAGATTTGCTATTTGGTGCCCCATGCAATTGCCGAGTATATACACCACTGTCATCAATACCAGTCTTGCTTTGCGCCCTCTTACATGATGACCATATGGAATATGTCATTAGTTTTTAATGCACTGATAACTAATTTCAAGCATTACATTACTGCACAAATTAATAAAGTATGCTGCTTTACCACATGCTGTGACCCCCAACCCCTGCCAGTTTGACATTATATCCACAACTACTTGATGACTCCTGCTATGTAGCAATGTTGTCTAGCTTCTCACCCAATTTTCACTCTGTGTCATGGTATCAGTGTCAGGGTTTTTATGTCATAAATCACAATAAGATTAACTGACTGCGTGGAACCAGTGACCAGCATCTGAGTTTTATCAGAATGAAAGAGCAGGAAACGATGTGAGGTAAGAAATGCTCCTCATGTCACTCCTGTTCCCCATGGTTGTCCCATGGGTCGTCTGTTTGTTCCCCTTCTCTGCGTCCACAGGTGCTTAGGTGTGGCCATGACTCGAAGCTGGCCTGTCATCCAGGCCCTCTTGCATGGTGGCTCTGATTCACAATTCTGGTGGCCACTTAAGGACGACGTCAAACTATACGTAACTGCCTGTCGGGTCTGCTCCTGCAATAAGACCCCCCACCAAGCACCTGCAGGTTTGTTGAGGCCACTTCCTGTTCCGTCGCTACGCTGGTCGCACATTTCCCTAGACTGTGATTATGACTGTGCACCCGCCTCTGGCTTCCCTCTACCCGTCAGGCTCATTGACAGTGCCCCGGCCTACTCTGTTCAGCACATCCTCGTGGGCTGGGGGCTCCAGTATTTCGTTGATTGGGAGGGGTACGGTCCGAAGGAGTGGTCCTGGATTCCTTCCCACTTCATCCGTGGCATGGTGTGGGCCTGTTACAGTTCCCTCGTCCGACCAGGTTTTGTTTTTTCTCTCACTTCCAGTACATTTCTCTTCCAGTACATTTCTGGAAGTAGAAGTGAGAGAAATGTCATTTGCTAGTGTGTCAACTGTCTACCTCGGTTCCCTGTTCCTGTTACTCACCCTTTTCCCGACCTCTAGCTTGCTTCTCCACGGTTTGTAAGTCATTCTCAGTATAGTCAGCTTGTTTGCGTCTTTGTATTTCCAGTTAGTTCTTGAATTGTTAGTTAGTTCCAGCTTTTTGCTGTGGTTTTGTTTGTTTAGTCAATTCCATGTGATTTGTTTTTGCTGTGATTTTGTTTTTGTGATAGGTAGTGGTTTCTTTTGTTTGCATGGCTAGGTCTGATAGTCATTAGTTTGCCTGCCTTTTCCAGAGAGTCCTTAGTTTTCTCCTCCTTTTGAGGTTTGAGGTCTTTACCCCGATAGTTGCATTTGCATTACCTCTGTTCCATTTGTAGTCTCATTAACCTGTTACTAAATCTTTGTGGGAAATCGCACTCTGTCCTTGCTTTTCTGCACCTGGGTCTGCTTGTTAGCCAATTTTCAACAGTAAAACAAACAGGCTGTGCCAAGATGGTCTTGCCCAATCCCAATAATTCACTTATTACATTAAAAAACCCTGACACTGATCCACCCAGCAATGTTCTATCACATCTGTATTGCTACAAAAATACATTTTCATTTTGATTTGTTTTCTACTCTTTTTCCAGTATTCATTCTGAAGTGGCTAATTATGTGTTGGTTTGGGTCTGTTTGTAACAGAACATAGGATCTGTGTTGCAAAACAGTGACTAAGTGTTGGTGTGCAAAGCAAACTGGAATAAATTAGCACACACAAAACTAGGATCGCCATCTTAAACCACTCTACTGATTAGGGTTATTTTAAGAATCAACATCATAAAACATGTTTCATACAGGGAGGAGAGTTTTTCTACACAGAATGGTTCCACTGTTTGTGCCAACAGAAACTGTGTACCACAACAGCAGTCAGCAGTAGACTTGCTGCCAAATTTAGTTTGGGTTGAAGAAAGAGAGAAAGAAGAGTGCATGTGTGTTCTTCATGTTAGCTTTGGGGGATCTTTGCTGAAGTTATCCACTTAAATGCCACCATTGTATCTTATTAACTTTGTGGCATCTTTCCCCTGTAGTTGTGCTTCTTACTCACTGTCTCCCTCTCTTTACCTTTCTGCAGGTTTCACTTTATAGCTGTATATTTTTAGTGTGCATTTGCTGGTCCTACCAACCTGCCCAGTGTTTGGTTCTTCTTCTTGTTATTCTTTTGTTGCCATCTCTTATTTTCTCTCTCCTCTTTCTACTCACACTAACCAGTGGAGGCAGGTGGCCGCCCACCCTGAGCCTCGTTCTGTTTGAGGTTTCTTCTGTCAATTTTTTTAAATTTTTTTAATGCCTGCTCCACTGTAACTTGCTTAAAAAAAAGCAGCAGATTGTAAGATGAAGTGAATGTAAACACACTTACAGGGATATTTATACATCACAGTGTATTGGCTCACTAATCGATAGTGCCGCCTTACAGAAGCAACTTCTGGATTTGAATCCATGGGAAGGTCATGCCTTTCAGTTAGCATGTGCTCTTTTAGACTCTGACTGTGTTCAACTGTTTGATTTGACTGCCCTGCAATAAATTCTCTGTCATGAAGGTGATAATGTTGTGCTTTTGTTGACTCTGCTTAAAGTGGTGTTAATTGGAAAGTTGTATTACATACTGCTGTTTAACAATAAAACAGATAAGATAATAGAAACAAAACAGGAAAAAAATACACATCTACCATAACAAAACAGAAAAACTATTAAGCATATTGTGTATTGTATGTAAAGATGAATGTACAATACAAAGAGATGCATATAATACAATAAAATGAGTTCCACGCTGAGTTACTGAGTGGTCAGTAATCCAGGAGGCTGTCTAACTGCATCTTTGGGACAGGCTGGATTGTATTAAAAGCATTGGAGAAGTAAAAAAACATGATCGTCACAGTGCTGCCTGCTCTGTCGAGGTATGAGAGAACTCTCCGGAGCAGGTATTTAATGGCATCATCTACTCCAACCTGGGAACAATAGGCAAACTGGAGTGGGTCTAAAGATGTTTTCACCTGAGGCCTGAAATGGGTTAGTACCAGTCTCTCAAGAACTTTCATGACATGTGATACTTTGGCAGTGACACAACACATGATGTCTTCCAAAGCCTCGGCACACGCTCCTGTCTCAGGTTTAGAGTGAAGAGGTGTTGTAGGATCCCACAGAGCTGATCAGCACAGGCCTTTATATTATGGAGCTGACTCCACCTGGTCCAGCAACCTTATTTTGGTTCAGCCTCTCTAGCTGCTTCTTTGTGTCTTATATTCATTGCTGGAGGGGTGTGGGGGTTGGCAGTGGAGACATGATGGGTTTGCTGTCCGTGTGTCTGGATGAAAAGAAGAGTGAGGCTAAGTGTCTGCTAGTTGGAGTAGGAGGAGGAAGGGGTGTTTTGGGGGATCTTAAATCTGTAAAAAAAAAAAAAAAAAGTGTTTAAATTGTTAGTTCTTGTAATATTTCACTCAGCCTGGTTCCTGTTCTCCTTAAAGCCTGTGATCTGTTTCATTCCAGATCACACATGCTTCATATTATGCTGGAGTTGGTTCTCCAGCTTCCTCCTGTAGGCATCTTTACTCTCCCTTACTCTCACTTTTAGCTGCCTATGAACCATCCTCACCTGATCCTTGTCTCCCGCCAAGTAGACTTTCTAAATCCTGTTCAGCAGCTCCTTCAGGTTGCATTTAATCCAGGGCTTATTGTTGGAGAAGCACCTCCTTAGGATAATATTATTCACACAACGCTTATGTACTCTCTAATGGTGTCTCTCATGGAGTCGATGTTGCTTTCCAGTCAGTCCTCAGACCACTTCCTTGTTGTGGCTTCAGACGGAGATGATAAGCATCAGGTTGTGATCTGATCTGCATAGGGGAGCAGTGAAGGTGTATGCATCCTTCATGTTTGCATACAGTAAATCCGAAGTTGTACTGTCTTTGGTGAGGTAGTTGACTGGTAAAAAGTTGCAAGAATTGTAAAAAAAAGACGTATGGTTAAAGTTTCCTGTAATGATTATGAAAGAATTTGGATGTTGATAATTAAACATGAAAAAAAAAAAAAGAAAAGTCTGTTTAATCCAGTCTGGTTCTGTCTTCCTGCGCTGAGATCCCTTGTGGTATAATTGCAGTCAGCTGATGGTTATGTACACAGAGCGAATTGAGCTTTGGTTTGTCTTTGCTGGTTAAAATCAGTGTTTGATCTCCACTAACCCTTTGACCACTGTCACGGCTCGCTGCCAGAGGAATTGGTAGCTTTCAGGGCCAAGGCCAGAGGGAGTCCCACAGTCACGACCACACTGTTTTGGTCTTGTCTAGAAAACAACCATGTGTGAGATATTGCCCTTTTAAAAGAGCATTCAAACTGCAAATTGCAAAACTTACAGGTGTCATTTATACTGAGATAGTGTCTGTCAGTCTGAGGAGTAAATATTAACTCTAATGTAAAGATATGTATGATAGCACACAATTAAATAAAGAATGAAGTGTAAAATAAAATATTAAAGAAAAATTTACAACAAACTGAATGAAACAAATCACTAAAAATACACATTTACAGATGTAAGAGGTTTTGCAGAATTACATCAGTTAACACAAAACATTTCGAAAAAAGCCACATCAGCAAATTTCTTCCATCTGTGCACACATGCTCCATGAGCTGCTGAGCTGATAAGATCATGTTGTAGATAATTTTACGATTTACCTTCAACATGACAATGGGCCCATACACAAAACCAGCTCCCCAAAGAAATGCTTTCTCCACTTTAGCATAGAAGATCTTGACTGGTCCTGGCTCTGTTCTTTGTAAAAAAAAAAAAGAAAAAAGAAAAGCCAAGTTATTCAGACTGTGCTATTTGATGTGGATTTCTGGCGGCTTTCTGGATTGGTGTAGAATTTTATCTGGTTATGTTGTCATAACAACAATTCCTCATGCCCAGACCTGTGAAAGGACAGGCTTGTTAACAGCTAGCTGGATCAGTACCAATCAGAGACACATCTTTAGGGAGAACTGCATCCATAAACTCATCTTCAGATACAAAAGGCTTGCTTTTATAAAAAAAAAATAATTTATATACAGTATTTAATATAATATTTTTTGAAAGACGCTTGTCCCTAAAAAGAAGCAAACCGGTTAAATTCTAACTTTTGAGACACAAAGGTCTAGGCTTATAGACTTATCTAGGCACAGTATGCATGTGGTGGTGAAGCACCTCACTAGTCATGCCCAAGGATCATTCAATATTTCATTTAATCGTACTCCAAAGACATTCAGTTAGGTTAACTGGTGACTCTAAGTTGCCAAATGTATGAATGTCTGTCGATCTCTATAGGTCAGCCTTGTGATAAACCGGCGACCTGTCTGGGTGTACCCCGACTCCCACTCAATGAGGGGTGGGACCTCTGTGACACTTAACAGGAAAACCAGTTGAGTACATGGATGGAGGAAAAATTATGGAATGCATTGTGGAACAAAACAAAAGTAATAGTAAAAGATTTAGAACTACATAAAATGAGAGTTTTGTAAGTGAATCTATTACCCCAGTGCATGCTGGGTGAATTGTTGATATCTGCAATTTCATGATCAACACAATCAGTTGAATGATAATCACAATAGAACAAAAGAACAAACACCAACAAACACATGACTATCCTAGGTGAACTCAGTCCTCAAACTGCTTTCAAAGACCAAAACTAGCTAGAGCAGAAGATGATCTTAACCTCATATGAAGATGTTCAATTGTTTTTGTCACCTTTGAAGAACAGGGCCCTTACCTCGAGCCAACCCAACACCTTTTAGATGAACTGGAACACAGTGGTTTTTGAACCACACGGGTGTAACTCCTGGGTGTTCATATACTTTGTTTGGTTGTCTACATAGTCTAGGCAATGTAGATTTATTCTCTTCTATCTGTACTCCTTGCCCAAAAGTACAGCTTGTACTAAATGTGTTTATGCTCCCACTTTGCTCAGTCCCAAGTGTGTGATTTATGAGACTGTTTATGCAGTGTTATGACTGTGTTTATGTTTATAAAACGTGTTCACAAAGTCTAGACTTTGTCTAGTCAGTCCAGAGAACACATTAACTGTGTAGGATAAATGATACGAGACAACTTTCCGTGAGTACACTCTCCTCTCCCAACCCCCCTCCAACATCTTTTTAGTGAATTATGGCCAAGTGTGTTCACTTTCTCACTTTAACTGCTGATTTAACTGTCTCATGCAAACACACACACACACACATACAAACACACACACACACACACATACAAACCAGTGACTGCATTCACAGACAATTTGCAACACATGACAAATTCATAACACTTGACCAAAAGTGACATTAAACCACCCCGGGACACAAACGCAAATACACGCACACACAGGCTGCATTCCTTCTGTTTTGCCACAACTACAGTGGCTCACAATGTCCCAATCAGGATGAGGGAAAAACAGAAGTCTTGATGCTGAACTGATTGGAAAAACATGTAGAACAAAATGGATGGAGAGTGTACTGTGAAGGCACAAACACAGCAAAGACACAAGGTTTTAAGTGAAACTGACAGAAAGAATAAATTCCTGTTTTTCATTGGCTTGATCATAATAACACATATCATTATGCTCGGCCGTGTGGGGAATATAAATACAAGTACACTAGAAAGAAATCCACCCAAACCGATTGCTGACACCATCCCTGTCTCTCCACTAACCTTCCAGTTCACTGACTTTTTCATTAGGAAGACTAGACCCACCCATAACACAGTATTATGCTATTACCAGTGCTGATCTGCAGGAGAAATACATTCTCTCATCCTGTTGGGCGGGCTCTCCTCCCAGCACCTCTGTCTGGGTTTTTCTTTTGCTACTCATGTCAACACTTGTGTGTTTTCCAATCACAAAATCTCTGTTACTTTCGAAATCATTTCAAGTACCTCCTCTCTGCGTCCTCTTTCTGGGTCCACTTTCCATCTATCTTTTCCTGTTCATGAGAAACTGGACAAAAACCGTTATCAGAAACACCACAGTACAGTATTTTCACTTTTGACTTGAAGAGTTACTAATGATAACTATAATGATCATTGTTATCATTCCTGGATTACAGATCATTCATTCAAAAGAAAAGTGAAAGTTAATGGTTATGGTGTTTGTCCTGGATAATTGAACCATATCAGCCTTTCCACACCATAGATAAAGCTGGAGACACTGACGTGTGTGGACTATAGGAACTATGTATCAAGGTTTTTTTAATCTCTTGCATTAGTAGTGAAACATTTACAAGAAAGACGTCCACATAACAGCACAAAAACCACAGCAGAGAGTCCTTCCAACCTATGAAGCCATGCGGTACACCCTCTGACACTGTGTCCCAGCTGTGATTTGGATCATTTTACACTGTATCAGAGGATGTCTAAGGACGTAGTTCTCAGCTGTGCTGCTACTGATTATGTCGCTTTCCAGAGCTGCGGAAGTAACTGCAGGTTCTGGTGGAGATGACACGAGTTCTGGAATGGTTAGTACACTCTGGCAGCAGGTGACAGCATTAGCCTAGTCAGTGGGGGCAGAGAATATAGCAGAGCTGGTACTACATAGGTTGGGGATAGGTTTACCCTGCATCATCCTTTCATATATAGACAGGATCATGCTGTCTCTGATGGAGTGGTGGGACGTGACCTGATGGAGGCAAAGAGGGTGTGAAGAGTTTTAGATTCACATTGTTGAGTCACTGGACTCACTAGATGTGAGTGGATGTGTAGTGGTTTCAACTTACTCTCATTGTGGAGAGTTGCTTCTGAAGCCTGACACTGGCTCACAGAAAAGGTTGACAGTAGTGAGATACCCACTTCTAAAAGTTTCTGACCAAGATACAATTTTTGCAGTAATTTTTGTAGCTTGTCATTTATTTGAATTTCTTAAGTATTAACTGAAGGCTTATGCAGAGCAAATGCACATTCCTGAGGAAAATCTAATATTTCAACTGTCAAATCGGCAAAGGAATCACTACCTAAACAACTGACATTACTGTAATTTTGAAATGCATCGTCAAGGAAAAAATGGCTAATATACAGGGAGAATGGAGAAGATACCCTGTTATTTCTTAAATAAATACTTTGAATACTTTCTTCAAAAGCCACTCAATTTACTACATCCAGACTTTGGAGTAGATTTGTGTTAGGCTGCTAATTTGAGATAATCAGATTCTAGTGCTTAATTCCAAAACAGAAACCAGTTCTAGAGTGGCATTAAATCTTTAGAATCTAGAATCAAGAACTGCTTTGTCAGGGACTAGGGGCCAGACTATTGTTGCCAATAAAACCAACTAAAGTTTTGTTGAAAAGAATCACTGTATCTTTTATTAGATTTGTTTCACAGCAGTGTAATTGATAAAACATAGTTGATGCTAATTGGCTATCTGACGGCTGAGGCTAACATTATGACTTGCAGCATTTGTGTTTGACCACTAGTACAAAAACAGAAAGTGGAAGTATTCAGGTGTATGTGGTGACTTGGCTCTACAGTGGCTCTCTAGCACATGTGACACAGATTTTGAGCTCTGGATAATTTTGCTGTCTTGTTTGATTTATGCTATTTTGTTTTTTTGGCAGGAACTGATCATACAGAGCAGGAAAAATGAAAGGCCAGTTTTTATCCATTAGCTCTGACCAAAATGTTAAAAAAGGCACCTTTAAAACTGTTTTATCCCACATTAGCTAGTGATTTCTTTACATTTTTTACATGACTCATAAGCTTCTCATTTGTGTTATGTTAATTTGAATATGTGATCATGATATATGATCACATGATAACCCATTATCATTAATCAAAAATTCACCTGGGGTTTTACAGGCATACTATATTCTCTGTCCATGATAGATGAGGATAAAACAGCCCAAATTGACTGTTATCAAGCTGTTCAGTGGTTAGGCATAGTTTTCACGGTTGTAGTTATGGTTCAGTGTGGTAATTTGGTATTCTGTAAATTGACATATAGTGGCCACAGGAAATATAACAGAAGCAATAGTGACAGTTAAGAGAGAGTCATTTGTGGCAAGAACATATTACCACTAGCTGCTGTAGTAACATTTTATAGTCACTGTCTTGCTCTATAATTCACTTTCTGTTAGGTTTCTAATACACAAATACAAAACTTTAAGACTGGATCATTTTTTTACAATTGAATTTTTTACAAAGTGTATAATTTAATTTGTCTCATTTGTTTAATTGTTTTTTAGAGAAATCAGAGAAAGTTCCAAAGGGTTCACAAACTTTCAAGTGCCCCTGTATATTGCCAACCTGTTTGGAACTTTTTGTAGCACTCATTTGTCTCGCTGTCTTACTCTAACATTTCATTTTTACTTTTCAAATGAAGCCACTTAATGAAATACTTGTCTTCTAGGCCACATAAGGTTAAAATGTTTTGGATACAATAAGAACAGTACAAGAGGGAATACGGGAATATGTGGATATGAAGAAAATGAGTCTTCTCACTTAAAGACCTCTTGGACTCACAAATTGTAACTCAAAGAGACAATGAGCTCCACATGTTCTCTGCAACAGCATAAATAAAGACCTGGCCGTCATCTGTTGTTTTATTTGTGCTCTGTTAAACACTGGTGAACATTATGATGAAACGTTATGTGGAGTGTTAGTACAGTCTGTTCTTTGGTTTTTGTGCATGTACTTTCTGTGGATGTAGGTTGATAGTGATTAGTATAACATGTATTTCACAGCCTTCGAAAAGTACTTAAGTACTGCATATGATTATCATCCCCGAAAACAATTCAAACTAAAAGTTAAAAAAGACACTGTAACACCTTCTTGTTCATATCACTATCACAACCTTTTCTTCTACAGCTCCATTGTTGTCCAGAAACAATCTAAACTATTGTATCAGGAGACATATTCATCCGTTATTACCATGACTGCTGTAGTTTCTTTTTTTTTTTTTTTTTTTGCTGATTTAAAACTCACTAGAGACGAAATGGATACAACAAGCAACATGTGCAAAGGAATGTGCTAAGCACAATAAAATAAGAAAAAAATGAAAGAAACAAAAATGTTGACTTAATTAATTCATCTACACCAACATGTCTTCTAGACTCCATCCTGACTAGACTGCTCAAATATGTTTTACATTTCATTAACTTGTACTGGTAAAGGTCACTAACAATCTTCTATTAGTGTCAGACAACAGACTCTCAGCAGCACTGAGACTCTCAGATCTCAGTGCTGCATTCAACACTAGATCACAACATTTAATTACACAAACTGGAACATGTCATTGGGGTTAAAGGAACAGCACTACGGTGGTTTAAATCATATCTATCCGATAGATTACAGTAAGTGCATGTTATTGATGAGTCTTGTATGCACACATTCTACGGAGTTAATATTAATGAAGATATTATTGATCCCCTTGGGGAAATTGCAGTTGGACAGCTGCCAAACAGTACATGTCGGTGCTGCTACAAGGTTTTGGTGTCCTGTCCAAGGGCACCTCAGAAAGTAGCCAGGAGGAACCTACCACCTGAGCTACTGCTGCCCTAACCACAGGGTTCTGTGCTTGGTCCAATTCTTTTCACTCTATATATGTCCCCCTAGTGCAATTTTATTAGGAAACACTCCACTCTATTTTTCCATTGCTATGCAGATGATACCAAGCTATATTTATTTATGAAATTAGAAGAAACAAATCAAATAATTAAACTTCAAGCATGCCTAAAAGACATAAAGGCCTGGATGTCCTCCAATTTCCTTCTCCTCAATTCAGACAAGACAGAGGTTATTTTGTTTGGTCCTTAAAACCTCAGAGACATGATGTCTAATCATATTCTTACCCTAGATGACATAACATTGGTAATAAGTAAGTAGTAAGTAAGTAGTGGAAGTAAGTAGTGGAAGTAATACTGTGAGGAAAATCTCCTTTACATCATACATAAAAGAAATCTCTAGAACTGCCTTTTTCCACCTGCAGAATATTGGGAAAATTAGGAGCATACTATCTCAAAGTCCATGCATTTATTACTTCCAGACTGGACTATTGTAATTCATTATTAATAGAATGTCCCAGTAATAATAATAACTAATAATAAAAAGCCTCCAGTTAATCCAAAATGCT
Organism: Anabas testudineus; assembly: GCF_900324465.2. NCBI lineage: Eukaryota > Metazoa > Chordata > Actinopteri > Anabantiformes > Anabantidae > Anabas > Anabas testudineus. The sequence goes on from NC_046625.1 coordinate 23,727,117, forward strand.
GCAGACAGAGTTCTCACTGGAATTAGCAAAAGAGATCATATTTCTCTTACATTAGCTTCTCTCAATTGACTCCCTGTAAAATCCAGAATTGAATTTAAAATCTTTATCCTCACATATAAAGCACTTGCTAATCAAGCTGCAGCATATTTTATAGATCTCATAGTTCTATATTTCCCTAGCAGAACTCTCCGTTCTCAGACGGCAGGTTTACTTGTGGTTCCTAGAGTTTCCAAATGTAGAATGGGAGGCAGAGCCTTTAGCTATCAAGCCCCTCTCCTGTGGAACCAGCTCCCAGTTCAGGTTTAGGAGGCAGACACCCTCTCTACATTTAAGACTAGACTTAAAACTTTCCTTTTTTATAAAGCTTATACTTAGAGATGGATTGGGTGACTCTGGGCCATCTATTAGTTATCCTGATATAGGATAGTCTGCTGGGGGAACTGAGCTCCCCTTCTCTCCTCTCCTCTTCTCTTCTCTTCTCTTGTCTTGTCTTCTCTTCTCTTCTCTTCTCTTCTCTTCTCTTCTCTTCTCTTCTCTTCTCTTCTGTCCTGGTCGAGGCAGATGGCCACCCACCCAGAGCCTGGTTCTACTGGAGGTTTCTTCCTCTAAACGGAGAGTTTTTCCTCTCCACTGTTGCCTAGTGCTTGCGCAAGTGGGGTTGTTGGGTTGTGTATATATATATATATATATATATAGTATATTATACTATACTATAATTCTCTATACTATTATATTTTGTAAGGTCTTAAACCTTACACTGTAAAGTGCCTTGAGATGATGTCTGTTGTGATTTTGCACTATACAATTGAATTGAATTGAATTGAATTGAATTGAAATGAAATTATACATGCCACAAAATGTTCTCTTCTTGTTCTCTTCTTATGAACAAGGTTAACACCAAGTCTCATTCAGATCTCTCTATCACACTAGAATTATTTGAGAAAATTCAAATTATAGAAGAATTAACTAAATCATTACAATTCTACATAAGTGAAGGCAACATGACTCTCTCCCCTCCCTCTTCTCTCATCTCTAGCCCTCACGCTCCCTCTCCTCCCATAAGTTTTGTTCTGACTGCAGGAGCAGAAGTGCAGAGGTTAGCAAGTAGATTAACAGCAGCAACAGCGAAATCACAGGGCGGCACCTTACACAGATCATGTTCTGCTGACTGACGAGCCCCAGCCCCACCAGGCTCTGTAGATTGTATGAAAGCAGTGCAACTCGCAGCTTGCACATATTTTACATCTGTACAGTGTGTCTGTATAGCTCCTTTCTGCTGTGTCTACTCATACGCTCCTTTCGGAACCATTTACTCTCTTCCTAATCTTTCTATTTTCAGTTCTTTACTTATCATTACTATAACATATCTGTATTTCTCTCTTTTCTTCTCCAGTAGAATTTCTCTCAGAACAAAACATCTCTTGATTTTTACTTGTCACCATGACAGCTGAGTGTTTAAGCAGCTGTGTCACTGTGTGTGCGTGTGTGTGTGTGTGTGTGTGTGTGTGTGTGTGTGTGTGTGTGTGTGTGTGTGTGTGTGTGTGTGTGTGTGTGTGTGTGTGTGTGTGTGTGAAAGAGAGAGAGGGAGAGTGAAGGTTTTCCCAGGCAAACACAGACCACTCTCGTCTTGCTGCTTAAGAAATGAAAGGAAGCAGTCATGTGGCTGTACCACCATAACCCGACCCATGCTGCACAAATCAGTCTCTACAACTGAATACTCAAATTGTAGCTTCTTACACATATGATCCATTATTCATCCATAATGTGTGATAATGGAGAACCAACTACGTGCAGCATGGCTGACCAGCAGCCTATGATGGCTAATGTTAGTTAATGTGACCTAAATTACTTATATTGTTGTGTAACATAGCCATTTATCATTCATTTCTAGTTCTGTTACAGTAACACTATGCTTTATTGTACTAGTACTATGCTTTAGTGCTAGAGACTTTCCATAAAATACAATATCACAAGAGCATGAATGATAATAATAACCTGAGTCTTCGTTAACAACCTTTCCTACACTGGGGGAGATCTTCTGTGCTGAGCTCTACCCAGTCAATGACATGAACTGGGGGAAATTACTTCACTAGCCTTTACACAACATACAGTATTTAATGAAGATTATCTTTAGAAGAACATTTTGTATTTCTTTATTTCAATTCAATTCAATTCAATTCAATTCAGTTTTATTTGTATAGCGCCAATTTACAACAGAAGTTAAAGCACTTTACAGTGTTTAAGACCTTACAGAAGATATTTATACAAAAAATTATAGAGAAAACCCAACAATCCCATTTGAGCAAGCTTTGGGCAACAGTGGAGAGGAAAAACTCCCTTTAGAGGAAGAAACCTCCAGCAGAACCAGGCTCATAGTGGGCGGCCATCTGCCTCAACCGGTTGGGGTGAGTGGAAAGAGAAGAGAGAAAAGAACAGCAGGCAATAAAGACAACAACAAGCAGCAAGAACATTGGGCAGATCAACTGGATTCTGGAGATGTACAGCTCCAGGCCGAGGATACCTGCAGAAAAGTACAGAGAGAGGGAGACAGAGAGGAGGAAACACAACTACAGGAGAGAGAAGACACAAAGTTAATGACATGCAATGGTGGCATTTGCATTGATACAGGAGAAAGGAGAGAGGAGAGGAGGTCAGTTTATCAGTAGAGTTCCCCCAGCAGACTAAGCTATATCAGGATAACTAAGAGATGGTTCAGAGTCACCTGATCCATCTCTAACTATAAGATTTATAAAAAAAGAAAGTTTTAAGTCTAGTCTTAAATGTAGAGAGGGTGTCTGCGTCCCGAACCTGAACTGGGAGCTGGTTCCCCAGAAGAGGGGCTTGGTAGCTAAAGGCTCTGCCTCCCATTCTACATTTGGAAACTCTAGGAACCACAAGTAAACCTGCAGTCTGAGAACGGAGAGTTCTGCTTGGAAGATAAGGAACTATGAGTTCTTTGAGGTAAGATGGATCCTGATTATTAAGTGATTTATAAGTGAGGAGAAGAATTTTAAATTCAATTCTGCATTTAACAGGGAGCCAATGGAGAGAAGCTAACTTAGGAGAAATATGATCTCTCTTGCTAATTCCAGTCAGAACTCTGGCTGCAGCATTTTGGATTAACTGGAGGCTTTTTAATGAGTTATTAGGGCATCCTATTAATAAGGAATTACAATAGTCCAGTCTGGAAGTAACAAATGCATGGACTAGTTTTTCAGCATCACTTTGGGACAGGATGCTCCTAATTTTAACAATGTTTCTCAGGTGAAAAAAGGCAGTTCTAGAGATTTCTTTTATGTATGAAGTGAAGGAGATATCCTGATCAAAGATAACTCTGAGATTTCTTACAATATTACTTGAGGCCAGTACTAAGTACTAACTAATCAAGGGTGAGAACGTGATTAGACATAGTGTCTCTGAGATTTTTAGGCCCGAACAGTATAACCTCTGTCTTGTCCAGATTTAGGAGAAGGAAATTGGAGGACATCCAGACCTTTATGTCTTTTAAGCATGCTTGAAGTTTGACTAATTGATTAGTTTCTCCTGGTTTCATAGATAAATATAGCTGGGTATCATCTGCATAACAATGGAAATTTATAGAGTGTTTCCTAATAATATTGCCTAAAGGGGACATATATAAAGTGAAAAGAATCGGTCCAAGCACAGATCCCTGTGGAACTCCATAGCATACAAATTCAAACTGAAATCTATCCGATAGATACGATTTAAACCACTCTAGTGCTGTTCCTTTGATCCCAATGACATGTTCCAGTCTGTTTAATAAAATGTTGTGATCTATAGTGTTGAATGCAGCACTAAGACCTAAGATTTGACACTTGTATTATTTTACAATCTTTCTTTAACTGTGTTTGTTGCGCACACACACACACACTCACACACACACACACACACACACACACACACACACACACACACACACACACACACATTTGTGCTACACATTTGTTCGTCTGTTTGTGTCCCCTCCTTGTACAAACCGCAGGCAGCTAAAATTAGAGCCAGGACCAGACTTGATGTGTATTTCAGTGTCTCTGTGTGTGCAAGCATGTTCACTTGTCAGCACTTTCATGTGAGATCAAACTATATTGTTTCCAGCAGGTCATTATCAATCATGTGCTTCTCTCCCATCAGGACCCACAGGCTGAGGACTCCAAGAAGCTTAGGTGAAAGGCCAAACTTCTAAAAACAAAGCTGAGCTGTTACATGTAATGTCTGAGGTACACCACAGACACACACTTACACAGAGCCTAAAGTCAGAAAGGAGTTTGAGACACACACAGAGAGTCACAGTCAGAGGCAAGGGTTCAGGTCCTGGTTCAGGATGAATGTAGCTGCACTGCCTCTCATTCATCAAACTTGCACAAGAATACATTAATTATAACATCAGTGTTTATTAATATCATCTTGATTGGATCTTTAAGATCAAACCCACATCTGGTCAGAGACACATTCCAACAAGATGAATAATGCTGGATTGAGGTACCACAATAAAACCAAGACAAATAACCACAGTCATAACAATAATCATTATCAGAATTCTAAGTACAGTACTTCACACATGGAGCCCAGATACAGATGCTCAGTAAAGTGTTCAAAAACAAGTATTTGCAGTACACAGTGGAGACATGTGCCCCGTGCCACAGTTTGGAGTATAAAAGCATATGTTGTCTGTACCTTTTGATTTACTTCTTCTTTCCTTCAAACATACTGCACAAAATAGCCAAGTGTGGGAATTGTGGAAATACTGTAATGTATGTGACCTCCAGCACTAAGGCAGCATTGCACCAGAAACTATCCATTCTTCCATTATCTTAACTGCTTGTCCTCTTAAGGGTCGCGGGAATGCTGGAGCCTATCCCAGCTTTAGTAGCGAGAGGCAGGGCACACCCTGGACAGGACGCCAGTCCATCGCATGGCATGAGGAACCATTATGCTTCCATTAAGCAATATAACACTCAGGGTTCTGCTATTGTACTATAAATGAGCAGGTTGTATGCACTGGGATATAGTACATTTAGATAGTAATTTAATTAGTTCTTTGGATCTTTCAACACAAATGTTTTTGAAGCTGAACCAACACTTGACAAACAATGAGCACATCCTTAACCTAACTACCTAGTTAACTACTTCTACTACATGTTACAGCAAGTCATGGCCCACTACTTTGATTCATGTACATTCATCTATATGTTTCTACTGTATTGTATTAATACAGTATTTTGACAGTAATGTTGTGTTTCTCCGGCTGTAGCTCAGGAGGTAGAACAGTCGTCCACCAATCCTGGGAAGTAGGTCAATAATAATAACATTATTATTTATAATAATAATAACTCAAAAACTTGAGTACATGCCCCTCTTTGCTGGCAGCTTTACGGGCAAAACACAGGCCTTTTAACTGTATGTAGGGTTATTTCTGGACATTTTTACCGTCTAGTTTTACATTTAAGTTGTTAATGAATTATTAACCATTATAAACTAGTAATTACTTGCAAACAGAACCTCTACACTGGTCTTTATGACAGGACAGTATACTGTACCACTATATCTATAGATACATACATATACATATGTATGCTTATATAGTCCGATCATTAAAGTCAATGGAAACATCACTCCTCTTCATAACACATCACGTCACGTCCAACATATATCACTATTTTCTATTTTTATCTGCTCTCAAAATAAACTAGCATAGTATGGGCTTTTCTCCATCTCGTTCTGCTCCTCAACGACTTAATGCTTGGTCGGAACTAACTGTTGAGTAAAGATCAATATAGACACATGGATTCAGCTGTATTTTGTAAAGTCAGTGTCAACACTGTCCACTGCTGTATCCAGAAATGCATCCTGAAACCTGTTATGCAAGGGGGAAGCCAAACATGAATTCTGTGCAAAAAACGCCACAGAGTTTATTATTAGACATTTTAACCATTTGAAATCCAGCCATGCATGTTCGCTCATTTGTATGTAATAAATTACAGAATAGCATAACTAAAGTAGACATAATAATAGTTTCTATGTTTTGTTACAAGGGCCTCCTCTCTTTTTCTTTCTTTTCTTTCCTTTCTTTTACTTTTCTTTTAAGGGAGAAACTGATGTGCAGTTTCTCAACAATTATATTCTATTAAACTACTATACTTTGCATGCAAACTGTAGATCCTCTCACTCTTTATTTGTTCTGATGGATGTATTGTTTGGCATTAAATACCCTAATCTGTCTCTGGCCAAAAGGCCCTGCCCTCATTGCAGGGCCTCATCCCAAAAATGCCTCATACCGCGTTGCTGACGTCCGTCTTTCCTGCATCCGTGCCAGGAAAACCCAGATACTGTAAGTGATGGAGTAGAAGAGGAAATGCAGGAAGAACTGAAAAGAGATTATGTTGAGGCACTTTTTACCACCCTGATCTGGCAGCTCTTTGTTTTCAACAGTTAAACAAAAACACAGAAAAGATCATTCCATTTATGTAAGAAACACCGTTTGCTGTTTTTAAGTGACAGTGCAATTAATGTAGTGTTGTTGTTTTTTTTATGGTGATTGAAAGTTTCAGTGATGATGCTATAAACTTTGCATGCAAGTGTTCGATGTACAGTAAATTGTTTTGGGGTTGTTGATGCACTGCATGTGTGTGTGTGTGGGTGGACACACGTTTCCTTTGTCCATTCTTGCAAAAACAAATGCTTTTCTTCCATGTTATGAGACATGCACAGCACACACAAACTCCATGTTCCTCTGCCCACTCTTATCATCTTTATTCCCGTACTCCAATTAATCCTGGCCCTACTGAGATAAGAACCACCTTATCTGAGCAGTGATGAATCACGAGTAACTAACATTTACAGTAAATGTTTTGACTAGAGGATTACAACACTGATTCTCTGTTAGAGGAAACACAATCAAATGGAAGCTGTTGTGTGAATTTTATTGAACTAGTTATTGTATTAATTGCATGTCCCAGGCATAAATTCAGAGTCCATTGCTGCACATCAGCTTCCTTTCTTTCTGTCTGAAGGTCTAACTGGTGTCTCTACCCATGTCATTATCAGTTTCATGCTTATGGTACATTTAGAGTACCATACAGTTAGAGTTAAGTTAGAGTACGATACGTTACTTAATGGTCAGACAAAAGGGTGAGCGAGGTTAATGGTAATGGGAGAAATGCAGGATGCACAGTGTAAATTAATTTCAGTAATTAATTCCTCTAAACCATCAACATGTCTCTTAGATCCCATCCCGACTAGACTCCTCAAGGATGTCTTACCTTTGATCAGCACGTCCATATTAGATCAGATCAATCTGTCTTTACAAATAGGCTACGTACCACAGGCTTTTAAGGTTGCTGTAGTCAAGCCCTGCTCAAAAAACCTACTCTGGACTCAGGGGTCTTAGCGAATTATAGACCAATATCCAATGTGCCCTTTATCTCTAAAATCCTTGAAAAGATAGTTTCTAAGCAATTGTACGACCACCTGCGTAGCAATAACTTGTATGAAGATTTCCAGTCAGGATTTAGAGTACATTATAGTACAGAAACAGAACTGGTAAAGGTTACTAATGATCTTCTATTGGCATCAGACAATGGACTACTCTCTATACTCGTCATGTTAGATCTTAGTGCTACATTCAACACTATAGATCACAACATTTTATTACACAGACTGGAACATGTCATTGGAATCAAAGGAACAGCACTAGAGTGGTTTAAATCGTATCTATCGGATAGATTTCAGTTTGTACATGTTAATGATGAGTCTTGCACAGCAAAGTCAGCTATGGAGTTCCACAGGGATCTGTGCTTGGACCGATTCTTTTCACTTTATATATGTCCCCTTTAGGCAATATTATTAGGAAACACTCTATAAATTTCCATTGTTATGCAGATGATACCCAGCTATACTTATCTATGAAACCAGGAGAAACTAATCAATTAGTCAAACTTCAGGAATGCTTAAAAGACATAAAGACCTGGATGTCCTCCAATTTCCTTCTCCTAAATCCAGACAAGACAGAGGTTATACTGTTTGGGCCTAAAAATCTCAGAGACACTATGTCTAAACACATTCTCACCATTGATGACTTAGTTCTGGCCTCAAGTAATACTTGAACTGTAAGAAACCTCGGAGTTATCTTTGATCAGGATATCTCCTTCACTTCATACATCAAAGGAATCTCTAGAACTGCCTTTTTTCACCTGAGAAACATTGCTAAAATTAGGAGCATCCTGTCCCAAAGTGATGCTGAAAAACTATTCCATGCATTTGTTACTTCCAGACTGGACTATTGTAATTCATTATTAATAGTTTGTCCCAATAACTCATTAAAGAGCCTCCAGTTAATCCAAAATGCTGCAGCCAGAGTTCTGACTGGAATTAGCAAGAGAGATCATATTTCTCCAACGTTAGCTTCTCTCCATTGGCTCCCTGTTAAATCCAGAATTGAATTTAAAATTCTTCTCCTAACTTATAAATCCCTTAATAATCAGGCTCCATCTTATCTTAAAGACCTCATAGTTCCTTATCTTCCAAGCAGAACTCTCCGTTCTCAGACTGCAGGTTTACTTGTGGTTCCTAGAGTTTCCAAATGTAGAATGGGAGGCAGAGCCTTTAGCTACCGAGCCCCTCTGCTGTGGAACCAGCTCCCAGTTCAGGTTCGGGAGGCAGACACCCTCTCTACATTTAAGACTAGACTTAAAACTTTCCTTTTTTATAAAGCTTATAGTTAGAGATGGATCAGGTGAGTCGGAACAATCTCTTAGTTATGCTGATATAGGTTATTCTGCTGGGGGACTTCTACTGATAAACTGAGCTCCTCTCCTCTCTCCTTTCTCCTATATCAATGCAAATGCCACCATTGCATGTCATTAACTTTGTGTCTTCTCTCTCCTGTAGTTGTGTTTCCTCCTCTCTGTCTCCCTCTCTCTGTACTTTTCTGCAGGTATCCTCGGCCTGGAGCTGTACATCTCCAGAATCCAGTTGATCTGCCCAATGTTCTTGCTGCTTGTTGTTGTCTTTATTGCCTGCTGTTCTTTTCTCTCTTCTCTTTCCACTCACCCCAACCGGTTGAGGCAGATGGCCGCCCACTATGAGCCTGGTTCTGCTGGAGGTTTCTTCCTCTAAAGGGAGTTTTTCCTCTCCACTGTTGCCTAAAGCTAAAGCTCAAATGGGACTGTTGGGTTTTCTCTAAATTTTTTTGTATAAATATTTTCTGTAAGGTCTTAAACCTTACACTGTAAAGTGCCTTGAGATAACTTCTGTTGTAAATTGGCGCTATACAAATAAAATTGAATTGAATTGAATTGAATTGTAGTGTAGTACTTCATAGAAGGATGCTGTGTTGTGACACTGACATCAGAATGTAGATGTAGGTGACACAGCTTATTACAGAGCTTTGATACTCACACATTGAAGTTGTAACCAAAGCTGTAAATGATCTGTATCTAATAGGTTCAAAGGGGAAATTACATCTATCAGCTATTATAACTTTGTAGGACTTCTTGGTAAGAAGAGATTAATACTAGCAGAGATTTTTGGATGTGGCAACACATTAAAAATTCAGGCTGTAAACATGTTAGTAGATCAGCCAAATGTATTTACAGCAAATAGAAAACTAAAGTGAACAAGCCCAAACTGTAATAAAGTGAGAAATTCGGGTATAGTATACGATACAACACAGTGGCATTAGTGGAATGATCTGTAAAAGTATAGTGTTACATGGTGCAGAATAAAGATAGGACAAGAAGAAGCCTGCTGAAACCTGGGAACATGGCACCAGCACATTGCTTTTGCTTCTTTCAGGTGCTATAAAAACTTCCTAGTATCAATAAACTTCTCCAAAAACATTTCACAATATTTGGATTTTTTGGAAATGTACTCCCTGTCCACCACACCTTCTTCTTTTTAAGTGTTTCTTGGCTCCACGTCTTGTCCTTCCTGTCAGTACCATTTCATAAGACATACCAAACCCCCACTCCCCAAATATGATGGTTGCTGTTAAGAAAAACATTCCCTTTTCCAGACAAACATTGCCATCATAAGGGGACAGAATTTTAAGTGGAATCAAATGTTGTTGTCTCAGAGTGAAAAGACAGCAAAAGTTGTGAGATAGTGTTTGAGATGTTACACCAACAATTGTTAGCATAGTTGGTTTCTTGTCTCACAGAGTTTCCTTGAAGTGATAATATGAAAATTCAGATATTTACGACAGCATGACTACAAATCCTAAAATTATGCACAGCAGGCTGTTCAGGGATTATTGTGGTTGTGAATTTTTACAGTTACAGTTATATTACAGAAATGAGGATGTGTTGATCACACTGCTCCTGATCCATTGTAGCTTTTACTTTCCTGACATTCCACATTTCCTGGTGCCTTTATTGGACGGATGATGATCCAAAATGCAGCAGCATCTCTCATTTCTGATCAACCAAAAAAGACACGTTGCCAGTGAATGACGTCTTGTTGCCCCTTTACCTCACCTCAAAAGATCCCAGGTAAACTATTCAGCTTAGCGTGTCCACAATGCTAGAACAACCAAACCACTTCAGCATGCTCAGCAGCCTCATTCCCAAATTTCAAAAACCTGCTAAAAAAACACAATGATTATACAACTTTCTCACAACTGAATAAAAACAAATTAATTAAACATTGTTGCACACTTTATGAAATGGAGACAGTTCTTTCTATAGCACTTTAAAGCACTTTTCTCCTTGACTGAGATTGCATTACATTTAGCAGACGCTTTTATCCAAAGCGACTTACATATGTCAGTACAATGGTAGGCAGCGTGAGCATGAGGAGGTCTTGCCTAAGGACCCCTACTGGAGGTAGGCCACTGCTGGGATTGAATCCCGGTCTCCCACATAGGAGGTGGTGATGTTACCACTACACTAACCAGCCACAGAGAGATATTTTGCATACCTTGTAAGTCAGGGGTTTGCCAAATCAATAAATTAACTGTAAATGTATATAAAATTATAATTTATCCAAAAAATATTTGACTTTAAATTAGACAGAAATGAGCCAAACAGTTATGCTAATTAGAAAATTATACTAAACTAAACAAAGAAGTTAAATATGTTACATTATTCACCTTATACCCTCTAAATATCAGCCTATTAGTGTTATTATTAAGGCATAGGGTTATGGTTTTTATGTGTTTATTCTATTTGTGCATGAAGTGGAGATGCCAAACAAAACGTGACTGTAAACAAAACACTACAATTTCCTCAACATACTTTGTGCATCGCGTCCTGTATCCTGCACACATTGCAGTCAGAGCGTTTTTAGTAGGTTAGAATGCATTTGAATTGAGGAATTTCTGATCACATCACTCTTCCCAAGAGAATAAACTTAGGTTGGATTAAAATGACATGAGCAGGAATGCTTGCAAACCAAATTGAACAGAACACAATCTCTGTCACTGTTGAATTTTCTTTCCGATAGTAAAAAGAGTAAATGTTCCTTTCTTTAAAACTAATGGTTAAACAATACAACTGGATGAATGATGAATTAGGGGTGGGGGTAGAGGGAGCTTCCCATCAAATTAAGAACTGCTGAGTGAGGATATGATGAGGGGTCTTGAGTTTCTACAGGGACTAATGAGAAATGTATGACCTCTATATTCTTACCAAGAATGACTCTTCTCTGGACTCAAAAACTGTGAACAATGGAGAGGTGGGAACAAATGTCAGCTGAAAGTAATAAGAGTCCATAGCTGATGGCAACGATCTTCTATTGTTGTTCTGTCTTACATGAAATTACAACTTACACTCTTTCCAGTTAACCATAAATCTACACATAAATGGGAGTTTTTGTCATTCCATGCTCTCATTTATTTCTTCCTCTTTGTATTGTTTTGCCTTGTCTACTGCAGTCCAGAGCCAGGCTGTATGCTGCATTAGCTTATCCTTGTCCACAAGACAAACAGGTGGGTATGCACATGCTGGACATATTTCAACACACTGCAAATGACTGCTTTACATTAGTGGTGTGTGTGTGTGTGTGTGTGTGTGTGTGTGTGTGTGTGTGTGTGTGTGTGTGTGTGTGTGTGTGTGCGTGTGTGTGTGTGTGCGTGTGTGTGTGTGTGTGTGTGTGTGTGTGTGTGTGTGTGTGTGTGTGTGAAAGAGAGAGAGAGACAGACAGTTTACATGTGCACCATTTGTATTGTGCTAATCACCTCGGGATGTGTAAATTGTAAAGAGTGACACACTTACACAATTACATTTATGTATGTGAGAGTGTTGGGATGAGTAACAGAGCCACAGCAGGAAATACCAGAGTCTAATTAAAGAACCTACCCAACCATCCCACCAAGGATAACAGCACACAGAAATTGATCTGAGTGTATTGACTTTTCAGTGCTAGAATTTTTTTTTTTTTTTTTGGTAAATTCCTTAAAACCCTCCTGGTTCCTGCCCTGTTCAGAAATAGCTCCTAACAGGACAAGTATGCACCAGACTGTAGCAAAAAGACAGACAAAGAAATCTTTGTAATAAAGTCTTCTGATTGCCAGAAGAAGGGTAAGTGCACCTGACCTGTACACCCGGACCTCTATGTTATGTGTGATGCACAGGAAAAATAGAGCGCCAATAAAAAACAAACCAACTCCAAAAAAAAAAACTTCTGTACAGTTGAAGAGGGGTGGAGAGAGAAGTTCACCATGGTATATTAAAAGAAGAACCTGCACAATATAATATACTGTTTGACACTATAACTATGCATGGTAAACTATATTTTCATGAAGTATCTAAACATTGTCTCAAATACGGCTGCAACTAACTTTTTTTTAATAATAAAATGTAGAAATGATTTATTTGATTGGTCAGTTCAGCTAAACAAAGTAATTTTTATGTCTGAATGAAGGAACTATTCCAAAGTTGAACTTTCACTATGATAATATTCAACACAAAAGGTTTATGCACCATAGGCCTGATTGGATGCAATGGAAATGTTGTTTAGTCTTAAATCAAACTGTAACTAATGTATCAGCAACAACCTGCATCATCATACTTGTTAATTTAAGGAAATGTTGGAATGTTGGAAAGTCCAAACCAAAAAGCCCCCCCGCTGGCCACCATGAATTCCAGTTGTGAGGTGGCAGCTGTAACTACTCCATTATCATGCTGCCCCAGCTAAACAATAAATCAGTGAACCTAAAATAAATACATAATATGCCTACACATATATATTTATATGGTGTGTGTGTGTGTGTGTGTGTGTGTGTGTGTGTGTGTGTGTGTGTGTGTGTGTGAGTGACTCCAGTATGGAATGTTGACAACAGCTGTGGACACAAATGAATTTACACAGAAACCTAACCTCATGATGGTATTATACACACACATACACACACTCCTGCATTATACCACGATGCAAAAAGGTCGGGTGTGCATTTTGGCTACCAAATTTAAAGTAATGCCAACAGTGGTTGGTACCTTATCTGTATTTTATTTTTTAAGAAAACTATTGCTCCAACTGTGTTATTTGCATTAGCTGCTATCACTTGTGGCTTGGAAGCAAAGGTTAAGCAGGTTGTCATGGTGATTACAACCTATTGGAATGCAAGTGCGTGGGAGGAGAAGAAAAAAAGAGAATGTTGGCCAATCTCATGCAGAGTTTCTGTTATCTGTCATAATAGGTCTGTCAGTGGGTGTAAATGTGTCAGTTCATGTGTATGTATGTATGTATGTTGTGTAGTAACTATCACAAATAGGGACTTTACATGCCTCACACCCACAGCTGTGGGTTGCTGCTCAAAGCAGGTTAGTACTCAGGCAAGCAAAAAGCTACCTCCACCTAGGGACCAGAGGGGTAATGCACAAAAGTAGAATTAAGAAACCCAGTATGAGTGAAAGTGCTGATATGCTCATCCTGGCATTCCATTGCACGTTTGCCATAATAACAAGGTGCAGCTAAATCAAGCCAGATGTAGATATCTGGGATGTACGTGTTTACGGTATCGTTTAAAAGACCACGTATCGATCACAGAGTTAATTAAAGTAATTAAAGTAATCCAGAAATAATTATTAAGCAGTGTTTCAGAGAAATCTTACAATGTATTGAGTTACTGAACATATATACGAGGGTCATTCAATAAATAAGGTGAATTTTTCGGTATAAGGACTTTTAATACAGATAGAAGCTTACTTTTTTTTGTTTTGTTTTTTTGTTTTAATTCTTTTTCACATGGATTTAATTTCTTTTGCAAATTAAAAAAAAACCTTGGGAGTTTTTGCGATTAACAAAGATGGCCGACCAAGAAGCATGCTCCAGAATTGAACAGCGGTCAATTATCAAGTTTTTGGTTGCTGAAGGGTGCAAACCCGTTGAAATTCATAGGAGAATGTCAACTGTGTATGGTGCCACATGTTTCAGCCCTTAAAGAAGGACGGAGCAGTGTTGAGGATGAAGGCAGGCCTGGGAGGCCTACAGAAGTGAGGTCTCCTGAGGTGATCGAATCAGTCAATGACCTCACTCAGTCTGACAGAAGGGTGACAGTGGATGACATTGCAAGGACTTTGAGGAGAAAAGTAAGCTTCCCAGTAAGTAAGCTTCTATCTGTATTAGAAGTCCTTATACCGAAAAACTCACCTTATTTATTGAATGATCCTCGTACTAAACAGTTGTTGTATAAATGCCTTGAATGTGATCATTGGCAGTGAATATGTTATATATACATATAAATTTAATTTGTTTTACCCCCTCTAGTTTTTTTTTTCTTGGTTGATTTATTTAACCAAATCTATAATTTGATAATTTGGTTATATCAATTTACCGGTCTTATTATTTTTTTAATTACATTGTCTCCCTTATTTTCCACTGAGAGTTGTTTGAAAAGTGGACAGACATATCGAGAATCTCTAGGCCTACCTGTGAATCAGGTATTGGTCTTCAAATGCGAACCTGTCTCGGAACACTCTCTGATGCCTGAATGAACTAGTATCAACGTTTTCTCATTAGCTATGTTGTCTAAGAAAGGGCACGCCATTGTCAAGAGAAACTTGTGAATGGGACCTTTACAGTTTATATACTAGACTGCATGTTCCCCACTTTCTGAAACTGCCTATGTAAAATCATTAGCCGCTTCTAATAAAGACAACAATCGTAATCCTCATACTCTTCAAAGCATAACCATATGAACTGCAATTTTCATAAAACTAGCAGTTTAAAAATATGTCTGACAGTAATCATCATTACCACATAAATAGTTATGATAATAGTTAAAAATTATGTTAAAAAACGAACCAACATAGGCCAGCTCTGGACCAGGCTAACTTCAGAGAATAAACCTCCATAGTAACTTAATTCAGTTTAATTTAACCTGCTTTTGTGTAACTGAGTCTGGTATAAATGAAGCTAGGATGAGTGGATAACCACAACACAGACAACACAGAACAAGAGGATACGTTCAACACCCCTCAGGTTGCAACGCCCACTCTTTAAGGTGTTTGCACACTTTTTTTTGGAAGCACTTGTGTTTTTAGTTCCAGTTTCCACTGCTGGGGTCCTTGGATGGGCAGGGCAGGGAGGTACCAAGGCCTAGGGATGATTATTTTTGTGGTGCTCTTTTGTGCAGAAATGGCTACTCCATGTACTTTACTTTTTCATTAACTTACCATGTGGCTGTTCTAAGTTGTCACATAAAAGCATGTGATCAAAGGTCGACCAACTATTTCAAGTGAAAAGTTTGAAACAAGACAATATGTTGGTGTTTCTTTATTAACTTGCTTTGGAGTCTTGCTGCCTGGGAACTTTTTACTGATTTATGTAGATGTAGATATGTAGTTGAACTTCTTAAGTGATAGGGGAGTTTTTAAAATCCAGGTTATCTTCTTTCATATCAGAAACTAACATCACACCCCTCCTCTGAATCATCATTGTGGGTAGAAACGAAACTCTTAGAGAGAGAAGGGGAAAATGCATTTTGAGATCTGTAGTGAATGTTAAAACCCTGTAATATAGTAGTACCGCATGTGCCCTAAAAACAGAAGAACATGAAGGGACCACATAGTGATGATAACATATATAATTTATAGGTCTTTAATCGGTCACATCAACTAGAACATACTTACAGTGTGTTTAAACCACTCTAAGTCTCCATTGCTTGGCCAAAGGGTTTTCCCTTCTCAACACTTAGAGCAGACAAAGCTGGAGTATACGAATACACTGATTGGAAAGGGTTTCTGTCTAGACGAGTTCTGATATTTGGAAAAAATAAAGGCGTGTGATTTCATGTGTTTTTGGCAAAGTCCTCCACAGTTGTTTTATAATAACCTGATCGGGGAGATTATCCATCATTTTAATGTTGTTTTGAAAGAACTCTCCTAATGTTGGAATAAATATGTTCAATCTGTTCTAGGATGAGAAGTAAATAAACTCTGGAGATCTGCTTTTTTTCTGTGTTTTCATCTCAATATATTTAATACAAATGCAGGTGACAATCAAATGATTCAAGCAACAGCTTTAAATAAAATATGTAAATACTAAGAATAAAATCAAATTAGTAATTAAAGCTGTTTAAAATGTTGGTAGCATTAACTTTTCCACTGGGTTTAGGGTTAGGGTTAAGTAATAGTTAGGGTAGAGCTCATATACAGAAAATCCTTCCATCATTCCACGTGATTCATTCATGTGCATACATGCATCATTATTATATTATATTAATCCACTAGTGGATAATACTAAGCTAAGTACAAGTTACATGACCAAATCCATCCACCTCATTTCCAGTAAGAGGCGTTATCTTGGACCTAAGCCAAAGGATCCCTTTGGAATCTACCTTTGACAAGATGGGAATGACACTGGATAGAGAACTCACTGAAACAGCCATTGTTTAAACACAATAAAAAGGCCAAACCGTGATATAGATATTTAAGCTAGTTAAACTTGATTTCAGGAAATATATGCCAGTATGCAAAAAGTTACATTGTAATTAAGTATGAAATAGGCACAGGCAAAACTAGTTTTGCTACCTTTAACAATGGCAATATCTCCCAGGAATCTGTCTGTCAGAAAAAAAACATATCTTCAAACCTAAGTGTTCAAATTTTGCACATAATATAAGAAATACACAAAAAATAAACAAAACTTAAATAAAGATGAATGTGTTCCAACTATGTTAATATAGTGTAGTCAAGGGCATTTGGACAAACCAAACAGTGTTAAAGTAGCAGCTTATTACCATAATTATTCTTCAGCCGTCAGCAGGCAATGCAAGTTTATTACCATGTTTATGTTTGCATATATAGTATGTATGCAGCATATTTACTGGGGTGGCAGTTAGCTCAGTTGGTAAAGCATTCGTTTATAAACCCCAGGGTTATTGGTTCAATTCATTCTGTGTGACTGAATGTGATTTTATATCCTACATCAGTTATGATTATATCCCCTAAGCTGCAAAAAGCATAAATTGATGCCCAGGCACAATAGCGGGAAAAACAGGAAGTCAGTATAAACCAAACAGATAAGGATTGTTCAAAACAATTGCACTTTAATCACATGTCAGATTTTAATGAACAATTTTAAAATCTTTACTGATGTAAACACTGAAAATCAATGTGAAAACTCTTTACTTAAAGGCTCATTTAAGTTATGTGAATTTCATCACAGCAACTAATGTGACTCAGAAGGGCCCGGCAGCTCCTGCTCCGCTTCTTCTGGTGTCCAGAAGCAGAGCAGGAACTGCCGTGTTCAGTGGAGATCATTGAGTAGGAAGAAGCACCATCTAAAGATCCAGATCTACTGTTGGTGAAAAAGAGTGTAGAATGTAAAGTAATGCCCTCAGGGCCAGAACAAAAGATTCTACCCTACAGAGTTTGTAAGCTGCTGCAACAGTAGAGAAAGTTTGAGATTAAAAGTGGACTACTTGTTCATAAAGTGATTAACCAGCATACAGAAGTTTGGGCGATCCCCACGTGATTAGACAGCTAAAACTACCGTTAAGGCTCTGTGGTTGCATGCAGTCCAGCCCTTTGTCTAGTTCCACTAAGATCATGGTCCTTATTTCGAGTATAAGCTTATGAAATAGAAAAGTTGCACAACACCCTATCGTCCTGCAAGTAATGGTAGATTTAGGCTTTTTAACCAGACCTTGCTAAACATGTATCCTTGAGGAAGCCATACAGAATTTGCCTGCACTGGTCCATGATTTAACAACACATAAGCATAGTGCATAGTGTGACTGACTATGCACCCGCACTTTTAATGTGCGGACGACACTTAATGCTCCCAGATCACTCAGTTTTATGGGTAGCTCCTCAGCAGACTCAACAGGATGTGAGTGAGTGGATGCAAGACCACCAGCACAAGCTCTACTTAGTGTATCAGATAGCTAGACAGAAGATGGATGAGACTGCTTCCCAGCACAAATGTCAAGCTATTGTCCCCAGGGGAAAGGGTTTGGGTTAGGTTTGGCTAATTAAAGGGGAGTACTGGACATGGTGGAACTCTGAGTCTTATGTGGTTATAGAACAGGTGTGAGAAACTAGTTTCGTATATAGGGTGCGGCAAAAGAAGAGTGTGTGTGAACAGACGTTGCATAGGAATGCTTTGAAGATATGCACTGCTCCACCACTGGACCCCACTGAACAAGGGCCGACACCAGTTGTACTTATGTCTGCACTAACACACACAACCCACACCACAGGCTGCACAGGACTCTACTGTGGGACGTTCTACTAGAGTATACATGGCAGGGACTGCCGATGATAAAGTGTGGGGGGATGTCATGTGGTGAACAGATTTTTTTTTTTTTTTAATCATGAAGGGTTTATTTATTTTAACCACGTTTAATTGCTTGATTGCATGTTTTATTGTCTATTTCTGTTGTGTATGTGGTTATATATTAATTTGACCTGCATACCCGTGTGAACTACATTGCATTAATGACTTGCTCCTTCTAGAGTACACTGAATCCACCTGTGAATGATTGTTGACCAATAGCACGGAGTAGACAGGTATTGGCTGATTTAACAAGTGGAGCAGGGCACGATCAGGGTCTGCTCGCTCTGGTACACTCTCTATGGTCTCTCTTGCATGCCTTCCCATGCTTCTCTTTCCCCTACTGACGACTTGCCATTGGACCAGGCAGTGACACAGGTAGAATAAGCTAAAGATTTAGCCAAGGCACTCCCCATAGACATAGAGCACAATGCCCGGAAAAGTCAGCAGGGCAGGGAACTTTTCTCTGCCCCCAAATGAGTGAGTATTGCTAGCTAGTGCACCATTTTGCCGCTCATTAATGTATTGCGATGCTATATTATTGTTCCGAGGTTGTGTGCTTTCTCCTGATACTTGAAGACCTGGTGACCTACAGCGCAGGAAGACTCTACTCCCGTCATGGCTTTTAAAGCAATGTTTTATTTGACATTTTTTGGCCTTTATTGTTTTAGAAATCTAATTTTTAATCATTCTTAGTTAATAAATAATAATTCTCCTGGTTTGCTCCTGTTTAATGGTTTGGTCCCAACAAATTTGAAAGAACCTGCATGGCTGTGTGAATTAGTTGTAGGTTTACCCACTGGTGTAGTTAGCTACCTTTTATCCTTTTATATTTTGTAAATTTCTAATAACTACAATTCTATTTATTTTTTATACATTAATAATCTTTTAATAAAAAATATTTTTTATATTAAAATAATAAATATAATCACAATCACCAGGCTCCACATCACACTTATCAGTTGTAAATAAACAATTTATCCATAAGAACTACATCCAAAAGACTAATATTTATATAAATTAACAAAGTCCCCAAAATCCGAATCTAGACCCCCTCTTTGGAGGTTCTAGACACTGGTACAGTCACTTCCTGTATAAAATAGCTGTTTCCTGGGGTGCATCCTTTGCCCAAGCAAAAATGACTGTCTAGCTGCAGCAGCAACTAGCAGTGTCAGCTTCAGCACTGGTAATTCAATTTAATAAAATATAATAATTGTTAACACAGACATTGTTAACAAATTTAAGTATGACTGTATTGAACTAAATGTGTGCACTACAGATAGAAACTCATGTACTGTCAACCATACAAAATAAACTGAGTATATTGAATGAAACTAAATTGTTTCATTTCTATACTTCACTACCATAAACTTATTGTGGTGTTTAAACTAACAGAATTTAAAGATAATAAACTAAATATGAATTAAAACTAAGGTGTCCAGTGAGATAGTCGGGCTCACTTCCACACATAGTTTGGGCTCTGGAACACAAATCCTTGAGAGAGGTTGAACTCTCTTCTACTCTGGAGTTGCCCATGGTGAGAGGCGGCAGGCAGGGGTGGGCTTGCTTATAGCCCCCCAGCTCAGCTGCCATGTGTTGGAGTTCTCCCCGGTGGATGAGAGAGTTGCTTTCCTGCGCCTTTGGCTAGGGGATAGGTCTCTCACTGTTGTTTGTGCCTACGGGCCAAATAGCAGTGTAGAGTACCCAACTTTCTTAGGGTCTCTGGAAGGGGTACTGGAAGGTGCTCCGACTGGGGACTCTGTCGTCCTACTGGGGGATTTCAATGCCCACGTGGGCAATGACAGTGATACCTGGAGGGGAGTGATTAGAACGGCCTCCCTGATCTGAACCCGAGTGGTGTTTTGTTATTGGACTTCTGTGCTAGTCACAGTTTGTCCATAACGAACACCATGTTCAAGCTTAAGGGTGTCCATTAGTGCACGCGGCACCAGGACACCCTAGGTTGGAGGTCTATGATCGACTTTGTGGTTGTGTCACCTGACCTCCGACCATATGTCTTGGACACTCGGGCGAAGAGAGGGGCTGAGCTGTCAACTGATCACCACCTGGTGGTGAGTTGGATCCGGTGGCAGAGGAGGAAGCTGGATAGACTTGGCAGACCCAAACGTATTGTGAGGGCCTGTTGGGAATGTCTGGTGGAACCCTCTGTCAGAGAGGTCTTCAACTCCCACCTCTGGGAGAGCTACAATCAGGTCCCGAGGGAGCCTGGAGACATTGAGTCCGAGTGGACCATGTTTTCCACTTTCATTGTCAATGCGACTGTTCGGAGCTGTGGCCGTAGGGTCTCTGGTGCCTGTCGCGGTGGCAACCCCCGAACTCGGTGGTGGACACCGGAAGTAAGGGAAGCCGTCAAGCTGAAGAAGGAGTCTTATCAGGCCTGGTTGGCCTGTGGGACTCCTGATGCAGCTGATGGGTATCGGAAGGGTATCGTCGCAGAGGCAAAAACTCGGACCTGGGAGAAGTTGGGTGAGGCCATGGAGGAGGACTATCGGTCTGCCTCAAGGAAATTCTGGCAAACCGTCCGGCGCCTCAGAATGGGAAAGCAGTTTCCTGCCAACACTGTTCACTTAGGAGGTGGGGAGCTGCTGACTTCGACTGGGGACATTGTAGGACGGTGGAAGGAATACTTTGAGGATCTCCTCAACCCCGTCGATACGCCTTCTGTTGAGGAAGCAGAGGCTGGGGACTCAGAGGTTGACTCATCCATTGCCCTGGTCGAAGTCACTGAGGTAGTCAGTAAGCTCCTCGGTGGCAAGGCACCAGGGATGGATGAAATTTGCCCTGAGTACCTTAAGTCTCTGGATGTTGTGGGACTGTCTTGGTTGACACGCCTTTGAAGCATCTCGTCAAGATCAGGGACAGTACCTCTGGACTGGCTGACCGGGGTGGTGGTTCCTCTTCTCAAAAAGGAGGACCGGAGGGTGTGTTCCAACTATAGGGGGATCACACTCCTCAGCCTCCCTGGGAAAGTCTATGCCAGAGTGCTGGAGGGAAGAATTAGGCCGCTATTGGAGACTCTTGGAATTCACTCTTTGAGAAGGTTTACATAAAGAACAGGGCTGCAATCGCTCTGGAGTAGAAACTCTGTAGGTGGTGGGTCCAAGTTTCTTCTCCACCACAAAAGGCCCCTGCCACTTAGCTTAAATTACTGTCACTGGGACCTTTTGACCTGGTTCAAAGCTTCTCTAGCAGGCTGATAGTCATGCCAGGTTTCTTTTGATGCATCTGGACCTCCATGTAAATGCACTTATATAGCACTTTTCTACCTAACTAATACCCAAAGCGCTTTACACTGCAGCTCATTCACCCATTAACAAGCACACACACACCAATGGCAGAGCTGACCTGACTTACCAGGGACCACTTGGGGTTCAGTATCTCGCCCAAGGACACTTTGGCATGTAACATGGCAGCCAATCGAACCACCAATCCTATGAGTGGCAGACAACTGCTCTACCTATTGAGCCACAGCCTGGGCCAATTCACTCACTTTCTGTAGTTTCTCTCTCATCTGAAAAACAAAGGAAATCACATTAACAGGCCCCTACCTCCCATGGTCTCCTTCCCAGGTCTCTTTTAGTAAAGTCAAAATTCCTCTTACCTCATGCCCACAAAGCAGTTCAAAAAGGGAGAAGCCAGTGGAGGCCAATGGTACCTCCCTGTAGGCAAATAGGACATAAGGAAGCCACTGATCCCAGTCAGATTCACAAACTTACGGAGCACTTGTTTAAGAGTCCAGTTAAATCTGACTCACTTGGGGCAACTTGGGGTTCAGTGTCTTACCCAAGGACACTTTGGCATGTGACATGGCAGCTGGGAATCAAACCACCGATCTTATGATTGGCAGACAACTGCTCTACCTACTGAGCCACAGCCACCCAAAACTTGTTTACAGTTGTTGTAACTTGGTCTGTCAAAATTTCACAGGGAAAAACCACCCTTGAGAAGAATTGAAACTATGAGAATGCCACAGCCTTTGCTTTAACAGATTCTGTAGGCATAATGGTTTGTTATGACCTTCCTGTTCACACAAATAACTGACTGATAGCTATAGGGTTTTGAAGGCACATTAGCATTTACAGGAGACTTACACACTCCTGGCATTGACCTCTGATGGTACTGGAGGGCATTGGCTTACAAGTGTCTTTAGAGCCCTTTTCAGTTTTCAGTCGTATCTCCTGGGCCTCCTGCCACCCCATGAAGGCCTAGTAGATACCAGCCAGATATTTTAGTGTTGGCCCTCCTGTTTCTTCACCCCTCATACCTAAAGCCACTCCAGAAGCTTCATCTGCCATCTCATCTTCTCCATCTACTTGGTTTCCTTGGGCCGCGGGGAAGGTCTCTAATCTCTGCTCGACCTCTTGTACCTCTTCCTCCTCACTGCATGGCTCATATAAAAATTTTTTTAAAGGAATGAAGAGAAAAAAACACAGCTGTATCCCCAGCCAGCTGATCCCACCGCTGCCACCATACGTGGTGGCAGGCAAGCAGGCGAGCAAGAGGAAACATGTGAATTGAAAAAAAATTTTATTTACCCAAAATGTAGACAGCAATTTAAATCAAATATTTAATATTTTCTGGGACCATAAAAGAGGCCAACCCATTAAGCTCCCCTGGTGTAACAACCAGTCTGGTGTCTCTTCAATCCTGTTGAGTCTGA
The DNA here is from genome assembly GCF_900324465.2 of Anabas testudineus. NCBI lineage: Eukaryota > Metazoa > Chordata > Actinopteri > Anabantiformes > Anabantidae > Anabas > Anabas testudineus. The sequence goes on from NC_046625.1 coordinate 23,750,530, forward strand.
GCTGGGAGACACAGCAAACTCTCAAACCTTTAAGCCACAACTTTCAACTGCACACAGTTTGAGCCACCTTGGAGTAACTGAACTATATAAACTGATTGGACTGCAGGTACTGTCTCATGCTACCAGTAGGACACCATCAAAAGACAAAACCTGAGAGCAATAACTAAGGAAGTATAAGAAGAGAGCATTTGTCTGTGGCCACCACATGTAGAACTATTTCCTTTTTGGGTACTGTCGTGGTTTTACCTCTCCATTGCACCTGTTGTTTGCACCAAAGTAGGTGAAACTGATTCAAATCACTTGTTTTCTAAAGACAGATTGATATCCCTGAAGTGTAACTGACTTGGTGTTTTAATGTGATGATTAAGTGGGAGTAGCTTAATTTTTGAGCAGTGTCTATGTCTGCTACGGGATTCTTAAAGTTGTACCTTAGGACATACCACATAGTTAATCTGCCTCATTTGATTCATCATTGGTTGTCAACTACTGCTCAACTAGTGCTCTTACACTAGTTAAGCAATAGTTGGCATGCTCTTTTGTTGTAAGAGCACCCCCAGGTTCAGACATAGGCATTTTGACTTCGACAATGGCACCAAAATGGTGACTGGTAAAACATTTATCTTCACCCTAAACAGTCAAAAACAATTTGTGCAAACAAAGCTTTTTGGTTGGTAATGAGCAGAAATGTCTGGGTTAAGTTTAGGCACTAAATAAATATGGTTAGGCTTGCCTTCAAAGCTACAGCTTTCTTAATGTGTGACATTCGTCATATGACTTGCAACTCATGACTAGATTGTCATGTGATGCAGTGTAACTGCGTGTTATACCTACTAGCAAGTTTGGTTGCCTCCAGCTACTTGTAGATCAGAGTGGGTCTCAAGTCTTGCATTTAATTTGAGAATATTGGTGTTGACTGCACGCACTTTTATTTTTGATTATACCGTAACCTGACTGATGGTCTGAGCACTTGTCATGGTTGCCATTAGTCTCCATTGCTGACATTATGAAAGCATATAGCTATGAATACTGTCAATATTTTTAAGATAAAACATTTCTACATACGTATGTTGAAGAAACACATAATCCAGTTCCTCAGAAGATATTTTAAATAATACAGGCAATGCAATAATGGGGTGTAGATTATTTGTATATGAAATGTTCTTGCCAAATGTCTAAACTTCCACTAAAGACCATTTTTTATTACTAAAGGTTTTGACATCTATATATCTATAGTATAACTGATCCTGAGTGAAAAAGCAGCCAGGCCCCAAACATGGACTATCTGTTTATACATCTTTTGGGACCAAAGATACGAAACAGATACTTTATGAATTAAAATAAAATATTCTTTTAAGAGTTCGCTGCACTAACATGACAGCAGAAACCTCTATTCCATCTGTGTCCAAGTTTCCATTATTGTGAAATGCCTGGCAAAGAGCGCTTCACACGATCGTCCAGAGATCCAGCAAAAGCACAAGAAACATGAACAGTTGGTTCTGATGGATTAAATCATATATGTTGGCGGGTGTTAACCTGACATATACTACACAGCCCTCATGGTTGGTTTGTCCACTAAGTTGGTTAGAGATGAACAACATATATTAAAGACCTCACCCACACTGACACATTGTAAACATCCTTTATGCTCTTGCGAACCAGTTTAGGAATAAATGCTTCTTAATCAAGATCCAGGAGCTTAAGGGAAAATTGTTCTGTGGTTTCAGCCTCATTGACTGACAGTAGGGTCCTTGCGTACTCTCTTCCACCACCAGTGATCATAAACCACAGTCAGCGCTAAGTGAGATTTATTGTGCACTGTGACATGCCATTTACCAATTGATGCAGATTAGGAGACTCAGTGTGGTTGTTGGTGAGAGCACTTTGGATTTGGTTTTTCAACTGTTGAGAGAATGAGAGACATGAATATAGCTTTGAATGAGGCTATAATGATGTATTAAGAAGACTTTTTTGTTTGTATTGTGTTTGAATCCCCATACTGATATTAATAAAAAACACACTAATGAGCCACACTGTTACTGGGGGACATGCTGGACCCCTGGCCTGACTACCTGTTTAAGTTCTACATTCTTAGTAAGATATGGGCAGATTATTATTTGGGAGAACCTGAGTTCCTGCTGTCTCCTGTAACTTACATGTGTAAGTAAACTGCAATTGCAGTATTTTATAGGACCCTTTATCAGTGGGTAGGTGCTGTAATGCAACTTATTTTTCTGAAACAAACACTACATTTAAAGAGTGAAAGGAATTTGGTTGCTGGGTTTGGATGGTGGATGTACAAAGCACACAACTGTCAAACCACAGACCTGACTTTAACTGTGGTGAAGTTTAGGCAACTAAAGCACTTTGGATAAGACTGAAGTAAGATGGTAGTTTAATTAAGTAAATAATCCTGTTGTGTTGAAGTTACTATTAAGTTGGTCTCCAGCCAGACCGCAATCCTTTTACTTAGACATAGGGGTTAGCAAGGGAGACCTGACCTGGCAGCTTAAAGTTTCAATACAATCCACCATAAAACTCCCACACACACACATGCAATCCTTAAACCAATGTGTAGAGGTTTTAATGGAGCTAAAAACAAAAGATGCTACAATAGTTTTTCATTTGGAGGGTTTAAGAAGTTATTTATAAGGACTGACTTTCTTGTTTGTTTCAGTGATTTGAACTGTTTCTGTGTGGAGGCAGCTGGGAGGCAAAACTGCACAGCTGCAAGAGGAAAACACATTGTTAATCCAAAAATCTAACAACTACTAAAGTACTTTCAAAGAGGGAGAGGGTGTGTAAAAAACAAAATCAGAAGTATCTAACCAAATTTGGCCAGACTTGAAATACAACATTGGTTACTTTCAGTTTAATACAGTAAGTGTATTTTAATGACAGTTTAACAACAGCTCCGCCCCAGAGGACCTTTCACTTTGTTTGTTTCGACCACATTTTGATCAGGTCTAAATATTCTGTTCAAGTTGGATCTGACTGTTCTCAGGGTTTCTTGGAGCAGACGTGTCTTTTAGGAAATGAACTAAAACCATACATGTTGGGTTGGAAATAATTTTATTTAAATGACTAGAAGAGACCTCAAAATTCACCAAGTAGACACACAAATACAGTGGATGATAATCTGTGCATCTGAAATGATGCATAGGACATTGTTTTCAGCTTAGTAAAATGATGCAGCCCTAAAAACATCAGAGGCCATTTCATGGCTTTTGTTTGCCCCCAGTGCTTTATAAGCACAGCAGATAACATGATATCCACCTCCTTTGTTAGTTCGTTTTGGCTGAACAATATAATGCAAATAGAAAACTGAAGAATTAAATAAAGATAAAACTGATGAAAGGAAAACAAATACTAGCATGATGAGGAGGATTCTTCAGACATCCCACTCGAGAAAAAAGCTTTTCATTTCAGCACTGGGAAAGAATGGGTTCTGTTTCTGTTTTCTAATATTTTTGTAGAATTGATTTAAGTCAGATTGATGTCAGTGATTGTGCAAATCTTGGCTCATCAGGTAGGAATTTTATTGCTGAGGGGCCTGACAGCAAAAGTGACTTGTATGTCAGAGGAGAGATAATTTAGCTGAGATTGGCCTGCACAAGAGAACATAGGCAGATTTCCAAATATTGGGAATTTCTTTGTCACTATTGGTGAGATTAAATATATTGGTCAATGCTGCTGCGAGGCTAAGCAGAGCTCTTTTTAAGACTCTGTGGAGCTCCAACATGTCACAAGCACCTGAAGAAATTAAATGTCTAGTAAAGTATGGGTGTGCATAAATAGAAAAACATCTGCAGGCAAGAGGGGCTACAATAAAGGACTACAAAAGATGTCCTCCAACCAATTTATACGTTAAGACTGTGCAAACAACCTACTTTGGTTTACGCAAAAAAAAACATCATGGTTAGAGGTCAGAATATACAAGACTGGATATTGGATCTTTAACATGCCCAGTGACTGGCTGCACGTAGCCTGTCAACAGTCAGACAGGGGTCGCGTGGTCCTGCATTAGTCAAGTAAAGTTTGAATATTTGCATTACCAGATATGAATATGTCCCTGTTAGAATAATTGAGATAAATACAAAAAAAGTTATTTAACTAATTTAAGTAAGAGTAATTTAATAGAAAATAAATGATTTGATACTATTTTAACATCAAAACATGACTCAGGTTTCCCTTATTTAAAAGAAATCATGTTTTAGTCATGGAGCCAAATTCAGTTTATTTGTAGTCCCAGGCCGTAAAACATATTCTTCAATACATGTGGGACCCAAAAGGAATGAGGAAGAAATGAGGAAAGGGGTCAACCAGGTCTTTGAGACTCTAGAGAGTGTGTGGCTATGTTTCAGTGCTGGTGGAGAGCCGCTTGTCTAGACCTGCCTTAGTGTTCTTAGCTCATTTCAGTACTGCCATCAGGCTTTAATTAGATGTAAATCTTCAAGCTAACATCTTGATAAAATCAAACTTATATTTAGTTAGATTATAGATACAATAATGTCAGAGGTTATTTCCCCCCCCCATTGCGAAATTGTTACTGCTACAGGGGTTGGGTGTCTTGTCCATGTGGTGCAATTCAAGGAAAACTAAATGTTTCAATTCAAGAAAAGCCAATGCTCAAACAACAGGGGATATGACATCCCTGTTGCCAGTGGGGACTCCCCTTCAAATTCCACCACATGTACTTCTGACTACAACAGGTCCACAGCTGCCCTCCTATAGTTAGTGCTTCCAGTTATTCTTGATGTTCCATGAAGTTGTTCTATGTTGTATGTCATATGTGAAGGGATTGTTCGCCCTGTTCGCTGTAGACTCTGAGTCTGACAGTTGAAATCAGCTGAGGTGTGGCTGAGGCTGTGATATTCCAGAAAGCTGGTTGGCAGCTTTTCTCTACGACTCCATGTAAATGTGCGCAGAGCTGTTTACTGTTCCGATTTCCTCTATTTGGATGGGTAATTATACACACATACAGAGAGAGAGAGAGAGAGAGAGAGAGAGAGCGAGAGACCTCCCTCCTCTGGTTTCCTGTCAGAGCAGTGTGTGTGTGTGTGTATGTGTGTGTGTGTGTGTGTGTGGGGATGGTTCAGCAGTGACTCTCCAGCTGCTGAGCGGAGTGGAGCGGAGCGCGCAGTGAACTCGTTCCTTCACGGGACTCTGGTTTGACTTTACTGTGGTTTGGTTCACTGAAGGACACTGTTTGGACAGGGGACACAGAGACATGGAGGGACAGCGCTGTTCTTTCACTTCACGGGGACTTTTGGCACTCTCATTGCTCTCTGTGCTGGTGGAGCCCGGGACTGCCGGTGAGTAGCGCACTTTCTAATCTGTCCTCCTGTTCACTGCCATTAGCGCACTAACTCCAAACTGTGACAAGCTTCCACACTCGGTGTGATTGAGTAAAGGTCACCTCTGTCGTGATGTCGTGATGAGCGGGGGGGAGAGCTGCGTTGCGTGTTTCTCACAAGCAGCGGCAACAGGTGACTCATAGCGGGAGAGACAGTCTTACTGCTGGGTGCTCTGCTGTGAACTCAGTGCAGGGGACTGTGCCAAACAGCACATGCTTTAAGTTTATTTCCACTGGGCATCAATTAGTACATGTCCTGTTCAACTGTTAGGTGTAATGGCAACTTATATAATAAATAAATAACAAATCTGATTGTATCTTAACCTTTGAACATAGTTTAAACTCTTTATTTTAACTGTCCCCATCTTAAGTCCTTCACTTGACTCCCACATGTTGATCAGTTCAGTGTCAGCCAGCTTTCTAATCACACATATCACTGAGTTGCATTATAGTTGCTCCTGCGCTCACAGGGACTTGGAGCTCTGTTGTTTGGCTGTTGTTTCTCGTGACACCCTCAGCTTTATGGCAGCACTGTGCTAAATGGTGGGAATGCCCATTAAATGTTGTTTCTCCTACTCTGTCAGCAGAGTACGTGTCCATGTTTCCACCCAGCTTTCTGTTTGTGCATCAGCCTGACATGTTCGATATTTACAGTATATGGAAACTTTGACTTCCTAGAGCCTAGTCAGCATTTATCTACACCCTACCATTCCATTTAACTACAGAAATGTCAGGTGGGCAGACTGAACACACAATTCAGATGTGAAAAAAAACAAAGCTTCTGCAACTTCTTTATCATCTTCTTCATCTCCTGCTTCTTCTTCCTCTCCCGCAGTGTGTTACCCCCACCCCCTACCCACCCTTCACTGGTGGGGGCCTATTTTCAACTTGGAAATCCCACATACCACAAAGACTGTGTGCTCAATGCTGCATTGTACAGAATGTCACAAATAGACAAACACACATGCACATGAAAACATCCAAACGTCCGCCCACTTGAGCCACTCTCCTCTACCACTGTACAATGTCATACACATACTTGTAGCTATGCTTACTTCTCCAGAGCACCTTGTACTGGGGAAAACAACTCTCCACTCTCCTGCTCTGGAGATAGACATTTTGGCTATCCAAACAGCAGGTCAGGACTCTGTTGTTTTCAATAACCATCCGCTCAGCGGGCTGTCACCGGAAGGTTCTTACTTCCTTCCTTTCCAGGGAATCTTCGTTATGTCAGGGCATTAGCCAGCATGTCCCAGTCCTTGTGCTTAGCCAAGGCGGTGCTGGAAGATATTTTGATGATGCCAAAAATCAGAGCTGAAAGAGAAAACTGAAGGGCAATGTTGAGTAGATATAGATGTCAGGACTGTTCAGTCTAGCAAATCCTGACTGACCTCTGTTCAGAGAAGAACACAGAAGACAAGAGGTCACCTACTTTAATTTCAGGCACTTTTTCTTTTTTACCCTATTAGTCAACTTCCCGTCATGCTCTCTGCTGTCGACTCACTCCACTGGGTCTCAGATGGGCAGCGGGAAAGAAGGAGCCCCAGAAAGTCAAAGGAGGAAGATAAAGACGGGAGGAACAGGAGGATTAGGGCCATGTTGGAGAGACCTGGGTTAAGAGGGGGAGAGAAGTGGGAGGATAGCTTTCAGGAGCAGAGAGAGAGAGCCGAGCCACCTGCTGTGGCAGTTATGTAGCCCCGCGCTGCCTCTTGCCAGTTGTCTCCTCTCGTTTCAGCGACAGGAAAGAAGGATTCGTATTTTGTTTTGTGGTGCTGCATCTGTTTCTGGGGTTTTACACTGACACTGTTTCACACTGGAATCTTTGTTTACTAAACCTTAGGGAGAAGAACATTTTTCATTCATTTACCTCTTTAATTCTTTAAAATTCCTAAAATTAGGATATATATAATATACATTTACGCGGTGTCATTGAAAAGCAAACACAATTTTCATGTGATGGGTATCATGTATTTATGGAACTAAAACAGATTAATTGGTGTAAGAGATAACACAGAAACAACAGGCTCTTTCTGGATATAAAAACAGGTGAGCTGTGTGTGTACTGCCTAAAACAATCCTTAACATATTAACATTTTTCATTTTTTCACAACATTCTGTACACTCAGATGCACAAAGGCCAACACTGTGAGTTTTTTCTTTCATTTATGAAAATATATGACACAAAGACTCACTCAAAACAGTAATCAAATCCTGTCAAACATCAATTTGCCTCAGTAAGTTTAACAATCTGTCACCTACGACACCCTCTGTCCTTAGAGCCACAAATCAGATAAGGAAAAAAACTCCACAAAACAACCTTTAACAGGAAATAGGCAGAAACCTGAGGATCAGGAGGTTGTGTGTGCAGAGCAAAGCATGTGAATAATAATAAAATATAAATACTGTATGTTAACTCATAATTTAATTATGTAGTTTGTATGACACTGACCTGTAGAATTTTAACCTGGTTTGCAGATTTTTCACTTTTTCCGTTCACACCAAATGAGTTCAGAGCAGTTTTTCCTGAGAATGGATGATAAGTTGCAGTCAGGTTTCCTGTCTGTCCTTGTGTCCACTGTGAGCTTACATCCTCAGTGGTTTGGAAAAAGAGAGAAAGGAGAGCAGAAGAAGAGAGGGGAGGAAATAGTGGGGGGCGGGGGGTATCCCAGCTGTTCAGTGCTGATACACTGAAATGAGTGTGTACTTGTGCTTCTGTAAGCAGATTCATTGTTAGATTAAGCAACTGGTGTGTTTTCCTGGGCTGTTTATCAGTATTCTGAATGGATACTTTCATTTGTTGTTCTGACTGCCATACGAGAGCAGGTCACAGTAGCATGGCTTCCCTCCTGCAGCAACAGGACCTTGAGGAAAGCTCACATTTCAATTACAGCCACTACAGGAGCCATCCCAAGTACGACTAATGACCACACTTTCCTCTCACATTTTGCTGTGACACACTGAGGTTATGTGTGTTTTCATGCTGTAATTCCTACACATGGTCCAGTATGAAAAAGTGCGGTAGTAATATAACAGGCAGTGGAAGATCTTGAGCAGCTGGAACAGTGATCTGCATACTACCACAGACCTTCATCCACAGTTACCCGTTCTGTATTCTGTTTCTGGGCATAGTCTGCTGGAATATCAGAGCGAAGTGTGTAAAGCTGCAGCTTCAAACTATGTAGGATCAACAGCTCAGTTATTTTAGCATAAATCCAGAGAATTAAATTGCAACGTTTAGGGTAGTGTTTTTCTTTTGCTGTTTACACTTTAGATATAACTGATGAAAAATACAGTTTCCCATAGGACTTAAAGTTTAAACAACCAAAAATAAAAATAAAAAAAGTCCCCTTGGAGAACAAGTTGCTGGACTGGTCAGTAGGGTCCCTCTCTCTTTTCAAAACTCACTTGAGATGACTTATTAACTCTTTCTACTCACTCATGTCTTGATGCACCTGCAGTCTTGTGTCTCTTGTGTCAGGAAGAAGATTAAACTAAATGTGACAGCACTTATTCTCAAAGGTTCCTGCTTGAATTGTGCCTTATTTGTGCAACACTTTGGAAGAAAAATGTCTAATGAATAACAGGACAAGTTGTAGTTTTATAGGGAGTTTCAATAAACAACATTTAACCACCTGTTCTGTATCCTGTTTCCCCAAAGTAGTACTTTTAGTGGCAAATAAATCACATTTGTGTCCAAATCTACAGCGTTGACCTTCGTTCTTTATGACTACTACATTTCACTCTGACATGCTGGATATCAGCCTCTGAGCCAAAGCCTAATTGATGGTGATCCATTCTCACCCTATCAGTGTTTGAAGTTGATCACAACTTGTGGACTTCAGCATGTGCATGTAAATAAATTGAGTGTCGAAAAGGAGAAGAAATAGTCTGGACCAAATGCATCTTTTACCGAAACTGACCTGCAATCAGATGGTTAATGAGCCCGTAATGTGTAATAAGATTTACACAACACCATAAAAGACTTATTGAGCTTACTGGCTGCACACAGTGTAACTCTCCCCCTGTTGTCTGTGGCATGCTGCAGCACTAAATCAGGAGGTTTTATTTGTCTTGTAGATTGTGTGTGGGTGTTTGTGCTCTGCTATTTCAAATTCACAGGCTCTTTGTGCTAGAATGTGATTTCAGAAGTAAACTGTACACTACAGTACTCACAGTTAAATAATAACCTGGTCTACCCATATAAACACACTGTAGCAGGCAGCTTGAGTTCAAAGGAGAATTACTGGTGGAGTTTAGCAGCATGCATGGAGAATATGGGAATTCATGTGCAGTAGACCTGAAGTCATCTCGTGGTCAGGTTTAACAGTTCAGCCTGCAGATGTAATTATTAATTAATCTCGGTTGATTTAACAATAGCATAGGCTGCACTGCATGCACTTGTTTTTGTCTATGTCTCGTATTTTAGATGTGTGAGGGCTATTGTTGTTGTTGTAGGTGTTTGTAAGAGCATGCTATGGGTATCTGTAAAAATACGATTTTACTCAATCTGTAAAAAGGTCCCTGAAGTCTACAAATGTCTGAGTACATACTTCATCTGCATCTGTAACATGCAATGAAATCTACTCAGTTGTCTACACAGGTGTACAGCTCAGCCATTGTGACCTCACACTGCATGGTGCAGGGTGCAACACCATCACACCTACCAGCTACATACACTGTGGCTAAAAAGAGCTGCTTGCAGCTTAAAATAGAGGAAATGGTAGCGTATGTACAGTACAAAGTCATGTCTGCAAGTATTCACACACCTTTGCTTTTCGCACGTTTTACTGCATTGCAAATGTATTTGGAATCAGAAAACATTGAAATGTTTGCCTGTGAATGTCTATACAATAACCACTAATGACACTAATGAGTGAAAAACAAACAATTTACAAAAGTATTCACACCCTTTAATGTGGCTTCAAAATGTGGTCAGGTGCATCCTGTTTCCTTTAAACATTGGCAAAAACAGTCTTTTATAAAGAGTACCTTTCATAAACTGCTTCTATGTCTGCATGTGACTAAAACCACAACAAGAAGGCCATGGTCTCTGCAGACCTTCACAAGAACAGTCGCTCTAAAAGAGTTTAAGAAATCCTCTCTAGAGACGGCAGAGCCTAATGGAAGGACGGTCGTCTCAGTAACATTCCAGCATGCAGGAGTACATGTTACCTATCAGTACGACAGCCTGAAGTGACAGCCACACTCCCCTTCAGATTTGAGCTTTTACACAGCCTCTTCTAAGCTGGCAAGCAGTGGGTATTGATTCAGAGAGGCAGGTCTGAATAGGTCACAGAGCAGAGGGAGATGAGAGAGGTGTAGGCGGCTTGAGTCGTGCTAGAAGGAAGAAGATAGGACAGGTAGACGATTTGACAGATTAAGCAGGCCGCCCAGGCAGCACACGATGCACACAAACATGCAATACCTTCTAACTAGCCAGAGAAATTAAATGAAACAATGTCACCGTGTCGCTATTATGACACAAAATGAAGTCATAAATGGTTTTACATGTAAACAGGATGATGATTACTGATGTCACAAAGAGAATATCCAGTAAATGAGAGGCAGAGGCTCTTGTGAAATCATTGCCACCTCAAAGTCTGTGACTAAGTTTGTGGTTAGACATATTAGTCATGTTTAGGAGACACGGTAAATCATTTCTCAGATGGATTTGACTTTCATTTCTAAAAGCTTTCTAAAAGTTTTAAAGGCATCTCAAAGATTGCACGGTTTTGTATCAAAAAAATCGGAGCAACCATCATAGCATGGCACCGGCTAACATTTGATTCAGCTGTGGTTGTCTGTGTTGTGGTGGTTTTGTGTGGTCTTGGCCTTTATTTTTACGGCCTGATGATTTCCTAAGGCCCCATCCAGCACATTTGAGACGGTTGATCCAGGCACACGCAGTGAACTTCAATGGAGGTGTTGCCATGGTTTCGATTGTGTGTGTTGACTGTTGTTGACCTGGTTCGCTTTGGACAGCTGATGCTTTCCTGTGCGTACAAGCTGAGTTGTTTACAATAACATCCACATTAGAATTAGTGTGTCAGCAGGAGTTGCACATAACAGCCAAAATAACTTGCATCTTTGTGTATAATGTGGAAACCAGAGCAGGACACTCGAAACTTGGACTTGAATCCTACTGTAGTTACAAATATTAAAATGTGTACTCCACCTCACTCTGGAACTTTCTCACAGATGGAAAGCTGCAAATAGTTTTTCCATTAACTGGCTCCTGTTGCATCATGAAAGGAAACGATTCATCATCTTGGGAGCATGAACATGCTTGGTAACATTTGTTGGTTAGTTAGATTTTGGTTTCTGTTCTCATTTACATTTGCATTTAGTCATTTGGCAGGTGCTTTTATCCAAAGCGACTTACAAGGTAAAGTTCAAAAATGAAAGATGATGGTGGTTCTACAGGAAAGGTCAGAAACATTTAGCTTCATCAGTTTAGAGGTTGTGGATTTCCACTGCAAATACCATGAACGTCAGGCTCAGAAAAAGTGTCAATACTTACTTATAATACTTATGATAATAGTACAATACTTAATAATATTGTAATATCTCAATTTGGTTAATAAATGGGCTTACTTTAGAATTTGCTAGAAAATTTAAACATTGATTAGTCAAACTCAATCCAGCTCAAGGCAGAGTAAAAGCCATCAAACTAATAATTGCTGTTTAGCCTGCAACATGTAGCCAACCACATCATTACCTTTGTTTGTTTTTTTTTCCAGGTTTACCTTTTATTTACCCTAGCCATCAGCTTTGTATGTTCTGTGACGTGGAGCTGTCCACATGTAGCGCTACAGGCACCTGCAAGTCCCTGTGCAACATCACATCCATCTGTGAGGACTACAATGAGGTCTGTGTCGCTATCTGGTAGGTACCTGAGAGCAGGAAAATAACTTCATCTATCACATGGTCTTTACTAGTCAATAGTTTCTAAGACATGCACTGTTTAATGCCTCCATCTCTGTCTGCCAGGAGGGCTAATGAGACAGCCTTCTCCATCGAAACGCTTTGCCACAATCCATCCAAGATGCTGTATGGCGTCATGCTAGATGACTACAACAGCACCACCTGTATCATGAAGGAGAAGAACACCACAAGTGGAGTGGCTTACATCTGCTCCTGTAGTGGGGAGGAGTGTAACGATGAGCTCGTATTTTCACCCAGTAAGTACACGAAACAAACACACTGTAATGAGGCTAAAGCTGCACTTAGATTTGATTTAAATGAAAGTTGATTTGATCACTTGTGGTGACAAACCCACAGAGAGTTATCTCTCAGAGAGTTGTCTTAGCTCGGTTATGGTTTTTAGCAATTCATTTCTTTGGGCCAAAGCTTTACTGGTTTGGTTCACACTCATTTTTGTTTTAAATCACAACAAATGTTCTTATCAGCCCATTTACACAACCTGCCCATGATAGTGGCACAGGATCCTGACCAACATAAAGCACACACAGACAATTCTAAAAGAGGTGTTACTGTAACTACTGTGTGCATGAGTCTACATTTCCTTTAGATTTCATCAGTTGTCTATTGTTGACATTTTCTTTTTACTTATCTATCTAATTATTCTTTCCTGTTATCATTTTCTCACCTACTCCCCGTAGCTCGAGTACTTTGGCACATAAAGCCGTGTGTGCATGCATTTCAGAAGCAGGGTATTTCTTCCTTTTTTTTTTTTATTTAATTTTTTTCTCGTAGTTGTTATTAACTGGTTGGATAACTGTAGACTGCATCGTCATCATAAACAGGAAGTGGAAATGTGGTGCTTGCATCACACATAAACAGAGTTTGGGGAATCCTCATTGTGGTCACTGACATGCAGCTGTGCTCTATGCTTAACTGGGTGTTCAGCCTCTGAATACACACCCACGAGTGTGTGTGTGTGTGTGTGTGTGTGTGGCTGTGTAGGCTAACAACATCGGAGAGCTCAGACATATGGTTTCCTGTCTGTGTTTTAACTCAAATCAGAAACATCTCTAGCACAGGGTGAAATGGCCCCTAATACACAGAACACCTCTGCAGTCAGGCTGTTGGTACTGTATGTGCAGGATAGATCAATTGTTATCTTTACATGTTACAATGTCAATAAGACTGATGTGATTCATCTTCTTTCTTCTGTTGTACATACATTATGCACTGGAAATAATGTGGGAGGCTGAAGAAAAGCCACGTGTTAAAGCAGATTCTCCCTAAACTGGATGGAAAACATATCAATCAGGAAATTCAGAATAGAAAGGGTTAGTTCAGCAATTATTGCAAAACCACATTTCTCATTTCCCTCTTGTGGTACAGTTTTGAGATATGGTCAGATATAAAACAAGGTGACCCCAAAGTCACTTACAGTCCGAAGGTGAGCCCCCTCTAAGGTTCACACCCACAAACTCAAAAGTAATTCCACAGCACTCAACACTATATCTATGTATTGATCTGATATCTGTCTAGTGCTTTTTTTCCTTTACTGCACACAGTTTGTATATAAATTGTAATGCTGACTGCTGGTCTTTTGTTAATGCTGCACTCTGTTCTTCCTGTTATTAATCCCTATAAGCACCAGACAACACCACTGTCATGCACGCTCAGCAGAAGTGTCAAGATGTAGAGTACTAAACGCCTTACCCTAAGATTAGCCTTAACCTGGTCCCAACCCTAATCACCAAAACCAAAACTTAGTCGCCAAACTAACCAGACTAAATGTCCTCACAATGATGCTATCTAACTGACATTTGTCAACATAACTATAACAAGGCATGTACACACACACACACACACACACACACACACACACACAAACAGATAGCCTTGAGGGTAAGGGTTGTGGTTCCTTCCTCCCATTGAAGACACTTGCAGCAGGAAGTCCTTGTTTGTTTATTGGATCACTGCCGTGACTTATTCCTCCACAAATGCCTCACATTGTTATCCTCCAGTACTGCATTCCTATGACATGCTTCCAGTGTTTGTTAATCTCGTTTATTGCTTGAGAGTTGTGGATTCTGGCATGAGTGAGTGAGTGAGGAAGGGAGTGAGTGAGGGAGCAAGTGAGTGAGTGAGTGTGTGTGTGTTTGTTGGAAATGTCACTATGAGGGAGTTAACAGCAGTTTTTGGACAGCTTTCATAGGCAGCTAGTTTGATGACAATATATTGGATCAGAGCTGCTGTTTAATAAAGCTACTTAAAGAGGGATACATCACTGTTTCACATTTAGTGTTGTAGGTACTGAAAGGTAGGGGAGGTATGTAAGAGAAAACTTTAAATCTGCACTCATCAGCATTTTCTTATATAATAAGAATAATAAGAAGATTGTGTGGCTTTAAAATGGTAAATGATCTGCACTTATATAGTGCTTTTCTACCTAGCTGGTACTCAAAGCGCTTTACACTGCATCTCATTCACCCATTTGCACACACAAGCTTACACACACTCACATAACGATGGCAGAGCTGCTATGTAGATGATCTGAGTCACCAGGGGCAACTTGGGGTTCAGTATCTTGCCCAAGGACACTTTGTCATGTGACACAAGGGAATCGAACAATCAATCCTAGCAGCCAACTGCTCTACCTACTGATCCACAGCCACCAATTTAGTGTTGATCTACCTTCTCATCGTATTGTATATTTTTGATTCAGAATAGATATTTTGTTTTAAAGTTAAATATTATTTCTGACCAAACCAAATTTGAATATCAGAGATTAAGCCTCAGATCTATAAACCCCCGAACTGCATGAACAGGGATGAAATGTTCATATCCAAACTGCAACTACAAATTCTTTGCTGACATAGGAATCAGCAATGTCCAAAGACAGATTGTGACATAAAATATAGTTGTTATAAATGAGGCCACTGAACTTCTGGGACATCACAGATGTTTCTAATGAAGAGCCTCATAGCAGACCAGTGCTGCCTCGCAACCAGTGTCAGCTACACATGCGATTTGGAGCTTGTGGACTGGGTTCAGTGGAAAGGAAGGCACTGATAGTAAATACTGCCTTGTCATAGGAACATGCATTTTAGTGCTGTATTTACAGCTGTGCTCAGTTTTACATTAAGTGTATGGAATGAGACGGAGGTAGAACTAATTTGTCTGTGACATGGATTTATTTACTCACACTGTCCGTCTGTGCTTCTGCTCACATGTCACCTGATCTTCTATGTTGATTCATGAGTTCCTTTGGCATCCGTCACTGTGAATGAAATATTCCTCTTGACTTGAAGTGGGAACGTTAAATGTGAGGGGGGTGTTTCTATTTTGATGGTAAAGGCTGTAAAGAGGAAGAGGAAAAGAAGACAGATATGGAGCTTTAATGGAAAAAGTCCCTATGTGTTTTCCAAGATGTGTTTTTTTATTCTTATACTTTACATTTCCTCATTAACTGCGGAATTTTGGCTTACTGTCAGTGGGTATGTCACAAGAATGTCATTCCATCACAGAGCAGACTGCTTTAGAAAGAAATTACTCAAACAGACCTGTTTAAAGATACATAAAAGGAGATTTGGGGCAAAAAGGGGAAATACTTGCCAGGGCATATAAACAATAAGATTGGAGAAGGAAATAGATGGAGACAAAGAGATGGAGCAATGAAATAGACAGATATGAACCATGTTTATGGCTGGGTTGTAAAAGCAGTGCTGTTACCATAACAAGTCGATATTCAGTTTTACTGGATTCCTCCATGCACCATCAAACTACAATACCAGCCTGGATAAAAGCAAGTTATTTCATATACACTTATAAAGGTAAACATTCTGCAAAATGCAAACCTTAAGAATGTTTGTGTGGTGCTGCTGAAAAGACAAGAAGTGGAGATTAACGAACAGTCAATCATTTAGTAAATCTACAACACCCTACTCAAACATCCATTCATCCTTTTTAGCTTCCTCCACTTATCTGGGACAGGGCCGCCTCCCCAGGGAGGGGTCCCAGGGGCATCCAAAACAGATGACTAAGCCACCTGAGCTGACACCTCTCGATGTGGAGCTCCTCCCCAATGACCAAGCTCCTTACCCCATTTCTAAGGGTGCGCACAGCCATCCTGCAAAGGAAACTCACTAATTCGTCAATGTCACGCGCCATCGTTCCCTCACTTATGAACAAGACCCCAAGATACTTGATACCAGTACATAGTGAAGGTCCTGGCTTGATGAAGCAAACAGAACAACATCATCTGCAAGAAGCAGGGATGAAATCATGTGGTCCCCAAACAGGACTTCCTCTGGCCCCTGGCTGCACCTAGAAATTCTGTCCATGAAAATGATAAACAGAACCAGTGACAAAGGGCAGAGTCCGGAGTCCAACATGCACTTGGAAGACTTGGACTTATTGTTGGCAATGCAAACCAAGCTCGATAGGGACCGGACAGTCCCTAACAGAGGGCCCCGTACTCCCAAAGCACCCCCCACAGGATACCACAAGGGACAAGGGACATGGTAATATTAGATACAACATAATTTTTGTCTAATCTTAACCAAAGTGCTTTTTTGTCTAAAACTAACCACACACACTACTCTATAGTTAACCCCAGTCTGCAATTGTCCAGTGTGTTAAATTCCTGTTATCCAGCCTAACCACCTTGGGCATTAATAAGAAATACGTTATTCTTTCAGAAAAATATGTTGCTTCATAACATAACTATACTATGAATATGTTTTCTTAAAAAAATTGCTTGCATGTGCAGTTTAATTGCATAAGAAAATCAATTTTGGGGAACAGGGTTTGTGCTGTAAGTAATGAACATTTTTTACTATTCAGTTTTATGCATTTTACAAGAAGTGCCACCAGGTCAGCCATGAAGCATCTTATCAGCACATAATTGCTACTTCTAGATAGCATCTTACAGCTGTCCGCTGCTAGACTTGACATCATACTTCACCTGTGTTCACCCGCTATTAACCATATCACTGCTACAGTGCAATGCAAAAAACTAATCTGATTCATACACAACCTGCATTGTTTCTTCAACATTAGTTTAATACAAGTGTTTTGCCAGTGCAGGAGAATAAAGAAGCAAGATATTCAACCTTCTCAGTGTTTATAATAACTTCTGCCTATCCACCCATCACCTGTTTCAAACATGAAATCATGTCTGGTTGTGTTATTTTCCAAAGAAAATAGTTCCTCTTTAATATTCCAACTCACTACTTTGTTATTCACAAAACACTATGAGGATCCAAGTAATTAGCAAATGGTTAGAGCATTAAGAGTGTGAGTCAGAGTTGGCAGTGACTGAAATCCTGAAACACACACACACAATGATGATGTGAGAAAGCCAGAGGCGAGGACCTCTCTCTATTAGTCTAAATGATGTGTCAGACCTCACTGAACGCTGCATGAGAACACTCTGGCATGCTGATTGGAAAAGGCAATATGATTTCTATTACGAGTTTATGTTGGCGGGCAAGTTTCACCTTGAACACACACATCCACACACTGCAATCATGGCAGAAAGACAGCAAAGAAATAAACCTAAAAACCTCAAAAAGCATACATATTCAGACACATGGAATTTGAGAAGTACTGTCTGACTGTCTGGCCAGCTACTTTACTACCAGACTTCTGAAGGTGTCTCAAAAATCTGTGCACGGTTGTGTTCAGTAGTTTTGATTGACTGCATCCATGACTTTACCCAAAGCAATTTTAGAAAGATTAACTGCTTGACAATCACACACACACACATTTTGTATGGTAGTCAGTGTGAGGATACTCATTGACATAATGCATTCCCCAGCCCCCTACTGTTGCATAGGCCATGCTAATCTACTCTGTTTTAATTTTCTATTTGTCACATGTACTGCCTTACCCTAACCCTAACCATCACAACTAACTGCCTCACCCTAAACTTTACCCTAACCCTATAAGTCTTAAGTCCAAAATTGCTCTTTAAACACCTTTTCATTGTGAGGACCAGCAAAAGATATGTCCTCACTTCGTGAAAATGCCCTCAGTCCAATGGTTAAAAATTCATGCTGGTCCTCACAATGATAGCCATACAAACACACACACAGAGCCACAAACCACAAAATGAAGAAATCATTCAGAATTATTAATAATATTATTATTACATATTATTCTGTGAATATTTTTACTTTGCTTGAACATAGTGTGTCCCAGTACATGAAGGCTTCAGAAAGTTGCTTCTTTAAAAAAAAACAAATTTAAAGCATGTGATTCAGATATGTTTTACAGCTGTATAATCATGTGAGTAGTTGCTTTGGGCACAGCTGTTCAAAATAGCTCTAAATATTGTATTACAGCATGAGTTATAGCCAAGACTTGAACAAGTGAGTGACAAATACAGTTTAGAATTTTTATTCCACACAGTAAATCAGTCCGTAATCTTACAATCTAAACCTACATTCTTTGCTCAGTCAAACTGCATTTATTTAGAAGCTTTGGTACTTGGTTTGTGCAATTCAAGATGCGATACTGATGACTCACACACTGACAATAAGACCTTTCCAGGATCAGAGGCAGCAAAGCTCCACTGTAGTTCACTGATGTGATGATGTTCTCGTGCTAGTGTGCAGTTCCCTTTTTATATGCTCTTTATAAATAAATCAACCTTTGTTTCACCAGTCCTCATCTAACTTACTGTAGCTACCAGTGTTTTCAGGCTTGCTACCCACACAGTCCTTTCAATTGCTCTACAGTAAAGTTGACATGCCCCAACATGTTTATCATCTTTTATGATATAGTATCGGGAAACCTATACAGTTCATGGTGAGGAAAATAGGAAAGTATTTCTCTTAGATCGGAGTGGGACAGGCTGAGAGTTGTGTGCCATTCTACTAAGTCTAGTTCAACCCACACTACAGGAAATACAGGAGCTGATCCAACTTCAAAGTCACTTCTCTCTGTCCCATAAGAAAATGAGAGGGCGGGAAAAATAGGAAATAAATGCATGGTTATATATGAGCCAAAATTTAAAAAGAAACGCTAAATTTAAGCATTTGAAATTCAGTGAGGTTGTGAAGAAGAAAAGTCAAATATAGTAAAAAGTTAATTTTAACAACTGATTGCAGACAAATCTCTTTTTTTCTTAACAACTGACTATAACTAACTTTGACTTTGCACACAGAAGCAATTGAAGTATATTCTGTAACCTTAGATTGTAAAGTGCTGACTTGTTGTGATTTGGCGCTATATAAATAAACTGAATTATATTGATTTGACTGGAGGTTTAAATAGTTTTTTAGACTAAATGTAACTAATCTCTCTCACGTTGTAACTAACTCTATTGTTTATTAAGGTTGTCAATTACAGTTTTAACCTTTATGCATTTTTATTACTCAATAGAGCTCAGCCATGAGCATTAGATATGTGGAAAATTTGAATGCATAAATAGATGCAGGGTGGTGTGGCCTGTTAAATGGTCAGTCCTTGGTCCAAGCACCTCAATCCCTGCCAATGTGTGGCTTTGCTTAGGAGACTGAATGGGACTCTTTAAAAAAGTGCCCAAGCCGAGCCGAGCAGAGCAGAGCATGCCAGGCCATACACAGACAGGCTCTCAACTATTTTCTCCCCACTGCTCTGAGGTTTGGCTGCCGTTCTGTCCAGGCTGGTGGTTAGAGCCAGAGGAGGTAGCTAATGTAAAGTTCTTAAAGCTGTAAAGACTTCCCTCACTATACATAGTTTCTACTGTAGACTGACTGAGCCTAGCAGAAGCTCATGCAAAACCTATAGATACAGACGTGTGGAAAGGTTGTTGCAGTTGTTTTATTGGATGTTTTATTTATACTGCATGTATAGCTGAATAAAAGAATGCCATCTAGTTGGCAGGTATAGGAGGAGGATATTTTGGAGTGTCCAAAATGTGATTGTATACTATCATGCTGTAAAACGGTGTAGAGCAACGTCTAAAAATGTAGGCAAACAGACCCTCGCCACATTAGCTGTTTACCATTAATGTGACTAGATTCAACAAGCCAACCCAGATAACAAATAAGAGAAAACACAAAGTGCTGGTATAATTTACAGCTTGAAACTTTGAATGATGCCCAGGTTTAGGTCACAGTCCAAAATAAAAATACAAGGAAAATAAAAAAGGACGGAGTGTACTTCTAACATACTTGGTGTGTGTCTACATGCAACCTAAAGTCACATAAATTTACCAGAATGACCAAATAGAGAATTTTGCATAATGTGGGCCCAACAGGAAACATCAAAGATCTAGGTTGATCTGTTGACCAAGGGGGAGTAGAATTACTTTGTTGTGTTTGTTCAACTCTGTTCATGAATGTACTCAAGTTCCTTCCATCACCTATTACAAATAAGACTGTACATCGTGGCTCCATTAATATGAAAAAGAAGAAGAAGAAGATGATGATGATGATGACATGATTTACCTGAAAGGATAAGTGGGGATTACTGGAAATGGAGAACAGGAGGCCATTGAATGAGGGCTACTCAACTCAGTCTGATAGTCTGTCCAATGTAGAAACTCAACCAAAAAATAATTAAATAAAACTGGCTTCACATAGCACTGTTACGTGCACTATAACTATTTATTTTCTTATATCACACAGTTCAAGTCTTCCTTGTGTAAGATAGGTTTCAGTTAAGTTTAGTGCAGTATCCTTCCATCACATATGCATTTCAATATCTTTATATCAATACATATGCACAGAACTTCAACAGTATAAAATGTTTCAGTGTTTCATTGAGTCTATCCCAATAGTTTGTTTTGGTTTTTGTTTTATGTAAAAATAATGTTATCAACAACTAGTGGTATTTAAGCTCCCAGTTAGCAGACAAGTCATCAGAATCCACTCTGTGACTGTTGCTTGTTTTTCAGCTTTAACCAGTCTGCAGCCTAAACTGCTGTCTTACTTTAAATCCTGATTGTTCTGCCCACTTTTGTCAAGGAGGCTATATTTTTTTGTTTGACTTAACGAGAGTTATTTGCTGCTTGCTATTATTGTGCTTGTCTTTATCTCTGTCTGGATATATTAAGGAGAACTGGATACCGTATTAGTACAAAGGTTCTATTCATTCCTATGAAAGTTGCACATAATCCCGAAAAGTTTTCATCCTCCTGGCTTCCAGTCATAAAAAATACCTCTACCTCTAATATGTTCTTCATATGTCGCTATGTTTTTGGGTCCATATAGCGCACTATAGTGCACTATAGCACCTCTGGGCTTCCTGCTCACATGAAAATAATAAAAGTATATAAAAGTAATTTTATAATCTGCAGATAACTGATTGCTTTGGGTTTATCCTTCATTATTTATTAGTTTCGTCATAGTATATTTGTTGATCCAGTTTATTCCACATTTTCCAAATTTTATATGTAGTTCTTCACCAGTTATTCAACCTGCTGTCTACTCGTTGTGTTTGTGCTGGTTATGAACCTCATGCATGTATCACATGTTCTGCACCATTTTATTGAGATCTTCTGTTTCCTAGTTCTGGATCCAACCCCAGAAGACTCATTTCTCTATGTGATTCTGGTGAGCATGCTGCCCCTGCTGGTGATGGGAATCGTTGTTGTGGGGATGTTGTACTGGTATAGGGCCTACCGGCAACACATGCTCAGCCGAGAATGGGAGAGTAGCATTAACAAGCGCAAGCCAAAAACCAGTGGGCTGGACTGCAGCGATGCCTGTGCTATCATGATGGATGATGACAGGTCAGACAGCAGCTCGACTCACGCCAACAACCTGAACCACAACACTGAGCCACTGCCTATAGAGCTGGATATGCTGGTATAAAGACCTAGTAGTATTCTGGAGTTGTTTTGGGGACCTATTTTGCACTCAGCCATTCTAACTAAAATGCTAACTTTTGATGCTCTCCCAGGTAGGCAAAGGTCGATTTGCCCAGGTTTACAAGGCTAAACTGAAGCAGACCACCTCAGACCAGTTTGAAACTGTGGCTGTGAAGATCTTCCCCTATGAGGAATATGCTTCCTGGAAGAACGAGAAAGACATTTTCTCCAACACAGACCTCCGACACGAGAACATTCTCCACTTCCTGACAGCTGAGGATAGGAAAGTGGAGAAACAGTACTGGCTCATCACTGCCTTCCACCCACAGGGAAATCTGCAGGTGAGATTTTTATTTTATTTTATTTTATTTTGCATTTCAAACAGTACACACTTACAACCCTATGAATGTATCCTTCAGGAGTACCTGACACGTCATGTGACCAGCTGGGAAGAGCTGCAGGTGTTAAGCAGTTCTCTGGCTCGGGGTGTCGCCCATCTCCACAGTGACCGTCTTCCCTGCGGTCGCCCTAAGGTATACTGTGTGAATATGTGTTTGTGGTGTGTGTGCTGTTGGGATGAACTGAATGTCAGTTATTTATGTTTCATGAGATTTTAATTATTATTGCTGCCTAAAATGTCTTATTAACTGGAGAGCATGAATGTAAATTATTATTCTGTCTACTTTAATTCTTTTAATTTCAAATTGTTAACCATGATTCTTTTGTGCCTAGGTGCCCATTGTCCACCGTGACCTGAAGAGCTCCAACATCCTGGTGAAGAATGACTTGACATGCTGCCTGTGTGACTTTGGACTGGGACTCTGTCTGGACAGCAGTTTGTCTGTGGATGACCTCGCAAACAGTGGACAGGTTAGATGGCAAAGATCTTTTGCATTGTTTTGTGACTTAAAGCAGCAGCTTTTCTTTTTAATCAAATATTATTTTATCCAGAAACTGGTTGCTGGGTCACAATTCCTCATTTGTATTTGATCAAATCACTTCAAGTCTGCCTGTAGTCTTCTGCATAGAAGAATCAGTATCTAAGGCTTTTAGATACTAGACTATCTAAAGTCAAATATGACAAGTGGTTGAAGAACTATTTATATTTTTTAGTTAAGATAAATTTGTGATGCAACAATGTACTGTAAAAAATAGTGTGATAGAAAAGGATTTGTTTTTTTTTTTGTTGTTGTTTTTGTTATTCAAAATATTATTGGTACTATCACAAGTATTTATTTGTCCCAGACCAAGTTATATCAAAAGTAACCTGCAACAAATTGCCCAGGTGACTGATAACTTACATATACATACATCAGCCATACCAGCCACACCATCAACATCAACTGGAGGTGGTGCTGCATAGAATTCAGAACCAGGTCATTGAAGATACTGAATTATAATTGAGACCTGTTTGGAGCATTATTTTGATTTGGATCTGTAAAATACTATCATATTGCATTATGCATATTATAATATTGTTGATACTTTGGGTACACTGGCATTGCACTACAGACTATTTGCATTACAACTAGAGTTATCTGGAAACAGGTCCCCCCCTAAAATAGTTAACCAGTGCTTCAGTCTGTATTTAACATGGTACAATGCAGATGAACTACATCTGTCAGCATCATACTGTTTGTTTAAAACAGGTTGTGGGTTTTTAACTGAAAGCTTACCATGTACTGTTACAGTAACTCTCTGTGTTTACCATCACAGCTCTGCATTACAACAGCTTTGATTTGGTTTTTGGTGACGTGTGAATTGGTTGTGCGTGTTTTTCCTGTTTCAATCAAAGTCCCTCTTTGTGTTTGTGTGTTTTGATGGCATGCACCTCATTTGAATATAGAACAAAACAATCAGGAAGTAATGAGAGAGGTTTTGCCATGCAAGCATCTTAAGGCAGCTCAGTCTCGTTCTTGGCCTGTCAGAGACTTTGTCCTTCTGTTATGTATGTATGAGACATGTGAGACATGACAATGTTCTGCAAAATACTTCTTGCTATTGTATTAAAAGTGTGTTCCACAGCTATAATGTGAGCACAATTTTGCAAACAAAGGGGCATTAATTTGTGTGTTTAGCAATAAGTATACTAAAGTCTCTAAAAGCTAGTAGGCTATTCTCTGCAATCACCAACAATCATTAACTGTTTCCTGTTTATGTAGTACCTGTGGTAGAACATGCAGAATGACCTCAATGCACGTATTTTTTGTTAGATTTAAAGTTGAACAATACTGAAAACCAGTGTTTTAGTCTTCTGCTTTAATGTTGACATTAGGGATCATTCTGTGACAGTTTTCTTGGTTGTAAAATGGAAACAGAAGGTTGCTGCAGGAAACATTTTGTTAATTAATTGATGATTTGTCCAAAAAGCATTACCCATGAAAACTTTCTAAGTGTATTTTACACTCGGTGTATTTTAAGTGTGTTAGTTGTATGGGTGGCATTTAATACACTGTTATACACTTAGTAAGTGTTTCTACATGTGAATTAATCCTTTCTGCTGTCTGTGTACTGCAGGTTGGTACAGCACGTTACATGGCTCCTGAGGTGCTGGAGGCTCGACTCAATCTGGAGAACACTGAGTCCTTCAAACAGACTGACATTTACTCCATGGCTCTGGTTTTGTGGGAGATGACATCGAGGTGTGAAGCGATTGGAGGTCTGAGCACCCACACACCACAAGCATACATGTTTACTGCCATTACCTTTTTTACTATGTAGGAAGTGTGATGTCACGTAAATACACATTCACACTGATAGCCAAGTAAGTTCTAGTGAGGTGAAGTGTGAACACTGAAATGACTCAACAGTGACAACATACAGTTTGTCATGAGTTATGGTGACAAGCTCAGCAGGTGCATTCACTGACATTATAGAGTTCTGAGTTCTTGGTTTGTCACATAATGAAGATTTATTTAAGTAGTACTTGTGCATTCGTTTTTGCATGTGGAGGCAACATGTGAAAGTGTGCGTAATATCTGTAATCTAATGTGATAAACGTGATTGGTTTTGAGAGTTCAGTGAGATGTGATCAAAGCAGTAAAGTTAGAAGACATAAAACCAAAACGAGGAACTGAAAGATCCTCAAGCTCTCACAACAGTCATTTAACCCATCATCAGTATACAAATGTTGATTAGTGCAGCTTTAGGGATTGTGACCGATGGCACATAGTGTGGACTGTCTGCTGTTTCTTGTTATGCAGTGAGTGTGTCAACGGGGAGGCTG
Source organism: Anabas testudineus (assembly GCF_900324465.2). Lineage (NCBI taxonomy): Eukaryota > Metazoa > Chordata > Actinopteri > Anabantiformes > Anabantidae > Anabas > Anabas testudineus. The sequence goes on from NC_046625.1 coordinate 23,775,829, forward strand.
ATTTCTTGTCTGTCACACTGCACCTCGACCTCAGCACCAGGTCTGCTGCAAGAATCTGAAGAATCTCTGATATGTTAGGGAGATGATCTGAACACTGCTGTTGCCCTTGTTTGGGCAGGAAATCAGTGGTGGAGAGCTGTAGTGGATACTGTACCTGCTGCAGCTGGCTGCACACGTGTGTGTGTGTGTGTGTGTGTGTGTGTGTGTGTGTGTGTGTGTGTGTGTGTGTGTGTGTGTGTGTGTGTGTGTGCAAGTGTGTTCAAGTGTGTTCAAGTGTGTTAGTTTTATGAGGCTCAAATGTCCTCACAAGTTTCAGTCTGCCTAAAAAAACTCAGTCCTCCTGAATGGAGCTAGAACAGTGGTGCTGCTGGGGTGCCACAAACCTTTACCTAAAACAACTTACAAGGTACAAAGGCAGGGTGAGCGTAAGAATGTCTTTCCTAAGGACCCCCACTGGAGGTAAACCACATTTAAACCCTTGTCTCCCACATTGGAGGGCAACAATGTTACCACTACACTATCCGTCCACTGCAGTTCCAGGACTAGTTTAACAGAGCAGAGCTTTTTCTGTAGTTATTGAATAATTGGACAGAATACTATGCGGACCTCCATATGCTGTAGATGGAGATCTTGTGATACAGTTTTTTTCATTATTTTAACTCCAAAACCATTAGATAACAAACAAACCTTTCAACTCAGTTCAATTCAGTTTATTTGTTATGCAGTACCAATTAACAATTAAAATAATTTTAAGGCATTTTCCGGTACATACTATACCAAGGTCAAGGCCATCAACTTACAGAACTTTCAACCACCAAAACTATTCGCCTAGTCTCTTGGACATATTTGACAAACTTGGACAGAAAGGTAGCAATATACAAAAACAGTTTCCTGAAATCTCCTCTCCAGACAGTAGTCTCTCTGGTCCACCTCCTTGCACAGTAATCTTTTTTAGAAAGTCTGAGACATTTCGAACTAGACAGTCACATTCCAACATGTGTGTGCTTGTCTGTGTATGTGTTTATTTCAGAGGAAGTGAGATGAAGGTACTGAACAGCCACGTGTAGCCTTGTTTCAATGTCTCAATCTGGACTGTGTGTGTGTGTGTGTGTGTCTGTGTTTCCTCTGTCTACACCCCAACAACAGGGGACAGAATGGTGGATAGAAATACTACCCTGCACTGGAATTGTTGTTGTGGTCAGTTATAGTACATTCTCAGTTTGTCTCTGAGCATTTTATTTACATGTCCTGAATTAGCTCGTGGGGCGCGGCAGGGCCTGCGGACTCTGTCTGAGGTGAGGGTTATGCAGGGTAATGGAGCGAGTCAAAGGTTTGCACTGAGCTAAGCACAAGCCATGTGGCCCAGCCTTCATGGGCCGCTGCTTGGCAGTAACTGGTGAGGGGGTAATAGTGGTGGAAGCTTGGGGTTGGAGTCTTGAAGGGCTAATATATATTCCAGGAAATGCATTTGTTAGCTTTTTTTCTGAGAGTTAGATCTGAGCTAAGATTGATACAATTGATATCTGACTGTATGTATGTATGTAAAAAATAGCCTATACCATCCAGCGTCCCTTTAACTTGTATGGCATTTATTTAATTAGCTGCATGCATATCTTTCATTTAATACATGCACAAACAGATAATGTATAAAACAACTAGAACTGTTTGCCAAGAAGTAAACACCGGAAAATAAATTGTAATTTTTACTTGGCTGTTTTGTGCACGGGTTAAACAAACAACATACTGTAAATGTTTAAAAGAAAAAAAACGATCTATCTGTCCAGCTCACATCATCACATTAGAGTGATCTATCATCACAATCTGTTGGAAATAAGGAAATAAGTTTACTTCTCTAAATCCTCCTTTAAAACTGCCTTTAACAGATGAATCCTCCAGCAGAATCAGGCTCAGGGCAGGCGGCCATCTGCCAGACAGAGAAAAGAAGAACAACAAGCGATAGATTAATGCTGGGCAGGTTGTTAGGGCCAGTAACTACACACTGAAAACAAGCTGGGGATAGCTGCAGAAAGGTAACGAGAGGGAGAGAGAGAGAAAAAAAAAAACCACAACTATGGGTTAAAGAAGACACAGTTCAAACTACAAGATGAAAAGCTATATACCAGGGCATATGCACTGTGGGAAATATTCATACAGTGATTATACAAAGCAAAGCATAAGGGCTCGGTGGTCATCAATAAACAGGAGATAAGCCATCATGGCAGTAATATTGAGCTCCACTCAATCTGGAGAACAGGAGAGCTTATGTTAAATTATTATAAGATAATAAATAAAATAGAATAAATAGAAGTGATGGCGTCACTCGAGTAGTTTCTGTAGGAAGCTACTGTTACTGTCCACCTGACTGTACTGAGTCATTTTCAGGCCCCGACATGAATGGAATTAGTATCACCTGCTTGCAGCAAAGTCTTTTCCTCTCAAGCTTCAGACACTTAAACCCCAATCAAAACACCACAAGCAGAACTGACTTTAACTTTCACAGCACCCTAATGTACAAGCCACAAACCTACCACAGAAATTCAGCCCACAACTCTCTGGAGGTATCTGGGGATGCTTTGTTTGGATGGAGAGAGGATTTTATTTTGATGCAAGTGTGGTCTTTTAAGGTTTGTGCAGATTTATTTGTATTGTAATGCATCAGTGTGGGATCAGTGTTTAACTTTATGGGTGTTGAGTCTCTTAAAAGGCAGATATAGAGCAGTGTTTCTCTCAAGATAGTAGATCCAACACAGTGCAGCCAGCCACAAGGGTTTTTGCTAACCTCCAAGCCACAAACGTTTCAGACAGATAATCTGAAAAGGAAACAGTTGTAAACCGCTTTCCACCCCTTAGACTGGATACACCAGGGTTTAACTATGAGCTCCAGACAGCGAGGGAAAAGTGAGAGTGAGACTCTGATTGCAGTCTCTTGTGAAATCTGCTCTAAAACTGCAGATGAAATTCTTCTCATAGCTTTCAAATGTCCAGAGAAGGAAAATAAGCCACACCTCAGACTGCATCGATCAATGCCTACCTTTGTCTCACTAGTTCTATTAATCACAGAAACACAGAGACAAGTCTATAAGAGCCACCAATAACTGTCTTTTTCAACTTTGCTTCTCATGTCAGATCAGATCAGTCTGTTTTGTCTTTTAACTGTGTCAAGTCCAGGTAAATGTGTAGTGTTTACTCCAGGCCCTCAGCAGGAGATCTAAACAGCAGCGCGCTGAGGACAATACTATCCTAAATAGGCTCCAGGCAAATGGGCCGGGCCATTCTCTGTCCTGTTTTAAAAACCCTGAAAACGGGGGAAGTTCCACATGTCAAAAACAGGAAGTGTGGGTTTGTGCACTAAGCTTCTCTGCACACAGTCTTGATCCCAGCCCTCCAGCTTCCTGTCAGGAGATTCCACTCTGACCCTTCCATTTCCCATTTCGCCAACGTGCTAATAAACATGAACAATATGCAGCATTAGTATTAGTATTGGATTGGTTAGAAGAGGGCACCTCATATACAGAAGCAGATAATGGAAATAAATAATGGAAACAAAAGATGTTTGAAGACTGTTTAAACAAAGAGTCCATTTAATAACTGTTGTGGAACGTTTGCTCGTCTCACATAAACATCATAATGAACATGTTATCTTTCGATTGTAACTTGATAAAACAAAAAAAGAAAATAATGCTGGTAGTGTCAACATCTACAGTAAAACTAAATGCTCACTTAGCTCCACCCCTCTTGGTTATGGCTGTTACACTTGTCAGGCCTTCCCCCCTCTTTTTTATTGATTTTTACTGTGTACTTTACTGACTGTATATAGAATATGTAATAGAGCTTCATGAATCTGGTCTTATCATTTTCTGGGTCAAAGAGATAATTGACAATAACTTTACAGTGACTAGTGTCTCTTTACAGCAACTGTGAGATTGGGAAAGGTTTTCTTTGTGGGACTGCAGCTGTTGTGAGCTCAGTTTCATGAGATTTGGATCCAGTCCCAGAACTTACATTTTTCATGGTTTCAACGTCATGTTTTTTCTTTTTTCTATTCTAACTCTTCAACATGAAATAATAATAGAAAAAAGTATTGCGTACTGTACCGGCTGAGGTGACGACCAATTGCTTGTTAGCGGAAACTCACTTGTTGTTTTTAGAAACAATCATTATTCAAGTGCCAGAGTAAAAATATGTCCTCCCATCATACAAATATTTTTATTTTAATTTATATATCTGTGTGCGTGTGTGTGAGTGTATTATATCTTGTTTGTTTGAGGAATGGCCTCATATCAGATTGGTTTTCACTTTCTAATGCCATAAAATGTGTTTTAATGTTAATGTTGAACTTGGCCAAATCCTTAAAACTTGTTGTTATCATGTGCTCACTTCCAAGTGCATATGATAGAAACATGATGCCGTATAAAACACAAAGAAAGGATATTTTTCTTCACTTCAGACTGAGGTGATGATTTGCAGTACATGTTATAAATGAGTTGTGTTTGTGATTGCAGAGGTGAAGGACTACGAGCCTGCATTTGGATCTAAAGTGCGAGAGCACCCCTGTGTGGAGAGTATGAAGGACAACGTGCTGAGAGACAGAGGAAGACCTGAGATCCCCGACAGCTGGCTCAGGCATCAGGTCACTGCAACCCATACATTGGAGATATTATGTTTAGTGATCATTCTAGCAAAAAACACACACACGCAAAATGTGTTCATCAGCATTGAAAACAGTGCTGTGATAATGTGTGTATTCAGAGGGCAAGTGACAGATTTGCCTGGAAGAATATTTTAGGCTTTTCTTGATATGTAAAGTCATGTTTTTGTCCACCTAATAATTATTACTCTGCTGTTAACTCTTAATTTGATTCCTGCAAACACCAGCGAAAGAAATATATCTGTGTATCTGCTAAATGTGCTAATATGTTCACAACATAGTCGCTAAGGTAGTTTAGGTTTATCAGATCTCTTACTGAAACCAGCTTCAGTATATATAGACCATATATATAGACCATATATATATATATATATATATATATATATATATATATATATATATGGACCAAACCAAAGAGCTAAAAGGGACTAAACGCAGTGTATAAACACTTTGAGTACCGGTTAGGTAGGAAAGTGCTACATAAGTGCAGACCATTTACCATTTACATGGTTAGATTGGTTAGAACCTTTAGAAATAAAAATTTCTGCACCACTAGCTGTTGCTACTGTTCTGTGAGTCTTTGCCACAGGAGGCCTTGACAGCACCTTACATTAAGATATGTTATGGAACATATCTCTTTTAAAAGAATTGGCGCACTGTAGCTTAACGTGTGGCTGGTATAAAAAAAACTGTTAGATGCTTTAATCAGTGTTAAAACTGATGTTAAAACCTACATGCTGGGAAGGTAGTCTCATACGCCTGCTCTCTTCTTCCCATACAGGGCGTGGCAGTGATCTGTGCCACCATAAAAGAATGTTGGGACCATGACCCCGAGGCCCGTCTCACAGCCCACTGTGTTGCAGAACGTATTTCTGAGATTGAGGATGAGATGGACAAGCTGTCCAGCCGCAGCTCATCAGCAGAGAAGATCCCTGAGGAGATGAAAATCCCAATAAAGGTGGAAATCCCAGAGGAGGAGGTGAAAATCACAGAAATCCAGGACATCATAGCTGTGGACTGTTCCGTTAGTGACCAGAAGTGAGAGACAGATATACAACCTCAAGGAGATTTATCAACATGGTGCAGGAGCTGAGCTCTTGCAGGACTTGCCAGGTTGAGTTCAGTCACGGTCTGCATGTTTGGTTCAAACAAGCAAAGATCAACTCTCTGTGATGATTCAGACTTTACCACGTTTCAAATATAACAACTCACCTTAATTAGCCAAAAAAGCTACAGAGCCAAAAATCCAAAGTATACTGGAAGCTTCCAAAGGTGTGCTGAGCATGGTCAGCCGAAAAAGGTCACTCTCACTAGAAGAAAGGAACAGGTCAATAACTGTTAAACCAAAGACATCAATATGCACTTTACTGCTTTACTGTGTGATATGTATGCATTACAAGTGCCTTTCATTTTGACATTTGCATGTATTACAGTTACAAAAGTCTTTGCCTAAAAGTGCCTTTATGAGTCTGGCAGCAATGTAGGCTTAACACTAATGATTCTCTGGACTCCATCCTCACCAGCAGCAAGTCAAACGAATGTGTGTATATATGTGTGAGCGTGTGCCTGTGTGTGTGTGTGTGTGCATGTCTGTAACAGTGTTTTTACTCAGCTATACTTAAACCTTGTTTGCCAGATAAACAAGAGCAGTGTACATAGAGACAAAAACTGTACATAAGAGACAAATCAGCCATAAAGGGAAAGTAAGCCTACTACTTATCTATAAATACAGAGGTCTTCATAGATATGTATTATTTGAAGCATTTCATATGTTTTTTTATCTATTGCAACAGGAAACAGAGCTGTGCCAAAGATCTTTATCATGCTTTACATACAGTATGTGTCATATGTAAAATACTGGAAATCTTTGCATGAGATAAAGATATTTCTGTATACTGGGATTGTGTGCAGTGTCGTCTGTAATCCATCCGAGATGTGACACCAGATACTGTGAACCGTTTTATCATTTTAGCTAACACATAATCTCAAAATTGGTAAATGTGTCTTTTTCTTTACCAACAAGTTGCTTTTTAGACCATTCTAACTGTAACTCTGAAGCTCCAGTCCTCTTTTACTTCTGCTGCATTGTCCAGTTCCTCTTCCATCTGTACTGTCCCAGTCTGCTCATTCTTCAGCTCATATATTGTCCTCCTCCTCTTCCAGCTTCTTCTCGTCTTCTGCCTTTCTCTGTTTTTGTCTACATAACTTTGTCAGGCTTTACTACCATCTTGTTCTTGTTCTCCTCTGTCCGCCTCTGCATGAATGTCATCTGAAGTGCATCTCCCCAGTCTGTTGCCCACACACTAGAAATGATGGCAGAATCTTTCATGGTGAGAAATAAAACTTTATTTGAAAACACTGTGCTGGCTGAGGTCAGGGCTACAGCCAGTCAATATCTCTCCCTCATAGACATCTTTAACAATTCTAAGTTTATGATAATGATAAAGCTTCAACTAATAATAATTATTTATTCATGTGTTCATTCAAAAATGATTTTGAATAACACATCGCAGTACTTCATGTAAATGTTGTGAAAAGCTGCTGCATTATAATTCTTGAGTAAGAGTCAAGATTCCTCTGGCCTCTGAGATGGCCAGCCCCCAGAACTGCAACTGTATAAAGGTAATTTTTTCATGAACTAGTGCATGTTCTTCGCTCATTCACAAAGATTTCTCTTATTGATTTTAGAATCTTTTTCAAGACTTGAAGCACAGCTGGTGCCATCATTAGAGGAAATAGATACTGCCGCCCCCAGTTCTTACTGTACAGTACCAGCCACTGTTGAGGCCAAACTGTGTTTAATGAAGTGAGCACAAGCAAATCTAAAGTGAATTCTTCAGTTTCTTCACAGTCAAATGTTTTTTGAGTGTTCCCACCTGTTGGGAAGAATTTGACTGTAGCCTAACTGTGACCACACTTTGGCTCCAAAATACCTAAACATGCAGCAGCAGACACTGGCCAGCAGTCAAATACTTGCATGGAGCATCAACTGAGCGAAATAACTCTGACTGAGTTTGTTATGTAGCGTGAAAATGTAGTGGAATGACTAGTAAGTGTGTGGGTGTGTGTGTGGTGTAGACATTCTTCTGCAAACTATTTTGTACCATTGAGTTTGTAGCAGGGAAATGTAATGACAGGCCTGCTAGAGCAGATGGTACCACATCACATGTGCACAGACACACACTGCCCTTTCTTTCTTCGTTCCTCGCCTTCTCTCTGGCTCTCACTTGTTCTTTCCATCTTAAAGTTTTTTCCTCCTCATGGCTTTGTTGGTGTATTCCTGGCATTGCTGTCTGTTTTCAAGTCCAGAATTAACTTCTGGCCCCTTCTGTTGGATTTTTAGGCCCCAGTAGTCCTGCAATGTTCTCTATGTATTCCAGGGGCCTCTCTGTGTTGAAAGCACAAGGCTGGACTAGTTGGTCTCCCAGTTCAGATCAGTTTTCACAGGTTATTTCCAGCTGTGATGCATCTTCCTGACTCTTACAGCTTGTCTTTGCAAAAGGTTACATTAGCCATGTGAAACCATTCAAAATTTAAAGTGCAATCGTGTAGTTACTGTGTTATTTTGCTGCAGGGAAGCATATGCTCCTTTCTTTGTTAAATCAGTAGCAGTGATGGTGATTGAAAGAACATGGCTGCCCTCTTGTGGACAAACTCAGCCAACTGCCAGACTTTCACTCCACATCTTCCATTGCAGCACCCACTGTTTTTTTGTAATGCAGCCACATTGCTTTAGTCATTAAATTATTTCAAAAGGAGCTGACTGTATAAAATTAGACATAATGTATCACTGATTCTATATTTCAAGAGGTTTTTGAAAACAAATGCAAAAAAAACCGAATGAGGCTGTTTTCCTGCAAGTAGTCAAGCTCAGAAAATCATTGTTTCCAAAAAATATCTACTGTTTAATTCAGTCTCCAGAAGTTTGAAACAAGTAAGAGCTGATGTTCCAGTTGTAGTTAACATTATACCAAACCCCCCCGTAACCTGACAGCTGCTGAATACGAACTGGACATGCTGCTAATTATCCCTGAATAAGTTTACATATATTACTGTACATGTAAGGTAATTACATATATGTAGGAGAGAAAGCAAATACGACACATTACAATACACACAATTAACTGAATTCAGCTTTACACTCCTGTGTCACTGAACATTTCATTCCACCAGCCATGAGCATAGTTGGTTAGACAAATGCTAATTCCAAGCATGCACATACACAAAAACAGTCTGTGGTGAGAGGAAGGAACTGATGTTTTTACATGGACCCAGCATAGGTTAAAAAGTAGCCCCTCCCTTATTGAAGGATTATTACCCAAAACCTTGTCTTTTCACTAAACTTCATGATAACCCTGTGGTTTTGTGCTTACAAATCTCTGACCCTAACCCTAACCTAACCTAACCTAACCTAACCTAACCTAACCTAACCTAATGTAAAGAAAACATGATGTGTAAAACCTTCGATGCATTACTGTTATTGACAGACTTCCTACCCAAAATACAAATGTATGCTCAATCATTCAACTGGGTGTCAAGGTTAAAAAGCAGTGTATATGATTAGAACAGAAATTATTATATCACAAAAGCTTTGTTTTAACCATTGAAGTGGGAACCATGTTAGTTTCCATACCTGTGGTTAAAAGGTTTAGTTGATATTGATGACAGAAAAGATGCCCTTTAAATAAGTATTATTAGATTTTATCTATGTTGAACTTCTTTGTAACCTGAAGTTGAGGAAGCTGTTTTAACTTCAAAAGCTGCTTTAAACATTTTACATAAAGTCAACAAATGCAATTTGTTCTTTTAAGACACCTTAACGTTGCCTTGACTAAGTATTGTATGCTTTGTAAACTTGTTCTTGGTTTGGTTGATTTGGATTTATTAGTTTACTGAACAAGTTAGGTAGTTACTCTGACTTAAAGCTCTAATTTTATTTGGACAATCTGTTGTGCAGACACCAGTTAGTTTGATCTAATATTTAATATACTCCTAGTTTTATTAACTTGCACAACATCTACAATTTTCTCAGTTACTCTGAAGTAACTCTTCTGGGGTATGGACTAAATTTAATACCCACCTCTATCATGGTTCTTACCATGATAGAGGTACTCTATCACAATACTCCTGTGTGTGGTGACTATTTTCTTTAAATACAAAAAAAGAACAGTATTTTGAGACCATTAACTCAACCAGTGCATGCTGAGAAATCTACTAATATTCTAATTAGATTGTCTTTTATCAACTAAATTTAATGAGCTGAGTAAACTCTAAGAAATTAATCCATTTACCAAATCATTCAAGTTAAAAACCATCGCAAACCAGTCAGAAATCCTAATGTGTCAATAAAACTTAACTTTAAGTTGAACTAGCTTGGAAAAATTTATAAAAAAATATAAGCAAGATAATTTTCCCGAGACTACTGGTTCAAGGAGAGATGCAAAAGAAAAAAACCTAATGGAGTCTATATGTGATCACAAAACAAACCCATCCTTCTCTAAAATCGTTTTTTGCTATGCTGCAATTTTGAGCCATGGGTTAAACCATGTCTCAACAGGAGGGATGGTACATATGACAAATCAGGTTTTTTAACTAAATTTTGCCCTTGCACCAGACTTTTATCTCAGTGAGTCAGATAGGATGTTCCAGCATGAAATTCACCATGAGACAAAAAACAAATGCAATGTTTCACAGACAATTACTATCTTTTCACCTCCCTCCCATCTGAAATCCATAAAAAGAACTGTATGTGTTAGATTCTCTGAGTTTCGCCTCTGGTCCGACAAATACGTATGTATGGTATATCAAAACACACAGCATGAAAGAGACTGTGCTAGTTAGTCACAAGCATTGTGGACCATAGGGATGGACTATGGGTACCAAATGAGAGGTGATGGTTATGGAGGAGGCAGCAACGACCTAATGAATAGAATGGCGCTTGACATGTTGCTGGCTGAACAAGGGGTTGTTTGGAACCTTTTGTTGTACATTTGTTCCAAATAACACAGCCCCTGATGGTAGCATTACCAGAGCATTAGAAGGATTAATGGCTTTGTCAGATGAACTCTGGCATATATGACCCTTTTAAGGATCTTTTTGAAGCATGGTTTGGCAGGTGGATCTGATTAATCTCCTCTCTCCTAGTCTCTCTTGCAGTGGCTGTCAGTCTCATCGCGGTGTGTGGGTTTTGCTGCATTCCTTATATCATATTAGAGGCCTGCTACAACGGTGGATAGACACTGCCATGACAAAGACCATGTATCAACAAGTAGTGGACGAGAAGACAGCTGATCACGACCTGGTCTAGAAGACAACTATAAGAGACTTGGCCTCACCTGCATCTAGAGTGAACAGACAATAAAGCTAGTTATGAAAATCTTGTAGTGTAAGTGTAACTAGTAGATGATACATGAAAGAACAGATGTTGTTCATACCCATTTATTATTTTCTATAATGTTTTTCTTATGTTTTATGTATGTATTTGACTATGTGCACACTGTTGATATTGCAAATGTTGCTTGGGGAGTATGAAAGTTTTAACAGGAGGGAAATATGATGTGTTAAACTTTCTATGCATTTCTGTTATAAAACAGATTGCTCAGTATTGCATCTGCCGAAACTTTGCTGCCAGCTCCCTTTTTCTTATCTGGACAGTGGAAAAGAAACACTGAAGGCCAGCAGAGTCTGATATGAAGAAAGCAGTCAGGGGGGAGACGTTGTGTATATATGCTGCATTATTGAGTTGTGTAGTTAGTCAGATATGTAATTTTGATGTGCATGTACTGACTGTTGTGTTTGAGCAAGCGACACCACAAAACCCTAACCCCACCCTAAACTAACTTAACCTAACTCCTAACTCTAACTAAACCATAATGTCTTCATAATGATTACTGGCTGTTTATATCATGCGTCGACTAGCCTTCATTATGATGCTATTTCGCTCCTGCCACAGGGGCCTGACAGTCTTCATCAAGGTGCTATTGCAACAGATTCCTGCTGCCACAGTGCTCATGGATTGGGGCTACAACCCAATGCTCTACCACTGAGCCACCAGGCCCCCCAGACGCCTCCATATGCCCTATAAAGCATATGGAGCCAGAGGTTTATCCACAATTAAAGTTGCAATAACCAATTTTACAGTATATTTTTCAGCAGCTTGTTACAAATGCCAGAATATATTTATGATACAGGATAGTGCTTAATGCAAAACATGTATCTTTTCTATGTTGTGACACTAATATATTTATATTTAAGGTGAACTGCCCCTCCATAATTCAGATTTTATTGTATTGTTGTAAGATAAGATAGAGATAGACTCCTATTAATCCCACAGTGTGGAAACAAGCACAATGAGATCTTTATAAACAAACAGAAAAAAAAAATCTACAAATATTCAAATAAAAACAAATATTAATTTTTACCGGGATTTGGGATTAAGATTTTGAGTATTGAATATTTCACCTCCCATGACTATTGTATGAATTTGAATACTGCACATTGTGTAACACCTTAAGTTATACATAATTGTATTATTATTATTATTATTATTGCTATTATTATTTTTCTTACTGTATTGCTCATTCCCTTCCTTTATACATGTTGTCTGTTCAGTTCTGTCAAAAACTTACTCCTTTCGACAACAGCTGCACAAATTTGTCTGTAAGTCCTTTCTACTCAGTGCTACTGTTTATATCTATCTTTTGGGAGGCTATGAACAAAAACGTATCCATTGCCGGTCCAAAAACAAGTCACATACACAATATTTCATTGGACAAATCTTTAGCTTTTGATTACAGCAAGCATTAACCGTGGCATTGTTGCGAGATGTTTTGCTAATGCATTCATTTTTCACTAAGATCTTGTATTGATGATGGGAGAGTCGGACCACTGTGCATTGTCTTTACCAGCACATCCCAAAGATTCTCAATGGGGTTAAGGTCTGGACTCTGTGGTGGCCAATCCATGTGTGAAAAAGATATGTTATGCTACTTGAACCACTCTTTCACAGGTTAAGCCCAATGAATCCTGGCATTGTCATCTTGGGATATGCCCATGCCATCAGGGAAGAAAAAAAGCCATTGATGGAATAACCTGGTCATTCAGTACATTCAGGTAGTCAGCTGACCTAATTCTTTGGAAACATAACATTGCTGAACCTAGACCTGACCAACTGCAGCAACCCCAGATGATAGCACTGCCCCTAAATGCTTGTAGCTGACTTGTCCAAAATGCCCTCATATTCCAGACTGTTTGATTTGGGCTGGAGGATTTGTTTACTGAACCTCCAAATGACAAAAGCATCATCTAAACAGGACACACACACAATTTGTACAAATTTATGAACAGTTCTGGACATTTGTTCCAATCAGTGAGATCAACCAATGATGCTGGGCAGGAGTGTCTAGATACTTTTGGTTATATAATGCACATTCTGTACATTTCTGTGAACTCAGACAGTTTCAGGAGAAAGAAGAGGTTGACAACACCTGCTCTGAGCCAGCACTGTAATGTCTTTCAGTAAGGAAGAAATAAGGATCATCCACACCAGGTAAAAAGTCTGGTTCTGGCCAATTATCAGGCCAGGTTTCTCTTTCTTTCACGCTGTCTTCGACCTCAGTGGCTAGCTCAGCCCCCCTCTCCTCCTTCCACAACCTCTTGTGCTCTTCCTTGAGTTCGGTATAGGTGCGGTAAAAAGTGTGGAAGATAGATGTGGAAGGGAAAGAAAGAATGAGAATCCCTGCCAAGATGGAGATTAGCGCCACCAGTTGGCCAGGTATGCTGCGTGGCACCATGTCACCATATCCCACTGTTGTCACCGAGATGATGGACCACCAGTAGGACACCGGGATGCTGCTGAAGCTGAGCTGGGGTGATCTTGCAGCATTTGGAGCTAGTTCACTCTCAGCGAGATGCACCAGTGGGGAGAAGAGTGTGACAGCAACACATACGAAAAGCATCAGCAGGCCAAAGTCTTTCATACTCCTCTGGATGGTCAGGCCCAGAGTCTGCAGACCTACAGAGTGGCGGGCCAGCCTCATCACATAGAAGATCCGTAGTGCTCTCATTACACGCAGGGTTAGACCCAGTTTATCCAGGGTGCTCCTTCCTGCTCCGGCCACAATGTCCTGCACAGACTCATCCCTGAGCTCCAGAAACAGAGAGACATAGTAGGGCAAGATGGCTGCTGCATCAATGATGTTGAGTGGGCCCCGGCAAAACTCTAGCTTGCTTTGTGCGTGGAAAAATCGTACCAGAAACTCTACGGAAAACCAAGCCACACAAACTGACTCCACCACAAACATGTTACGGCACTTCTGGGAACATTCACCCTGTGGAGTGAACAAAAAAGAAAAAGTTTACATGGTTCTTCCCTTTAGTACAATGTAATATGCTCATACCTGTACGGTTCATTTCCTGCCTGTATTCTAAAAAACATAACTGTGTTCATTAGATTTTAGTCTAAATAAAATAATATCAAAGTTTCCAGATATTTTGTATAATGTACAGATCACTTATGAGAACCACCATGACCTAGTTTTTAAAGAATAATGAGACAGTATCTACTGAGCACAAAGACAAGCATGTGTCCAAAGTATTTGCTTTTGTTGTAGCACTAATGCATTAAGGCTTCAGTTCTGAACACAGGTGTTGTTATTTTATCATAAGTATGATATATGTACATTATATTACACACAATGAGTTTGTCTAATTGTCAGTGGCATTATGTTTTTTTATTGTGGCATTCTTATGTAGACCAGCATCTGACAGTGATACATGACTTGATGGGGATCAGAATAAAGCCTGGGCAGCTGCAAGAACTGCAGTCCTACAGCCCTTGGCCACACAAAGCCTGCAGTGAAATGTGTGTGAAAAGTGAATTCTACATTTGAATCAGTTACTCCAGAGATTCAGCAGGTTTTGTTCAACATCATACAGTATTTAAAACCCCACAAGACTTTCAACAATAAAGAAGAGTTTCATACTCAGCACATCAGTGCTGCAGAGAGATGAACTGATTACCAACATCCTCGTTACAAGAATGAAATTCAGCAATACAGAACAAGCAGATAGGAAAAGTTCTGCTGATAAAAACCCTGAAATCAGTCTGTTTCCCAGCGCAATGTCAGTTTGGAGAAGAGCTCAGACCACATTATTGACCCAGCTACAGATCTAGACCCATTAGTGTGTGCATGTTTGTGAGTTAGCACCATTGCCTGACAGCTAGAAGGGAATGGGTTCAAATCCACATCTTAGTCAAGTGCCTTTCTCTGTGGAGCTTGCATTATCTCCATGTGCCTGTGCCTTATTCCTCAAACTCACTCTCCCTTCCACAGTCCAAAGACACAGGTTCAGGTTAATTAGTGACTGAATTGGACATAGGTCTGAGTGTAGATGGTTGTCTCTTTATGTCAGCCATATGATGACCTATAGGTGAGAGATACCTATCTAGGGTGTGCCACGCCTCACCTGTGACCTTTAACAGGAAAAGTGTTTGAGATAATCTAGCTAGATAGATGATCTCCATAACCAAGAAGATAGCTTGCATTCCATATTTAACATCTGTGTCTCTGTCAAGAAGTTTCTATTTCAACAAAGCTTCATGTATTGCTCTTCTGATGGTGTGGGCATTGGACACCCTGCCTGATCTTTGCATAGAACTGATGCAGTTCCACAAAACCTCTTTTGGAGTGCCCTGCACTGCACCCTTTGAAAACTTTTAGTCTGGCCACGATGAAAGCCTGTGCACAGAGGAGCTATACATAGCTGAAATGTTCTCAGTATATAGACACATTGTCAACATCCACAGTACAATTTAATACATATTACGCAAGTACAGTAATATGATACAAAATAAATAATAATACATGTCTACATGTGCAATTAATATCATGTCATAACAACATTTTTGTTGGCCCTGTGGCTCAGTGGGTAGAGCTTTGTCCTGGGCTGCAGAATATTCCTAGTTCAAACCCCATCTGCATCACCCAGTGTGTCCTTGAGCAAGACACTCCAAGTTTAATATAGTTTCTTAATTTCAAAGAATCAGAATCACATTTAATCATAACTATTTGGTTGGTTAGTATTCTTTATTTTGACTTGAATCCACAGTATTGCAGTGGTTCATACATACCGTGACGTCTTCCTGTTGGTGGTCTGACATGGTGCTGAGGCACAGGCTAACCACAGTGACCACCACCATGATGACAGACAAGAAAGCAAACACTTTTCCTGCTAATCCTGAGTGAGGGTTCTCCACTGCTTCTCCCAGCATGTGGAATAGACTCCCCTCAGTCACAAGAGTTCTCAGTGCCCTCCTCTTCTCCCGCCACTCATCCTCCTTGCACCTCTGTTCAGCCACATCCTCCACAGCGGACATCATGTGGTGGTGGCAGCAAGGCTCCATCTGTTTTAAATCAATGCCCCAGTACAGCAGCTCAGTGTGCAGGGCCACATTGCAGACCTCCCGCAGCAGACGTAGTTTACCTTTAGCCATGAAAGTGAAGATAGCTTGAAAGGCTAAAGGGTCACGGTCAAAGAAGAATTCATGTCTCACAGCATCATAGTCATCACAAACCTCTGCCATCTCCCTCAGGGTGGTGCAGGAAATAAGACGGCTCAGACGGCTCTGGGGGAAATCCATTAGAGTGTTCCAGGGAAAGGTATATCGAATGCCTCCCACATTGATGAGGGCCTGCCGTGAAGCATCAATGCAACAATATAAGGCCTCTGGTCCACGAAGCCGCTGAGCTCGCTGGAAGTACATACCTTTAACTGTATTGGTCCCAGTGTCCATGAAGACATGATTGTAACTGTCTTCAGTACTAAGGGACAAATCATCAAAGCCAGCACCGATGATCGCCATGGTGGTAGGATGGTATCTGACAGATTCACAGTAATAGAAGTAGTATCTCCTGGAGATTCAAATTAAAACCTGAAAAAATAGAACATATTGGTTTACAAACACATCTAGATGTGTGTGTTTTCTTTTTATTACACAATTGTAGGTAGTAATGCTAATGCACCTGGTTAACTTGCAATAATTAGTATTTTTCTGCAAATGAATGACCCCACACTGACTAGATAGCTTAAGGACGTTTTACCTTTTATCAACACGTCCAT